>NC_060114.1:14167500-15367500 GCF_021155765.1 Diprion similis
GTCTCGGAATCGATTTGTATGACCCTTTCCGGAGTAAATCGACCCCCAGGAACTCGAAAAACACATGAAAAAGAGCGTCGGACCAACAGCAGAGAAATGGGGACGAAAATAATCAGTTTTTCGCCTGTAACTTCTCAGGCGTTAATCGCAGCGTATTGGGACTGCGCCCAATCGATTTCTCTCGCAAAATTACGTCGGAATAGTGCCTGAAAGAATTTATTGCAGCCCTTTTCAAAGTCGTCGAAATTTTCGCCAAAAATCCAAAGGGGTTAGCCTTAGTTTTTTCCCCATTTTCGGAGCCGAAAATTTTTCGTCTCGGAATCGATTGGTATGACCCTTTCCGGAGTAAATCGACCCCCAGGAACTCAAAAAACACATGAAAAACAGCGTCGGACCAACAGCAGAGAAATGAGGACGAGAATAATCAGTTTTTTGCCTGTAACTTCTCAGGCGTTAATCGCAGCGTATTGGGACTGCGCCCATTCGATTGCTCTCGCAAAATTACGTCGGAATAGTGCCTTAAAGAATTTATTGCAGCCCTTTTCAAAGTCGTCGAAATTTTCGCCAAAAATCCAAAGGGGTTAGCCTTAGTTTTTTCCCCATTTTCGGAGCCGAAAATTTTTCGTCTCGAAATCGATTGGTATGACCCTTTCCGGAGTAAATCGACCCCCAGGAACTCAAAAAACACATGAAAAAGAGCGTAGGACCAACAGCAGAGAAATGGGGACGAAAATAATCAGTTTTTCGCCTGTAACTTCTCAGGCGTTAATCGCAGCGTATTGGGACTGCGCCCAATCGATTTCTCTCGCAAAATTACGTCGGAATAGTGCCTTAAAGAATTTATTGCAGCCCTTTTCAAAGTCGTCGAAATTTTCGCCAAAAATCCAAAGGGGTTAGCCTTAGTTTTTTCCCCATTTTCGGAGCCGAAAATTTTTCGTCTCGAAATCGATTGGTATGACCCTTTCCGGAGTAAATCGACCCCCAGGAACTCAAAAAACACATGAAAAAGAGCGTCGGACCAACAGCAGAGAAATGAGGACGAGAATAATCAGTTTTTTGCCCGTAACTTCTCAGGCGTTAATCGCAGCGTATTGGGACTGCGCCCAATCGATTTCTCTCGCAAAATTACGTCGGAATAGTGCCTCAAAGAATTTATTGCAGCCCTTTCTAAAGTTGTCGAAATTTTCGCTAAAAATCCAAAGGGGTTAGCCTTAGTTTTTTCCTCATTTTCGGAGCCGACAATTTTTCGTCTCGGAATCGATTTGTATGACCCTTTCCGGAGTAAATCGACCCCCAGAAACTCAAAAAACACATGAAAAAGAGCGTCGGACCAACAGCAGAGAAATGAGGACGAGAATAATCAGTTTTTTGCCTGTAACTTCTCAGGCGTTAATCGCAGCGTATTGGGACTGCGCCCAATCGATTTCTCTCGCAAAATTACTTCGGAATAGTGCCTGAAAGAATTTATTGCAGCCCTTTTCAAAGTCGTCGAAATTTTCGCCAAAAATCCAAAGGGGTTAGCCTTAGTTTTTTCCCCATTTTCGAAGCCGAAAATTTTTCGTCTCGGAATCGATTGTTATGACCCTTTCCGGAGTAAATCGACCCCCAGGAACTCAAAAAACACATGAAAAAGAGCGTCGGACCAACAGCAGAGAAATGAGGACGAGAATAATCAGTTTTTTGCCTGTAACTTCTCAGGCGTTAATCGCAGCGTATTGGGACTGCGCCCAATCGATTTCTCTCGCAAAATTACGTCGGAATAGTGCCTTAAAGAATTTATTGCAGCCCTTTCCAAAGTCGTCGAAATTTTCGCCAAAAATCCAAAGAGGTTAGCCTTAGTTTTTTCCTCATTTTCGGAGCCGAAAATTTTTCGTCTCGGAATCGATTTGTATGACCCTTTCCGGAGTAAATCGACCCCCAGGAACTCAAAAAACACATGAAAAAGAGCGTCGGACCAACAGCAGAGAAATGGGGACGAAAATAATCAGTTTTTCGCCTGTAACTTCTCAGGCGTTAATCGCAGCGTATTGGGACTGCGCCCAATCGATTTCTCTCGCAAAATTACGTCGGAATAGTGCCTCAAAGAATTTATTGCAGCACTTTTCAAAGTCGTCGAAATTTTCGCCAAAAATCCAAAGGGGTTAGCCTTAGTTTTTTCCTCCTTTTCGGAGCCGACAAGTTTTCGTCTCGGAATCGATTTGTATGACCCTTTCCGGAGTAAATCGACCCCCAGGAACTCAAAAAACACATGAAAAAGAGCGTCGGACCAACAGCAGAGAAATGAGGACGAGAATAATCAGTTTTTTGCCTGTAACTTCTCAGGCGTTAATCGCAGCGTATTGGGACTGCGCCCAATCGATTTCTCTCGCAAAATTACGTCGGAATAGTGCCTTAAAGAATTTATTGCAGCCCTTTTCAAAGTCGTCGAAATTTTCGCCAAAAATCCAAAGGGGTTAGCCTTAGTTTTTTCCCCATTTTCGGAGCCGAAAATTTTTCGTCTCGAAATCGATTGGTATGACCCTTTCCGGAGTAAATCGACCCCCAGGAACTCAAAAAACACATGAAAAAGAGCGTCGGACCAACAGCAGAGAAATGAGGACGAGAATAATCAGTTTTTTGCCCGTAACTTCTCAGGCGTTAATCGCAGCGTATTGGGACTGCGCCCAATCGATTTCTCTCGCAAAATTACGTCGGAATAGTGCCTTAAAGAATTTATTGCAGCCCTTTCTAAAGTTGTCGAAATTTTCGCTGAAAATCCAAAGGGGTTAGCCTTAGTTTTTTCCTCATTTTCGGAGCCGACAATTTTTCGTCTCGGAATCGATTTGTATGACCCTTTCCGGAGTAAATCGACCCCCAGGAACTCAAAAAACACATGAAAAAGAGCGTCGGACCAACAGCAGAGAAATGAGGACGAGAATAATCAGTTTTTTGCCCGTAACTTCTCAGGCGTTAATCGCAGCGTATTGGGACTGCGCCCAATCGATTTCTCTCGCAAAATTACGTCGGAATAGTGCCTTAAAGAATTTATTGCAGCCCTTTCTAAAGTTGTCGAAATTTTCGCTGAAAATCCAAAGGGGTTAGCCTTAGTTTTTTCCTCATTTTCGGAGCCGACAATTTTTCGTCTCGGAATCGATTTGTATGACCCTTTCCGGAGTAAATCGACCCCCAGGAACTCAAAAAACACATGAAAAAGAGCGTCGGACCAACAGCAGAGAAATGAGGACGAGAATAATCAGTTTTTTGCCCGTAACTTCTCAGGCGTTAATCGCAGCGTATTGGGACTGCGCCCAATCGATTTCTCTCGCAAAATTACGTCGGAATAGTGCCTTAAAGAATTTATTGCAGCCCTTTTCAAAGTCGTCGAAATTTTCGCCAAAAATCCAAAGGGGTAAGCCTTAGTTTTTTCCCCATTTTCGGAGCCGAAAATTTTTCGTCTCGGAATCGATTGGTATGACCCTTTCCGGAGTAAATCGACCCCCAGGAACTCAAAAAACACATGAAAAAGAGCGTCGGACCAACAGCAGAGAAATGAGGACGAGAATAATCAGTTTTTTGCCTGTCACTTCTCAGGCGTTAATCGCAGCGTATTGGGACTGCGCCCAATCGATTTCTCTCGCAGAATTACGTCGGAATAGTGCCTTAAAGAATTTATTGCAGCCCTTTTCAAAGTCGTCGAAATTTTCGCCAAAAATCCAAAGGGGTTAGCCTTAGTTTTTTCCCCATTTTCGGAGCCGAAAATTTTTCGTCTCGAAATCGATTGGTATGACCCTTTTCGGAGTAAATCGACCCCCAGGAACTCAAAAAACACATGAAAAAGAGCGTAGGACCAACAGCAGAGAAATGGGGACGAAAATAATCAGTTTTTCGCCTGTAACTTCTCAGGCGTTAATCGCAGCGTATTGGGACTGCGCCCAATCGATTTCTCTCGCAAAATTACGTCGGAATAGTGCCTTAAAGATTTTATTGCAGCCCTTTTCAAAGTCGTCAAAATTTTCGCCAAAAATCCAAAGGGGTTAGCCTTAGTTTTTTCCTCATTTTCGGAGCCGACAATTTTTCGTCTCGGAATCGATTTGTATGACCCTTTCCGGAGTAAATGGACCCCCAGGAACTCAAAAAACACATGAAAAAGAGCGTAGGACCAACAGCAGAGAAATGGGGACGAAAATATTCAGTTTTTCGCCTGTAACTTCTCAGGCGTTAATCGCAGCGTATTGGGACTGCGCCCAATCGATTTCTCTCGCAAAATTACGTCGGAATAGTGCCTTGAAGAATTTATTGCAGCCCTTTTCAAAGTCGTCGAAATTTTCGCCAAAAATCCAAAGGGGTTAGCCTTAGTTTTTTCCCCATTTTCGGAGCCGAAAATTTTTCGTCTCGAAATCGGTTGGTATGACCCTTTCCAGAGTAAATCGACCCCCAGGAACTCAAAAAACACATGATAACGAGCGTAGGACCAACAGCAGAGAAATGAGGACGAAAATAATCAGTTTTTCGCCTGTAACTTCTCAGGCGTTAATCGCAGCGTATTGGGACTGCGCCCAATCGATTTCTCTCGCAAAATTACGTCGGAATAGTGCCTTAAAGAATTTATTGCAGCCCTTTTCAAAGTCGTCGAAATTTTCGCCAAAAATCCAAAGGGGTTAGCCTTAGTTTTTTCCTCATTTTCGGAGCCGAAAATTTTTCGTCTCGGAATCGATTTGTATGACCCTTTCCGGAGTAAATCGACCCCCAGGAACTCAAAAAACACATGAAAAAGAGCGTAGGACCAACAGCAGAGAAATGGGGACGAAAATAATCAGTTTTTCGCCTGTAACTTCTCAGGCGTTAATCGCAGCGTATTGGGACTGCGCCCAATCGATTTCTCTCGCAGAATTACGTCGGAATAGTGCCTCAAAGAATTTATTGCAGCTCTTTTCAAAGTCGTCGAAATTTTCGCCAAAAATCCAAAGGGGTTAGCCTTAGTTTTTTCCCCATTTTCGGAGCCGAAAATTTTTCGTCTCGAAATCGATTGGTATGACCCTTTCCGGAGTAAATCGACCCCCAGGAACTCAAAAAACACATGAAAAAGAGCGTCGGACCAACAGCAGAGAAATGAGGACGAGAATAATCAGTTTTTTGCCCGTAACTTCTCAGGCGTTAATCGCAGCGTATTGGGACTGCGCCCAATCGATTTCTCTCGCAAAATTACGTCGGAATAGTGCCTCAAAGAATTTATTGCAGCCCTTTCTAAAGTTGTCGAAATTTTCGCTAAAAATCCAAAGGGGTTAGCCTTAGTTTTTTCCTCATTTTCGGAGCCGACAATTTTTCGT
Source organism: Diprion similis (assembly GCF_021155765.1). NCBI lineage: Eukaryota > Metazoa > Arthropoda > Insecta > Hymenoptera > Diprionidae > Diprion > Diprion similis. Next base: position 14,172,807 of record NC_060114.1, read on the forward strand.
CTCGGAATCGATTTGTATGACCCTTTCCGGAGTAAATCGACCCCCAGGAACTCAAAAAACACATGAAAAAGAGCGTCGGACCAACAGCAGAGAAATGAGGACGAGAATAATCAGTTTTTTGCCTGTAACTTCTCAGGCGTTAATCGCAGCGTATTGGGACTGCGCCCAATCGATTTCTCTCGCAAAATTACGTCGGAATAGTGCCTTGAAGAATTTATTGCAGCCCTTTTCAAAGTCGTCGAAATTTTCGCCAAAAATCCAAAGGGGTTAGCCTTAGTTTTTTCCCCATTTTCGGAGCCGAAAATTTTTCGTCTCGAAATCGGTTGGTATGACCCTTTCCGGAGTAAATCGACCCCCAGGAACTCAAAAAACACATGATAACGAGCGTAGGACCAACAGCAGAGAAATGAGGACGAAAATAATCAGTTTTTCGCCTGTAACTTCTCAGGCGTTAATCGCAGCGTATTGGGACTGCGCCCAATCGATTTCTCTCGCAAAATTACGTCGGAATAGTGCCTTAAAGAATTTATTGCAGCACTTTTCAAAGTCGTCGAAATTTTCGCCAAAAATCCAAAGGGGTTAGCCTTAGTTTTTTCCTCATTTTCGGAGCCGACAATTTTTCGTCTCGGAATCGATTTGTATGACCCTTTCCGGAGTAAATCGACCCCCAGGAACTCAAAAAACACATGAAAAAGAGCGTCGGACCAACAGCAGAGAAATGAGGACGAGAATAATCAGTTTTTTGCCTGTAACTTCTCAGGCGTTAATCGCAGCGTATTGGGACTGCGCCCAATCGATTTCTCTCGCAAAATTACGTCGGAATAGTGCCTTCAAGAATTTATTGCAGCCCTTTCCAAAGTCGTCGAAATTTTCGCCAAAAATCCAAAGAGGTTAGCCTTAGTTTTTTCCTCATTTTCGGAGCCGAAAATTTTTCGTCTCGGAATCGATTTGTATGACCCTTTCCGGAGTAAATCGACCCCCAGGAACTCAAAAAACACATGAAAAAGAGCGTCGGACCAACAGCAGAGAAATGGGGACGAAAATAATCAGTTTTTCGCCTGTAACTTCTCAGGCGTTAATCGCAGCGTATTGGGACTGCGCCCAATCGATTTCTCTCGCAAAATTACGTCGGAATAGTGCCTCAAAGAATTTATTGCAGCACTTTTCAAAGTCGTCGAAATTTTCGCCAAAAATCCAAAGGGGTTAGCCTTAGTTTTTTCCTCCTTTTCGGAGCCGACAAGTTTTCGTCTCGGAATCGATTTGTATGACCCTTTCCGGAGTAAATCGACCCCCAGGAACTCAAAAAACACATGAAAAAGAGCGTCGGACCAACAGCAGAGAAATGAGGACGAGAATAATCAGTTTTTTGCCTGTAACTTCTCAGGCGTTAATCGCAGCGTATTGGGACTGCGCCCAATCGATTTCTCTCGCAAAATTACGTCGGAATAGTGCCTTAAAGAATTTATTGCAGCCCTTTTCAAAGTCGTCGAAATTTTCGCCAAAAATCCAAAGGGGTTAGCCTTAGTTTTTTCCCCATTTTCGGAGCCGAAAATTTTTCGTCTCGAAATCGATTGGTATGACCCTTTCCGGAGTAAATCGACCCCCAGGAACTCAAAAAACACATGAAAAAGAGCGTCGGACCAACAGCAGAGAAATGAGGACGAGAATAATCAGTTTTTTGCCCGTAACTTCTCAGGCGTTAATCGCAGCGTATTGGGACTGCGCCCAATCGATTTCTCTCGCAAAATTACGTCGGAATAGTGCCTTAAAGAATTTATTGCAGCCCTTTCTAAAGTTGTCGAAATTTTCGCTGAAAATCCAAAGGGGTTAGCCTTAGTTTTTTCCTCATTTTCGGAGCCGACAATTTTTCGTCTCGGAATCGATTTGTATGACCCTTTCCGGAGTAAATCGACCCCCAGGAACTCAAAAAACACATGAAAAAGAGCGTCGGACCAACAGCAGAGAAATGAGGACGAGAATAATCAGTTTTTTGCCCGTAACTTCTCAGGCGTTAATCGCAGCGTATTGGGACTGCGCCCAATCGATTTCTCTCGCAAAATTACGTCGGAATAGTGCCTTAAAGAATTTATTGCAGCCCTTTTCAAAGTCGTCGAAATTTTCGCCAAAAATCCAAAGGGGTAAGCCTTAGTTTTTTCCCCATTTTCGGAGCCGAAAATTTTTCGTCTCGGAATCGATTGGTATGACCCTTTCCGGAGTAAATCGACCCCCAGGAACTCAAAAAACACATGAAAAAGAGCGTCGGACCAACAGCAGAGAAATGAGGACGAGAATAATCAGTTTTTTGCCTGTCACTTCTCAGGCGTTAATCGCAGCGTATTGGGACTGCGCCCAATCGATTTCTCTCGCAGAATTACGTCGGAATAGTGCCTTAAAGAATTTATTGCAGCCCTTTTCAAAGTCGTCGAAATTTTCGCCAAAAATCCAAAGGGGTTAGCCTTAGTTTTTTCCCCATTTTCGGAGCCGAAAATTTTTCGTCTCGAAATCGATTGGTATGACCCTTTTCGGAGTAAATCGACCCCCAGGAACTCAAAAAACACATGAAAAAGAGCGTAGGACCAACAGCAGAGAAATGGGGACGAAAATAATCAGTTTTTCGCCTGTAACTTCTCAGGCGTTAATCGCAGCGTATTGGGACTGCGCCCAATCGATTTCTCTCGCAAAATTACGTCGGAATAGTGCCTTAAAGATTTTATTGCAGCCCTTTTCAAAGTCGTCAAAATTTTCGCCAAAAATCCAAAGGGGTTAGCCTTAGTTTTTTCCTCATTTTCGGAGCCGACAATTTTTCGTCTCGGAATCGATTTGTATGACCCTTTCCGGAGTAAATCGACCCCCAGGAACTCAAAAAACACATGAAAAAGAGCGTCGGACCAACAGCAGAGAAATCAGGACGAGAATAATCAGTTTTTTGCCTGTAACTTCTCAGGCGTTAATCGCAGCGTATTGGGACTGCGCCCAATCGATTTCTCTCGCAAAATTACGTCGGAATAGTGCCTTAAAGAATTTATTGCAGCCCTTTTCAAAGTCGTCGAAATTTTCGCCAAAAATCCAAAGGGGTTAGCCTTAGTTTTTTCCCCATTTTCGGAGCCGAAAATTTTTCGTCTCGGAATCGATTGGTATGACCCTTTCCGGAGTAAATCGACCCCCAGGAACTCAAAAAACACATGAAAAACAGCGTCGGACCAACAGCAGAGAAATGAGGACGAGAATAATCAGTTTTTTGCCTGTAACTTCTCAGGCGTTAATCGCAGCGTATTGGGACTGCGCCCATTCGATTTCTCTCGCAAAATTACGTCGGAATAGTGCCCTCAAGAATTTAATGCAGCCCTTTTCAAAGTCGTCGAAATTTTCGCCAAAAATCCAAAGGGGTTAGCCTTAGTTTTTTCCCCATTTTCGGAGCCGAAAATTTTTCGTCTCGAAATCGATTGGTATGACCCTTTCCGGAGTAAATCGACCCCCAGGAACTCAAAAAACACATGAAAAAGAGCGTAGGACCAACAGCAGAGAAATGGGGACGAAAATAATCAGTTTTTCGCCTGTAACTTCTCAGGCGTTAATCGCAGCGTATTGGGACTGCGCCCAATCGATTTCTCTCGCAAAATTACGTCGGAATAGTGCCTTAAAGAATTTATTGCAGCCCTTTTCAAAGTCGTCGAAATTTTCGCCAAAAATCCAAAGGGGTTAGCCTTAGTTTTTTCCTCATTTTCGGAGCCGAAAATTTTTCGTCTCGGAATCGATTTGTATGACCCTTTCCGGAGAAAATCGACCCCCAGGAACTCAAAAAACACATGAAAAAGAGCGTGGGACCAACAGCAGAGAAATGAGGACGAGAATAATCAGTTTTTTGCCTGTAACTTCTCAGGCGTTAATCGCAGCGTATTGGGACTGCGCCCAATCGATTTCTCTCGCAAAATTACGTCGGAATAGTGCCTTAAAGAATTTATTGCAGCCCTTTTCAAAGTCCCCGAAATTTTCGCCAAAAATCCAAAGGGGTTAGCCTTAGTTTTTTCCCCATTTTCGGAGCCGAAAATTTTTCGTCTCGAAATCGATTGGTATGACCCTTTCCGGAGTAAATCGACCCCCAGGAACTCAAAAAACACATGAAAAAGAGCGTAGGACCAACAGCAGAGAAATGGGGACGAAAATAATCAGTTTTTCGCCTGTAACTTCTCAGGCGTTAATCGCAGCGTATTGGGACTGCGCCCAATCGATTTCTCTCGCAGAATTACGTCGGAATAGTGCCTTAAAGAATTTATTGCAGCCCTTTTCAAAGTCGTCGAAATTTTCGCCAAAAATCCAAAGGGGTTAGCCTTAGTTTTTTCCCCATTTTCGGAGCCGAAAATTTTTCGTCTCGAAATCGATTGGTATGACCCTTTTCGGAGTAAATCGACCCCCAGGAACTCAAAAAACACATGAAAAAGAGCGTAGGACCAACAGCAGAGAAATGGGGACGAAAATAATCAGTTTTTCGCCTGTAACTTCTCAGGCGTTAATCGCAGCGTATTGGGACTGCGCCCAATCGATTTCTCCCGCAAAATTACGTCGGAATAGTGCCTTAAAGATTTTATTGCAGCCCTTTTCAAAGTCGTCAAAATTTTCGCCAAAAATCCAAAGGGGTTAGCCTTAGTTTTTTCCTCATTTTCGGAGCCGACAATTTTTCGTCTCGGAATCGATTTGTATGACCCTTTCCGGAGTAAATCGACCCCAGGAACTCAAAAAACACATGAGAAAGAGCGTCGGACCAACAGCAGAGAAATGAGGACGGAAATAATCAGTTTTTTGCCTGTAACTTCTCAGGCGTTAATCGCAGCGTATTGGCACTGCGCCCAATCGATTTCTTTAGCAAAATTACGTCGGAATAGTGCCTTAAAGAATTTATTGCAGCCCTTTTCAAAGTCGTCGAAATTTTCGCCAAAAATCCAAAGGGGTTAGCCTTAGTTTTTTCCCCATTTTCGGAGCCGAAAATTTTTCGTCTCGGAATCGATTTGTATGACCCTTTCCGGAGAAAATCGACCCCCAGGAACTCAAAAAACACATGAAAAAGAGCGTGGGACCAACAGCAGAGAAATGAGGACGAGAATAATCAGTTTTTTGCCTGTAACTTCTCAGGCGTTAATCGCAGCGTATTGGGACTGCGCCCAATCGATTTCTCTCGCAAAATTACGTCGGAATAGTGCCTTAAAGAATTTATTGCAGCCCTTTTCAAAGTCCCCGAAATTTTCGCCAAAAATCCAAAGGGGTTAGCCTTAGTTTTTTCCCCATTTTCGGAGCCGAAAATTTTTCGTCTCGAAATCGATTGGTATGACCCTTTCCGGAGTAAATCGACCCCCAGGAACTCAAAAAACACATGAAAAAGAGCGTAGGACCAACAGCAGAGAAATGGGGACGAAAATAATCAGTTTTTCGCCTGTAACTTCTCAGGCGTTAATCGCAGCGTATTGGGACTGCGCCCAATCGATTTCTCTCGCAGAATTACGTCGGAATAGTGCCTTAAAGAATTTATTGCAGCCCTTTTCAAAGTCGTCGAAATTTTCGCCAAAAATCCACAGGGGTTAGCCTTAGTTTTTTCCCCATTTTCGGAGCCGAAAATTTTTCGTCTCGAAATCGATTGGTATGACCCTTTCCGGAGTAAATCGACCCCCAGGAACTCAAAAAACACATGAAAAAGAGCGTAGGACCAACAGCAGAGAAATGGGGACGAGAATAATCAGTTTTTTGCCTGTAACTTCTCAGGCGTTAATCGCAGCGTATTGGGACTGCGCCCAATCGATTTCTCTCGCAAAATTACGTCGGAATAGTGCCTTAAAGAATTTATTGCAGCCCTTTTCAAAGTCGTCGAAATTTTCGCCAAAAATCCAAAGGGGTTAGCCTTAGTTTTTTCCCCATTTTCGGAGCCGAAAATTTTTCGTCTCGGAATCGATTGGTATGACCCTTTCCGGAGTAAATCGACCCCAGGAACTCAAAAAACACATGAAAAAGAGCGTAGGACCAACAGCAGAGAAATGGGGACGAAAATAATCAGTTTTTCGCCTGTAACTTCTCAGGCGTTAATCGCAGCGTATTGGGACTGCGCCCAATCGATTTCTCTCGCAAAATTACGTCGGAATAGTGCCTTACAGAATTTATTGCAGCCCTTTTCAAAGTCGTCGAAATTTTCGGCAAAAATCCAAAGAGGTTAGCCTTAGTTTTTTCCTCATTTTCAGAGCCGAAAATTTTTCGTCTCGGAATCGATTTGTATGACCCTTTCCGGAGTAAATCGACCCCCAGGAACTCGAAAAACACATGAAAAAGAGCGTCGGACCAACAGCAGAGAAATGAGGACGAAAATAATCAGTTTTTTGCCTGTAACTTCTCAGGCGTTAATCGCAGCGTATTGGGACTGCGCCCAATCGATTTCTCTCGCATAATTACGTCGGAATAGTGCCTTGAAGAATTTATTGCAGCCCTTTCCAAAGTCGTCGAAATTTTCGCCAAAAATCCAAAGAGGTTAGCCTTAGTTTTTTCCTCATTTTCGGAGCCGAAAATTTTTCGTTTCGGAATCGATTTGTATGACCCTTTCCGGAGTAAATCGACCCCCAGGAACTCAAAAAACACATGAAAAAGAGCGTCGGACCAACAGCAGAGAAATGAGGACGAGAATAATCAGTTTTTTGCCTGTAACTTCTCAGGCGTTAATCGCAGCGTATTGGCACTGCGCCCAATCGATTTCTCTCGCAAAATTACGTCGGAATAGTGCCTTAAAGAATTTATTGCAGCCCTTTTCAAAGTCGTCGAAATTTTCGCCAAAAATCCAAAGGGGTTAGCCTTAGTTTTTTCCCCATTTTCGGAGCCGAAAATTTTTCGTCTCGGAATCGATTGGTATGACCCTTTCCGGAGTAAATCGACCCCCAGGAACTCAAAAAACACATGAAAAAGAGCGTCGGACCAACAGCAGAGAAATGGGGACGAAAATAATCAGTTTTTCGCCTGTAACTTCTCAGGCGTTGATCGCAGCGTATTGGGACTGCGCCCAATCGATTTCTCTCGCAAAATTACGTCGGAATAGTGCCTTAAAGAATTTATTGCAGCCCTTTTCAAAGTCGTCGAAATTTTCGCCAAAAATCCAAAGGGGTTAGCCTTAGTTTTTTCCTCATTTTCGGAGCCGAAAATTTTTCGTCTCGGAATCGATTGGTATGACCCTTTCCGGAGTAAATCGACCCCCAGGAACTCAAAAAACACATGAAAAAGAGCGTAGGACCAACAGCAGAGAAATGGGGACGAAAATAATCAGTTTTTCGCCTGTAACTTCTCAGGCGTTGATCGCAGCGTATTGGGACTGCGCCCAATCGATTTCTCTCGCAAAATTACGTCGGAATAGTGCCTTAAAGAATGTATTGCAGCCCTTTTCAAAGTCGTCGAAATTTTCGCTCAAAATCCAAAGGGGTTAGCCTTAGTTTTTTCCTCATTTTCGGAGCCGAAAATTTTTCGTCTCGATTTGTATGACCCTTTCCGGAGTAAATCGACCCCCAGGAACCCAAAAAACACATGAAAAAGAGCGTCGGACCAACAGCAGAGAAATGAGGACGAAAATAATCAGTTTTTTGCCTGTAACTTCTCAGGCGTTAATCGCAGCGTATTGGCACTGCGCCCAATCGATTTCTCTCGCAAAATTACGTCGGAATAGTGCCTCAAAGAATTTATTGCAGCACTTTTCAAAGTAGTCGAAATTTTCGCCAAAAATCCAAAGGGGTTAGCCTCAGTTTTTTCCTCATTTTCGGAGCCGAAAATTTTACGTCTCGGAATCGATTTGTATGACCCTTTCCGGAGTAAATCGACCCCCAGGAACTCAAAAAACACATGAAAAAGAGCGTAGGACCAACAGCAGAGAAATGAGGACGAAAATAATCAGTTTTTCGCCTGTAACTTCTCAGCCGTTAATCGCAGCGTATTGGCACTGCGCCCAATCGATTTCTCTCGCAAAATTACGTCGGAATAGTGCCTTCAAGAATTTATTGCAGCCCTTTTCAAAGTCGTCGAAATTTCGCCAAAAATCCAAAGGGGTTAGCCTTAGTTTTTTCCTCATTTTCGGAGCCGAAAATTTTTCGTCTCGGAATCGATTCGTATGTCCCTTTCCGGAGTAAATCGACCCCCAGGAACTCAAAAAACACATGAAAAAGTGCGTAGGACCAACAGCAGAGAAATGAGGACGAAAATAATCAGTTTTTCGCCTGTAACTTCTTAGGCGTTAATCGCAGCGTATTGGGACTGCGCCCAATCGATTTCTCCCGCAAAATTACGTCGGAATAGTGCCTTCAAGAATTTATTGCAGGATTTTTCAAAGTCGTCGAAATTTTCGCTAAAAATCCAAAGGGGTTAGCCTTAGTTTTTTCCTCGTTTTCGGACTCGAAAATTTTTCGTCGAGGAATCGATTTGTATGACCCTTTCCGGAGTAAATCGACCCCCAGGAACCCAAAAAACACATGAAAAAGAGCGTCGGACCATCAGCAGAGAAATGAGGACGAAAATAATCAGTTTTTCGCCTGTAACTTCTCAGGCGTTAATCGCAGCGTATTGGGACTGCGCCCAATCGATTTCTCTCGCAAAATTACGTCGGAATAGTGCCTTAAAGAATTTATTGCAGCCCTTTCTAAAATCGTTGAAATTTTCGCCAAAACTCCAAAGGGGTTAGCCTTAGTTTTTTCCTCATTTTCGGAGCCGAAAATTTCTCGTTTTGGAATCGATTTGTACGACCCTTTCCGGAGTAAATCGACCCCCAGAAACCCAAAAAACACATGAAAAAGAGCGTCGGACCATCAGCAGAGAAATGAGGACGAAAATAATCAGTTTTTCGCCTGTAACTTCTCAGGCGTTAATCGCAGCGTATTGGGACTGCGCCCAATCGATTTCTCTCGCAAAATTACGTCGGAATAGTGCCTTAAAGAATTTATTGCAGCCCTTTTCAAAGTCGTCGAAATTTTCGCCAAAAATCCAAAGGGGTTAGCCTTAGTTTTTTCCTCATTTTCGGAGCCGAAAATTTTTCGTCTCGGAATCGATTTGTATGACCCTTTCCGGAGTAAATCGACCCCCAGGAACTCAAAAAACACATGAAAAAGAGCGTCGGACCAACAGCAGAGAAATGAGGACGAGAATAATCAGTTTTTTGCCTGTAACTTCTCAGGCGTTAATCGCAGCGTATTGGGACTGCGCCCAATCGATTTCTCTCGCAAAATTACGTCGGAATAGTGCCTTAAAGAATTTATTGCAGCCCTTTTCAAAGTCGTCGAAATTTTCGCCAAAAATCCAAAGGGGTTAGCCTTAGTTTTTTCCTCATTTTCGGAGCCGAAAATTTTTCGTCTCGGAATCGATTGGTATGACCCTTTCCGGAGTAAATCGACCCCCAGGAACTCAAAAAACACATGAAAAAGAGCGTAGGACCAACAGCAGAGAAATGGGGACGAAAATAATCAGTTTTTCGCCTGTAACTTCTCAGGCGTTGATCGCAGCGTATTGGGACTGCGCCCAATCGATTTCTCTCGCAAAATTACGTCGGAATAGTGCCTTAAAGAATTTATTGCAGCCCTTTTCAAAGTCGTCGAAATTTTCGCCAAAAATCCAAAGGGGTTAGCCTTAGTTTTTTCCTCATTTTCGGAGCCGAAAATTTTTCGTCTCGGAATCGATTGGTATGACCCTTTCCGGAGTAAATCGACCCCCAGGAACTCAAAAAACACATGAAAAAGAGCGTAGGACCAACAGCAGAGAAATGGGGACGAAAATAATCAGTTTTTCGCCTGTAACTTCTCAGGCGTTGATCGCAGCGTATTGGGACTGCGCCCAATCGATTTCTCTCGCAAAATTACGTCGGAATAGTGCCTTAAAGAATTTATTGCAGCCCTTTTCAAAGTCGTCGAAATTTTCGCTCAAAATCCAAAGGGGTTAGCCTTAGTTTTTTCCTCATTTTCGGAGCCGAAAATTTTTCGTCTCGATTTGTATGACCCTTTCCGGAGTAAATCGACCCCCAGGAACCCAAAAAACACATGAAAAAGAGCGTCGGACCAACAGCAGAGAAATGAGGACGAAAATAATCAGTTTTTTGCCTGTAACTTCTCAGGCGTTAATCGCAGCGTATTGGCACTGCGCCCAATCGATTTCTCTCGCAAAATTACGTCGGAATAGTGCCTCAAAGAATTTATTGCAGCACTTTTCAAAGTAGTCGAAATTTTCGCCAAAAATCCAAAGGGGTTAGCCTCAGTTTTTTCCTCATTTTCGGAGCCGAAAATTTTACGTCTCGGAATCGATTTGTATGACCCTTTCCGGAGTAAATCGACCCCCAGGAACTCAAAAAACACATGAAAAAGAGCGTAGGACCAACAGCAGAGAAATGAGGACGAAAATAATCAGTTTTTCGCCTGTAACTTCTCAGCCGTTAATCGCAGCGTATTGGCACTGCGCCCAATCGATTTCTCTCGCAAAATTACGTCGGAATAGTGCCTTCAAGAATTTATTGCAGCCCTTTTCAAAGTCGTCGAAATTTCGCCAAAAATCCAAAGGGGTTAGCCTTAGTTTTTTCCTCATTTTCGGAGCCGAAAATTTTTCGTCTCGGAATCGATTCGTATGTCCCTTTCCGGAGTAAATCGACCCCCAGGAACTCAAAAAACACATGAAAAAGTGCGTAGGACCAACAGCAGAGAAATGAGGACGAAAATAATCAGTTTTTCGCCTGTAACTTCTTAGGCGTTAATCGCAGCGTATTGGGACTGCGCCCAATCGATTTCTCCCGCAAAATTACGTCGGAATAGTGCCTTCAAGAATTTATTGCAGGATTTTTCAAAGTCGTCGAAATTTTCGCTAAAAATCCAAAGGGGTTAGCCTTAGTTTTTTCCTCGTTTTCGGACTCGAAAATTTTTCGTCGAGGAATCGATTTGTATGACCCTTTCCGGAGTAAATCGACCCCCAGGAACCCAAAAAACACATGAAAAAGAGCGTCGGACCATCAGCAGAGAAATGAGGACGAAAATAATCAGTTTTTCGCCTGTAACTTCTCAGGCGTTAATCGCAGCGTATTGGGACTGCGCCCAATCGATTTCTCTCGCAAAATTACGTCGGAATAGTGCCTTAAAGAATTTATTGCAGCCCTTTCTAAAATCGTTGAAATTTTCGCCAAAACTCCAAAGGGGTTAGCCTTAGTTTTTTCCTCATTTTCGGAGCCGAAAATTTCTCGTTTTGGAATCGATTTGTACGACCCTTTCCGGAGTAAATCGACCCCCAGAAACCCAAAAAACACATGAAAAAGAGCGTCGGACCATCAGCAGAGAAATGAGGACGAAAATAATCAGTTTTTCGCCTGTAACTTCTCAGGCGTTAATCGCAGCGTATTGGGACTGCGCCCAATCGATTTCTCTCGCAAAATTACGTCGGAATAGTGCCTTAAAGAATTTATTGCAGCCCTTTTCAAAGTCGTCGAAATTTTCGCCAAAAATCCAAAGGGGTTAGCCTTAGTTTTTTCCTCATTTTCGGAGCCGAAAATTTCTCGTTTCGGAATCGATTTGTACGACCCTTTCCGGAGTAAATCGACCCCCAGAAACCCAAAAAACACATGAAAAAGAGCGTCGGACCAACAGCAGAGAAATGAGGACGAAAATAATCAGTTTTTCGCCTGTAACTTCTCAGGCGTTAATCGCAGCGTATTGGGACTGCGCCCAATCGATTTCTCTCGCAAAATTACGTCGGAATAGTGCCTTAAAGAATTTATTGCAGCCCTTTTCAAAGTCGTCGAAATTTTCGCCAAAAATCCAAAGGGGTTAGCCTTAGTTTTTTCCTCATTTTCGGAGCCGAAAATTTTTCGTCTCGGAATCGATTTGTATGACCCTTTCCGGAGTAAATCGACCCCCAGGAACTCAAAAAACACATGAAAAAGAGCGTCGGACCAACAGCAGAGAAATGAGGACGAGAATAATCAGTTTTTTGCCTGTAACTTCTCAGGCGTTAATCGCAGCGTATTGGGACTGCGCCCAATCGATTTCTCTCGCAAAATTACGTCGGAATAGTGCCTTAAAGAATTTATTGCAGCCCTTTTCAAAGTCGTCGAAATTTTCGCCAAAAATCCAAAGGGGTTAGCCTTAGTTTTTTCCTCATTTTCGGAGCCGAAAATTTTTCGTCTCGGAATCGATTGGTATGACCCTTTCCGGAGTAAATCGACCCCCAGGAACTCAAAAAACACATGAAAAAGAGCGTAGGACCAACAGCAGAGAAATGGGGACGAAAATAATCAGTTTTTCGCCTGTAACTTCTCAGGCGTTGATCGCAGCGTATTGGGACTGCGCCCAATCGATTTCTCTCGCAAAATTACGTCGGAATAGTGCCTTAAAGAATTTATTGCAGCCCTTTTCAAAGTCGTCGAAATTTTCGCCAAAAATCCAAAGGGGTTAGCCTTAGTTTTTTCCTCATTTTCGGAGCCGAAAATTTTTCGTCTCGGAATCGATTGGTATGACCCTTTCCGGAGTAAATCGACCCCCAGGAACTCAAAAAACACATGAAAAAGAGCGTAGGACCAACAGCAGAGAAATGGGGACGAAAATAATCAGTTTTTCGCCTGTAACTTCTCAGGCGTTGATCGCAGCGTATTGGGACTGCGCCCAATCGATTTCTCTCGCAAAATTACGTCGGAATAGTGCCTTAAAGAATTTATTGCAGCCCTTTTCAAAGTCGTCGAAATTTTCGCTCAAAATCCAAAGGGGTTAGCCTTAGTTTTTTCCTCATTTTCGGAGCCGAAAATTTTTCGTCTCGATTTGTATGACCCTTTCCGGAGTAAATCGACCCCCAGGAACCCAAAAAACACATGAAAAAGAGCGTCGGACCAACAGCAGAGAAATGAGGACGAAAATAATCAGTTTTTTGCCTGTAACTTCTCAGGCGTTAATCGCAGCGTATTGGCACTGCGCCCAATCGATTTCTCTCGCAAAATTACGTCGGAATAGTGCCTCAAAGAATTTATTGCAGCACTTTTCAAAGTAGTCGAAATTTTCGCCAAAAATCCAAAGGGGTTAGCCTCAGTTTTTTCCTCATTTTCGGAGCCGAAAATTTTACGTCTCGGAATCGATTTGTATGACCCTTTCCGGAGTAAATCGACCCCCAGGAACTCAAAAAACACATGAAAAAGAGCGTAGGACCAACAGCAGAGAAATGAGGACGAAAATAATCAGTTCTTCGCCTGTAACTTCTCAGCCGTTAATCGCAGCGTATTGGCACTGCGCCCAATCGATTTCTCTCGCAAAATTACGTCGGAATAGTGCCTTCAAGAATTTATTGCAGCCCTTTTCAAAGTCGTCGAAATTTCGCCAAAAATCCAAAGGGGTTAGCCTTAGTTTTTTCCTCATTTTCGGAGCCGAAAATTTTTCGTCTTGGAATCGATTCGTATGTCCCTTTCCGGAGTAAATCGACCCCCAGGAACTCAAAAAACACATGAAAAAGTGCGTAGGACCAACAGCAGAGAAATGAGGACGAAAATAATCAGTTTTTCGCCTGTAACTTCTTAGGCGTTAATCGCAGCGTATTGGGACTGCGCCCAATCGATTTCTCCCGCAAAATTACGTCGGAATAGTGCCTTCAAGAATTTATTGCAGGATTTTTCAAAGTCGTCGAAATTTTCGCTAAAAATCCAAAGGGGTTAGCCTTAGTTTTTTCCTCGTTTTCGGACTCGAAAATTTTTCGTCGAGGAATCGATTTGTATGACCCTTTCCGGAGTAAATCGACCCCCAGGAACCCAAAAAACACATGAAAAAGAGCGTCGGACCATCAGCAGAGAAATGAGGACGAAAATAATCAGTTTTTCGCCTGTAACTTCTCAGGCGTTAATCGCAGCGTATTGGGACTGCGCCCAATCGATTTTTCTCGCAAAATTACGTTGATATAGTGCACGAACAAATCGTTTCCAGCACTTCTTCAAATCGATGAAATCTTCACCAAAAATGCAAAGGGGTTAACTCTCTATTTTCGGTGATTTTTGAATCCGAATCTTTCGTCCCAGAATCGATTCGCATGACCCTTTTTCAACCAATTGGACCCCCAGAAACTCAGAAAATTCAGCAAAAACAGCATAGGACCAACAGCAGAGAAATTATGCTGGAGAGCAGAGCAGCAAGAGAATTAGATAGCAAAGCGTTCCGTCATTTGGCTGTCACTCTTGATCCGTAGCTTGCCGCATATTCGGACTGCGTTCAACTGATTCTCCTGGCAAACAAATGACGAGAAAGCGCATCAAAGAATTACTTCAAGCATTTTTCAAAGTTCGACAAATTCCGACTAAAAAATTACAAAGAAGTTCAAGGTTTTCATGTATTTATTAATATTCCCATTGCATTCTTGGGAAACAGCTTACAACAGAAAATCAAAAGGGCTACAATAATGTACAAGGAAAAATTTACACACGTTCATTCAAAGCTAAAAACTCAACTCTGACTAAAATTTAAACTAACGAGGGCAAACTGTTTTTGTGCGAAATATTTTTTGGCGCAGAATCAGCCGAAATGACTCTGTCCGGACGAATCGGTTTCCAAGGATTGCAGAAAACGCATTTGGAGCATCGTGGGACCAATACCTGAGAAGACACAAATTTACTCGTGCATCATTTATTCTACTCCAGGTTACGTAAAACAGTAACAATGCAAATCTATACATCCCGTATACGGCACAGGAGCATTGTACCTGTACACAGATCGGAACCTGAACTGCACTTACATACTCCAAGAATAACTACCCTATGCAACATTGTTCACATCCTGCTTATTGCAATGTTTATCGCAGTTTTTATTTCTTATACGTACAGTATTCACACCTCTTATGCAATGATCATTCATTGTATTGCATTTTTTTTTTATCTTGAACTCCATTGCTATCGGAAACATCATACTTATTGTACGAATCAGTATAATGTTATAATTATCATTGGTATGACATGTCATTATTAGTATTTTATATTAGTATAATATATTTTAATTGTACTATTTGGAAACTTGTTAAGTAGCATACACTGATACCTGAACACTTGTGATAGAACTAAGATATATAAATTTTTTCATTCTGTGTCCTCAAAATTTGTAAATGCTTATCCTAGCGATTCAAGCTTATACGCAAGCGTCTAGAGTCCCAAACCGACGTCGACACGGTTCGTCTAATAACCTGTGCAAAATCTTCACAAGCCTGTGTAGCCGAAGTCAATTTTCAACCCAACCAAAAACTTGCCAATCATTCTTCAACAGGCATCCCACACTTCAATGGGCCCTGTCAACATAACAAATAGTTTTATCCACGTATTCCAATCCAGCAAATCTGATCTACAGAATCCAATCACAAATTGTTATTCGTACCACATAAGTTACAATTTTTCTCAAGACCTTATGTATTCAAAAATATTTAACACTTCTAATCCTACATAAATGGCTAGATTGAACGAATAATCGTGGATGATTCCACTGGATATTCGTGGATAATTGACCAATTTCAGACAATACAGAGCTTCCGTTACAAAACATAATCATTTTATACATACGGTAGAATGAAAATTACCTGCGGAACGGTTTCTCTTTGCCAAGAGAGAGCTGTAGTTTATCAATACGCGAGAAAGATGGGGTGAAAATCTGCACCAGACCAAAGGCTTCGTTTCGCGATGTTATTGCTGATATCAATACTTTCGATAACTCCTGCCAGCAGTGAACCGAAGCTTATGCTTTAACCAAATCCCCGAAACTGTTCCGCGCAGAATTAGCTGACAGACACTGTTCACGAACCCCCTTTTTTCACGACCATTAATCCCAAACCATCAATCGATTGTACATAATCATTACATAAATCGGTTTTACCACTACATCAAGATGTCATCGACAACGTCACTCGTTCAGACTCATCCTTAATTTCTAATCGGCAAATAAATATTGATAGTATAAATCTTATTCACGAATAATAGTTTTCCTGGATGGTGAAAGAAACGGCAACGTGTGGTTAAGTCTTCAGGCTTCATGTTCAAAATAGCGAAGAAGTCGATGCGCAGGGTGACTTAAGTTCGACTGTGCTCGAAAGTTTTCAAGTTGAGTGTAATGGAGCCTATGTACTAGCTCCCTCGATTGGGGGTTCGCGCTCTGCACGAGTGTTACTTAGCAACAAAAGACACTCCAATCCTTGCGCCTTTTAAAGTTTTATTCCTTGTTTTAGCCTCGTCTCGCACACCTATACCCGTTTACGCATATCGGCAACGACTTGAGCATATATACCTAAGCGTAATGGAAGAAATGAGGAAAATGTGTGGATGAAAAACCTTTTGATTATCGGGTCAATACGGTGTATTGAGTCTCATCGTCTATTCTATGCGAGCATCGAAATTAAGCCACTACACGCGGATTTATAATACTTCCAGGGTTAAAAAATCATTGTCAGTACAATCTATGTATCGAAAATTGTACAAATTACTCTAGTAATAACCGAATGCTTAAGAAAAGTAGTTTTACCGTCGTTTCACTTTGGGTATTTAAAGTGTGCGAAATTCACGTGCAGCCTTCATCGCTGTATTTGGAAACTGGATAACGCTGTATAGGAGAGTTGAACGTGTACGAAGCACGAGAAAGAAGTTTCAATAACACCGCACCGAAGGAGTATTCACTTGTTGAAATCGCAAACCACTATAGAAAGCAGTCACTTTTAAATCGCTGGAAATCGTATGAAATCACGTAAAATTGCATGAAATGGCACATGTGTTAACTTGTTATAATCGCAAACCACTTTAAAACGCAGTGACTCTAAAATCGTTTTACATCACTTTAGATTTATTTGAAATCTCTTTAAATCGTATGAGATCCCTTGAAATTACATGGAATGGTACGTGTATTAACTTGTTGAACATTGCCTAAACGACTTTGGAAAGCAGTCACTTTAAAATCAATTGAAATCAGTTAAAACCCGTTGAATTTGCTTGAAATCGCATGAAATCATTTCAATCGCTTGTCACCCGATCTATGAGTAAATATCCCCTCGCGCCGCACGATACTTGTACGAATAACGTCGGGTAGCTATTTGGAACTTCGAGGTCTGCAAGAGCGATAGCAACGTAGCTTTTGCTGCTGATGACACATTGGTAATGATACATCCCCGCAGCTATTCATCGGCGAGTAACATTGTTAACTTGCTAATAAAGGGGGCGAAGAGTGGAGAGAGGGAAAGAGAGAGAGAGAGAGCGCGGGAAGAGAAGGGAGGTTAAGCACCGGGGTGGCGAAGAGGTGAAAGGAATCTGAAGCGAGATGCAAAATGGAGGACAACGGGTGATCGAAGCTCGGCTACAGCCACCAACCTTCGCGACACCGCGCCGCATCTCGGGATGATAATGACTTGACATCTGCACTCGGACCCCTGCTGGGAGGAAACGCAATTAATATTCGTAATTACCCCATTCCCGACTTTGCTCCAAGATCCACATTTAATGAGGAGAAAAAATTTACTTTTATTTTCCTGCACGACTCTTTCATCGTCGTAATAATACAGTTTATTCACGTTCATTTATGTTTACGTTACATCTACATATAGTACATTAAGGTGTTTCGAAAAAAAAAAATTTTTTTATTCATTTTCCATCGGGCCACACCTGAAATAGTTAGTTTATGTAAAAACAAAAATTCTTGAGAAAGATTGGCATTGTCGACTGAGCGGAAGATCGGGTGCATTTGATTTTTCATTTTTTATTTCCCCTTTTTATCGAATTTATGATAGATAATATAAAACATTTTCTCACTCGGATTTCAATTTTTTATTCAATATTTACACATTTCCCATTACAATGTAATTAAGAGATAATTAAGTTTAATTATTAATGATATTAAAAGTTAATTGCTTAATATTTCGATAAATGTTTTACATAGGGCACACACATATGTATATATATATATATAAATTTGTATATCACACGTTATAGGTCCGCGTTATAAATCTCTTAATATTCTCATATTTTATTACTTTTAAGGAACATACAATGATCACACCTGACATGATAAACACGACTAACCCCCCCCCCCCCCCCCCCCCCGCACCCCCAAAAAAAACTGTCAGAAGCAGCATGCAAAGTTCAACCAACAGTAATTTCGTGTTTCATGTATAATTACCGTAATATGGAAGACAAGAAAAATATTCATGCCGATAATAATGACAAATATTTCACGTACATTATTTGCACTGCAGGCTGATTGATTCGGTACTAGAAACACGTTTATATTAGAGAACGCCACTTCCTATAACCACTTTTATTTCGAAACTCTGCAACATTTATTTAACAAAGGAGTGAATGAATAAATTGAGACCGAAATGGCTTGGCCAACAGTCAGTACAGATTTGACTTATAAAATTCTCAGTCATTTGCTCAGAATATATTATACATACCGTCTCTAAGATTGTCTTTATTGAAACTGTAAATTGCGTTCCAAATTTGACTTCTGTAGAAAAAAAATAACAAATACTGACCTGTCTTGGGTTGGACGTTTATTTTAAAAGAATGAAAAATTTCGTTCATTATAAATTCCTAGAATTATTAGTATCATATACCTACTGAACATAAATTTTCTGTTAACTCGAAATAATATTTTAGGTCGATTTCTAAATATCTAACAATAGTCACACCATTAAACCCGCGTTTGAGAATAAGAAAACAGAAGTACATGGTGTGCCTAGAACTCCTACGACACACCCCTTTCTTCGAGGTTAAAGCCTTTAAGTGAGATGTGTACCAACTGTCTAAAAAAATCCCTATATTGTTAGGGAATTATTTATCTGGCGAACGCTACCCTGCTCGGCAATACCATCACGTATAGTTATGGTGTGAGTTATTCAAAGTACCTCGCATCTTTGTCCCACGCAGATTCAACGTCACAACAATTAATCACCACCGATCTAGGGTATTTTCGCGCCGTTGATACACATCTTACTTAAGTGCAGTCCAGCGCGAGAAAAAAACTTTTTTGGAGAAGAATCTGCTCTCCTAGGCACGCAATGTACACTCACACCACGGAAACGCTCGCTTGCACCCTGCACATTCCTGCAAGTGTGAACGTGTATAGACATTTCACTACATGTCGTACTTAGGTATACATGAAGAGGGTGGAGTTGAAGGAAGGGACGTAGCGGCGTATCCGCGCGGGGAAGTTCTCAAAGCCGTATGATGATCGGTGAGATATTATCGGTAAATGGTGGCAATTATGATAATGGGGGGTAATTCCCTGCGAAATTCGTCCTGTGCAGAATCACCACTTCACGGGCGAAGAAGGGAAGAGCGGGGACATGGATGGGGATGGGGATGAGGATGGGAACGGGGATTGGTACCCGTACGTACGAACCGAGCACCGAGTAGACTCCTAATAAAGGAAACAGTTAGATTCAAACGACCTCTCCGATAATTATTCTCGTTCCCGCTCTCCCGCCCCTCAAATATCCCATCACACCCCGCTGCAACAGAGCACCTACAACCTCTGACAATGCGACAAATTGTTCACACTTCCCTCTTTCGGGGCCACAACGATTAGCTGAACCTAATAACTGCGCAACTTTCGGTTATAAACCGCGTACGAAATATTAGATTGATATACCTGCTGGATTGTCGTGCACTTAATCCTGACGAAAAGAAAGAGATTCGTTTAGCGTGATGCAGGTATTTACTGATGTACGATTGAGGGGGTTCGTCGATTGACAATCAATACTTTTTTCACTATTTTATTACGGTTTTGTCAAAGATGCAATACCAAGAACAAACGATTTTTCATCTAGGATAACCTTGGAACGGTGAGAATGCCGGTACGTTCATTAGATTTCACTCTGTAACGATGGGTCATTTTATTCAGAAGACCATTTCCTGCAATTCTACAACGGCAATTTGTGGTCATCTTCTTGTTTATCGCGGTGGCGTCGTTGAATATTTAATTATTTCAATATTAAACTGATTTTGATTTCAATCAACAAATGTATAACATATTGAATTGACAAATTATGAGAAAAAAATCTGTCCCCGCGAATTTTCTGAAAAAACTTTTCCGAACGAAGTAATTAGTCACAGTGACAGTGAAATCGAACGAGTCTACCAAATTTTTATTTTAATAAGGTAATCAAAAAAATATTGATTTTTGATGGTACAACCTACAGTATAACAGGAAAACTAATATTGCTGATCGAAAGACAGTTTAGGTATTTAATTGCTCATGGCCTTGCAGTTTATTGTTTACCGTATCTACATTGAATTTAACTGGTATAATTTCCTATCAAATTCATAGTGTATAATGCAAACCCAATCAGACTGAAAATAAGAAGATCTTTGATGCCTGAAATTATGGGCATACATCCACGAATAAGAGGTGTGACAGGAGAAAATTCGCCCAGATAAAGAGAAAAAATATTCGACTGAAGTGTTATCCATGACGCTGGTGTCTGTTAGAGAATTTTTTCCGCACCCGAGTTCGGCTGTAATGAATCTGCGTTATTAAAAAATTCATTTCAGGCACACCGTGGTGTGGTATGGATCCTTCAAAAATACAACCCCGTAACCCTTGACCGTGGAGTAAATATCTAACTCTGTGCACGTACGAGTTTGGAAAAATAAGAGACAAAGAAACGGTTTCGACAATGGAAAGTTAAAGAATTGTAATCGTTTTTTTCTTATTCCAGTTAAATATTATTATTTATTTATTTATTTATTTATTTTATTTTTTTTACTTGTAACGTTTGTACTAATAACTATTCTGTTTTAAAAATCCCATCCCCATCATGCATCCGCAATTATTTATTCGTAGCGACTGTAGCGGCAGCAGTTGCAGTGGCAACCAACAGCCACGCATGCGGTATAAGTATTAGCTCAACTAATTTGATGGTTTAATCAATTTCCACCACGACCCGTCGAGAGTTTAATAGTGACGTCATCATTTCCAACGGGCACAATAGGGTTAATCTCGCTAGGACGGGTTAATATTCGGTGAGTTAACAGAGTTTCAAATCCAGACAGGGCCGTACGTCCCACATTCGAAACTATAAGCCCGTAGCCATACACGGTGAAAACGCGCATATTGGAAAATGTCCTCATGACGTCAGAGCCTGGTTGTCGGCGCCATTTTTTCTCCACATAACCTAAGTTTTTCATTTCAGTGGAGACAAATGGTAGTTATTGGGTTTTCAAATTACTCATGACACATAAATTAATGAAACATAATCAATAATACACCTGTTCTACTATCCAAACGCGAAAAAACACGGTCAGCTGTCAGCCTAGTTGCATTAGTTTAATTTTTTTCCACCAGATGACGCATTGCAATGTGACAATCCCAATAATGCATGGTTCCTTCGCAGCTCCAGCTACTTGCTGGAGTTCTACCCAAAACGCCATTGGAGATTTGGATAAAAATTATGTTAACTCAAATAATGAAAAACGTATTGAATCTATGACTATTACCGCAGTACTGTTATTGTTAATAATTCAAAGAGTGTATAAACAAAAACGTAATTACGGCGAAGAAGAAGTAACCAATGAAAAAGTAGAATTTGGGATTTTTGGTGTTTCGTTTAGTTCGTCCCTGAATGCAGATTTCGAGCTCGCATATTAGGTAGGTACGCAGTTAGGCAATAACCGCTGTCAATAGAGGAGGAACCCTGTGGAACGGTAAAGCGGCGGCGGGACCGAGAAGAGCGACGAGCGAAGAGGGATGAAGGCGGGAGGATGAGAAGCAGGCTGGCTGCCGCTTGGAGTGGTCCGCGCACTCGAAAATGCTACTCGCTAAATTAGGTGGGTTATATATGGGTTTCGTTTCATTTGCGAGCAAACTTTAATAAACGCTAAAATTGCGTAAAAGAGCAAGGTTTTCAAACGGTGAATTGAGGGCGCTGATTTCACTGATCCGGACTATATTGAGTTTCTGTACCTATGCGGCTACGTAGACTGTATACACACAGTTATATACTCTGTGCCTCACTCACGCCTCAAGTTATAGTGTAACTGTCATAATGAAGAATTCTTTCTTAACCTCAATTATGATGAATTTAGGGATTCTTGGATGCGAAGGTCGGTGAGACGAACAATTTTTTAAGTTTACGTTTGGCCCGAGTGGGAGCCCTCCTCGAAACGAATGTTTTATTTGTTTCTCATCTGTCACAACTAATTGTTATAATATACTAAGTAATAAATACTTTTTATGGGACACTGGTAGATCAACCACATAACATTTAGTTGAATGCACCAGGATGATGTTCTTTATATAAGTATTCGAGATGCGTATTCCAAAGACAATAAAAAGCAAGATGGCGGATTTTGACACGCTTCAGATTTCTTTTGCCTTACAAAATCGTTTCTAGCGCTCGCTAAATACCTAGCGCTACTTCACTCCCCACAGAAAAATGGCAAGAATAGGTCGATTCTGGTTCCAACTTTGATCATGTCCGAAATCGCGAATATTTGTCTCGCGAAATTTTCTGTGGAAAGTATACAGATAAAAACTATTTAAATCAATTATTCATCCGATCCTGTCTCTAATACACAGTTTTCGCTTTACCAAGCCGATTACTGTTATACTCATAATTAGAAGTAAACAGTTTGCAGGTAAACTTACAGTAAACGCAATCGTGGCGAATTTGAAGATCATCCAAGGCTTTTTAACGATGCATCTACATTGTATTTGTGCCATAAAACGATTCAAGACTCCTGTCGACAGTCGGACAGACAGTCCTAATCACTCGCTAATCACCCAACAGGGTTATAATCCGCTGCGGCGAATTTAAGTACCACCAACTTATACCATCGGTATGAGACTATTCCATTAATTGTTTGCTAGAAGTGTTGAAGCTTATCGCGAAACGAATGAACGCGGCTTTGGAACAACCATTTGGAAGATTATCTCTTAAAAACTGTTATTCAGATTTAGACACATCCTTCGAGTAAGTGTCCAACAGTCTTGTCTTTTTCGCGATGCGTGATTGGATTTCTTATAACTCAGAATTACTAGGTACTTTCCTAAAGAATATCTAGTTTTCATATGTAGAATGCAAATTCTTGAATGTCGACGAAGGAACAGCGTTTGGTCGAAGAATGTTTTGCGGGTTCGTCTGAAACAGTTTTGCAGGCAATAACCGTTTTCCGACATATCGTGATTGACTCACCCAGAATAAGGCAGATAATATGTGTAGAGAAATTCATGGAATTCAGGGGTTATATCTTCGTATAGGTAGAACGTATGTATATCGGCTGAATAAAATGCCCCATTCAAACGGAAACATCAAAGAGCTCAGTTTTCACATCGGAATGGAAATTATTAAATTCACGGAATTAAATCAGAGTTGAAAAATATTCTCAATTGTGACTATTGAAAACGTGCGCGACAAAGGAATCGAACGTTCCGCTGCTGCCTCTATACATTCTACGAAAGTGGCGACTCCTGTCTCCTCCCAGCATTCCCAAGTCGTCTGCAGCATCGATTTAATATAATGTATAAAAAAATGATACTCTTTCTTCAACTGAGTGCCTAGACATTTTTATTCACCTCTAAGATTTGATATAAAAAACTCTCCTCTTTTTTTCGCATCGTTTTTAAAAGGATTTCAAAGAAAATTTCCGCCACAGCGAACAGCCGCGATTACTCATATTTCAAAGTGAAACTGAACAAAATTTCAGATTCGAACGACTTCTAGATTCATATAGTAAGAGCAAGAACGATTGAAAGTTATTACTGACTTAAATTTGTCATTAAAATATAATTCTGCAATCGTATTACTCCAGGAAACACCAATAATGTAATGAAAATACGAGTAATCCGAAGTAATGGAACTTGATTTAAAATAACATTCTTTTATACAACTGACAAACTACTAAAATGCATTTTTAATAAGTTCAAATGGGCTCCACAGTCTGAATCAAAAGTTAGGAAACGAAAAAAATCACAGTTTGAAAAATTTCCAGCCATGTTATTGGCACCAACGATAGTCAAGATATATTGAACAAATGTTCTAAAAAACATCCCAGACGTCTTACAGTATAGAATAGTCATAACGCGTAAATCTAATTGCAACGAATTCCGTTGCACAGTACTTACACAAATCTACTTTTACCCACTCCGAGGACTAACTATTTGTAAAAAAATTTCCCCCTGCGATTTCTGGAAATTTCGATGGTGAACAAAATGAGCCGAAAAACTTTAGAACCAAACCAGAATCACCAAAGTTTAATAATTGTAATGGTCATAATCTTTTAATTATATCACTTTATTCCAAATTATCGATATCTCAGCTTTCCTCATTCAAAATTGCTCCCACCACATTGCAGAAATGTGATTCTATTTGTCTTCACTATCGTAGGGGCAAATAATATTGCTAGAGAATTTTAAAACAGTTTTTTTTCTATCTTTTCCCAACTTTTGATTCAGCCTGTAGGATCCACTTATTCCTGACGTTTTCCATTTGATTGCGAAAGGTGGCACCAGAGTCTGGAAAACCCAATCGAGCGCCAGGCGTGGAAAATCATGTGTATGGTTAGATTGATTCCTCGGGGCTTCAGAAGCGTTCAATTGGAGTAAAAAGCAAGACAACACGTTGGGCGGACTAGACCCGTTAATGGGATTGTCACTTTGCAATGTGACATCTGGTGGGAAAAAATCAAACTAATGCAACCAGGCTGACAGCTGACTGTTCACCGTCTTTTTTCACGTTTGAATAATAGAACAGGTATATTATTGATTATGATTAATTAACTTATGTGACACGAGTAATTTGTAAGAACAAAAATTACGATTTGCATCCATTAAAATTAAAAACTCAGGTTATGTGGTGATAAAATGGCGCCGACAACCAGGCTCTGACGTCATGAGGACATTTTCCAAAAGTCTGCTACTACTTGCAGCGTGATCAGACCACTGAGTCGCGGGTAATAAGCAGGTAATGTAGGTATCGGCTGTTGATAGGCGGATCTTCGTATTCGAGCACGCGCCAAAACTTTGTATAATACGAACGGCCACGTGGCTCAAGCTGCAGCAAATCACGAGTTAATATGCGGTCACGTAGCGAAATTTCCTCATAGATCGCGTAACTCATCTGGTCACACGCCCCGATGAACGTAAGAGGACAATTAGACGAGAGTAATTCTCAGTATCGGGCATAATTGCAGTATACGTACGTTGTCAGTTGAAATCGGAATTTTTTACGGCTTGTGTTTTTCAGCGCTGCTTCCGAATTTTAAACTGAATTACCGTCCAAGCAAGAAGGTGAGTAGTTGAAGCTTCGGATATTTTCCGTCAGCGATAAGTGAAGATTCTTGCACGGAAAAAACTTTAGTGAAAAACTTTGAAACTTGTAGTATTTGAAATTTTTCTTTATTAATCTTCTGCAAAGAGATACAATTCACGGAATTCAATCGAATTCTTTAGAGAAAGTATTTCGGGATTATCCTTTAATGGAGTTTCAGAGAATAACGCCCACCAAGAATATGAGAGGAATAATGAAACTGATAAACGCTGCTTCTTACAGGAAGTTATTCATTCTTCGAAATTCGAAATAGCGGTCACTTCAAAATAAACTTTTCAAATATTCCAATTCTTTCTATTCGCATTGCAACTGTTATCAGTCTAAATAATCGTGAAATTAGCGTACGTGCTGCTGACTTTCTAAAATGCAGTTCGAATTTAGTTCGCGGTTTTGGATTCTGCTTACTTTTACGAATAGCAAGCGATTGAGATTGTTCCAAAATCTCTATAACTGTCGTGATTTTTCGAAATCAGTTAACGAAATGTCACAAAAAAGACGATCTATGCGTCCACTAAATCGACTGCAAGTCGTCTGAATATTTAACAACGGTTAAATCAAAGGAGAGAAGATATCTAACGAAGTACCGAAAACATTGAAATGTGTTTCAGGGAATAATTATCAGGAGAAAATCATGGCTGACGAATGGGATAATAAAGGAAATCGCGTTGTTTTAGTAACAGGATTTGGCCCGTTCTCAGGACATCCGACAAACGCGAGCTGGGAAGCGGTTAAGGAACTTAAAAATTCGGATCTTGAGGATGCTTGCAACGTGACCATGATCACATTCGAGGTTCCAGTGGCTTATGAGTTTGTCTCAAATTTGATACCGAAGCTATGGATGGAGCACAAACCCATGGTAACCATTTGATCAGACATAGTGTAGTCTAATCTCTGCGGAGTTATTTGCATGGATATTTTGAAACTCTGACTGAATTCTATGCAGTAAAGTAGATAAACCGAATCTTTATTTTTTCCTTTCAAGAAACGAGTCGTCGGACAGAAGCTCGTTTGGTTTTTGGTTTTTAATCCTTTCGTCCGTTTGACCGATTGATTTACCTTATCTACTTTCGCTATTTTCCGCCGCAGCTTGTGGTGCATATTGGCGTTTCTGGAATGGCGAATTGCCTGGAATTGGAATGCCGAGCGCACGGAAGTGGCTACAATAAATTAGACGTGTTTCAAAGCCTTCCGGTTGCAGAAAACGAATTACTAGAAAACCCCGAAGAAGTTATAGAGACCGGTATAAACGTGAAGAGTATTTGCGACAAGCTGAATCGCCGCGATGATCCGGTATCTTCGAACGACGAGGGCTGCAGGGCCATTTTGTCAAAAGATGCAGGATTGTACCTCTGCGAATACATATTTCGCAAGTCGCTTGAGATACGATCCGACAAGACGATTTTCGTTCATGTACCCGACCTCAACGTCTACCCCGCAACCAAAAGCGCTAAGGGATTGTACCACGTGATAAGAATGGCTGTCGACGAACTTGACGCCGCTGAAAATTGATCTTATCTCAGTAAGAAAAAGAAACTAAAAATAATCGAGACGAAGAAAAAAATTGGTTTTGCATTGAATTTAAAATACTCTTTGAAAGAAGGAGATAGTAGAAATAATCGATTAAACCCGACATGCACCACGTTGAAAATAAGATTCCAAGTATTATCCTCTTGCATGTAAAAAAATATTTTTTATAACAATGGTTGATAAGTATAATTAAATTAAAATTTGCTAAGATATTCTTGTATTCTTTATATAGAGCAAAGAAAAGGATAAATTGAAGAGTTTTGTTTGAACTTGTGATCTAGTCGTGAGGAAATTTTGTTCGAACAGGAGTGATGTTGTTCTTCAGTTCTCGAGAGTGCGGCGTTTTCAGCACTTCGGCAACGTGTCCCATCTGTATCATGCAGTCTGGATTCAAATTGGCGGGAAGAAGCGCGCACTCTCTTTCGAATATAGACGCCAGGCCGTCCAAAAGTTCGACAAATCCCATCGACAAGGCAGCTCTTCTTAGTCTGTTCAATTCCTGGATGAAGAAAGAATATAACCAGTAGAAATATTCTAATCCTGAACTGCACTCGAGTAGTCACCTTGTAAAAATTCTGTGTCTTCTCCGGCAGCTTTCTGGCATGCCTCAATATCTTTTGGATATCCGACTGCAGTCCGACCTGACGTATCCAAGAGGGCGCGTTCTGGGAGTAGCTTCTTTTCTCAGTCGGTTTCACTGGAAACCCGCTTTCTCCATCTTTTAAGATGCTGGCATCGATTGGTCCCAAATTGTTCAAGTTTCCTAGCCAAGGTATAACGTCGGAACCTGGCTCTAGCACAGTCAGCATCAAGTTGGACTTCTTCTTGGTGTCTGCCCAGGAGTAGATGAAACCGTACCAGTCGCTATTCAGCAAACACAGAGCCGCCATGTTTTCCACCTTAGAGAACAACGGGAAGAAGAGATAAGGAGATGCATTGTTCGTTCTGTGCTCGGAATGTTTCTGGAATACGTAAGATCTTTCGATTCGTTTACCTTCAGTGCACCATGGAGCAGGACACAAAACGAAGGCGTTTTTCCCTCATCCCCGTTGTCTTCGGTGTCAGAGTCTTCCTCGAGGTTTATTCCCTGCATACTCGTTGTTCTTTCAGTAGGAAGCGGCAGGACCAAGTGCCTCGATATCGCGTTTGGGCTTCCCACATCAACCACGGATATGAAGCCGCAAATTTCAAGGGTTTTTGATATCGTTTGACCAGTCAGAATCTCGAAATCAGTCTTTTTTGTGTAGGGCTGTAAAATTATGAGGAAGCTTAAATTTGTTTAGTATAATAGCTTGTGATGATTTCGGCCAAACATTATGAGGCTTTTTTTAAAACTTTTCAAAATCAAACGTATATAGATACCAGAGGCGGTGGAGACAGTAAAATGCGAGAACCCAATTGTCCACATTTCAAGTACCCTTGAAAAGACACGTAATTAACCTCAGCCATCTTTTGAAAACAGTTTGTCACTGAATTCCTCGTCAATGGTCCCTCAGGGACTAAAACTATGCTGTTGCCTCCTGCCAACTCGACTAGCCACTGATACAGCGGCATTCCAATAGCCAGACCCGGATCTAAGGCACAAATTGAAATTAAGAGAACTAGAGAAAAAACTACATAAATGTAAAAGCGACCGCATGGTAGTAAGAAAAGTTAATACATCAATTTGAATAGGAATCCTTTGAACCATTTATACCTTGCTGCGACGAGACGCAAACAACGGTCAATTTCCCAGGGTAAGGAAACGGTAGCGGGAACAGATTCGAGTCCCGTTTAAGGTTCAGCGAGTTCAGAGAGTCTCCCAATGACATCGGGCCAACTCCAGGGTTGCCGTCAGTGACAAGAACTACTTGACAAGCCGTTGTGTTGCCCCATTCTGCCATAACTACAGTATTAACGCCATGCAACGCAGTCTCGACACAGGTTTTATCGCACTCTTCGATATTCTGCAGCTTTGCTCTGATGCTATCGTAGTCCCTGGTGAATGGACAGATGACCTCGTATAGCGAGGAGAATACAACCTTTTGGAATAAGCGATATTATTGTCATTTTTTTTTCGTCTCAACAGTGTCAAGGAACAGAGTCACTCACCAGTGCCACAAATTCCAATTTGGAGTTAACTTGTAGGTAATCGATAAGGGCATTTATTCCGGCAACAGCGAGGTGATGCCGGGTGAGTTGTTCACTCTGAGTTCCATCCGGTGTGACCGATCCAACGACAGGGCGTCGCATAGAAAGGGAAACATCGAGGGCTATTACTGTCGGCATCGTTGGCTTTCTGTCTAGCGCATAGCTTTAGTCAATCGACTGAGCGGCCCTGGTGAATTCTGTTTACAAAGCAGGGGAATAGACAGTTAAAATATAGGTTAGGTTTCAAGTAACTCAACGACCTCGTGGTTTTCTCATTCACCAAGTTGACGGGTGTCTTCTCCTGAGTCGTAACGTTTTCCCTCGACGAAGATTCAACTCATTGACATTAATCTGCGATGGGTGAGCAATTTGCAACCGAAACAACGAGTTTCGTTACTTGCCAATGACGCCCCGGTTAGGATGTTGACGTTTGTTTTCGATTTTATAGGTTATGCGCGATGATTACAACCGGAGAAAGTGATGCGAAAGAGTGAAACCTAGGCTAAACGTCACACATTGAACAAATGATTATTTCGCCGGCTGGAAAGTGCGCCTAATTTTACAATTAATACTTCGATACAAGTCAACTTGCTTTCCAAACGATCACAAAATGCAGTCGGATCGTTGTCATAATTTCAGGGAATCTCATGATTGAGTTATTCAATTTTCAAGATTTCTATATTTTTGCATGAATGGATTCCTGAAACCGTTTGGCAAATTTGTTTTGGTAACATGCGGAGCACTTTTTTACTTTTTTGAGACAAGTTCTTACCCCACTAACTTGAATTCTTATCTGTGTACATATTACAGGTATACATCATTTATACATCGTATATTTCATTTCCAGAAGTCAAAATGCAGTCTTGTGTGTACAGGAAATTATGCTACTGTCTTGTGAATAAGAACAACAAAATTTCAATAAGTTTGTATCATGCATCGAAACGACCGATTGAGAATTATGAAGAAGTTCGTCCTGAAGTAACAAGCTTATATAACACGTTTTTTAATTATCTTCAAGTAAACATTGTGTCAAAATCAAATTTGAAAGAGTACATAACGGATTTGAATATAACAACATTGGAACAAAAAAATTTTTTAGTTAATAAATTGAGAAAGATTCACCTTACACCGCTCGATGACATCAAACAAAGCCCACCTAATACCTCGGTTACTCAAACTCTGTCGAAATTGCTTCCCATACTAAACGCCATGGACAAACTGTATGAGCAACCTAACACCCGCCAATTTCTGCTTTTGCTCAATGAAGTGGACAAAAAATGTCATTGTATTATGAAGGATTTGTCTTTTGATGAAACTCTAATCCTTTTGAATGAACTCGCGCAAATCGTACCCACCAGAGTGATGTCGCTGGACTTTTATTTGGAATCGATGACAATACTGCGATTGCGCCTGTCGAAAAATGAGCAAAGCTCCCTTCAAATTATGAACTTGTTGTATCTCATGAGCCTGAGAAAGACGACGGCATTATTGGACATTCAATATACGTTGAAGTATCTCTCGGACTTTGAAAAATTCTCTATAATAGAACAATGCATCGTATCAATAGCTGCCTTTAAATGCGGAGTTCAACTTAAACGAGAAATCATTCAGGTCATAGAAAGAACAGTACAAAAGAATGTTGACAAATTGCTAAAAGAACAAGTACTGTTTGTGCCCCTGTTAAAGGCTATGCGGCACGCAGGTCCATCAAAGGAATTTTCCTTGAATCATTTAAGTGAAAGAATCCTCAAGCATAAGGAAACATACAAAATCACATTAGCAGCTCCAATTTTGGCGCTATATGCAGAAATGCTACAGGATGAGCACAAGGCGATAAAGCGACTAGCCGGAAATGCTCTGTCACAAATATGGAAAAGCGGGTCAATATCAGATTCTAATGTCACAGCCACCAATCAGATCAGAGTAAAAGATGTTGATAGATTACTGTGGGCCCTCAGCACTTTGAACCATAGATTAACCCACAATGAACTCTCGAATGTGGAGAAATTTTTGTCAGATAATTTAGACGCATTTTTAAGGAATCCCAAAGCACTTTGCAACTCAGTTGTGGCCCTCTGGATACTGGGATTCGAATGTCGTGAGGTGTGTATACTGGGTTAGTCTGAAAGCGAAAATCGTAAATGAGAATCAGAAGGGTTTCAGAACATAGGGAAAATTCAATAATTGCGCAATCACATGTTCAAATTTGATGCAACCATTCTCTTACAGATCATAGAATACTGCTTTCGCAATCAGATTTTCCACCCGCTACTCCAAGACTCTTTGAATGATTCTACGAGACTGGGCGTGCTATTGGAATGCGTGAAAATTGAGGCACCCACGATAATAATTCCATCGAACCTCATCTTGAACACAGAAAAGAAACCATTGTTGAACGAATACAGCGAGCTTGAATGCATCAGTAACGTATTGCAGTGTTGCGAAAGTCAATTGGAATTGAGTGAGACTAATGTTACCTGCCCGGTTAATGGGATACGAATATATGGGATTAGTGCAAAGCATAAATCACTAGGGTATGGATAACAAGTGTTTATAGATCCACGGTTCCTTTAAGAATAGATAAATTTCTGTTTCTAGATGGCTTCACATTGATTTGTTAAACAAGTATACGTGTTTACGTAAACCTCTTCAACCACATGGATTAATGAACTTGAAACTTAGGCTAATCAAGAGACTGGGATACAAGTCTATACTAGTAAGTAAACGTTATTTCTTTTCACAAAAAGTTACCAAATTTCTACTATTCATGGATTCCATGTATTTATTTTACCAGCTTGACTGTACCGGACCATGGCAGGTGGAAAGGGTGGTCTCAACCATCGGGGAAGCGATTGATGAACTTTTGACAAAATAAGACAAACGAATTGTGATTATATATTGCTAATAATAAATAATAATATCTAATTCAGGGTATAATGAAATCGCTTAATTAAAAATTAACAATAAAACTTTCCTTAACTATAGTTCCACAGGACGATGGTGAAGTTAAACGTCAGTTATTGACTTGATGTAATCTATTCATCATTCAAATGTACAACGAACCATCGGCAGGACCTAAATAACGCATGGAAATAAGAACCACGTCGATTAATGTCCAAACTCCAAGACCCCCGAAGCTGAACAGCTTCCCTGTTCCTTCCTGCCAGTGACCCAAATAAAACCTGCAAATATTTACCCCAACATTATTAATAATAGAAAGACAACTGATCAGAAATGTGAGCAAATGACAAATCAAGGCTTACCTATCAGCTCCGAATCCTCCCAAAGTAATACTCAGTATGAGCGCGGTTGACCATCTGTATCCGCCTGTCCAATTGCAAGGTAAATTTTTCATGAATCTTCTGTGACCCAAACAGACAATGTCACTATTGACTGTGCAATTTGTGCTTAAACATGGAATAATCAATTAGATGTACTGTAGTAGTGTCAATACTATCGTAACTGCAGATTTTTATACTCTCAGTTGGACTTCTGAGTAAACAAGAATCAACTAAGTACAATGGCAACTAAGAGGTGCTTAAATACATACCGATAAAGCTGTTGAGGAGAGGCAACTGAGCTGCAAGTAGCTTTTTGATGGCATCTGTGCTCCCAGTGCTCAGTCTGATAACAGTAGCGGCAGATGTAGTCTTTTTTAAAAGTTTGTTCACCCTGATGGATAAGAAATTGAACCATGTGACACGTAATTATTTAGTAAGTTATCTTGATGCTGTAATTTTAATCACAAATAAGCATACCACACATTTTATCTCATTGCGAACTGTGCAAGTCGATGTAATGGTCTTGCCATAGATGCAGCCCAGATCTGTGGTACAGTTGAGACACTCCACACTTAATTCTGAGCATTGTTTATCAGCCGGGCAATCTTCCTGGAGAGTAGAGTTTGCGTTCCTCTTTTCTCTTTCATGTTTCACGAAGTCTGCCATTCCGCCTGAAATGTTTGTAGATGCGACTCTAAGTCCAGTACAATAATCGCAGCAAGTACATTGTCGAAGTAACGCTGCTCGCTCAGTTACACGTAAGACCAGGTTAGGTTATAATAAATGTGAGTAAACAATAAACTCACCCATTTGTGCCTCTTTGATGGTACTCAGTAGCAGTGCAAATATTATGTAAAATACATTTTTCTTATTTATTCTAACGATATTCATCCCTGCTCGACGAAATTTCACCTCTTATCGGCCTTCGGAAGACACCAAATATCCTAACCAAATTGTTTATTATGCTTTACTGCGAGTTGACATTCGACACCCAGTTTATCAAACGTCATGCATGTACCACGTTTCAATTGTAGAAACAAATGAATTTGGCAGGTCACGTGCTCAACACAGTGTCGTGCCGACCATCTTCGAATTCTCTACTAGATGGCGCCACTAGATATTTGTTCTCATGAGTTAAAAATCATGGTAATAATGAATCTACAGATATGAAATGCTCTCGAGTACAGGCCACCTGCAAAAAAATATTGCAATTGCAAAAAAACACTTGTTCCTATCCATTATCATAAAGACTTCAGCTTTATTCGGATAATTATTTAAACCAATATTTTCTAACTTCACAATACATGCCTCATTCATGACGATTGCATACATAAAATAGTTGAAAATCGTTGAATATTTCACCACCAGGTGATCAAGTGAGCAGTGAGTATAATCAGCTGATTTGAATGAGGCCTGATGTTATTTGGACGAGCTATACGTTATTTCGATGTCGAGTTTTGTGACAGTAGAGTAAGGTATGTGTTATGATTAAAAAAGAGAAAAAGAAAGAGAGAAGGAAGATAGAAGGAAAGAAAGAATAAAAAGAAGGAATAGCAATTTAACCAGTTTGCAGTGGTTATATAAAAGGGAATTCCTCTCATCGGATCGTCTGTTTAACAACCCCACGATAAATTCGTGGCGGTGTTAAAATAACGTCAAGGTCCCGGGATGCGCCGCGGATCGAAAAAGAAGATGAAAAGAAAGGGATAGAATAGAAGGCGGTAAGAAACAACGAAACACGGCTAACTTAAAGCTACACATCGCACGGTGTGTGTCACGAACCACGAACACAGTGTGTGTGTCGGTCTTATGTACGTACATAACAACGTACATGCGTGCAATACACGATGCCATGCAACTAATCGTAAGTACCGTGGACGCGGTGCTGTTGCTAATACATAAAAAAATATAATCAGTAACAGCAGCAGTAGCTCGATCTGTGTTGATAATTGTGATTGGATTTTCGGTACACACAAAAGCAATTTAACGCAGAAATCAGTTGATAAACGGGACGATATTGAATCCTGCGGAGAAAACGGAGAGAAGAAACAGAGAAAGAAAAGAAAGCTCGGAAGACGTCTCGCAATGTTTCCTTCTTCAACCCCAGTTTAACCTCAGCCAAGATTTTATAACGCATCACTTTGTCTGCGGTATTTATTTATCCCCTTGTTATTTCGTCCGTCTGAGGAGTTGGAGGTTCGTTGACTGTGCTAAGTCCACCAAGATCATTTTTTGGAATCCTAGTTTTGTCTTCTCTCCTTCTGGTATTCTGAAATTAAAAGGACAACATTGGTCTCCAACTATTCCGACAGCCAACGACGAGATTCGCGATACATTTACCCAGAGTTGGAAGAATTTAAAAATCATCTAGCGGATTAAAAGACATTGGTCATCAAAGCGCAATGACGATGACTGTAATCGAAGTTATAGCACTGACACCAGCGTGACAAGATTTAGGAGCCTGAATCACACGCTGACAAAATGAACTCAAAGGAAGACAACAATGGGCAAAGTTGCCCTAACGGCGACACAAGAATCGAGGGTCAACAGGAGGCGAACGAAAACAGATCTTCGCAGTGTGACGGGGGACCACACCAGGTAGCCAAGATCCCGAACAGACTGTCCAACGATCAGTTTAAACTAAATAATAACGTAGGTGAGGAGAATGGAGACTTGCATCTCTCCCCACGATCGTCTTGCACCTTTGCCAACGGTCCCCAGAACCCACAGACGAAGAACTCAAGCGTCAATATGGGTCCCGATCATTTAAACACAAATTTGACCTGCGCTACTTATTCCGATACTTCCCAAACTAACGTGCATACCAATACAACCAGTCCATGCATCCTCGTCTATCCTAAATCGACCTCTGGCTACTCGAACTCAGTTTCCCCGTCAGCCCACTCAAACGTCGCCAATGTGTCGACAAGCATGGCTGAAAACGGAACCAAGGAAGACACTGACATGAGAAACAATGTCGATTATGGATCTGGGATTGAGAAATGCCCGCCTAAAGTGGCCTGTGGTACAGAATCTAACGCCGATGGTAATCCCATTTGGAATTCCACCTCTTTCGTCCCTAATCGAGGTATGAACAACTTCGGAAGCAGCATCGGTTCCACCAGCCAAGGAACGTGCTGCTTTTTAAGACCTAATATCAATGGCAGCAGAGAAGCCGCTGGACCCAGCGGACTGCAGAGAGTAAGTTTTCTTGGAAACAGCTCTCTGCTCTGTGTCAATACGTTTATTCACTTTTTTATATCGTTCTTATAATAGGTCTCGCAAAGGGAAGGCGACAGGCGAGATTCCAGTTCTGGAAATGAGGGAGACATGTCGGATGGCGAGGATTGCTGCTTTTATACTTACAAAGGAGTGGATGATCCTGCGCGATTGGATTTCAGACAGCAGTTAGGGCCTGTCGAAGGACAGAGAGAGGAAAGAGAGGCTGAACCCCAATATCACAGTGGAAGCTCGAGTCCAGAAATGGATTTTTTGGAAATGGATTTCGATCCTGGTCCGTCTTGTGAGCAGGTAATCAGGGGCAAATCATCTGTCCAATGTGGTTCATACATCTTTTTTCCTTGTGATAACCACAATATTTCTCACCGATACTGCAAATTCTTTAGTCTGATCTGATTTTTTTTCTCCCCCAGGATACTGGAGACAGCGATATGGCATCGATTAACGAAGATATTCAGAATATTGCGTTAGATAGTGTTGAGCCTGATCCTGTGCCACTGAATGATCTTAGCAGTGGAAGAGTCGCCTCCAGGCTCGACAATATACCATCGAATCAACAACCTACTCAGAACTCTGAAATATTGAACCAGAGGGCAACTCAGTCCTGTTCTAATCAAGAATGTACCTTTAATCAAATTCCAAACCAGCCTAGTTCGTCAAACTGGATGCCGAGCACCAGTAGTAGAATAGGTATAATGCTTCCCATGTTAAAAATTGCACATCATTGTTATCCAACTCGTACGAGAAACCCTGTAATCGAGTGTTCGATTGAGGTTCTTGTCGAAAACTTGTATACACTTGGACGAGAAGTTCAGATCGACAGAATGCTTACTATGAGAAATCATGTGAGACTCAAAATTTGAAAAAAAGTAAATTATCACAAAGTATATTCTCCGAATTTTACAGATAAGTGGGAGGCAACAGGACTGCATCGCACAATGCTATGTCCACTCCAGGAGTCTTATGGACATCACAATACGAACGGCGATTTGATATCGCCTGGAGATAGCAGAGATTCGGATTCTGAGTTATGGACACAAGACACGACAGGGACTGGAGGTTCAATACCTGAGAGTTCTAATTTGGATTCTAGAAAAGTAAATCTCAGTTCTACCCTTTACCACCGCATGATGGCTAAGAAACTAATGCTCAACAAACAAACTGCTTTTAATCAAAGTGGCGACTCAAATCTTGTAAGTATTACATTGCGCTAGCTCTATACAATCGCGAGGAAACTTTTAGAGAACAATACAAAGTGAGTAAAGAATTTTAACGAATTTGAGAGTTTCGTTTTAAATAAAATTGCCCCTCATCCACAGGAAAGTGAACTTTGCTCGGAGAGATCACAAGACCTATTACCTGTAGAAAAAATTATGCTTTGGAGCGAACAGGAAGCTACTGTGAAGCAAGTTACTCAAATCGCAACATCGGCTTGCGGAGCAACCGCCGCTATTAACGCGCTCGTAAGTATACAGAACAAATATGAACAAAAGGAACTCTGACATGGAACTTACACGTATAAAACCATAAACCTTCTTCATCTCTACAGCTCGCTTTGGACGTAGCATTTTCCCTTGAAGTATTGGTCCGTGGAGTCGCCACCAGGCTCAGAGAGCCAGGCACACCCTTACCAAGGTATTTAATGAGCCGTTCTATGGCTGGCGCGACCCACAAGGACCTAGCCCGAGGAATGTCTTTGGCTACCAGTGGGGCAGTGGTGACGAAATTCTTTGCGTTCTACCCAGAGAGGAAGATCTCGTTTTCGCACTGGTTGCACTACTGGATATCTAAGGGTGAGCAGTTAGCCGGTCAACTCGCACTAGAATTTTCAGTCAAACCACTGCCTTTCCTCGATGTCCACCCATAAACTCGAATATGCATGAGAATTGGGTACACTTCTGCCATAAATGTTTCAGGAGCGGTACCGATTGCCACTCTGAATCTCCAACACTGTGGGGAAGGAGCAAATATCCCTGATGCGTGGCATCATCAAATGATCTTTGGCGTTGGACCCGCGGGAATATATTTGTCCAATCCCTTGCAGTGTTTATCTGAACAGGTTGGTCTCATTACTCTTACCTTCTGTAAAAACCACCACATAAGTATATTGACAAAGCATACCTGCCCAGTTGTGAATTTTAAATTCTCCTACTTTCTTCGCATTTTAATGTTTTACCGCGAAAACAAATTTCATCGAAGAATTCAACAGCACCAATTATTAACTACAGGTAGTCTGGCATCAACTGGTTAGCCCGAGTATTTTGTTAATAAGAAGACAAGACGTCTTGGCACATTGGAGTGCGAACACAGATCTAAGGCCGCTTAGTCAACTGGGACAGCGTTGGCGAAAATTGAACGTCCTGGGTAAGATTCTTGAAGCAACAAAGAAAAATTAATGAACTTCTGGAAGTAGTTTCGATAAACCGTTGAAATTGTCTGATTTTTAAAGGAATGTCTTTTTTTCGACAGGACAAATAGTGAACCTGGTAAGAGAAACGATGGGCCAAAGGAGGCAAAGTTCTGGAATAACAACGAGCATAACGCACGTCCGTATCCCAGCTTCATACAGAGCTGGAATAACTCTGGTTATGCGATCAGACGCCACTGAAGCAGCAGAGTTGTTGCGAACGGAACAGTTACCTGTTCTCTAGTCTAAACAATCAAAATTATGAAAACAGAAGAAGAGAAATGAGCAAACTGCGACAAGATATATAAAATTTACTTAAACATTTGCCGCATATTGACTAACGCCCACTTGGGAACAAAGGCA
Source organism: Diprion similis (assembly GCF_021155765.1). Taxonomy (NCBI): domain Eukaryota; kingdom Metazoa; phylum Arthropoda; class Insecta; order Hymenoptera; family Diprionidae; genus Diprion; species Diprion similis. The sequence goes on from NC_060114.1 coordinate 14,211,039, forward strand.
AGTTTACCGAGAAAATATTTCAATCTGCCTACTTTCAGTACACGGCATACCCCGAGTGGGATTTGTAATAAAACATAGCTATAATTCTACATTTGAACACAAGAATAAAGAATTATTCTTTATTCAGTTACTATGCAAACACTTAAGTTTAAATATGGCTAACGCGCTCTGCTCGTTGAAAGGTGATTGAAGAAGGTTTAGTAATTGCATATTAGGTATATACATATGAGTACATATCTTGATATATTTCACGACGGTTAAAATATAATAATAATTTGAATTTTATTATCCCTTGTTTCTTTTTCGAATATTTTTTTTCTCGAAAATGTGGCACTAGCTTGTTGATTAACAGTCAACAACATACCGATTTATGTAACAATTAGAATCGCAATTGTCTCAAAAGCGCGTCAAAAATATTCATTATTATCACGTACATACCTACACTGCGTTGTACAGAAGAGCTACCTTCTATCATGCAATTCAGGCTTCTCAGGCATGCGTATGCACGTAATACTCATACACATTGTACAACCAGAGTATAAAATTCACTCAGGTGCACTGGTCTGATTTGTTATATCGTTAGACTGTTGTGCCTTGCATTACTACAGGAATAAAAATGCTCTGAGAATTAATTAATCTCCGATAGACTCGCACATTGTATTTATTTGAACAGAATAATAATAATAATCGATGAAAATCAAGTGAAAATAATGACAGTTTGAAGATGTATTTCTTTCTTTTATGTTTTCATTCTCTTCCAAGTTGTACTTGATCCCTTTCAATTATATTTCTATTTTCTTGTATCCTGTACAGACCAACAATAGATATACATAAAAAATAATTAGACTATTTTTTAGTCTATGGGTAAAAATAAAAACGAACCGGGAACCAAAGTGTCTTTCTTCATTTAGTTATATAAATTTTCAATATAGCGAATTATATTTCACGATTCTGAGAGTCGAGCACAATGACCATTCTTGCATACAAAAATTGTAAACTAGTATGATCATCGTGCCCAGCAGAATTAGTATAATAAGCTTATTTTGAAGAAGAAGTAAGTTCTTGTATCCTTGTTGATCGTTCCCCACAGTCCACGTATAAATGTACAGAACGTATGCACTGTACAGTCATTCACGCAACTCGCTTCGCTGCATCACATCGCCATTTAGGACATACTGAAACAGTTAAAAATAATGTTCAATCTCATATTTTCTTGATTCTCGAAAAATGCTGCTCTTACACAAGAAAATAACAAGTAAGTACATTCAGACAAGACGAATCCAAAATAATTATCAATAATTGTCAACCTTTCTATCAATGAGGCACGCATTGTGGATGCAATTGCAGCTGGTGTAGATTCGTTCAGCTTAAAAACACTTTCTATCACCGAGAGTTCGGTCGAGGTTGTGTCTGTGCCACAAAACGATGCCCAATCATTGACAACCATCCCTGCAGCAATAACTTCGCTTCCTCTGTTAATCGTACCTGCCTAAAATATAGATGAAAAGCTGTTGATACAACGTATACAATGGAGTTTTTTCAGATGTTACCGTTGGTTTTTTTCATTTTAAACTAAAACATCACAAAAGAGCTCCTTGAACAAAACTTACAACCAATGGTACTTGTAGTAGCGATGAGAGCTCGTCTTGGTCCTGGATTGAAGTTTGTGGATGTACAAGGCCACCTTGATTGGAAAGAACGCAATAAGATCCAACTAGTACATTGCTTGCAACTGTCTGCCTGAATACTTCGACATTCAAGGTGTCAGCTAAGATCTCTTCAGTTTCCTGTGTAATAAATTCAATAAAACAAGGTCCATTTGGCAATGTTTTTTTTTTTATAAAGTAAAAAATCTTACTCTGTCCAAATCTGGATGAACCAGAGCCACATAATCATTGCATGCTATAACGTTGCCCAGGGCAGAAAGCCTCTCCTCAACTCGCTGGAGTTTCACATTGTCGGGTAACGAGTTACGTATGTGTTGCAATTCCGTGTCTGTCGTACTGCTTGGCACCAGCATTCCATTTTTGTTACCTGGTCAATGGTGAAAAATGCATGACAATTTCAACAACTTGGCTTTTTTGGCTTATACTATGACCCTGGACGTTTTATGACAGTTGTACAGTTGGAGATAGTATGCAAAACGTTTTGACGAGTCCATTCGGATTGCACTCATGAACGTAATAACTCACCGACGCACAATCGTCCGATGATTCGACATCCCGCTATCGACGTGTGGACGACCGGTATCGTTTCGGCCAATTCAGCTTCGAATACGCTGTTGACAGAAGGATGTATTGAGGTTGTTAGTCGTTTCAGAAGTAAGAAAGAAATAAAGCGAGCGGGAATTTGGAGATTGAAGGGAGCGACATACCTGTAGAAATTCTCGGAACCGCCGATAGCGACGAGACAGTATGAATTTGTCAATTTTGAAAATACACCGACCTCATTGTTGTTTTCAAATTGCACGCGTACCGCCATAATTGACAATTTATAATCACATAAGACAATAAAGAGCGAGCCTCGATTAAATATCAACTTCTCGTTAATTAGATGGTATTTTTCTTATTGTGAGATTGTCGATTGCACGGAAACTAACCAAACTCCGATGCTCGAGCCACGAGGTACTTAACACGAACGGGCGAATAACAGACTCGAGAAACATGGAAAAAGAAGACTTTGTAGGGGTTCTGGCAAAATTGACGTCGCAAGTGAATGCAGGTATCTAGATTACCGACGCATCGGTGGTAAGAAATCGAAACTGGTTGAAGCAACATACGTTTTAAATCGTAAACATATATTAATAAAAATCCATCGTGGAAGCGTTGGCGGGATTGAGTAGGAAATGCGATAACGCGTAGAAAGAAAGAGCTGCATCTATGATCCCTTCGTCTTTGTGTTGCATGCGCGACCAGACAAGGATTAAACATGTGGAGATTTCCACACTTTAAAGTGTGCGCTAAATAACCTCGAATGCGATTGGTTTAAAATCTAAGATGGCTTTTTATAGTCCGGGTACGTGATTGGTTCAGAAAGATGGCTGCGCGGAAACTCACCATACTTTCTTGCACCTTGGAGGCAACGCCTTTCGCCGTCTGTTCTACATACCTTTGCTAGTCTATGTTTAAAAGAGGTCATTTCGTGTCTCGGTCAGGCACCTTGATCTCGCGTAAAATTAGGTTACTTTTTTTAAACTTATATTTCAAAGTTTGGAAGAGTTTTCGTTACTTGACTTGGAAACTTGACTGCTGATATTGGTTCAGTTGATTTGGTGCAACGATCGGTCAACCATGACTAACATCTCAAAGCGTAGAAAATCATCTGCGAAGTTGAAGGTGAGCCATCTGTTAATTAATTGCCATGCATCATTCACGGTATAAGATGAGCAATTACGCGCATTCTAAGGACGATTTTTATCACCTTTTGCATCTTCAAACGACATTCGTATCACTAATAAATTATTAACATTTACAGACTATGGGTGACCACGACGAGTTCCTTAGTCGAATAACGAAATCACTTTACTATTCGAAATTGCCAATGACCGACTGCCTCAGCCTCCCTGTGACAGGTTAGTTGCACCTGTTGTACTCAATCCAAAAAGTGATGCATTTTCGCTCACAACTAAGTTTCAGCAAATTTACTACTGGACCTATTTTCAAATTTCTGATGTAAGATGTTACAATGAATTATAGAATTAGCTGCCGAACTTTTCACGGAAGTGAAAAGTGGTCGGACACTCGAACGCCTCGACGTCGAGGAAGCAAGCCGCATATCTCGCAACGCTTGTGTCTCTCCTTGTTCTCTCGTCTTGGCACTGCTCTACTTAGAACGTCTGAAAGACTGCAATCCGGAATACTTGCAACGTGTGGCCCCATCTGAATTGTTCCTTGTTTCTCTGGTTAGTAAATATTTTTCCATTGAAATTTTATAAGAGTGATATAACTATTGTAGTGATAAACAATAATGATAAAGTATATCATAGCCTGTTCTCAATTAAGTAAATTTTTGCAGTAATAAGTTTATACTGGTCTTTTATCTAGCTGTGCAAATAATTAAAACTAACAATTAATCACTTAACAGCATATGAAATGACTGCCCTACTTTCAGATGGTTGCCAGTAAATTTTTACACGACGACGGAGAAGAGGATGAAGTATTCAACACAGAATGGGCAGAGTCAGCAGGCTTATCATTATCTGAAATAAACAGTTTGGAAAAGGATTTTCTTGTCGCAATTGTAAGTTCATCGTCGTTACAGTTAACACAAACAATATCATTGAGAAACAAAATGAGTTGTTACATATTTTGTTTTGTTACTCCGACAGGATTGGACTATATTCGTTTGCAACAACGATTTCTGGGACCGTTTACAGAGATTAGAGAGAGACATAGCTTACAAAGAAGGCCAAAAGAGAGGTTGGTTCTCCTATACGGACCTTAATTTTCTGATGGACTCGGCACAGCTGATGGCAGTAATTCAGACAGTGATGAGCGTATCTTCCATCTGCCTTGCAACTTACGCCGCAGGGATAGCAACACTTTTGGGATCAGCCTTAGTGGCGAGTCAGATTCCGGGAACGTCTCTGACACCTAGCCAATCGGTCGTTTCGTCTAAAAATACATTGCAGACAAGCCAACTTCTCGTACCTGATCCTGGACCGATTCTGGACGACATATCGTCAGTCGATGTTCTGACGACCAAATTTTTATTAGATTCTCTGAGCTGTAATCGGTCCTATTCAATGCTTGACCAAACTGAAAAGAGAAACAGAACAAGTGACGATGTCGCAGGGTGGGAATGGTGGCTGAGCTCGCTCATGACTTGGCTTCCTGATTACTCAGGTCTAAAGTCAAAGTTGAGTCCAATCGGTGAGCAAAACATTGAGGAGCAGACCAGAAATTTCGTGACAAACACAAAATCAGTATTCGATATCGGCTCACATCCTCAAACCAATCGCCACCAAGTTACTGAAATTAACTGGAAGGAAACGCTGAGTCTAGATTTGGAATTTGAATTGCAAGATTGGAGACGTTATGCTGGATACATTGCTAAAGTATCACTCGGTCACAGACACTGATAAGGAGTATAATGACTGACGATTTGTTTACCCAGTCGCAACGGCGAAGATTTAGTCCATCGATGTCTTTATCAATTTATACATAGTAGAAAATTGTCAAATATATTTTTTGTACTAACTCCTTACCGTGTAAACCATAGTATTTCACTGCTAATCATCAACAGAGTAATTTTATACAATAAAATTAACCATATCCACGCCGTTATCGAGGTGCTCGGAAAACTTAATTGACCTTCAATGATAAAATATACCCGTAATACTTTAAGATCCGCTAATTCGCTTTAATATCGTTTCACATTTCTATATACATACATACATTAAATACATACATATATGCATAGGTTGTAATAAGTTAAAAAGAAAACCTATGCTTTTTTTTTTGTAAGTGTGATAGCCATACCAATATTATATATAATACAATTTTTTCGTTTCATCGTAATTTCTTTATAAATAATAATCTACACGTACTTGAATCACCGGTTGATCGCTAAAACCGTTGCTTTCGTTCGTCACGCTATCTCTTTTTGTACAATAATAAGACTATAAAGTAGTGCTGCGCTAATTTGAAAGAAGAGAAGAAAAGAAATATCGAAAACTCGAGAATCGGGTTGAATTTAAATATTCTAAGCTATTGCCACTGTCGGCTCTATACCGGCTGTCGACGTTTTCGCCTCTTTATCTTTTCCACCCTTGTGAAGTATGAGCAAAGGCGTCATCCCCAGGAGGCAGCCGATCGTCACTCCGAGAACGCGACCCTGGAAAGGAGATCAAAATTAATTATCCAAAGGTCTCGAACGGCGTTTTATTTTTTTTATTTCCGGTCAATTCACCAAATTTGCGGCTCTCCTCGACTTGGGCATATCCATTTGAATTGGCGTCAACTTCGGCGCCTTGAATCCGATCTTCTGGACGAGACGTTCAACGTAGAATGCCGAACCTATCCCAAGGATATCGGAAATTGTGTTTCCGAATGCCGCCGCTGCCATCGTCGAAAGTGATATAACGGCTCCAAGGCTCGTCTCAATTTGGTCGCCCTGTAATTTCGACGTCGATTTACAGAATTGACTGGGAAATTAGGAATATGTCAAAATACAGGTATTGATTGAATCTATACGTACGGCTATGATCATGAAGAAGTTGTCGAGGAAACCAAATCCAATGAACGGAATAGCGTTCGTTACCGACACTGAAATTATTCAAATTATTAAATACCTATCAGCAATTGTTCTATAGCTAGTCATCTCTTAAATCGTTCAAATAATATACAAAAAGTAGTGCTGTGCGATTATCGATTAATGGGCAGCTTCGATTAATCGTTCTTTCGACTAATGGATTAATTGAGTTTTTCGATTAATCGTTTATCCGACTAATTGATTATTCGATGGTTTCGATTCATATACCAATTGACCTTCAGAATTATTACGATCGATCAATCAATCGATTAATCGATTAAATAGAAAAACAATTAACCGAAATTGTTGATTAATCCATTAATCGGAAAACCGTTTAATCGGAAAACCGTTTAATCGAAAAACTCGATTAATCGACGAGCACTAATACAATGCATCAGTTTACGGGAGCAAAGATCGGAGTAAACGAATGTATCGCTGGAATGGCCGTAAAATTTATTTGCAACAATTACTAAAGTTTATAAAACATCCGCAAGAAATCATTCGATGAAAATATTTATCGAGAGTAAATTTATTTATTCATTTATCCCGATATTGCTTGTACAAATGCACTTCGCATTTTATTATTTCAGCCACTTTTATATGTATAGTCAGTAATATCATTTTCGGGGATCAAGAAACGCAGAACCTTTAATGATTAGAAAGATTCTTGTCGCTGCGAAGAGTAATTTTCAAATTGTAGATCATGAGCGTTCGATTAGTAACTAAGTAAATAAATAAATCAACAAATAAATAAATGAATGAATACGTTGGATTATAAGATCATACAGTCGTTCAAGACACTGAAATTAAATATACCAAAATATTCAAAGCGCCTCGCTGTTTTGCAAGTTACATACCTCGAATCAAGTCCTTTCTGGTGGGTTGCGGTACTGTTTCAGCTGGAAAATAAGATTATCTAAATAAAAGATGTCGAATTTCCAAATCAATCTTAATAAAAAATGTTTAAAATATTTCTAATCATTCACTGCTTAATTCTCAGAGCCATTAGCACCATGCACACATTACCACGCAAGCTACAGAGTGAATTTTGCAAATTTTCGATTATACAGCATCTCCGTGCTGTGCAGTAAAATTATTTGCACTAAGTATACATGTTTATGTTATCTAACGAATAGACGCGAGCAAAATCATAGCACGAGTATAACTGTACAACAAAGATAACCCTTGTGAAATTAGCTTCGACCTCAAAGGCAAACAGCATTGTGGGTGGTCATAAGATAATTAATTACGCACTTTCCGACAGTCGGAAGTCAATTCTTCAACCAGTTTTTAAATAATATCGAAACAAGCACCAAATCATGCAATTTTTACAAACGAAATCAAATCTCAGGGTGAATAATTTTCAATTTTAATTATTCTCGTGTTCGTGACGTTGCATCCGAAACTTTTAGAAAAAATAATTAAACACGCCAAACACAATTCGCATGCACTATTCACCATAGAATCATTCTTCTTTGCACACCCATAACAACCGTGTTAAACAAATCCTTATTCCGTGATATTATAAAGTATTGTTAGTAGATGATGAAAACGCCAATTTTTAAAAACAATTTGCTTTTTGTGGAAAAATAAAAAAATAATAACGGTGATTGTTTACATGCATGTAATAATAATAATAATCAGTGTCGCGTTAGTAGCGATAAATGAATTAAAATACATTAAATAATTTTAGGGTAAAATTTTCTTAAAAAAAAAAAAAGAAATTATATTAGTATTTCACAAAAAAAAAAGAAAAAAAAATCACTCAATTATAGTCATGCGATAGTTGTATATTCATTGCTTAATAATGGTTAGAAAACTTACAAGATATCGAAATTTCCAGGGAAAGAGGAAAGCCAGTAAGAGAAAAAAAATCATCACAAATAATTATTATATGTGGTTTCTAGAATGATGATGTATCGGATTAGTTACGGATAATCCAAATAATAATTGTATTGAAATGATTGCGAAGAAACCAGCTTAAGAGATTCTATAAAAATTATTACAATTATGATTTTTTTCTTTTTTTTTGCAAGTAATATAAGCATATCAATTACGTTTTTATGCCTAATGCCACGTTTTAATATTAGTTTTGTTTATATTTAGAAACGGCAGCTTTTATACTTACAATCACTATTCTAATTTTTCTCTATAACAAAGACAGTTCGCGATTAGTTCGCTATTTAACCTAACAGGCTAACAGTCATGAATGCGCATTATCAAATGACTATACATAATGCATGGTATCGTGTATACACTATACATGTATAACATTTATACGAAGTATATTTATGAAATTTTCACAGTCTACCCCATGCATTTCGTTTATTATATCCCCATAATATTCTTACGTAATGCTTTCATCTGAAGTTCCACTGTGCAGTTGAGCGTGATAAAAAATAAATCGGTAATAAGTAATACGGTCAAATGAAACGTAATTTTTAATTATTCTCAAACTGGGTTAACGACCGATTGTGGTGATTACACTTTGTAAATGAGTTTTCAACTTTCTCAGAATTCCTTACTGTATTATCTATGCGCATTTAAATGACCAATTACTCTCTACATTCAAGGAATGCCTTGACTGTGTACGAAATTGGCCAATGTTTGAACATAAGAGACGAAAAATTTTGCTAGGAATGATTAACGAATTACTGAATCAACAAACGGAAAAAAATCACATACAAGCAACTAAACGACTCGAGTCACAATTTTCCACAACGGTGTAACTTTTTATCTTGCGATTTTTTGAGACTAGGACTAACTTTTGTTAACTTTACGGTGAATTGATAACTAAATCTGTAATGATTTGATCGAAATGATAATGATGAAATGATTTTATGCGTAACCAATATTTTTCAACCATTCATCAAACCTTGGTCTCAAACATCGACTTGTGAACACTATATGCGTTTTCTATGAGTCAAAGTATCTAGATACAAAAAGCTGGACAGAACAACATTGAACTTCATTATATTCTTCCTTTCAGCGTCACCCAATTTTCTTTTCCATGCACAGCATCAAATCCCGATCTCCTTATCATGCTGTTAATTCTTTTAATATTGTCTTAAGCTGCGGAATCAATTAATTAAATGGGTTATATAACAAGCGATGCGATATAATTCTATCACCTCAACAAGAAGCTGTATTATATGCATATATGTATACGAGCTGAATATCTTTCTGCAAATAATCCCTCATTTATTTAACTCTGGTGAAATTTTTTTTTCTCAATTTTAGTAAACTCTTCCAACATCCAAATTTAAATATCATTTTCGATTCAACATCGTTATAGAAATCTAAGAACAGAAACCAAAAAAAAAAAAAAATTTCCCCATTGAGTAAAATAATTATCAGTCACCCAAAGGCGGGAGGGGGGAAAATTGGATTTTTATGGATTGAAGTTACACGGTTTGGCGGACAAAAAAAAACACACAAACACACACCCACAAAACGAAAAAAAAACAAGAAACCTTTGCTGGGCTCTGTAAAATTCAGTATGTTATATATAACACGTATATCTGGTTCCCGTATCTGGAGTCATGCGCGTACCATACTTTCGAAGTAGCCAATCCTCTGGCACAGCGCAGTAAGTTCCCGTGGGATCGACGTCTCCCAGGCTGGGGACTCGGCTGGGTCGTCCAAATTTGCTCCTCCAACGAAACGCTGCCAGTTGACCTGTGTCGGGCGATAAAAAAAGTAAAAAAGGCTCGACATTGAAATGATCGTATATAACAAACATATGATACGACGATAATAATTAATATACAGGCATATGACGTAAAACGAAGGTATAATGATGACGATTTTTCGTGTTATTAGCTATATAATAAAAACCTAAATCTGCAAGTCTAATTTTCGCTCATGTCTACATTCCATTTCCGGCTTGTATAATCTATATTTATATAGATATTGCACAATGGCGCCGATGTAAAAGGGTATATTATTATAATACTTGATGAAAGTTCATGGTATTGACCCAAAGACTTTACAAAATGAGCCTGAATATTCATGAAATTCATGGCTTGCCATGCACCCATGGTATACTGTACGTTGTTAAACGACGTTTCAATCTGCGCGTTTTTTCACATCATTAATTACTACCCAATGCTAAAAGGGGTTCGTGGTTTTAATCGTTGTTGATAACTAACGAATTTTCGAAGCTTGAAAACGTGCGCTAATTTAAATCTAATTCCAATTATTATTCTTGATAAAAACATAAATAAATAAAAGAAATAAATAAGTTGATTAGGAAGCAAGTAACTGATTGAGAAAAAAATCTGTACGTTTTGCAATGAAGTAAGAATAAGATGATAAAAAGCAACTCGAATGTAAGAACGTCTGCAGAATTGGTAAAAAAGAAACCCACGGTAGTGTTCCTAATCTGGTAAAAATACCTCTCTCTAAATATATCAGTCGTAACTCAAACATTACCGTAGAGATTTTCTAGACTGCTTTCGCGCTCAGGGAAAAAATAAATCCTGCAGGTTGTGACGTGTATTGTGAAATATTTCACGGATATCCACCACGTTGAAGTTGGTAACGTTTTTGTAAACGATGCATATTAAGGAAAACCGTTATGTGACCGTTATTTCGCGAATTGTTAGGTGTCCGAATTGAAAAATTGTGATTTTTTCTTACGAGATTGTAATTATAGTGACGTTATCGTAACGAAACGTTGGGAAAAATCCATCCATTTTCTTATATTTGATGATTTTGAAGAAACTAAGATTGCAAGACATGCGTATGTTTTGTTTTATCGCGGTTTACTGAATTTCAAACAATTCCAAAATCGCGAAATAACGGGTTTCTTCTCAGCATGAGGAATCGTTGCGATAACGTTACTAACTTCAATACGATGAAACTTCATCAGATTATTACTTCCATTCGGATGTAAAATAATATATTTCCACGGTATGTGATAATCGTGTGAATTTTCACTGGTACAGCAATCTTACTACTTTTTCTTTGGAGGCTAATAAATTCTGCCGTATCAGGTATTAGATAGGTCATAGGTATGTAAATACTATTGGGAATGTCGCTTTGCAATGCGTCATCTGGTGGAAAAAAATCAAACTAATACAACCAGGCTAACAGCTGACCGTTGACAGTGTGTTTTCACGTGTGGATGGTAGAACAGGTATATCATTGATTACATTTCATTAATTTATGTAACATGAGTAATTTGAAACCCGAAGAATTACGATTTGTTTCCATAAAAATCAAAAACTTAGGTTATGCGGTGATAAAATGGCGCCGATAACCAGACTCTGACGTCATGAGGACACTTTCCAACTTGCGGGTGGTACGGTCACATTATTGCAGGGGATTCTACCGGGAAGCGAGTTGCAGCTTTACGATCGTCCAAGTCCTACGTGCCGAGCCTCACGTGGCTTTGGGTTAGAAAGGGCTCATTAAATACTGCGAATGGTTTCATGGCCGCAGTGGGACCGTTGCGCCATTGAACCCTTCGGAGTTCAGTTCTGGTTAAATTTGGGTTGAACTTTAAAGCTACGCTGCAACAAGCGTACAGATGCAAGTCTTCGAGTCTGTCTGTGTTATACCGAACGCACAAAGTCGTGAAATATACAAGATTTCTCAACGAAACGAAACGACATGACCTACCATATTATCATCACGACGCGCAGGTATTGCGTCATCTCATTTATGACGAAATCTTCTAGACCAACGGTTACTTTATTGAAGAAACAAGTGCAATAAATCACGACAACGTCACAGATTTTATTTTCAATATTAGATTTATTATATGCGGAAAAATCGTATCACAGTTATAAAAATTCGAATGATCGTATAAATAGACGCGGTAATAATTGTTAAAATATTTTTTACTAAATTGTTGGAGAATAGAATACACCCCCTCCTCGTCAAGTTTACATCATCTTAAGATTATTTAGCCAGTCAATAAAAATATTTTCAACCATGAATGAAAATATAATAGTGCATTGATTGAAATAAATTGGCAATTTACACGTATGTCATTGAACCAAATTTTACCTGAAACCAGATTTTTCGTCGAATCTTATAGCGAATGGATTTTATAGGTGTAATAAAAGCCGAGAGTGCGATGTAATCCGAGAGTTAATCAAAAACGTACACGCAATCTTGGCTTTGCATCAATGTACGCGCGTATCGATTCACGTCAGTTCTTTTGAAGAACCTCGATGAATAGGCATAACTATACGTTACATCGATAACTCGACTTTATCGCTGATTGTGAGAGGATTTGATTATCCAATATCTATAAAGGTTTGGACCTGTTTTAGACGTAAGTTGATCATTATCGAAACAGGCATCGACCGATCTATAATCATCAGTCTGCCGACGAACGTATTCAAGCTGCTATGAACGACTAGTCACGTGTATAACATGTGTGCTATATATATATATATTTAAATCAGTCAGCGTGGCAAGGAAAGCTATTAATTATAGAAACTGTGACGAAAAGAATGCCAAGGACAAATATTTAACCCATCACGGTCACGGTATTGGACTGAGGTTACTGTCACAGAGCCAAGTATAATAATTATATACGATGGCCGCGCGAATTATGTACGTCATTTGTACGTTTTGTATTAATCATTTTTGCTGCAGTTTAACAGACTTTAATCCGTATTTATGCAAGGGAGTGTGTTTCGACTCGTACAAGCCAGCCAGCTTATAATTAGCCGCGATTTCAGTTCATGAAAGATAATTAATTCGTATATACTGTGTAATTCAATTTAACACGCTACATTGTGTATATAACAAGTTTTTAGACTATGATTATACCAATTTGTGTTGTACAAACAGTTACAAGCTTAATGAAGATGGCAGGTGTGTTTATGATGTCATAAATGCGATAAACGTTAAGTGAACTGACTAACTTTCAAGTATAACAAGCTAACTAGCCCCTTAGGTAAATGGTTAACTTGACACACATTTTTTACCCTTCAAGGAGAAATAAAAGCAAATATTACCGAGTTTAATTTAATAATTTCGATCTTTTGAACAATCTTTTATCTCTTTTGTTTATTTTTCTCTGTTCTAGGGATTTTTTAGCGTTGCCAGCCAATTTTGGAACGTACCCTTAGTCTCACCGTCCGCAAGGGTTCTTGGGTAATTTAAAATTCTCGATATCAGGCTGAAAACATTGGGCTTGACTTTTGATAAACTTAAATAATTAGCAGCAAATCCAATCTTTCTAGACACATAAGATTATCTTTGGTATGACGTTGCTTTCCGTGACATAAGTTGTGACTAAATCGAAGATAGACAAACTGTATCTAAAATTACGAAAGTCCGATCGGCAGTATTGGCGTAAATGACGTGCCAATGACGTCATTGACGGCCACACTCATCCGGGATTTACACCTCGACTTCGGACCTGACTTGACTTTTCTATATACTATATACGATATGCTTAGGTACACACGCACGCACGCACGTGTTGAAGCCGCCCGTCACGCCCCAGAAGGATCTTTCACACGTGAGAAAATTAGGAGTATCCATAAAACTGATCTACTATTACCTATCTTTGTTATGACTTATTTTTATTTTTTTTTGTATTTCCGCAGTCATCAATGACCCGAAATAAAGGAGTTCCATTAAGAATACAAACGTATTATTAGAAATCAGTAATCACTGAACGGGTCGTAAACGCGCATTCAACATTGAAAAGAAAATGAAAGAAACGCAAGTTTTGTAATGAGGTCGCCTCTCTTTCTCCCCGATTCATCTTAGCAAGCTACACACTACATTATCACACAGGGCAAATACAGCTCGTGATATCGTGGAATCGGTATCATTCGTACCTTCATACTCTGCTTTTACTTTTTGAGACTGAGTTTCCTGCAGTGCCGATATGAGCACGTCCCTCTCCTCGGGTGTCAGGCGTACAGCGAGATCTCTCGCCTGTTGCTTAGATAAAATCGGCGGGGTCTCGACATTCCGTGGAGCAGCAGCAGCAGCAGTAGCAGTAGCAGTACTAGTGGTAGCTGTAGTAGTCGAGGGGGAAGCCCTCGTTGTCATAGATGCCCGCAATCGGAGGTCCGTTGACCCCCGTGACGTCAGAAACGTGCGCTTATTCGGAGTCCTGCAGCACGACGACGACGACGACGACGACGACCACGAGCTCGAGGATTTTTTAGAAATTAAGAATAATTCACTGGCACAACACATGGTGTGAGGATAATTATAATATCTCGACAGTTTTCTCAACGTTGATGAACCGATTCCCGGCCCAAACTTTGCCAAACACTGCAATGACGTCACAGGTGCACTCATTCTCGATTCTAAACTCTTTGCTCTACCCTTTTGATTTTACAACCAATTCGTTTACAACACTATCTATGCCGTACCTATTTATAACTATGGCACTCTCTATCGACTAAACACGTACGTTACACGATCGAACGCGACTCACCACTCGAGCCTGGGCTCACTGACTGACTGACTGACTGGAGTCTAGATCCCCTGCGGTGACCTACCGGCATCAGCAGCTCGCGTCAATGCGGCGACTCCCCCCCCCCCCCCGCCCTTCCCCTCCAATCCAAGTTCCGATCCACCGATGTATGTAGTATATATTCAAATTTCTCGTACGGATATTCCGGGAGCTGATTAAATTCGATGTTCTACGTTCCTTTAATTTTTCGGAAGAGTAGATGGGGTTTTCGATCCTTCCTTATGTAGTGAAGTAAATTTTATTTTTCCTTGTTTGTACTTTGATTTAATTCAATATGGAACATATGAGTATTAGATGTTATATTATTATATGAAACTGACAATTTTTTTTCTAATGTATGTACCTGCTTCTCTGTTTTTTCGTTTTTTTTTTAATCGGGAACCCATAATTATAAATACACACGTATCAATATCAACGGGATTTTGTCTTATGGTTTATTTATTATACATTGGTTACGTCGTAGCGATGTATTGTATTGTTTGGAAGTGACAGCTCTATTAATGTAATATAGATAAATTTTTGTCTTCGGTGATTTCTTTATTCATCGTAGTTTAATAAATTAAATTGAGTACGTCCAAAAACGGAATTAATGTGAATTGAAAAGTTCTACTCTTAGTGCCAATTTTATTGAATTTTTGAAATTTTTTTTCAACTCATATCAAGTCCTATTTTGCCGTACTCAATTCGATTTGGTTCACTGGAATAAAACAATTCTGGCTATGCTTACATATTCGCCATATTTGACAAAATAGCAATCAAAAAATTAAAATCTATGATATATCTAACATAAATATCATTCAAACGAATTTCAATTACGACTGTTATAACTGATTGAACGAATTATAATCTTGTCAACAGTCATGAATATTTCACGTAAAAGCAAATGGCACAACGATAAAATTTCATTCATTGTTGCTTTGAAGAAATGAATTATGAAGTGAGTAGTACAATTTAGAGTACGCAATCTAGGTACAACCAAATACAACACTGATTTCTGCGTAGAAAATACTCAATGAGATGACTGTTTCACGTTGAACCTCATTTGTTTTTTAATTTACAGCGCCCTCAGAGCAGGCAATTCGTGACGGATTTTTTTTGAACTAACATCGAAACTAGCGACCCCTACTGTAAAACTGGTGCATATGGCCGATGTGGGTATTCGAAAAGATATTTAAGTTAGGTTTGTTTACGACAGTCAAAGAGTTTCCTTTGGAAAAGATTATTTTCAAGGGGTATTTACGGGTATGGATATTGGTCAATTGTTCTCATCCATAGTTTTTTATAGCTTGGCTAACTGTTTTATGGATATTTGATACGAATTCTTGCAATAACGTTACTTGACACGAACTCAGCCGCCGCACCGTATTTCTGTTCGATATTTACATTTCATGTTTTCGCGAATTATTTTCGGATTAGTTCTGCGGAAATAGTTAAAACGATCAAATCATGGTGATCAAGATCCATTGATATTAGATACGTAGAAAAACCGTTTTTTGTTCATCTAATGTCAATTTCTGTTTCCAGGATTAAGACGATCTTTAATAATGGCCAGCACGTCGAGCGATCAGTCGTCAACGGCACAGAAAACATGGGAAGTGACAAACAACATTGAGACTATAAGCACAGCAGATGAAATCTACCGATACGATCGCCAGGAGCAGCTTGATATACTCGCTGCCAAACCATGGGAAAAAGAGTACGAACATCGCCTGCTCAGTTATTTCAATATACCAGAGAAAATTTGTACACTCATCAATCGATACTGATCGTATCTGCAAATTTTTTTAATCGTCCTTTTACCATCTGTATTCAGTAATAACTATCGGGTAACTAAGCTATTACTGACCAGAATTTGAATCTTTCAGTCCTCACTTCTTCAAAGACATAAAAATATCGGCGCTAGCTTTACTGAAGATGGTTATGCATGCCCGATCCGGTGGTACTCTTGAGGTCATGGGATTGCTCTTGGGAAAAGTAACGGCGAATACAATGCTCGTCATGGATTCGTTTGCTCTTCCTGTCGAGGGAACTGAAACTCGAGTGAACGCCCAGGCTCAGGCCTACGAATATATGACCGCTTACATCGAGGCTGCCAAACGGGTAACAATGAATCAGAATTATTTTCGGATACAGAATGTGCCAAGACTTTTACCTGCATTGGTTGAATCAGTACTGATACATTTTACAACCGTATTGCAGAGTAAAGAAAAAGATAACTAACAAAATTTTTTCAGGTTGCCCGCCACGAAAATGCCATCGGTTGGTATCATAGTCATCCGGGTTACGGGTGCTGGCTATCAGGAATTGACGTCTCGACTCAGATGTTGAATCAAAATTTTCAAGAACCATTCGTAGCGATCGTAATTGATCCTGTTAGAACGATTTCAGCTGGAAAAGTATGCCTTGGAGCTTTCAGAACATATCCCAAGGTTAATATAACACATGATTTGAACACAAAGATTACTGGGAATTATACTTGAATTTGTTTGGGTTAATTATTTTCATGCTATTAATTTGCCACAGGGTTACAAGCCTGCCAACGAAGAGCCATCAGAGTACCAAACAATACCATTGAATAAAATCGAAGACTTTGGAGTACACTGCAAGCAGTACTATTCCTTGGAAGTAACGTATTTCAAATCCTCCTTCGATCGTCGACTACTTGATTCTCTCTGGAATAAGTACTGGGTTAACACATTGAGCTCGTCCAGTTTGTTGACAAATGCCGACTACACAACTGGTCAGATATTCGATCTTTCCGATAAACTGGAACAGTCCGAAGTAGTGCTTGGTAGGGGAAGCATGCTCCTTGGAGCTACCGATCCTTATGACCGTCGGAGCGAGGACAAACTGGTCAAGGCGACAAGAGATAGCTGTAAAACTACAATTGAAGTTATACATGGTCTTATGGCCCAAGTTATCAAAGACAAACTTTTCAACCAAGTTGGAACTGGGAAAACAGACTCTTAAGCTTGTTTTCTCTTACAGTGCAATTTTTCTATTGTATACCTATCGTTAAAGAGATAAATAAATAATACTAATGTGATTTTCAACAAATTTACTGTCTTCAATGCGAAAATCATTTCAATTATAATAAGAAAATTACCAGTCAGAGTTGATAATGTAATTGTTTACCAAATCGTAACGATTTTTATCTCGATAAATTATTTTATTTAAAAAATGTAAGTTTACTGAATTTCGAAATTTTTATAAAAATCTATTATGACTTTGTAACACATACTCGTAGCCTTCATACTCCACAAATATTCCAATGAATTACGACTTGTTTAGTTGAAGCTGATGAGAAATAAAATTGTACACAGAATATTGATGAATTCAATGTTGCCTTATATATTCCGAATCTGTTCAATAAATTCCAGAAAAACTATCAGGCACTGGCACAAACTGCAAAATAAATTAGTTTTCGTTTTCAGCGCGGTACTTTTAAAGAGTACTTACAGTACCAAGTCAAAGTTTGATGTAATACAAAGT
This sequence comes from Diprion similis, assembly GCF_021155765.1. Classification (NCBI taxonomy): domain Eukaryota; kingdom Metazoa; phylum Arthropoda; class Insecta; order Hymenoptera; family Diprionidae; genus Diprion; species Diprion similis. Next base: position 14,229,244 of record NC_060114.1, read on the forward strand.
AACGGTGATCAATTACTGTGGAATAAAAATACGTTTTATTTTCACACCTTGACTCACTAAAAAGTATATACAGCATCTTCATCATTAATCATTATCATTATAACCGATAAATATACACACATGTATACATAAGTATGGGTGCATATATATGTGTGTGTGTGTGTGTGTGTTCATTTATATAAAACTAAAATAATTATGAGAACAAGTAGGCAGGGTTCATCCCTATTGGAGGGCTGAAACTTCTCTGTTAACATAATAATGCATACACTCAGTTACACATATCCTGCAGATTAACTGCAATCACCTGCTACGAACACAATTCACAAGGGACGAACCTAATATACAAATAATCCTAACTACCGATTAAATCGGCGCAATAGTGCATGTCCGTAATCCTATGTAACTAAGCAGTAACTTGAAGTTACAGGATTAATATTTTTTTTTTCACTTTTTTTTACAACAATTTAAGTACAATTTTGCCATTAATATTTAATTGCCACTTTGTAGGCACATACACGATTTCTTTCAACTACAACTGAACTCGCAACATAATTACCTCTCTCTCCCTTTCAATAAGCAGCGCGTAAGCAAATATTCAAGCAAAATTCTTTTTCTTTTTTTTTTTTTCAATTTACTAAGGAGTCTATTGCAGGGAGGTAAGCATACAACAGCGACAAAAGAATAGTATACGTATTTACACATTTTATTAAACGTGCGACTTAGCTATAAAACAAATTCATTGGTGCAACTGAATGTATAATAACAATAACGAATATTAAGAATTATAGACCAATTACAGTGATAGTGGAGACGAGGTATGATAGAATTTAAATGTAGCAGAATCCAGAGAGAGGAAAAATCTAGAATTGTCAGGTAGATTCAGTACAATACACTGCTGTAATTTATAAAAAAAATCCTCGGTTCTTCAAAATCTTAATAGTTCCCGCATTTGTTATGTACATACATATAATTTGGGATGTAAAATTATGACATGAGTAACAAATGTTTTAATGTTCAGTCCTCAGCCCTCCAATGATAATAATTAATCAAGGATTCTACCTCTGACAAGGATTCTAGCGACTCATTCCTATAAGTAGAGTGAATCGTATTAAATTATTTTAGCCAACATAACTTGTGAGATAGTTGGAATTGTATATAAAACGATTGTAGCAATGTTATTTACGATAATTAACAAAATTATCATACACTAGTACTACAAATATCCCTCCCCCCTGGCCCCCTGCCGAAGATAAAAAAAAAAACAAACAAATTGTTCATGAGCCCCAATTGTTTATTGTATATAATATAGTCACGTTTTGTATGACAATTTCTATCTAATATGTACAAAGTAATGGAGTTCATTTTCAATCGAAACGAAGAAGGGAAAAACGAGTCAAGTATCAAATCAACGGAGCTGGGATATAATGTTGTGGATGGTTGTGAGAGTAGTCAGATATTATAGAAACAAGCACCCTTCACCCGCACTTTCCATTCCACTCTTTTTCGCAGACAATAATATTTTTTTCTCTTCTCTTCTAAATGTTTCACCATTTTGATTCCCTTACTGGATGTGGTAACTTACAGCGAGTTAAATCGACGATTCCTTTGCGAATTTAATCATCACCAAAGTCGATAGTTAAACTACTATACTTTGCAGTGATTTAACTGTGTGTACCTGCACGTGTTATCATTAATCATGGCAATAATACACATAATTTCGATGGTCAAACCGTATACGAAAGTAATCAATGTCAAAAAATCATAAAAACAAATTTATGTATTTTTTTCGCAATTTTGTTCTGTATAGTCAATAATAAATAGTTACTGCAACTCATGAAGTGGATATTTAATAACTTCATCGTAATAAATTCTACTACGTTATTTTGATTTTTGATGTTTCATCTCACAAACACATGCTTGCCTAGCAAAACATAATTACGTTTTGTATTGCTTTCAGAAAATTCATAAGGGAATAAATATGGTATCACAGTAATAATACTAATGATAATAATAATAATTTTACACGTTATTATTAATATAGTGGTATCTTATATTGATCTTTATAGTACATACACAGCGGTTCTTCTTGCGTACACGTGGAGAGTTAGAGCGACCAATGCTGTAAAAATTCTTGAAATCTTTTTTACAAATATTATTTTGGATCTTCCTTCTCCGCAGGCTTTGTTGTCAGATTCACTTGTATCACATTTCGCAGATTTTTCTTCTTATTATTATCATTTGTTTTTTGTTGCTTTTTCTTCATTTCATTGTTTTATAACCAACGATCAGGTATAATTTGAGAATATAAATTTCTTATATGTATATCTATATACCATGAGCCTTTTGTTACACTCGTCCAGTTCAATTTGATTGTTAGGTGATCGTGGCGGTGAGACGGTGTGGGGAGGGGTTCTTCAGTCTGATCAGACTTGTATGATTAGGCAGACATATGTACAATTGGTTTTTCTATAGTGTCTTGTCACTGCCATGCCAGCGGTGGAAAATTGTTCACCTCCGTTTGTTCCAATACGGGCCCCGACTCTCCCGTATATGAAATACGCAATCGCATCCTTAGCGATGCCTGTAGTTTGACAGAGTCGAAGAGAAAAATGTTCAATAGAAAGTTCTAGTATGGATTAAAATCATAAAACGAGTCACTCAAAAAGCACAGTTTCCTCTGTCACGCACCAAAATACACGGAAATGGATTTCAGACGTGATTTTCATTTACGTAACAGTTAAGTAATGACCAGAGTTGAATTATTTTAACTGGAACAGCAATGCATCTTGGAAAAATAGGCTACTTTTTATGAGACTCGGTTGATGCAATAAATTTCTCTGAATGACACTGTAGACTTACTTTATTGATGTTTGTTACTTTCATAACTTGAGTTACTTGACCCGATGGAGGTATGACGGTGCCTGAAGGTGACAGCATTTGTAATTGGAATGTCTAAAAAAGTTGTAAGGAATTGATTCACCATTTCTTTTAAAATTTAAATAAGGTTTACAATGAATTCATACCTTGGGGACTGCGGCTTGGAATAAGAATTCCGTGAGTTGCGTGGAGCTAACATTTTGAGCCAACATGTTGATTACCAACAAGTCTGGAGTCTCTGATGGCCGTTCTAATTTGAATACGATTTTAAGGCCTAATTTATCGAAGGCAACCAGACTTGGTATTTCTGAAGGGAAAAATGAAAAGAATTACTTAGCTTCCACCGATCAGAAAAAGTCTTAACTTCGAGAAATATACTCGTGTTTTAAGTTACAAACCATTTTGAACCGGGGACGAGTTAAGAAGGCCATCGACAAGGAAATTGGACGTGTTGGTTGGGCTAAAGATTTGTGGAGTCGGTTGGACTTGTGGAAAAGAAGGCGGAGCTGAAACAGGTGAGCTCAGATCTAACCCTCCGAGTAGATCGAGAAGGTCATTGTTATTAATGACTGGAGCCGCTGTAACTGGAGTATTGTTAACTACCGCAGTTGGGACTTCAGTATCTAAGTCCGAACTTCCAAGCAAATCCAGCAGAGCACTCTGTAAAAGAAATGCAAAATGAATACATACTTGCAATCTTCATCCTAAATAAGGTTCAGTCGATGTGTACGGGAGGAGTAATCCAACTTACCGAGTCTGATGGAGCAGCGACAGGTAGTTGTTCCAAAATCGACGTTTTATCTTCCTCAATTTCAGACTCTCCGTTAACTAATCCAATGATTCCATTTGCCTGTGGTTTGGCAGTCTCCATAGGAGGCATTCTTTCCAGTAATGCAGTCCTCAAGTGTTCATATTTCCTAAATAACTGCGAGAATTCAACTCCGCGTTGCTGAAGCTCAATGTGTAAATTGCTCCCGAACGTATCAATAATTTGTCGAATTTTTCTGTAAAATGAAAGTGGCGTACTGCATCGTGTTACTTTGGTAGTAAAATGAAAACCATAACTGGGACATGCATAACAATGAAACTAGATAAAAAAAAAAAGAAACGAGTCTAGTTCTCCGTATCAGCGGGAAATTAATCTATTCCAAAGTATTAAAAATCGTGTATCTGAGAGTAAATTTCATCGTGCTTTGAATACTTTTGAAGTGTCTAAATATACAAGAATAAGCAACTATACTTACTCGTTGCCTTGTTGGAAACGAGTGCTGAGTTTCGTCAGTGACAGTAAAGTGTACTGTTTAGTGACAACAGTATTTTGTGGGCTCCACAGTAACCTTTGATAGACATCGATGACTTCATCTTCAGTTAGCTGGCAAATACGTAGACAAGTACAAGGGTTAGCTATAAATGCCACGCCTTCCAGGTCAAATCAATAAGTATAACGATTGACCTGACGCTAATTTCCTCTAAATTCAACTCACATTTACAGGTGCCTCGACGTCTTCACTTGGCGGACCGTAAAGTAATAAATCACCGTACTCCCCGATGCACCAAGTCGCTACTTGAGCCAACGGCTGCTTATCGGCGGTGTCTCTTTCCAAAGCGCGCCAAAGCGCGCAAACCGCATACCCTTGTTGTGCTTGCGCCTCCGATATCAACTGAATTGTACAAGCGACGACGTCGTCTCTCACATAATTGCCGGCCTGAGAACAAAAGGGTTCTGTTATCAAGCATCGATAGTTTAGTAAAAAAACAGTTCTGTCGAGTTGAAAAGCTTGCAAATTTAGTGGTAACTCAACATCCACTCGTGTCTTTGAAACACTATTCACTCACCGCGACTAATACTTTGAAGAGCGTTTCAAGGTGCCAACGTTTGTTAGGAGCAAATCTTTCCGCCGACATGACGATATTGCTACTACACTGAGCTTTAAATTCGGGATCAGCTCGTTCTAGAAAGAGCAATAATTCTTTCATCATCGTTCTGATGTTGTTTGAGTTCACTAGAGCAAAGCTAAGCTCCATTGCACGCCGCCTTATCGAAACATCGGGATCCTTTAGGCACTCCTGGAATAGACGTTTATTTAATGTTATAATGAAAAACATATGTCGAGTGGATATTTAGGACAAAGTAATGAAAGACGACATACCAAAATTGTAGAACGGTGTCTCTGTACCGCACTCGTATCAACATACACAGTCTTCAGAAGGGTGTTTAACGCGACATAACGTATATTTTTATCGTTATTCAATAAAAATCTACCGAGAATATTGACGGCTAATACTCTCAAACCGCTCTCTGATTTTATATCCATAATAGACAGCACGGTTTCGTACAATATCGTATTTCCAACGTTCTTGCTGGTTTCCGTGTTTGTTGCCACTTGCGCCAGGATATCATTCATAGCTTCCGATGCGTCGACATCGTTTCTTCCCAAAATTCGTAAGAGTCGCAGAATTTTCACTTGAAGGAACGGATCTGATACTCCAGATACATCGTGCTCCGGAGAATATCCAGCGAGTATTAAATTCTTTAAAATCCGTACGAGATTGGGAACAATCTGGAATTAATAGATTTTTTTCCTCATAATTTGTATACATAAATGTGTTTGAAACAGTAATATATATAATGTAAAACACTATTTTTCAACATCATTCCCGACAAGTATGACATATATTTTACGTATCTAAAAAGTAAACAGAAATAGAAATAATAGATAATTGAAGCAGATGATCTTTGCTTTAGTAGATTAAATCTAAATTTATAAAAGAATTTTGCTATAATTGATTGAACGGAACGCTCTTATTCAATCAAGGTATGCAAAGTTCATTCGCAGTCCAATATCACCTAGTAATGTTTTATTATTCGATTGCTTATGGTAGCATTTTGCAACGGATAGGAAAACATATAACAGGAAGTTTTAACAGTGTTCAAATCCCCAATAGCAGGAAGTTATGGAGAGTCTGCTGTGATTAGATCACATTGAATTGTCGGTTGCGGATTAAAATGCGAAGCAACTTCCTCATGACGATTAAGTATTAATCATTGGTATCCACTATTTGTATTACCAGAATGAAAATAATTCTTACAGCAAAGTACGAACTTTGGTTCAGGACCGTAGTGAGATAACATAAAATTCAAACCATGTATGAGGATAAACCAAGAGAGAAACTGTGCCATGCCCAACATGCACTAACACAGTATATTTCAAAATAATTTACCTCTCGATGGCCGCATTCCTAGATAGGACAAAACTTAATTTAAGGATCATTGAAGTAGTGAAACTAGGCAGTTATTGATTACCTTACTCACAGCTGACGATAATGATAGACCATACAACATTCAATGCATGCTTGATTGGCTCAGATCACTTTAGAAATCAGGAATTACGAAAGAATGACCTCGGACAGAAATCGTGTATTTTCAATGAAAAAATATTTTGTAGGGTTTTCTTTTTCACGCTGATAATTCTACTATTCGACGAGTAAAAATCATATTTTCCTCACCTTTTTGAAATGATTCAAAGTGTCAATGCTGTTTTCACACATTTCCGTAATCAGAGTGACTCCAGTGATTAGAACGCCGTGATTTTTTTCCGTAAGTAGACTTCGAGTAGCTGGTAAAAACATTTCCATCAGCTCGGGTACACGTCTGATAATTCTGAACGCGCACAACGCTGCTTTTTTTCTTATATATGCATTGGGCGATTTCATAAGCCTCTCGACTTCAGCTGCCAGATCTCTTGCCATCTCTGGAGATGCGATTGCACCTAGAGTGCACAGGGCAAGCCCAATCACGAACTGTGTAGAACTGTTCAAATCGCTGTAAGAATGTCAAGATATTATTTTCATTGTTCGCATCTTGCAATGCTAAGAGAGTGAAAACTGTTGTATTCCTCAGATGCGACAGGTGTTTGTTATACTCTGATTTTCATTTCAAGTTTGGTATTAAAGGAACAAGTTCCATGATATTTATAGACTGAAATGCAGCATCCTCAATAATAAGACAAAAAAGAGACGAAACTGATGAAACTTATTCAAGAGTTGAGAGAATAACCAATTGATACTCCATCCTCTCAACACACAGTTAAAATCTGGTGAAATATATTTTCTGTCGTAATGATCATTTTTTATACTTGCTTTTTCAGGCAATTGGTAATCAAAAGGTGAACGTCTTGTCGCTCGTCGAGCAACAGCATAGCCCCAAGATAGCCGATTCGTTTGTCTGTAAACCTCGGCGATGCTATCAGCTTTAAACATTCGAGCTGTCCAAAGTGCGCCGGATATCTGAGGATTGGATTGAAGCAAATTTTCAGCTTTAGGAGTAATCCTGATCTACTTATAACGGAGAATAAATTTATACAGACCCCAACATGTGAATGTAAAGCAGTTTGGCAATGTTGCGACATCTCCAGACGCTATCCTCCTCTCTGAACGTCGATCGAATATACGCGCATTCTTTGTTGACGACCGTCCGTTCTTCAGCGGCAGTTCTTGCCGCTCGTATTTGTCTGATCAGATCGCGGAGGCGTGTAGGAGCTGGCATTCTCACTGTCGAAACTTTTAAATTAACATTATGTTATCAGTGCACTGTGTTAGCTGGGCGGCGGTGCGTTAGTGTAAAAAGCTAAGCACTGCACTGGAAAAACTAATCGCTGCATTACAGGGACGTGATTTGACGCATAAAACCTGTGCGATATATCCAATTTTAAAATAGTGACGACTATAGGACTATGCAAATAAGTGTCATAAACTTACTGAGACGATCCTTGACTTTATTCAGAACTTTGCCAAGTTCTGGAACTACAGACACCTGTACGAATCAGGTATGTAATTGAAGTTTTAAAGGATGATTCATTTCTCGGCGAGAAAGTATCTGCATATTTAATTGATAATATCTAGTAAAACCCTTGGCAAAGCTCTGCATTTGATTTACCAAAAGAAATTTTTCGCCACTTTTACCTTTGTAGAGGAGCTATAATCCAAAGCAAAGATTGAACGGACTGAAAAAACTTGAAAGAAATTTTCTGCAAGCTCGGAATAAGCAGTACATAAAAAATGAAATACCACACTCTGAATTTCAATTTCATAGTCACTGTAAATATAAGCGCATAGTACCGAAGCTGACGACATTAGGGAAGAAAAAATAGATACATTACATTATGCAGATGTAAAAGAAATTGATGAGAATTATAAATCTAGTTAGCGATAGTGACGCCGAAGCTTGACATTAGTTTCTTTTGTTTTTTTTCTCTGTTCTAATTGCAACTTGGGAACGTGTTTAAAAAGCTAGGGTAGGATGTTCAGTCGCACAATCCGGGATACCCACCTCGCTCAACGGCCTCGTTGATAGCCTGCTTTATGGAGGCCATATTGAAGGCTGGGTTAAACCTGAAAAAGTCACACCATGCTGTTTTAGATGGCACACGGTAAACATCTTTTAGTTCAACTTAGTAATATCTATCTACATGCATTGACACCTTTAGTACCCAATCGTTGTTTGATCGCATTAGAACTCGATAGAGTTTTTTTTCTTGAATTTGAGGAATCGGAAAGAACGATAACAATCCAATCCGATGCAAAATGAAAACTTCCAAGTAGTGATAAGAAATAATTGATTGTCTGATAAATTAATCAAGTTTAAAAGCATGTCAACGCGTCGAGAATTTATCTACACAGTGTTTCATCTTTTATAGTAATATAACGAGGTATTCGGGTTGTCCTATTTAAGCCCCACTGCTCTCTACTTTTAGATCCTTTTAAAGAAGAATGTTTTAATTGTTCTTGAAATTCTAAAAATACGTAACAAAGTTTCGCAATTATGAACAAGATCAATAGAATAAAGACCAGCTTCTTCTGGAAAATTTATTTCAGAAATTATCCTTTTTGTAATCGAGTCCAGCAAAGTGTCCGAATTGGATATTATGGGATTAAGAACAACAGAAAAAAACAAGAGTAAAATTAAAAGAATCGTTTTCAAATCAACCAACAAATAAGAAAAGAAATCTACTCTTTCCGCAACTTATGAAAATAATCAAAATCAAATTAAGAGAGAAAAATGTTGACTATCGTAAAAACAAGCTGGCATATAATTTGCCCTACTCATTTTATGCCGTGTAAAAAACTTGAAAAGAATAAATATACTTTATTTCAATAAGAAAAAAGTAGTAGTCTGATTAAAGACGACGTTAAAATTTTTTCCAAACAACAACTAAAGGCAGGACTGTATGCAAGGGCTGAATATAATAAAATTCAAACCAAACAAACATTCGTACGTAACGAATTACTGAAATGAACAAAAAAATAAATAAAATTACCCATGTTCTGAGGCATTCATGATTTCTCAACACCGTTTAGAAAATTTGTGCTCTTTTTTTTGTTTTCGGCTGGCAGCTATAGCAACAAACTGGATTACTGCAGCAGGCTGTTAACCACTCGACACACACACACTCTTTACTCCTTTGTATCGCCGCTATGTTCCTGTTAGACATATCGTATTTGTTTTTTTTATGGTTACATCGGCGTTATTCCTTTTGATATCAAACTCAGGGACAGGGCTTGGGGGCTACAATCTTACTCGCATGTTAAATGCAAACTTTGTACGTACCTATTCACATAGCTCTATAACAACAAACAGAGTCGACATATATTTAAGAAGCATGTGTGCGTTCATATGAGTACGTGTCTGCATTACATAACAGCACATTGTCATCTTCGAAGATTAATTTCCCGAGGAAAAATGAATTGCAAGATTGACTCTGCTCTGTTTGTCGATGTGATATTATTTGATTACTACGTCAATATTTCTCAGCTTCAGATTTTTCGTTCTATACAAGATATTGGCAATACTCGAGAGGCTTAAAAATTGTGTTTAACGTGAGATGCTGACGCGTTATACGAGTGTACTATGTTGTATGATGTGCAGGTGTAAAATGTCGGAAAATAAAAGTAGCTAAATAAACGCTTGAGGTGTGTGAAAGCAACCTTACACAGTAGGAAGAAAAAAAAATGAAAAATGAAAAAAAGAAGAATAGACAAGATTTTGCCGAGAAAAGTAAGCGATAATAGAAGAAAATAATCGACTAACTTGACGTTAATCAAAGTCGAATAATGCGAGTGTGGTATGTAAAGTAGTGGGCGTTAGATGCGAAGGTTAGCTTTCGGTAAGCTGTCAAATGTGTGCGTAGAATTTGTAAATTAGATCGAATAAACTACGGATGAAAAAGAATGGGGCAAAACCGAAGGTTGCAGGTGGGTAAGATCGTTGAAAAGCGAGGTTGGGCATGTAAAATACATACATACGGCAGTTATAGGCAGGCAGGTGAGAAGAGTTTTTGTCCAGATGCACACGGTGGTGTCAAACGACGGAAACGTGTCAATCGCCACCGTGTCACCTAACTTCACCTGACGAATGAGATTTTGAGGTAAGAAAAGAAAAGAAAAGACAGAAACACGGATGAGGACGAAAGAAGAGACACACTCAAAGAGAAACACGGGAGTCCTCTCGACTCTTGAGCTGTGTGGACTTGAATAAAACGCGAGTTTGGTGCAGAACGACTCGTCGAACAATGCCGCACCTGTCCTGCCGAAACTCTCTTCCACTTTCCAGCTCACTAGAGACAACTTTGATCACTGAACGTATATGATCGAGGTTTTCTAACGTTGATACCTACCGCCTACCACCAGGAGTTCGAGATGAGAATCGTACGATTGTTGTGCGCGAAGGGTGGTGTATTGTTTTAAATCATGAGAGGAGGATGAAGAGGACGATACAGGAAAGGGAAAATTGGCGAAAAGAAAAAAATGACAAACAATAGTGGAACAGGGGTATTGATCACAAATCGACTATCGGCGCATCAAGGCGATCATTATTAATCGCGCATATGTTAAATTACGCCGCCGACCCACCCCGAACGTACGACAAAACACTCGCTTGCCTCCAATTCACCAATCTACACTAAACCAACGAACTAATCTCCGCCGTCAGCCATACGTGCAGTGTTGCCAGATTGGCAGAATTCTTATTACTAAATTTAGGAGGAATTGAATGCTTCCGGAGAAAAAATATCTAGGAGTTTTTTCGGAAGGAATCTGAGGAACTGTCAGATTTACGATTCGCTCGTCAACTTGTAGTCTTTACTGGCTATATTAGTTTTCTGTACAACAAGTACGGCGAGAGAAAAGCGAGCACTTGAGGGGTATGAAATTCTATTCGGTAAAGCGAATACCGGAATTACCGATTGGGTAGAGCTTTTCAAATATAGGGACAACTTATTCTAAAAGGTGGATTTTATTTCTACGTGCCAATCATATGCATCATATCGTACAAACTTGATTTAAAGTCGTTTTGTCAGTTGAAAATTTTAGGAGGAAATTTAGAAGGATTTTCTTTCTGAGCTAGGAGAATCTAGGAGGATTTCAAAGTTACCCTAGAAGATTTGTGCCACAGCCATCTGGCAACGCTGCATATGTAAAAACCAAGATGGCGGCACGTTCTCAATTGACGTTGGTAGTCGGCGGTATATCGTATTTTTAACAAAATTGGGCACATGCTTTGCAGGTTAAACGTTCGCACCGTTATTAGAAGGACATGATTCACCTGATACTGTATTTTTCAATAAATATACCCTATTTATTTGGCCTTTGATACACCGCTGAAGGGTAATAAAGGTGTCATTGCACAACGTAGTTGACTTGCCCTGGGTTTTCGTACCTACATATATGCGCTCGTCGTTTGAACGATACGAAAAAACTGAAAAATCATTTCATGAATTCCTGTATTTTTGTTGATACATTTTCCTCCCTGAGCAATAGCATGTAATAATTATGCACAACGGTGACTAACGAAACGTTCGTAGAAACTATTAAAAACCGATCACGCTGAACATCGATAGAATTCGTGTACGTAAAAACTAGACTATGAGTTGGTACATCGCAATGAATGTTTTGCATATTTCATTTCGTCAATCAGCTCGATGTAGCTTTGACAATACTATTCGTTATCTCATACCGTATCACGGACGATTGGATGTATCGAGCATCCGTGATTCATCGAGACGCGTAACACCTTTGCATTCATACTTCTCTCGCATTTATCTCAACGCGTGTATATTATCGTTACTTTTTTTTCCTCCCTGAATTTTTTCCCCTTCTTCTCCCCATATCGGCTTACCTGATTACGGGTTCGCCTCACGTTACAATATTATAACTTGTTTCAAAATTATGACGAGATACATACACGTATATCTACGTGTGTAGGTCTTATATGTATATGCGTATTTGCCGATCGTAATTATACTCGCAAATAACAGTTTCGCACCTCAGGCTTATCAACGCTGTTAATTTGCGACCGGCCAGGAACTTAAAACCGCAACGTGGACGCTTCGCACCGCGCCGACAAGATTTTACACAAGAATATATTATATTCGTTCCATCACTGCGTACGATTTTCAGTAACTATTATCTGCAGCTGATGCAATCTCTTACTGAATGCCCACTTCGTTCTTTCTTCATCAAGAATTGAAAAAAAACACGTCTTAAACCGTGGAGAAAAATTATCCACCGTCAATTGCCGAACCAATTATGAACGGCCAGATTTGAGTTCAAGTTATTTTACCTTCTGCATATATTATTCCTGCGACGATACGCGGATACTGTTCAAATAGAAAATCGGTAAAGGAGTGAATCGCGAGATGAGATACTCTTGGAGAACGCCTACAATATTAAGCTATTATATACAGTTAAGATTACCTTCTGTTTAACTCGGGCGGGAGAACACTCCAATCTTCGGTCTCATAATAGGGCCACATGATGCGTAATCTCACCAAACAGTAGGAGTTTGCAATTTAAACGAAGCACCGTTAACTCATTGGCGGTATATCATGTGCTATGGTGACTAGCAGCTAGTATGGCGAACGATATTTATCACTAGCATTATAGAGCACCAGAAGGTGCGAGGTGTGCCTTTATCTCTTATCTCACTCTGTTACTCCGCTATCAGCTGACGCTGAGCAAGAGCTGCCATTCTAATCAGCCATCAGATTCAATTTTACTATCTATTTTCCGACGCTTTTTTATTCCATTAAAAATACATTTACCGACTGCCCGAGGGCCGCAAAAAATAATTAATCGTGATTAATTTAAGGATATTTACGTATACGGATTTTACACAATGTTAGAGACTTCAACATTATTCTGTTAGAGTTATCGTTATTGTTTCACCTGTCGTACAAATATTGATCAATCGATATTTCTACTCGAAGATTATCGATCCAGTGGAATATATTTCCTTCCACTTCCGTAAATAGTTCAGAATGAGGATTAATATTGAAATGAAAAAAAATTTATTTACATAAATAATAAAAATACTAATAATAATATTAACAAAGAATTGTCGTATTGGAAAATGTACAAAATATCTATACTTAAAATTAAACTTATTTTTTATCAGTATCGAAGATAGGAATGTATTTGCTACGACAGACAATTGTCGTCCTGATTACGAGGCGGACGAATGTCGTTATTTCTTTTGATGCAATCGACCAGCCAGTGAATTCCTTCATCTACTCCGTCGCTATAAATGGAGATAATTATTTGGCCGTTTTTAGTGATCAATTTCAATGAGTTTATCCCTCAATATTCCCTGCGAAATTATTTCTTTTACCCGTTTAGCGCGGAAACCGGCATCACCATGCAATCTCTCCTTCCGATGAGATGGGCATTCTGATTGAAAATCGGTTTCACATCTCTGACTCCCATAGAGTCTGGTATATCTTGTTTATTAGCGAGAACCAGCAGAGGTACTCCCATCAAATGTTCCGAAGATATCATCCTGTCTACACACATCTATTATAAGCACGCTTATTTGTCTTGAAAATTTTTCAAGCTGTTCCATTTGAATACACTTTGGATATGCATATTTTTCGTTCTCAAGAAATGGAAAAGTTTGACCAAGGTAAAACTTGGAGTATTTCAGATAAATTTACTAATTTTTGAGGATCTTGAGGCACCCTTGAACTAATATATGGATTTTAGAAAGCTCCAGATACTTTTAATTTCGCACTGTAAAACTTTTTTTAAACCATTTTTGGATTTCGAAAATTAAAATGCACATTGACTGATTGATATAACTATCGAACACCCTGTACATAGGCCAATGATATTGTCTTACCAAAAGTCTCTTTGGAATCAGGTATTCTGTCCCTGTCCGAAGAATCAACAATGTAAATGACTGCGTGCGACTCTGCGTAGTACTGAAAAATATATTCTTTTTTACAAAATACAGCGGCTTCTTCATTGCAAATGATTCGATCATATTTAGAATGAGACAAACAAATGTGATCAGGCTTCAGGCTTGTCTTGATAAACAGAAAATAATCATCGTGGAATAATCAATGGCACATTGAGAAGCGAATCTTGGTCTTTGTAATTAAGATTTTTGATAAAAAAGAGTGTGATACTCTAGGTAGACAGATGTGAGTGAAAGATAAATAAGATTCGACATAAAACCTTATCCCAGAGAGACTGAAGTTCCTCCTGTCCTCCAAGATCCCAGAAGTTTAACCGCACGCCCGCGTGATCAATTTTTCCAATATTAAGACCGACTGTGGTGGTAATTTTGCTGGGATTCATGCCTTTGTAGTTCTTTGTGAATTTGGTTTTAGCTGCTTCTAAGTAAGTCTGTGAAATAATTGAACTAGCGTTTAAAAAACTCACAACGTCTTTGCATACAGAACATAACCTCAGACAATAATGTGTAATGTGACTCTTACCGTCTTCCCTGCATTGTCTAAGCCCAGTATCAGTATGTAATACTCATCTTTTTGCATGAGGTACTTATAAAGACCGTTTAATAATGTGTACATTTCAATATTCTCCACTCTTTGACAAGTTTACTTCCGTGTCATACTAAATTCAACATCAGCCAAGTGGTTGGGTATTCGCCAATGACGACGATTTGTGAACTGGTATTGCAGGAACTCGACATTATCGGTAACAACTTGGCTTTACCACGAGACCACGGTTATTCAGATGCCTGGAAATAGGTGTAATATTCGGTTGGTATGGTAGATCAACTAACGACCAATGACGTGTTTGGAACACAAATATTGTGAAATGGAAAACATGGTATACGGCAAAGAGGATTAGGGTATACGGTAACTGTCGTACACTGAAATAGAATTTACTGAGAATGTAAATCTGTGCAGACACTATGGCATACGAAGATGTTGATATAACGAAATGAATTATTTTTGATATTTCAGGCAGCAATGAGGTTGATAATTTTTCAATTTTCCATCGGAATTATAGCGTTGGAAAACTCTCCAGCATGGGAGGCTTCCGTGATTCTATATGAAAAGAACTAAGGATTGGAGGATGAAATATGGAATGAAATAAATTTGTCTAAATACTCAATTGAGCCAAGAGAAATTGTTGCAATTTATTAGCTCACAGGGGATAAGCCGCTGGGGCATAAAAACCCCTTATTAATACAGTAGTAAAGTTGTGTCAGGAATGCATGAGGTGTTAGTGTACGATCAATGGTTGTGTCTCGCAAGTGGAGAGCTGCCGTGAGATTCAGAGGCCGAAGGCGTGAATCTACGGAGGTTCGATCGGCTGGCGAGAACCTACTGTTTAAATTGGAGATGAGAGGAAGAGAACAAGAGAGTTCCGAGCGCGACTGGAATGGCCGGAGACTCGAATCAGACTGAATAACTGAGCGTCGATTCCCGGTCAGTTATTTTTTCTTCCAACGATCAGCGCCATCTTTGCGGTTAACGACGATCCACCCAATCGCGTAGCCCCGCGATCGCGCTTAAACTTACCGCGGCTTGTTGGTAGCGGTACGAGCGTTAGAGATTTCGGGTATCAGATGGGGAAGAAAGTACGCGTGGACATGGGAAAGGCAAGAATTCATGACATAACTCAATGAAGTATTTTGAATTCGTTTCCGTCTGCAACCACTGTTCACTATTTTCAAATGGTTTTTTTTTTAATTCATCGTCGTTAATTCTGTCAACTTGTGATACGCCTAACGTACTCTGGAAAGGCTACTCGACATACGTCGAAGCAAGCTAGATGGCCTGAGTGCTCTAGCACTGGCGTCAGCTTACACAGGTCATCATTTACAACGTAGCGGTGCACCTTCTCCAATTTATGCAGCTGGCGATAGAAATAGCGCTGGATTTGTATCTGCTATTGGAACGGATCTACTTATGGATGCACCTATCGAACAGTACAAATTCCACGAATGCGTCTAGTGGTGGGGACCTTAACTAGTCAATTCTTCCGCAGATCCGCAATGAGAAAAGTGGCAGAAGTATTGGAGTTAGAGGATAAATTTTTTCTTTTTCCTTTCAAAATATTTTATGATTTAATGAATGAACATTTACAGTAGAGTGGTAATATTTTTAATGTTAAAATGATATAAACGGTTATTTTTTTTAGAAGAAATCAAGTATTATTTATTCAAAGACATATTAGATAACTTGAATGAAATTCGGTGGTAAAGTGGCGAATATATATCAGACATATACCCATAGAATTCAATTGGACATATTACAATGAATCAATTTTAATTTTATTGAACGATCTTTTCTTCGGATTCAGACTCCGTTGCTCTCCGGAAGCGAAATGATCCTTGTACTCCAACAGTCGGTTCCCACCTCTGACCTGGGTACTTCTGAGCTCCCCCTGTTGCGCTGATTGAACCATGTTTGTTCTCGAAAAGTTTCTGCTGATAGTCGACGTTGTAAGAGGGTCGACGTTCCGGACCACTGAGATCCTTTTGCCAGGTTGCGCTAAGAGATCCTTGAGGTTCCGGCTGCGGTTCGGGCGATCTGCGGAATCGGAAAGACCCTTGTACTCCAACGGTGGGTTGCACTCTCTGTCCTGGATTCTTCTGAGCTCCCGCTGTGGCACTGATAGATCCATGCTTATTCTCGAAAAGCTTGTGCTGATAGTCCACGTTGTAGGAGGGTCGACGTTCTGGACCACTGAGATTTTTCTGCGCTGTAACGCTCACAGATCCTTGAGGTTCCGGCTGTGGTTCCGGCGATCTACGAAACCGGAAGGATCCTTGTAGCCCGACAGTTGGTTCCCACCTCTGACCTGGGTACTTCTGAGCTCCTCCTGTTGCGCTGATTGAACCATGTTTGTTCTCGAAAAGTTTCTGCTGATAGTCGACGTTGTAAGAGGGTCGACGTTCCGGACCACTGAGATCCTTTTGCCAGGTTGCGCTAAGAGATCCTTGAGGTTCCGGCTGCGGTTCGGGCGATCTGCGGAATCGGAAAGACCCTTGTACTCCAACGGTGGGTTGCACTCTCTGTCCTGGATTCTTCTGAGCTCCCGCTGTGGCACTGATAGATCCATGCTTATTCTCGAAAAGCTTGTGATGATAGTCCACGTTGTAGGAGGGTCGACGTTCTGGACCACTGAGATTTTTCTGCGCTGTAACGCTCACAGATCCTTGAGGTTCCGGCTGCGGTTCCGGCGATCTGCGGAATCGGAAAGACCCTTGTACTCCAACAGTGGGTTGCACTCTTTGTCCTGGATTCTTCTGAGCTCCTGCTGTGGCGCTGATAGATCCATGCTTATTCTCGAAAAGCTTGTGCTGATAGTCGACGTTGTATGAGGGTCGACGTTCTGGACCACTGAGATTCTTCTGCGCTGTAACGCTCACAGATCCTTGAGGTTCCGGCTGCGGTTCGGGCGATCTACGGAATCGGAAGGATCCTTGTAGCCCGACAGTTGGTTCCCACCTCTGACCTGGGTACTTCTGAGCTCCTCCTGTTGCGCTGATTGAACCATGTTTGTTCTCGAAAAGTTTCTGCTGATAGTTGACGTTGTAAGAAGGTCTGCGTTCTGGACCATCGAGATTCTTCTGCCAAGTGGCACTTACGGATCCTTGAGGTTCTGGATCGGCTGATTTTCGAAACCGTGGTTTCGGTGGCGGCAGACGATTCTGAAGTAATAAAACGCGGTCGTTATACAAACAGTTCGAAATTATTCCGTGAACATCACGATTCCAATGAGAATTATACTCACGACGTAAGGGGCGCGTTGCCTGGTGTCTCCTATACCTGGAGACGATTCTACAAGCGCCGTTAAGGCAATTGCTAAAATGACTAAAACGGCAGCCTTCATGTTGATCAGCTATCTAAAACGCATTACAAACAGTAAAAATTCTGTCTTATTATCATCACTTATGTCATTATCTACTCAACAAATTTTTTAACGGATTTAAATTTATGTTTCCATTGTTGAAAAAAATACGATTAATCGAGTTTATTCGTAATGATATTGGCAAATAATTACTTGATAATTGAATAGCAATTACATTTACAACAAAGTCTTTAACGCCAAGCAGCACATAAAATAGTAGAGATCGTAGAAAAGTGTTCATCTTACCTGTTCCAACTGACTATGTCTCTGAACTGTGACTGTGCTGACTGCTTGTAAATCGTCCGCTTTTATACGTAGCCAAATGTATGTATGATAATCTCTGGGAAGAACTTTCTTCTCTGTGAGCACTCACACCGATAAAACTTCCACGGATTCCCCTTCGGTAGCTCGATATTTTATTTTCTATATTGTTGACGTCTTATTATTACATCAAGATTAAAGATATGTGCCCAAGAGTTAATCCATGCAAAATCGCCCGCCATTTGGACCATATTATCGCATTCATTGCAATCGCTTTCGGGTAAAATTTTTTTCTCAGTTATCAAAAACTTTTGAAAACGTTTGAATTTAAAATTAACTGCAGAATATTGAAAACATTATTTTTGCCAAATATGAAATGTACTATTAATGACAGTTGCTTTCTTAAGCGTCAAAAATATATAATTTGCCATTAAACACCATTATCATTTGTAAGATTATCGGATGCTGCCAGAAGATATTTGAGATTATTTCAATAATCAACGAATTACTCTAAGAAATATACAATAGTTTTGTACTAGTCAGTTTTTAAAATAAAAAAAAATAAAAATTCTACGATCGCAGTTCCATCGTGATAAAATCTCCAGTTGTCAAGCGTATGAGAAATTCCATGCGAACCCAACCAACGTCTGACCCTCAACATTTTTGATCTTGTTTCAAATTTTTTTTGGAAATTGTCCCAAATTTGAAATAGCACCCTAAATTTTTTCAGATTTTTCATTTAACTGCTCAAATTGATAAATGTTATAAGCAGAAAGTAATATTAGGGGTTATATACGTAAAAACAGATATGTAGTATAGTGCTATAGCAGTCGTAGTCGATAACGGCTGTGACCCTGGAGTACGGCAGTACAGAAACCAGGCGTTATTTTTTCTGATTGCATGTATTGAGAATTGGCACACGCAGAAGTCAGACGCACACGCGGTTGATTACCGATATTGCAACGTATAACTGCCTGCTGGCTGTTCTTCCCCGCTTCTTGGATTCCCCTCGACAGAAATAAATACTAAGAAACGACGAGCAGCCTCAACTCTATTTGTCATGCACTACCAATCAGATTCTCCTTTATTCACTCCGACTTTGTCAGAGTCATTTTTGCATTGTTAATGAGGAGAGAGGAACCAAGACTATCCACAAACGCCGAAGCATATAATTGATTAATATCGATAGAAAAAATTTTCGCAACCTGGATTCTTTGAACCCTTCAATGTCACCAATTTGAGGCTTGCGAAATCCTTTGTACTGAGGAAAAGTCTTGATAAGAAATACACAAGTCCTTTGAGATTTATGACAAACAACTCGTAGAGTGGTAGACTGCCACATAACTTTCATAGGTCATTCCACCTACTTACATTTTTGACAAATTGTATCACCTCTATTAATTACGTGCTTGACTGAATTAATCAGCAGTAACTGCGGGGAGGAATGACAATTAGTAAATAACAAGTCTCGTCAGCAGAATTCCGACCCCGTTTTTAATCTGCCAAATACACTTGGCTCTGATGAGATATTGAATAGATGAGTGAACGACAGGTAAACGAACGTAAAGTTGACTCAAGCCTATGCATAGTGATTATAAACGCCCACTTCACCCTGATTTCCGAGGAGGTATCGCTTCGTATAAAGACTATATACATGAAAAACTTCACTACGAGTGCCTGAAGGATCTTCTCCACTTCCATAAGCATCCCTATAATGCACTTGAAGAGTTCTGCTTACTCTACCTACGACACGGAGGTTGTGGAACTTCTTCTCTACGTATTGGAATCAAAGTTAGCGTGCACAATATTTCAGATCATATATTGTGTGTATGATAATATGGATTATATATCTCTGTATTTGGAACCAAGTGATTAATCATCACCGGAAATCATTTCAATTTCCAGCTATGGCCTGCAAGTGAATTCCTCGATACTGGGACTGGCGAACGATAACGGAACTGTGGAAGTTATGGGACCCGGTTTGATCGGCAGCAAGGAACACCGAACGTTTCCAATTTTCATTCACCAGTTAGCATAGTCCATCAGTATAATTCACCCTCGAGATCCAGTCAATGATTTTTAAAATTGCATGGTCTGTGATATGATATTTCAGGCCAACAATTTATCACAAAATCAACATCGTCAAACGGTCGAAGGTAATTTTCCTGGCTCCATTTGCAAACGACGTTTGGCTCGTGCTGGCACTTCTTCTCCTAGGAGTCACCGTCGCCCTGACTTATGTCCTGGCAAGGGAAGTTCGATTGAGCGACTCTGAGACGGCTGGTACTTCACTTTGAGTGAATTTGAGTTGATAGCAGTGATTGGCATAAGCATCATGGCTGTAATAACAATTAATTCCGCTTCCAGGATGTCGGCGAAAGGTTCGATGGGAGCTAAGCGAAGTTCTTCTTGTTTCGGTCGGAGCACTTTGCCAGCAAGGCACAACGCTGAACCCGCAAGCTCCTTCGTCCAGGACGCTCTTCCTCGCGATATTCGTGATGGCAGCCCTCGTTTACACGGCTTACAACGCGAGTATCATCGCCATCACGGAATCGTTCGTCAGTTCTGGGACAGTCGTCTCCACACCTTCGCTTTACGCCAGTGATTCGCCCTACTTTATACTCGATAAGCAAGTGAGCTTCCAATTATTCTTCAGTTTTAAGCTCACGTAGTACTTTTACCTTCACTGACCGAACAAACTCAGGAAATAACTTTCCTGAAGTGCGCTACCACAGAGCGAGGCTCAGTCGAAATTTGAATCCGTTTCGTTCGTTTATCTCTTTCATACATGAAGTAAAAGGGTACGTGAGTTTGCTGGGTCAGTAAACGTAGGAGTACTACATGACCTTAACGGTTACCTGACGAGTCCTTGATAAGCAGGACACGGAACAGCTGAAACAGCTTTGCGGCACAGCCAGACTCGAGATAAAACGAACAGCACCATCTAAAGTATTGGTCAATATTCTCGATGGTTCGGGCGTTTTACTAGCCGACCGGACATCTACCAGAGACATTTTCCATCGACGTTGTCGGTCTATGAAAAGGCTCTGCAAAGTTAAGGAGGCGCCATTTACTGCGGGTGCTTATCACAGAGTCTTGAACCTGAGTCATGACAAGTACAAAAGAATTATCAACCGCAGGTAAGGTAGAATTACTCTGTAGGTACTATTTCTCCTTGTTTTCCTTCAATTCGCTTTGTTCGTGCTTCAGCCTCTTGCGCCTTCGGGAATTCGGAATACTCGAACGGACCAGAAGGTTTTTCTTTAAGACGTGGCCCCTATGCGAGTCCCATGGAGCTTGTTGTAGTGAGGCTATTAGCATATATCTGGACGACGTTTATCCAGCATTTTACTTACTCGGCGCAGGAATCGGACTTTCACTGACACTTCTGTCGATCGAGCTACTATTCTTTCAATGGTGATCGCAATGCGCTTCTAATGGAATACAATGTGTATAAGCATTCTGATAATAAATTTTCTATTAGTTCTAAGTGGATGCGGAGAAGACGAAAGGGCTTTCCGAAATCTCAATCGGGTCCAAATGGATGGATGCGGTTAAGGGATGCTATACTCTGCATGACCCCTCCAGCAGAAGAGAGCGCGGAAGAGATCATCGATTTGAAAACTCGGGCTCGAACAATGTGCTGATTATAAAAAGCAAACATCGCTTTTACTTCAGAAAAATATTGCACAAAATTAACTTTGAGTATAATATATAATACTTATAAGTAAGTGTTTCGAATAATCGATGTAATTGGTATAATAGAACGCCATACCTGTATTACGTGTATATTAAATAAAGAATGACAGAACGGGCGGAAAAGTGAGAGTGAAAGGATATTTTATTCCAACATATTACGTAAGATACAAGATATAATAAGACAGATTTTCGTTCTCCAGCGGCGTGGTGGTTATAGTTCTTCCAAAATTAAAAAATTTATCATCATTCGACGTCCTGTTTCCATTTAATCTTTATCTTCAAGATATTCGGCGGAGCGTCGTCCACGATGCTGAAAAAACGACGAATAGTTAGACGCTAGAAAAAGCGGGTCGGATTGAAAGAAATTTTTTTACACCAATTCCATGGCTGGTTTATTTACATAAGCGTCCGGCCATCTTGGTCTTGGATTGAAGGGTCCTGTTCCAGGAAACGTGGGGAAGGTTCCGCCGGTACCGCCTGGTCTTGGCCGCCCAATACTGGTTCTATCGATGTAAGCCTGGGTCAGCATGACTGAGCCGAGGATCAGGAAAAATAGCACTAGCGCTGTTTTCATCTCGAATTTATTGCAGATCTGTTTAGAAGGAAAAATTCTATATAAACTTACAGCAATATACATATACAATCTTGTGTGAGAAAATTGTAATATAGAGTATGCAAATGGGTACGATAATTATTACCTGCAGTTATTGTCACTTCCGCACTGGAACTTCGAGTGACGGTTCTCGACTCTCCGACGGGTTTTATGGACGCTGATGCCGAAGAGATTTATCATGTATTCCAGGAGGGAGAAGGGAAATCCCCGGGTCACAATCCACCTCTTCGCAGCTACCAGGGATGAATATGTAGAGGTATTATAAGTATACACTTGCACTCTGCAGATAATCCGTTTATTCCACGTATTTCGCTCTCGGGTATTCACCAAGATCATAATGCGTGATCTTTCGACACTTCGTGGCCGCTTCAGTCAATAATTACAATTTTTGATAAATCAGTAATGTAAATATAGATTATATTATAACATAGATGTAATACGCAATTAGTTGGTGTAATGATATTTTCAATATTATATGCAAGTATCAACTTTGCAATTACCGCGAAATAAGACTTTAAGGCGGTTATTTTGCTTTGCTATTTTGCTTTGCGTTACGATAAAACATTTTTGCGTCTTGAGTTGACTAATTTTATTATGTTATACAGATCAGAATGGCTTGTTTCAACATCAAATCTCACTATTGTTTTACAGGAATGAGACTACAGTGTTGGTTGAATCTTAACTGCCACCATGAACTCTAATTATCTTCTCCAACCACAGGAACGTAGCTTGTATCACGAGACTTTCGGATTAGTATTCCTATGCACGCTGTGACAAGTATTAACGTGGCGAAGAAACTTGCCGAAATGAGGTAAACGGGCGATGGATAAATCGGTGGTAAATAATTGGAATAAATTAATGTGTAGAGTGGAGCTCCGGCCAACGGACTTAATGTTTGGAGTGAATTGGTGAGGGATAACACTTTACCTGAAAATTTGGAAATTTATTATTCTCTAAAATGTAAAATGTATATTTTCCTTAAATTTCTCACGTTAATTAAAAATATTCAAACGACTTGTAAACTCACCAATGTCTTTTGCAGGTACAGACTTTGATATTATAGATCGCATAACAGGTTCCATAGCACCACCAAAAAATCCAATACCATACGCGAGATAAAGGTGCCAACTTTTCGTCGTGAGAGCTTCTGTAAGTGCACTGCCCAGGCATGCTGCGAATGCTATACCACTTATAAGCGTATCTGAGAAGCCTAAATTTAGACGAAATTAAATTTATTGCAAGTTATACGAAAGGCCGTAAAATATATTTCGATTCTCTTCGCATCGGTTTTTCATCCAAATCCTGTTCCTTCCTTTTCAAAGAAAAAAGGGATGGAGGAAACTGATCATTATAAATGAACTTGAAAATGAAAAGGCGAACCTCGGTCGATAAAGGTAGGAGTATTGCATACCCTTAATCTCGTACTTTACCTAAAACGCGACTGAATAATGCGATTCCAATGATCATGCATGGCATACTGAGCATATACCCAATGCCGTTGACATAAGAATAATGTTGGACATCCCAGCCCAGCCGCGCTCTGGTGAATAAAAATTCAATGCTGGTTTCTCCTTGGAAAATCAATCCAGTCAGAGTAAGAGTAAAAATGGACAACCAGACAACAGATCGCTGAAAACCATCTCGCCTCTGGAAGGCGGTGATAAAAAGTTCCCGAATGGCAGAGATCCTAAATAGTCCACGTATCGATTCCTGTTGAAATATCGTCGACAATCAATGATGAATTATATAATACGGATGGGCGTTTAGTGGCGTATCGGATATTCACCTTAGAGGCATCTCTTACTGTTTCTGGTACAATAAAAAAAGTGTAAATTAGCGCCACTATACAGCATATCGCTGATGTGCCGAATACAGCGGTGTAACCATAGCTGTTGAAAATCAAAGGTGTGATGAATCTGCCGAGTATAATTCCGAGAAACACCGATGCCTGAAGCCAAGTCATGAGCATCGTTCTCTCCTTTTCCGTAGTGCTATCGGAGATATGACACATCGCTGCTATCATGATGGCACAGACTCCACCGAAGCTAAATGCTGGTACCGAAGGAATCACCAAGTACCAAGGATTCATGTCCCAAATTGAAATCAGAGCATGTGATACGTGCAACATGGTAAAACCTGTGAAGGTGCAAAATTGTCAATCACAGGGTGTATTGCTGTCGGTTATTATTATTGAGGGTGGTCACTGCTTAAATAGTAGCCGAGACTGCATTTTGCATTTAGATTAGATTACTTAAGCTTAGAAACAAAGACAAAACTCGCCTGCTAACGATAATAAAAGAAGCGGCCTTCTTCCAGCTCGATCGCTCCAAGAACCAAGAAATAGAGAAGCGATTGCTGGCAATAGATTTTCGATGATAGACTTCGCTAACAGGATCATACTAGCGTACGGCTGAACTTTCGCCTCCAAGATGATTGCTTCCGGGCTACTGGCATTGGTGCGAAGGATATTGCACTCGGTGAGATTGATATTCAGTGAGAATAGACAGGTGCGGTACAAAATTAAGTCAGTCAGGACCGTTCCTATAAATTCGAGTAATGTTTCTTCTTACATTTTATATACTACAGTGTGTACTAGGCTGTTTACATATAGCCAGAAAAGTGTTACTCATTTTGAAAACTATCAACAAGCTAGCTATTATACGCGGTTACTGAGGCTAAAATGCGGCAGACAGCCTAATTCTAATGCGATGGCAATCAAGAATATCGACAAATTTTTTCGTTTCATGCTAGAGTAAGACGAGAAAGTGTATTTTCTACAATTAGTGGTAATCAATTACAGATATACATTTTTTGGCATTGTTGTTACGCAATAAACACATTTTTGTGGAATATTTGTGTCCGGCATTACGCAGGAAAGATTACGCCAGCTGTGACTTCTTTATAAAGCTGAAGTAAACAGCTAGAGCTAGCAGCCAAACGTGCTGAACTTTTTGGAAATAGAAAATAAAGTGCAGTTCAGTTTTATCCTTATAATTCTATAAGAGTATTGGGGGTTCAAGACATGTCACAAAATTTAGATAATGAACATTAGAACGTTTGACTGCTAACTCTCGCTGCTTACTTCAACCTGGCGACTTCTTTGAGTCGATAATACGTGAACTTTGATAATAGGGGCCGTCCATAAACTATGTAATGTACTTTTAGGCGATTTTGACCCCTCTTTCCCCTCTCCTCCCCCACAGGAGATAACGCAACACCGGCCACATATTTGACACGCTGAATTTGTTCGCACGCGCGCGAATTTCGAATTAGAAATCTATTTTTTCACTAGTAAAGCTGAAAAAAGCAAGAAATTGCGTCAAGTAACAAAAGCTCCCCCCCTAAAGTGCGTTACGTAATTTATGGATGGCTCCGTAGTCAAAACAAATGAAACTTTGAAAGACCGTTGAATCACAGCGAAAACTGTGAACTCGGATTTGATGAATCGTCATATATACCGATAAAAAAAACAATAAAATAATATTTTCGAACCTGTCAAAGCTTGTCCGAATAGTAGTAACGCCACTGGAGGACCTAGGATGAAAAACCGTCCTCTGAATGGTTCCGGTGCGATTTCTGTGTCCGTCATTTTTTATTTCATCTTCCCACGGGACTTTTGAAACAAAGACTTACATGCTAACCTATATGGAGGATGTACTACTAACGCTGAATTACTGAACAATAAATGAGGAAAAAAATTCTCTGCCTGCAAACACAAAGGACATGAGATTCGTGGAGTTGACACGCATACAACTCTGCGGTTTGTCTCTTGTCTGTATATCCGGCGACTATAAAATCAGCAGTCCAGATATGTTTCGTCTATAAATATCACAATCTCGAACCGATGATCGCGATGAAAAGAAACTGCAGGTTTCTCACCCCCCTTTGATTTTTGCATCATTGAAATGCACAATAAAACTCAGTAATATGATATACGGGAGAAAATTCTGGGTCATATTCAACTGTTCAAATTGCAAAATTGAACTGATTTATTTAGCGAAAAGTGAACTGATATACAGTTTCCGTGGTGTAGTGGTTATCACATCCGCCTAACACGCGGAAGGTCCCCGGTTCGATCCCGGGCGGAAACATTATTTTTTTTAAATTGGCGTCGATCATTCGTGGTTCTACAAAGCTAAATTAATCCGATATCAATTTCAGATAATAGTCAAAATCTAATTATCGTGCCGCGTTATCGTAATTCCCTTGGTTTGGGGTAGATTATGTGCTTTTCCTTGATGTTGAAATATCTGCTGCGAGATGATAGTACAAATGTTTTCGCAATCAGTAAAATTCTATTTCTGCTATCGCAGAAGCAATTATCTTTTGTTTATTATTGCATTACGCACATCGCGGCTATGAATAATTCCGCGAATGCAAAGCAACGGGGATTCACCCGCTGTGATGCCTTTAAAGTTGTGATAACTCGTGCAATAACACAACAGGTATAGTCGCAAAACCATATATAAACGGACTCCAATACGCTGCGTTCATCATTCTACGCACTGCGGCCAACAAGTATCCGAACAAAAAGGTGCGTCATTCAGAGTCAAATCTGTAAAGATTAATACACTTTAAATACTTTAACGACTTTTTGATATCGTCCGTATGGTTAAGTGATAAAACAGTTCGAAATTGTGCAAGATTCAAATTAAAAACAAATAGTCATCCCGTATATGTATAACGCTCAAGTGCTTTTAATTTCTGTCAATATAACATACACACATGTATTCAAATTTGCCTAGTTCAAGGAGTTTTGATAACATTTTTGCCCTACAAAATATTTCCGACACAATCTAACACGTTCGGAGAGGATACAGACTATATTTCCGGATAGACCTTTACAGATTCGATTCGTGTCTGTCAGTATCCTGTAAGTATCCTGTCCGAAACGTGTCCGATCCTGTCGAGAATTTTTAGCATTTTTAGTAGGGTGTGGAAAAGTTCTTATTGATGTGCATATCTCCATTTATGGATATTTATTCTGATTTCAGATCTTACAAAATGAAGTTCCTCAACGTTGTATTTGTATTAGTGGCAGCTTTGGTGCTGGCACTGGCGGGATGCGAAGCACAAAGGGCCGATTTTCACATTCCACCGTTCAACCCAAAAGGCAAAGTCAAGCTTCCTCCAATTAGATTTTAAGCCTTGCTGCAGTAGAATGAAATAACATATGTAAAAAATGAAATCGATCTTGTTCAAGATTTTTCGGAAAACGATACTTTCTTGTTTATCAGAATACGATTTCAATTATTAAAAAAAAAAAAAATTTCCATCACTACAACGCAATACATTTCTTCTTACGATGTAAAATTTTCCACAAGTCTTCGCACCCAAAATCACTGAAATAACATCGCTGCATACCTACATGGAATTTTGCATTCTAACATTTGCACTAGCGCAATTCCCAAGTATAGGAGTCAAACTAATCTTAATAATAATAAAAGGAGTAGACGTGAATATTATATAAGTAGTGTTATTTATTTAACCCTGTCATTCATCATCCTAGACAGCTTTCTGAAAAACTATCTCTTATTTTGCTTCTTCTTTTAGTACCAAATTACTTATATTCATCACAAAGCATGCCTCGGGCAACCGTGGTTGCTTCTGGTTTTCCTATTAAGGCTTCAACGATTGCCAATCCAAATAAGTATGCCGTCGAAGGTCCCTGACTGGTGATGAAATTACCTAAACCATTAAAAAAAAGTCCATTAATTTACTTTTTATGCATCGAGTTAGTAGTATGTAATAAGTTTGTTGATCATGTGTACTTTCTCACCATCAATCACCACCTTCTCATCTATATACGTATAGTCATCTTGCAACTGATCCTTCATCGATGGGTAGGCAGTTATTTTCTTTCCCTTGGCAAGTCCGTGAGCTTTCAGTGCAGTTGGTGCTGCGCATATAGCTGCCACTAGTCGATTTTCACTTGCTTGTTTTTGGAGGATGGCACCAACTTTGTCCGACTGTTATAAAAAGTATACTGTATTCAGACAGCAGACGGAAATTGCAATTCTAATAGGCAAGAATTAAAGGCTTTGTTGAAAAATATCTTCTATTGCACCTTTCAAACTTCTCATTTAGGCTACTACTGTCTATGTATACCTGTTAGCAAACGAAACGTATACATGAACTTACTTTAGCCAGAGCTTGAGAACCAGCAAGGCCACCGGGCATTATAACTACATCATAAGCTTTATCCTTGTGTTCATCCGTCAGTTGTTCGTCGGGGCAGATTTTCACACCTCTACTGCATGTGACGACATTACCGCTGTCGAGACTGGCTACAGTCACTACAATCTGAAAAAAATAGAGACGCAGTAATATCTGTGCAATTATTTTCTCATTTTTTTTGTAACACTATAGAAGCTTCAAAAAATGGTTAAGGCAGGCACTCATTAAATTGATTTTCTTTTCAAATGATTTTTGTCCAGTTTAAAGAATTTAAGGTTTAAGACAGATTATTAAGAGGATGGAATATTAACCTTGAAAAAAAAACCAATAATAATACTTCAGCGCCGGTAAGTT
Source organism: Diprion similis (assembly GCF_021155765.1). Taxonomy (NCBI): domain Eukaryota; kingdom Metazoa; phylum Arthropoda; class Insecta; order Hymenoptera; family Diprionidae; genus Diprion; species Diprion similis. The sequence continues at coordinate 14,258,387 of NC_060114.1, forward strand.
GATGTAAAATCTAGTCGCATACTATTAAAATAAACATGCATTCGTACCCCAGCACGTCGAAGAACATCGATGGTGATTACCGCTTCCATTTCCTCCGCGCCTTCGGCCAAGAGCAAAATCGCTGTTTTCGGCATTTTGAAAGAGATTTTCAATTCCTCCTCTTCGTGTATTTGTGTCGGCTTTAACCTCTGAAGTAGAATCTTCAACCAAGGTCATCTACGCACGGCACCGCGACAGCTGATCGCCTGACGGACGTAGATAGAGCATGAATATTACGGAAACAATCGCGCAACGATTGGAGCGGGAATTTGAGGTGCGATTTGAAATACTCGCCGTGCTGCACGCCGCAACGCTGCTGCTCGAAATGCTAAATGAACCTTCATTGAACAATCTTCAGTCGACGCGATTTTCGAAAAGAATATTGATTGATAGATAAACAAAAAATACACGTCAATAAATACACGTATACAGAGGATCTTTTCGTTCATACGCATTCTGAGGAACACCATAGGGTAACATGCGCCTGTATATATGCAATTCGTGCAGCATTTTGGCATCGGCATTTGTTTGAGGTTCATGCGATCTCTGCATAAGGCAAAACAGCAATCGTAGATGTCATATCAATAGCCTATGCACAGGCGGATTTCGCCCCTTTCAATGGAGTGGAGTACTTTTTGAAGTGCTAATTAGAAATCAGGGTTACCGAGTAGAAGAGTTCAAACAAGGGATCAAATCTTATCTATTTAAAGATATAACTGTAGAATCAGTATGCATCGGATGACGTTGTAAGTTCCTTGCAATTTCACTCGGTTCAGAACACGCAGCAATTTGATTTTTCTTTCGTATGATATCACTTGGATCGTGAACGTATTATCCATATCATTATTCGCCTTGATTTACGATTTACGAATACATAGATGAACATTTGCAAAGTTTTACCGATTGGTGTGTAATCAGGTAAAGAATTACGTATGAAATATTTGATCGAATGTTCACAAAATTAGTTTAAAGATATTTTGAAAAATGCTTATGGTTTTTTCAGTGGGTTTCAAATGGCACCATTGAATACACTTACACCTTCCACAATTTTACGAGAATATAATTTTCTTTACATACACAATACAATTAACTGATCAAAAAAATTGAATTATTTCTGCAATTACTTCATGACGGTTCATGATGTATTAGTTCTAGCTTAAATATCGCCAAGTGTTTTCAAATTATTTTTCACATGTGATTTCCAGTTTTTTAGAGCCGTACAACTTGTGACCGGAACCAATTAATATCACTCCAAGATCCACACTCTCCTCAGTATTAAAACATTGTACTTTCCTGGGAACGTTTCCTTGCCCGCAGTCTCACCATGCATTTAATACCATATTCGATTTATCACATGTAAGTCGTACCGATTCTATAGTGCTAGTACGGAGTTAATCAGCTAGAAGCTTCTCTAGTCGCGACGAGCTCAAAGTCCTTCCTTTCATCTGTAATGGTCCAAGTAGCTCTATCCGTTCGAATGATAATTACGTATCCAGTAACTCCTATACAGAGAATAACCAACAAAATGTACATCTTTATGTTTGTGCATAAGTAGGGGCTGTAAGCATAGGCCAACACTGAACCGGTTGCTTCCCATAGTCGGAAGTTCGAATAGGCAGCTTCTTCCTTGCCAGGGAAGAGAATGCCACTCAATGCTGAAAAAGAATAATAAGTGGTATTTCTCTATCCACAAATTAAGATGCGTAAAAATACTAAGATCCGGAGAGCAATTTAACCGATTCTAAATTCAACAAGCCAACTACAATTGTCACTCACCATTAACTTGAACAAGCCAAATGGCATCGCAGACTCCCCACAATCCCGACATCACAAAGAATATAATTCCCTGTTCCGGTGTCGGCTTCCAGAGCAATAGTGCTACTATTATCGCAACATGGAGGATGAATGCGAATACCATGACCGGAGTTCTTCCAGTGAGTTTTACCACGGATCCCGTGCTGATAGCAGCAATCGCATTTGCCACTCCGTAACAAATCATCACGTAACCGATATTACTCATACCCCACGCGCAGGAGACGAACGCCTGCGATCAGTAAAAAATAAACGACTGGTGAGTTGCTTGAGGTGGTAGGAAACCAACAAATTTCATTTATCATGTCCTTGACTCACTCCTTGGATTACTTACGGCGTTGAAATCGGCAAAAAGGAAAGCTTGCTCAGCCCCAATGAACAGTGTTATCGGTAAAATGAGCAGCTGTCTCTTTTCTTTCAGTAACTTTAAAGTAACAGCGAGTAATTTAAGTCCAGACTTCCCAGTAGTTGATCCAGATCGGCCCCTGTCGTATCTGAAATGAAAATTCACATCACGTTGAAGTTACAGTTAGAAAATCACCGTCGTTTACGTGGCGAATGGTGACAAGATCGGTACTGGTTTGCCCTTTCACACCGTCTGAACATAGCGTGAAATCCGGTTTACCTAGTCAGAGAGTCTACTCCAAAAGCAACAATGAGTACAGCGAAGACCATGCATCCTAGGTAAATACCAGAGATCAGATGAATTCGTTCAGCAGGTGGCGGTTTCAGATTTGGATTTTCTTCACCGGCTTGTGCTCTGCAGAAATTTGCCCCACAAATTTCAGCCACGAGGGTGCTGTTTATTGTATTGTTCATTGGCGTGGCCTCCAATCCGTAGGACAATACTGCAACAGGGATTCAATTTAACTTTCAATCTCTGCACCTGTTCCTCGATATGTTCCTTACCTGCTGACGAGATCAAGTTTCCCCAAACCTGGGCCATTTGGTAAAACATGAAGAAGAGGCCGAAGAACCTTGTGACCAAAACATCCGCGCTCAGTTCCGATACGGAGGCATAAGCTTCGGACACAACCGTGAGATAAGTGCACTTTGCACACCAGAGTGGTCCGCCACCCAAGCCAACGGCAAGTCCTGCTGGAATCATGGTGAAGAACTTGGGGTAGAACTGGGCTGCGATGAAAGGCATGTAGGAGATAAAGGTCAGAGATATGGTCCACTTGCACCCAAGCCAGCTGTAGGACAAAGCAGTGGGTGATGGGTCATTGATGTTTTTTATCGCCGATTTTTTGTCAATTATTACCTTATCATAAGAACGGGCAGAAAAATGTTGCTCAGGATCAAACTGCCGTATATTGAAGCCAGGGTGAACGTGCCGAGAGATTTGTCAGCGTTTACGGAACTCTGCAGGTTGCTGGCACCCATAAAAGCCGTGAAATGTACCATAAAAGCGAAGCTGATCATTAGTATGTTTTTCATGATTCGCCATCGTTCCGATGGCAGGAATTTTGTCCTTCCATCTCTGACGTCGATTAAATTTCCTCCGATATTTTCCTTGGATGGCATTCTGCAGGTGTTTTTTTTTCTCTTCTTCTCTTTACAGAGCACGAAAACCTTGTGTATCAACAGCTTCCCACGTTTCTACAATTTATCGCATATTATAACATTTAGTTTATTTAATCGCCAGTGTTAACCGTTTCTTTCAAATTTTCCAAAGAGTGATTCGTACGGAGATTTTACGTGTTTTTGGAACTTCTCTTAATTTCTTCTGTGGATGTCTAACAAGAGTCGCGGAAGTTTAAGACGTCGCGATTAGTCATAAATAACGAGATTCCGTGAGTAATGTATCTAAACCATGGAAGAAACTCGGTTTGTGCTATTTGAAATTTTAATCACAGGGCAATTAGTCCACCAGTACGATTCTACTACTTCAAGACTCGTGATCCGACTAACTAGAAGGTAAGAGAACCTGATCTGCAACTCCGTTCTCGCATAATTTCATATTATTATGTACTCAAGATTATCTGTTTTTTTTTCGTCACGCATCAATTCCTGAAACGTGAACATTGCGTAATACATGTATAATGGAATCGCTAATGGTTTAAAGGGATCGCCTGCGCGAAGCGAAGGAATTTGGATTGGGTCAAGGCGGTCAAGGCACTTCTCGAAAGTCGAATAACACGTATAAGCTGACCTTGAATTTTGCATAGGGATCTAATAATTATTGATTTGATTAATTGCATAGCAATCGAGAAGCCGTATGATCATTGATGTTAGACAGGCTGGATGCTACTGAGGGAATCCAAAGTTTATAGATGAAATTATAAATTGTGTCAGATCGATGGCCGGATGAGAATTCAATTCTTGAAACACTCGACGCGGTTCCTTGGGCGTAACATGAACGATAAATAACTACTATAATTGAATTATCATAATCGCTGTATTCTGCTCAATTGTGCAACTTTAAATCCACTCGGCGATTCAAGCGTGCAGTGATAATTACGGATATTATAACACGGTGAAACAAACAACGATAAATGAAATTGTAGTTGTAAGAGATTTTACCGCTTTCTGAAGCGAATTGTGTTAAATCTCCTCTGTCGAAAGATCTCTTCCATCAATAAACTTTTCGCACTGAATATATACCCATGTAAATGTGTATGTTACCAAAAAAGGAAAGTCTGGGAAACATCAGTTGTAACGTTCAAAACATGTGTTGGATAAAATGGAGGCGTGAGAGGTTTAGAAAAATAAGATATACAATTTAAGACGTCCCTATGTACTATACACAACACCATAAATGTAGAATGTGCGCCCACAATTTAAATTCCAGTCACGTAAATAGTATTTTGGAATGCGCAGAGGTAAATAACTTCCTTAAGGGGTCATGTGCAGTTAAAATTCTAAAAAAATCGGTTTTTTTTATTTATTTCATTTTCGTAATTTATCTATATATATATTCAAGTACATACATAGAAAATTTCCTGTCACTCCGGTAAATATTGACAACTCGATGTAAGTTGAAAATATTGTATATATTTACTATATGTAAAGTGCTGTTGAAACTTTAAACGCGTTTTTCTCAGAACTGTGTTTTTGAAGTCTATGTGCAAGATTTCTCCGAAACGGCTGAACCGATCAGTATCAGATTTTAACACAAGCTTTTTGATTATATTTTTCAGTAATTAATCAAAGGTTTTTTTCTCACCGATAAATATTTTCCATTTTATAAGCAATTTAAGGCCTAAATTTTTGTCGAAACTCGATTTCGTTTTTTCAGAAGCCACCATTTTGCCAAAAATTATTATTTTGCTTATTCCTTCGATCAATTACAATGTTACGGTATAGAGGGACGGTATTAACGAGCGGTTGTCAATACCTCCTTATACCCACCCGAGATGTTGGTTCGGGTGCCTTTGGGTCCGATCTCGTCGCTGTCCTCGATCCGGGAATGATGGAAGGAAGGATAATGAAATGGAGAAGGGTTACTTTTGATTATGTATAAGCTTTATTAGAATTTGGGAGTAGGGTAGAATAAGTTGGCAAAGTGCTTTGAAGAGTAGGGAAGGTGACTTTTAGAGAACAGAAGTTGAAGCTTGATGTTGTTTGTTAGAACGTTGGGATCGGAGTGTGGTCTAAGCGTGAGAAAGGAGCGAGAATCCAGGATAGTGGGGAATAGAAATAGCAAGGTAAGGGCGATAACGAGTGGCGTAAGGCTGGATGGACGAACAAGATATAGAGTATAGCATTACGATGAGGAAGGCCGGTAGAGGCGAGTAGTTGTCGAAGAATATGGGGGAGACGTATGGCGGGACGACGGACGTAACACGTCCCCCCTTGAAGGAAACATTCGCGTTGAGGTATGGCGAGCGAATGTTTAGAATGAGGAGAAGAAGGGTATCGAGTGACTGATAGGTGATCACTTCGCCAGGAATAGTCTGTAGTACATAGCATTGTAAATGTGTTTGAGTATAATTTCGAATTATGTATAATTGATATTGATATAGTAAGGTAGCTATAATAATGTGGTTCATACAATAATAGATATCCATGTTATCGTTACAGATTATAATGGTAAAAAGGGTATATATTTAACTTAGATCAGTATGGTATAATTTTGAATTATGTATAATTGATATTGATATAGTAATGTAGCTATAATATAGTGGTTCATACAATAATAGATATCCATGTTATCGTTACAGATTATAATGGTAAAAAGGGTATATAGTTAACTTAGAGCAGTATGGTATAATTTTGAATTATGTATAATTGATATTGATATAGTAATGTCGCTATAATAATGTGGTTCATACAATAATAGATATCCATGTTATCGTTACAGATTATAGTGGTAAAATAAAGCAACGAAAGAATATAATTGCAGATGTGGTAGAGGGCTAATTAGTTCCAAATGTGGAGAGTTGGAGCTGGCGTTAAGGCTCTGGTCAAGGAGCGGCTTACGCGGGAGCTGTCGCGGTTTAGACGTTCCTAGTTCTGTCATTTCAATTTCCGACTGAGCTCGGAGAGGCGACGAAGTGGGAGGAGACCAGTCATTGGGGAATGGTCTAATTTCTAGGTAGGGGTAGGAGATGGCATAGCGAGTAGGGAATTGGAGTTTTGCAGTTTTGCATCACGCAAGCGAAGGTTATGTCGTGTCCTCCTGAATTTGCAGCAAGAGTATACAGTTTAGAGATTTTACTTAATAACGAGAATTTGTAAGGGTTTATCATTTTACTTTGGCTTTGTCAATAGATTATAAATTTTTCGATTTCCGTGAGCGGTAGGAATAACGGCAGTCACAGTCGGATTGAATTCTCTGAGTTGTTCGCAATTTATAAATTTACGTTCCCTTAGCTGTGACACGATTCCTTTTGACATTTGGCAATCAGCTAATATGCAGTGAGCCAAGTTATCTTTTTGCTGTAATAGGTCAGCTTTTATTTCTTTAATATATTTATTACGCGTAAGAGGGAACGTGTCGCATTCTATAAGGAAATCGCTATAGGAAGGGTTGTGAATGTGAGGGGAGCTAGGTAAATCGGTAACCGAATTAACGTCATCAACTTCTGAGTTCGTCTCTGGAGTTTGTAGGTCATCTGAGCTAGTTAGAGAATCCGAAAATTTGCTCAGGTGTGGTCTCTTATGTGGTCCAGGGTTTGTAGAAGAATTCGTGTCTCGGTGGCATTTCGGACAGGTATGAACCGGGAGCAATGGTGGGATGAAGGGGGGAGGTTTAAAAAGCATTGCGGTTTCTTTGTCACTGGATTCATCATCTGAGAGATCAGATAAGAATCAGAGATATCATGTGATAGGTGGTTTGTGAGATCTTTGGGTATTTTAGCGGGGCCGGGTTCGTAGATTCGTCTGTGGTCTGTCGAGGGCGTCGGGGGTGCTGATGGGTCTCTTGCGGTTTATTGAGCTGATCGTAAGTCGCCGAAATTTATGGTATCTCGACGATATCGGTGATGTGGCACGTGGTCACTTGCACTTGACTTGAACTTTCAGAGGACTGAATATAGTCCTCGGAATAATTGTCATGGAGAATTTCTTACAACTCTCGTGTGGGTTTGGTAATAGTTCGTTGATTTTTCGTCGAGAGTAGCACGACAGATTTCACTGATGTCAGCAGATTTTGTACTTGTATTTGAGAAAGGTTCCACCAATCTGTTCGGAGGCGTGGGTTCGTATCCCATCGCTGTCACCAGATGTTACAGTATAGACGGATGGTATTGACGAGCGGTTGTCAATACCTCCTATACCCACCCGACATGTTGGTTCGGGTGCCTTTGGGTCCGATCTCGTCGCTGTCCTCGATCCGGGAATGATGGAAGGAAGGATAATGAAATGGAGAAGGGTTACTTTTGATTATGTATAAGCTTTATTAGAATTTGGGAGTAGGGAAGAATAAGTTGGCAAAGTGCTTTGAAGAGTAGGTAAGGTGACTTTTAGAGAACAGAAGTTGGGGCTTGATGTTGTTTGTTAGAACGTTGGGATCGGAGTGTGGTCTGAGCTTGAGAAAGGAGCGAGAATCCAGGATAGTGGGGAATAGAAATAGCAAGGTAAGGGCGGTAACGAGTGGCGTAAGGCTGGATGGAAATAGGAGGACAAGATATAGAGTATAGCGTTACGATGAATATATTACCGAATTATTTTTGGTTTTTCTATTCTATATTATTCAGTCCAGAGAAATTGTGCTCACCGCAAGACGCCTTTTTAGAGGCGCTCTCGGAAATCAGCTATAGCAGCTTTCAAAATAATTATTTTAACAAATAAAAAATGGTAAAATACAGTTAAAAGTTTCTATAACGCGTATACAAATTTTTATTTCAATAAATTAAAAGTTCTTCTCCAAAAAAATTCTCTAAAAATCGATATGCACATAGGAATGCCTATGTTTGCTGGATGTAGCGAACAGCAATAAACGACTTTGCCGCAAGCACCAGCACCATACATGCGAGACCAAGCGAGAGCATCATTAATAAACTCTAACGATAAGCCAAAACGGCCCGGATTTGTGCGGCGATTTGACAAGGAAAAGAATTTTTATAATAAAATTGAACAACTGGGGATACTGAATTTGATACACTGGAACCGTTTATGCGATAATCGAATCCGGAGTGTCAATACATTGTGAAAGGAGCGTTACTAAAGGTCGGAAAGAAAATGTATCACCTGCAGTTCGAGGCCGAGGCCGCTGTTTTACATGCCTCTTTATACAGCCATCAGATTATGAATTTCAACATCGCAAACGGCAAATATGGAAACGCGTTACCGATAAACAAAGCTAAAGTGAGAGGCTGCATTCTCAGCCTGACAATTGACGTTGTTTTCGACCCACGTGCTAAAGAAAAGTTCGAGATCCTTTAAAATCGTCGAGGCCAGACGCATCATTAATTTTCGTGTTTGTGGAGAGAAAAAATGCCGCTTCTTCGCTTGTGTCCATGAGTTTATATAAATACCAAACGACTCGCTCGTCGAGCGTGAACGGCTTCAAAATTGCAGAATTAAGTACTTGTCCCTCATTATATTTAATCGCACGTGACATCCTGCAGAGTTATTGAAACCTATTGTTGTACAGTAGATAAAATATCCCGGACGATTCGTCGCATTCGATTACATCTTTTTATAAGCGTGTTACAGACTGTTTTTTGTGATCCTACCTCACGAAAGTAGGCGCGAAATCTATCTAAAAATTGGATATTGTTTCGGCCAACGAATTTCTTGTCGTGGTTCGTTAAACATTTCGCTTCCCGCTGTAAACTGAATTGAATCGATCGATGCGAACTTTTTGAGACTGAGAATAAAAAAGAATGGAATTCGGTGCAAAGTAAATAACTTTTGATCAATTTCAGCTTGCTTTGGTCTGAAGCATTTATAAAAGTTCGAATTGATCGATTCGTTGTTCCGTTTACTATCGGTAGCGAGATATTATAGTTCCCAGTTTTTGCAAGCTCAATTCTCACGCACAAATTGATTCTATTTATCATTTTTCTAGAACTGCATTTTACAGTGACGCAACTTTTGCTCTCATTCAACCGTGAACGTAGAACAGAGAAATAATTGAATCACAGATAGATAGAATAAATAAATTTAAACATGAAAATTAAAGTAATGTAATTATGTTTATGTGTCACTACCTAAACGCGGTGTGAGAAGAGTGCCGAGAAAGTCGTCCAAAACACAGTCTCCGCTACTTTGTTTTCGAAAGCAATATTTATTCGCAGAAGTTGAGCTTACCTAATTTTTCACAAATTTAAAGCTATAGTATTCCTTACATTATGATACAATGTTTTTTTCTTTTCTTATTCCGATATTTTCTCATGAAAAGACGCAGAACGCCATGAGTTTAAATTAAAGGGGTTTATAGTCGGATTAATTAATAAATAGACACAACGATATTATAAGAAATACAACACGTTTATTTCAGCAAATCCTAAGCAATAATTCCCTAACAACTTCAAAATGAGCCTGATATAGTTGATGTAATTATTGTTGGTATGTGCACTAACCATATAACGTACGAATTTTGTGTATTTATAGACATACGCATTACAAAAACATATTTGTCTCAGTCGCAAGCTTCTTCGAGAGTTCCTTGTTGCTACTTAAATTCAAGCGAGAAAAAAATGAAACAACAAAACTAAAAAATACAAAAGAACAAATATAAATTATTTCAACATCACATTTGATTTCCAAGGATTTTGCTAGTTTAAAATAATCTCCAGAACGATAGAATGAATTAAAAGTTATTTATATTTTTTTTTTCTTTTCATTTTTGTATTTTATTATTTATAATAATAGTGTACAACCATAAAACTTCTTTGACTGCATCATCGCAAATTAAATAATCAATAATTCAATTGTTATTAGGCTTTTGCTCGTATTTTCTCCACTTCCTCAACTTTTACCACTTTTAATAACTTGCACGTTTTTTCTTTATCTTTTTTTCATCTTTTTTTTTCGTTCCCTCATATTTCGTTTTTTTTCTCACATTTTTCCCGGTCCTTTCTTTACTTATCTTCGGTTATCGAGTCGGTTACAGAATGCATCCAATTAATTACAGTATATTATAATACAATTTCCATTCTATTTGACCCTTACAACGTACTTAGTGTCCTATCTAATACACTTACATATCAATCTTAATGGCTACGCTTATAGGTAAACTTACTTAACATATTTCTTTTTCATTTATTTTACTCGATTCTTTTTCTTCTTCTTTTAATCAGTTACTTAATTATTTTCATTAACTTTCCCCATATCTCGCTTTGCTGGGAATTATCGTTAAGCTCTGTATCTTCTTCCAAGATCTTTCTCAACAAAATAAACTCTAACGTTGGTAGCAATCAAAATATTTACCTTAATAATTACAAGTTATTATTTTATAATTATAGTGTAATATAATATATACATATACGAAATGTTTACACATATATGTATATATTCTGTTTTGTTAATTCATTTATTTATAGTATATAGATCTTGATTGAAGATCAAGCGCGTACTTCCGGTTTTATTATATGTCTTGATGATTTGTCGTACACACTCATACGATTTTATTCCGTATATAGAGTCGTGTTATGCATAGGTGCAAATAGAGAATCCAGAGACAAAATCACATATAGTCTCGAATCGAGATATTTTTTTGCGACACCAAAGGCAAACAGACACGAGCGTGTTTACACAGAAAACTTACGTTATGCGCCGTGAGTTCCTCGATGATATTAACAAATTTAAGCAAATCCAAAACCTTCGCTGCACTCGTGGATTGCTTTTAACAGATTACTGCGCAACTTGTCGTATGTTTCGTAAACCGGTAGATCGAGTTGATTGAAGCTGTGGATTAAACGAACATAGGAAAATCAGTTTCAAGCTCACTACTGTCAAGTTATAAATTCATGATGTCATTAAAGTTTTCCTTTCAAAACTTGTTCGTTTTCAGTTAGTAGTGTGAAATATTTGTTTGCTTTTCTATTTGAATGAATCTTTTTCAGTAATAAAGTTTTGTAAATTAACCAAATGAAACCAATAATTACCATGTGTGCGCTGAAGGTAATCTGTCCGTTGACCTGTCATCTCGATGAATTTGGAACTTTTGCACGCCATTCATACCTTCTAAAGCACCGAAACCTTGTAGCGGTACTTTCGAAGTCCCAGTGACAAATTGAAGGAATTTCGCTCGATCAGCTTGATCGAAACCGCGTAAAGCACGCCAAAACCACTGGATCTGTATAAAGTATGAAGAATAATCGATAATAGAACATTCGTTGTAAATTATTGGTTGACAGAAGACAAAACTTACCTGCAACGAAGTCGGACTGTATTTGTGATATTCAGTGTTCGATTTAAGGTCTTCGATGTCCACGTTAGGTAAACCACTAATCAATAGCTCAAGTTCCTGTTCATTGAAGATAGAGATGAGCCGTTTGGGAATTATGTCATAAAATCCTTCCAAAAACGCATTCAACCTGAAGAAGAAACAATAAAAATATAACATTACACTTGAATTAAGTTTCTTAATGTGCATTTTGACATGATCATCAAAAGAAGGTGCACAAAAATACTCACTGTTTACGAATCGCTCCAGTCATTTTCATCTGACAGACCAAACGAATGTATTCTAATTTAGTTTCTTCTGTAACGACGATATTTCGACCGTTTGGAATCAAGTCTCGTACGTCATTCACTCCGAATTCATTGACCTATGAAGAGCATTACGAAAAAAATTTGAAATTTCTCCAACGAGCAGGAAATTAGAGATAAATAGCTGAATTAAATGGTGTTCCAATTACCTCTGCGGAAAACGTGAGTTCGTATCCAAGATCGGAGACATTATGTTCGGTAAGGTATACCAGTCCTTTGTAGAAGCTGTAATCTTCGCTTTCCATATCGGTATGTTTAACAAGTATACCCAAAATGTGTTTATAAAAGCTGCGTGTAAAGTAGCATTCCAATAATTTGTTGTCATAAATAGCCTTGGCTGTAAAGACAAAGTAATAAGCGAATAAGTAAATGATAAACCGAATATCGTTACGCAATAGTTTTTCGCAAATATGATTATCCAAAAAATGATTACCCACCAATTACTCTGCCAACGAATTTGTAGTAACACAGATGATTCGGATTGCAGTGTGACGACGAATTAATCATGTAAGTTACTCGATCACCGGGACTCACGGTAAATAAGGCATACATTGGATTGAAGATCTCTCGCGATATAATCACGTACCATTCTCTGAGCAGTCCTCCAGCATCTTGGCCCTCCTCACCTAAATTAGCCAAAGTTTAATTGCAATACATCGAAAAAAAAAAAGAAAAAAAATAATAAACAAGAAAATGAGGTCAAATAGATTTACAGAGAAATAAGTACAGGAATTTCACTGCGTACCTTCAAAGACAATGTAGAACCGATTTTTCCATTCATCTGCATTTCTACGGTGTAACTCTCTGAAGGAATCTTCGAATATGTGACTTCTGCGTACATGAACAGCTAGTTCTTCTCTTCGTATGCCTTCGTCCATTCGTTCGAGTTCTGTTCTAAAGTAGCGTCTCTTGACATCGAAATCTAAAACCCTGGTGTGATCCACAAGGACTGAGAAAGGTCCATCGGCTAGGTGGGTTGTGGTTTGTCTGAGAATTTGATTGAGAACTGTCCTATGTGTTTCTGCAAAAGCGAAGAATACAAACGAATAATTAAAAAATTACGTATGCCGAGTAAAATCGGGAAACTATAACGACGACACGTGAAACATCAAACACGTACCAGCAAATTTCAGGAATTTCAATTGATCCGACGGCAATGTAACCTGTGTTGCTGGAGCCATATCCCAAGAACTACTGATGACAGCCTCGGGCTGTGAAGTACCTTCGTTGTCCGAATATATAGGTGAGACAGGCGCCAGATCAGGAACAACGTCGCGAGCCTCAGTCGTCGTATCATTGTTACGTTCCCGAGTCGGTGTGCTAGATGATGAGTGAACTAAGAAGAAGGCTTCAACGGCGGGCTAAAGTGACAAAAAAAATCAAGATCATGTTAGTCGAGAGACATTTAAATTTGAAATATGACGTTTCAATGAATGTCGACAAATAAAAAGGTGCCTATTGTACAATTTAGAAGTTGATAGTTTTTAAAAGTGGCCCATGCGATTGAAATCAGCTCCGTGAAATTACAATTTGACAAGGTTGGCAATTTTTCTAAAAAATGTTGTTTCTTTTCCCTGTAAGATAATCTTCGCAAAAGCTTACAATTCTTTGAATATTTATTCATTGTTTTCAAAATGATGAAGGAATGTCCGAAAACTGTTGAGCTTTTGCAAGGTTAATCTCCGATAGATATAGTATTCTGAGAGAAATCAGCAATCTTGTCACATCATTATTTCATACAGCTGATTTCAGCCGCATTAGTTATTCGATAAAAATGATTGTCCTTACTTGTAAGACTAGGACGGCGTGATGATCGGGTGTATGTTCAAGTTCGAGTAGACAAGCGCTTAAAGTTTCCCAAAGATTGTCGAGCACCAAGCTCTCGCTCAACAATGGTAATATTGACTTTTCTTCCTCGTCGCGTGTGGTCGAAGCCGAAGGATCAGCATTGCCAACGGAAGCTTTAGGAGGGTCTGTATTAGAAACGTTCGACTGTGTTGTGTCCATAGCAACAGCCTCGACATTTTCCTCCGGTACTGTGACAGGTGGTTGTTGACTCGTGGTACCAGTGTCCATAGCAGTTTCGGCGGTTTGACTAACTTCGGTTTTTTTCTTATGAGCCAAGCGAACCGCTTCTCTTATCTGCACGATCACTTTTAGTATACGTAAAAAGAATGCTTGACTAGATGTTTTGCTGACAAGTGCACCCATCGACGGAAGTTGGAGATCGCTACCCGCCTTAACTTTGCTAGGTGCTGTCACAACAACGTTGTCATTGGTGAAACGATCGTGCAGAATGCCACGACCACCGCTTCCCGAACTTGTGGACGGTTGTTCTTCAATGGAATATCGTCGGTTTATTTCCCGATTCAATACCTTCAGCTCCATCATGAGATCGTTGATATGTTCACAAACCATGTTTGCCAGTTCCATTGCACCTTCCAGAAGCAGTTTTAATATCAATTGTCTGGTAGGATCTGGGCAGTGGGAAAGATTGAGAAGCAGTGCAGTAGCATCCTCCAATCCTTCTTCCGAGCAGCTTTTGCTTGTCAGAACTTGGACCGCCAGTCGAAGGTGTCCTTCGGGGGCCGCGACGCTCTGTTCCTTGCCTACGTCAACTTTTTTATTCTTGGTTCCCTCTTGTCGACGGTACGGATTAACTTCTGTGAGACCGATGGATATAAGGGACAGAAGTCTGAGCAGTTTATCGGTGAGTTGACTACTTCTTTTAACGACTGACCAATTCAGCATTGAGATCAATTGACCGAATGCGGAAACCTCGAATGATGTCGTACTCTGTTCAGGTTCCGATCCCAGGTTTGAATAAGAGTGAGTTCGAGCAACAGATTTTCCCTTCTTGGAAGCGCAAGAGTCCAGTCGCAGCAGCATGTCCCAGAAATCGGGCAAATCACTCTTTCCAGGTTTAGAAGTAGACTTTGCTTTCGTTCCAGTTTCGTCTTTCGCTAAACTTGTCTCTTTCTCTTTTTCTTTGTTCTCCTTTGATTCTTTCTCCTTCTCTTTTTCTTCAACCTCTTTGGATTTTAGGGGTACAAAATATCCCGGGAAACTTTTCGCCAACGATATCAGCAGCTCCAGGGTATGTCTGTCGCATAGGAGGTTTTTTGAAATCAGTATAATCATATTTTATGGTAATTTTATCGCAGTTATTCTCCGCCATAATTACTGCCACGAAAATGAAGAATTATCAAGTGAATAACTGACCTGCATACAGTTGGCGCTGCTTGTGGATGTATCGCGATAACGTTGCACTGTCGTTCGGATCTCTTGCCGCCATGTCTTGTTATATGAAAAACGTTTGCTCTGCAACCCAGCGCAGCATCCATGCTAATATTGAGCCAAGACTGAGCACTGTTACGCGTTTCAGCTACCTTCGGCAACCTGTATGGACAAAATAGAGAAACATTGAAGTAAAAAAAGAGATTATTAATCGTAAAAATTGCAAATAGGACGCGATGACGAATGCCTACCCAAAATCTATCACCGGATATAATCCTTTTCTTTTAAATTTCCCACCAAAATCGGCCGCAGCATCTTTGTTTTCGTCGTTACTTCGTTCCATAATGGAAAGTAGGGCCCTGACGACCCATTCTCTGGTACTGCCGTGGTAGCACAAGTTTCTTATCACTCTGTGAAGCCGTAACGTGTTGATTTTTGGCTCATCAACAAACAGCAATACCAAGAGACAAGCCATAGATTCATGATCTAGAAGTTGACGTCCCCTCAGTCGTAATCCAGCGCCCTGGTGATTGATTCCGGCTTCGCCCCTGGGATTCCAAGAACTCCATTGCGCACGCTGAGGCACCGTATGAATGGCGTAACGAGTGCCTCCTCCTCTGCCTACACATTATTAATCCGTTAATCAAAATAGTGCCTCAATTTTTGGAAAAGGGATGAAGAAAATTAATACTGTCGTAGAAACCGACCTCGTCCAGAATTCCTCAATATACTAGACAAGGCGGGATTGCTTTGAGTGACATGACTCAGGATTCTCTCCTGCATCATTCGTCGATTACGAGCTTCCCAATCTCTTCTCAGACTTTGCGCTTCTTGAGCAAGGTCAGGGGGTAGTACAGATATTTGTGATTCCTCCATATCGGTGAGTATCTGTTATAAACATTGAAACAATTTGTTAAACCAGTATTTAAAAATTAGAACAAATCATGTAGTAACAAACAAATCAGTAAAATTAATCTGTCACAGTTCGGTAACAAGACAAAGCCGCAGTTCTGAGTGCAAAAATTGCTGATACAATCTTATCACACTAATCACTCCAAACCGTCACAAAACTGGTCGAAAATTTCGTATTTATCGATCTAAGTTACTTCCAACAAGATTAATCTTTCGATTATCTTACAGCTTGTCGCAAGGATGGTTGCAAGTTCTGGAAGAACGCTGCAGCGTCGACAGGATCTTCTGGATTTGCAGATGCAGCAGCATGGCGTTGCTGCTCAAGCCGTTGCTGAGCAAGAACCTCTTCTTGTATAGCAGGTGGCAATGCGGCTAAAAATTCTGGGTTTACTTCCACTGGACCAGTCGGCTCTTCGACGACTGTAGCTTGCGCACGTTGTCTGATGCGTTGAAGCCTATGCATGGGTGAAAGATGATATGTAAGAAAAATGTCAAGTCAAATGAGTAACGTAGTTGCCAAAACATTCATGTAAAAGTAAAAAAAAGTGAACGTACCTGAGCTGTTCAGCTATGACTTCTTCACGCATATCCTCAGGTAAGGCAGCGAGGAAAGATGGATCGACCCCGTCAGGCAGTTGTTGCTCTTGTTGTTGAGGTGGTTGTTGATTTTCAGACTCTTGTGGATTGTTTTCAGCAGAAGACGAACTTGGACCTTGGCTGACGACATTGGCGCTAAAATAGCAATAAGAAATGTGTTAGAAAATCTGATGGAAAAAAATATTCATATTAAAAAATCAACGAACTCAGTGAGACAAGAAAGATCTCGAAAGTTGATTAATGCGACTTACTTTCGCTCAACGTTTAATTGAGTGTCATCAGTCAGCAGTCTTCTAATCCAATCCGTAGGATTACCGCTGCTTTCGATATCTGTTGGAAGATCTTGGTAGACCTCTTGATTAAAGTCAACAAGTATCGGTGTCGCACCACGATTTCGTAAATTTATGGGTGATAAGTCTTCGGGGTTTCTTATGTTTTGCCCTGTATAAAAAATCACGTATAAACTTCCACGATTCGAAATTGTACAATCAATAGACCAAGTTGACTGGGATATACAACTCTTTACACATCAAGCTGCCGTGTATGAAACAGAAAATTTCAACTCACGTTGCAGTCTAGTAGCTTCAGATGCGCTTGGTCGTAGAACCGAGTCCACAATACTCTCGGCAAGTTCGAGAGTTGCATTACGAGTTGCTGTCCTAGGATCCCTTACTTCGGAAGAACGTTGTTCGGCTTGAGGAGGAGGTGGGGTACGATCCTCGTCCTCTTGAACAGTGACTTCCATTTCTCCTGTTACTTCTGAGTAGGGCAAGGAGTTTTCTTTTCAAATTACACAAATATGATTTTGCATTACATTATACCTATTATTTCGACAAATTTTCAATCATATTTTCGTAGATTTTTATGAAGAGGGAATGAAATGAAACGGTTTCAAATCTTACCGATAATATCGTCTACTGCTTCAACAGCAGCTTCAACAGCTGCAACTAATTGCCTTGTATCTTCTCTCAGTGTGCTGGTACTGGCTGATGTTATCTGTTCATCAGTAGCTACTGTAGTAGCAGCTCCATTAGCTGTAAAAAGAACTATAGTTATTGTAGAACATGAAAGAGAAAAATATTACTTGTGAAAAAGTTTTAACCGACCATGAAAGATTGATAATAAACAGCAATTGAAGTGGTGTACGTACATTCGGTATTACTCGGTTGTTCCTTTTCTGATTTTTCCTCCTTTTCTGGCTCCTTGTCGGTAGCGTTATGCTTTTTACGTTTTTCTTTCCTTTCCGCCAATTCTATATTTCTGTATTTCTCAAGGCCGGGTATAAGCTTCTGTACAACCCCTGCATCAAAGAATGATTTGTGTGATAGGTTTTGTGATAAAACTTGCAGAGAAAACATGTAAAGATCTGATGCCATAAGCATAAAGGTGAGGATATAAAATATGCTTACCAACACAGCAATCAGGCTGTGAATCTCCATCAAGTAGCTTACTCTCTTCTATCCACCAGTGTAAGGCCGTGGGAATATTGTTTAAAGTTGCGGCGAGACCTGGGCCGAACAAATAACCCGCTTGATCCTGACAAAATTAGTAAAGAATATAGATATTGTTCTACGTTGATTAGTTTTGCATTCTAATGAAATGTCCGAGTTTTATTTCTCACTATTTAGCTAGGCGATAATTTGTAGTATTTTTATTTTAAAATACTTGAAATATACTCACAACGAAATCGATTTGTTCTTCTTCCTGATTTGTGAATATTCCAAGCCCATTATCCATAACTACAACTCGGGTATCTCTAAAACTTGACGCTAATACTTGACTCGTGGCTAACGGCAGTGTTTGTGCTGTTGGTCCAAGAAGTCTAGAAGGTTCAAGCGATGAAAAAATTCAATTTTAGTTTCAAGCCCGTCAGAATTCATTAATAACCTACTTAATATCTAATTTTGTAAGAAAGAAAAAACAGAATACAAACAACATACCTTTGTAAAATTACAGGCGGATTGGTATTGCGAGGATTTGCCAACTGGAGATACTGATAACGACGTTGACGAAGATTACGTTGAGCTCTGGAAGCTGGCAACGATGCAGCCTCCAAATTATTTCGAGCCATCAATAAAGGATGTGAATTGATTCCTATTCCAGACAATATTACGTGTGAGTATCGATGAGTAGAAATAGCGGATTTGGAAGACTTAAATTTACAAAGCAGAATATTCTGCATTGAAATAGGGAAAAATATTAAAATGTACATGAAAAATAAATTCAGCCATTGTTCTTACCATTACTTTCGACAGCAGTCGGATCGTCAAAGATTCCAAAAGGTAGTGGAAAATTGGTGTTCCAAGGAAGACTTGGTCCAGTCGATGCCGGAGTTGATGACCCATTGTCGTGATTATCGTAACTGTGTTGAATCATGACTACATTCCCACTGTCCCGATCAGCTGATGGTAGCATGCGGAAAACGCCTTCTCCGACATCGTCGTAAAACTCCATACCATCTTCTTCATAATTTGAAGAACCTTCTTCCTCTTCCTCTTCCTCCTCTTCATTCTCTTCGGCTGTCAAATCGGATTGAAATTGTAGTACATGCAGAAGGTTGAAAAGTAGAAGTTCTGAATTTTTTAATTCAGAATCCAAATTAGCTTTTCAAAATATTTACCGTCATCTTCTTCCTCCTCTTCATCGTCGTCATCGTCTTGAACTTCATCCTCGTTATCGTCGGATGGATTGCTGTCAGAGTCGGAATCGGAGCTCATCAGGTCCTCCTATGGTTTAAAAACATTATTTTACATCAAGGCAAAACATTCAGGGAATAGACGGAGGTTACGGAAAGGACGTTACTCTTACTGTAGTATCTCGTGCCGGATCGAATTCACCTTCCGCTTCTCGCATCGCTAAACTTTCCTCATCAATATCCATTGGTCTGTGAGGCCGAGAGGGCGGCTCCTCCGTGATGGCCGAGCCGTCCCTAGAGAAAAGTACACTACTTGATTATAAATAATGTACTAATGCATAAAGGATATATTTTCAAACAAACGAATAAGATAAAAAACGAGTATAAATTCTGACCGGCGATTCAAAGTTGTTCTATATATAAGACAAAATCTAAAAATTAGATTGAAAAGTGCTTCGAAAATAATAAATACGACATTAATAGGCCTAAAGTAAATGGAAACAACTGATCCATCGAGATAGCCGAATTATAATCGTCAAGACACAATTTTACCTCTCCAGAAGTTGGTCCATGATATCATCTAACGCAGCTTCGTCCCCTTCTTCGTGAACATGACTTTCGGAAGTGGGTTCAAGGCTCTCGGCGGTTACAGAGATATCGTGTTCTGTATTCTCGGCGTCTTCGTTTGGCTCTTCGCCAACGGCATGAGTAGCTTCAGAATTTGTGGTCCCAGTTTGTTCACCGATTCCAGTTTCCTCCTGAGCGTTTCTACTATTCTTTGGTTTGGTGAACTTTGAACTAACAGCGCCAGGCATGGGCTGATTTATAATTCTGGACAGAGTTTCGAGCGGCTTTAAGGCGGCGTTAATAGTCCCAGCCATATTCGGACTAGAAAGATCGAGACTGTGGGGTATTTTTGCCAAATCAGTGACTATGCCCTTCTTCAACATGATCCTAACGATGTTGTTGACGTTACTGTACTGACTAAGTTTCAACGATGCTCTAAGATGAGTGTGAGCAGTGGGTGGACAGTTATCGATCATTGTCGATATAAGTCCGATCAAAAGCTGAAGCTGAGCATGTTTCTCGGAACTCTCAGGAAGCGCCAAAGATCGCGTAAGGGCAGCTTTCACCTCGGTTACAAGCGTTGTTTGAGCATCTGGCGAATGATTGCACGAAGCAAGAGCAGCGATGAGCATTCGTGCCATGCTGCTGCACTGCCTGTCTCCAGTATTTTCTGGGAGCATTGGTAGCAGTTTGTCGAGAAGAAAAGCGAGGGCGGTCGTATCCTCGACGACGAGTTCGCTTTGTCCTGCGCGATAAGTGTGCTCGGTGATGAGATTTGCAACCGCACCATACGAGCGCACAGCTTCGGCAAGCATTTTCAATATTGCAGATTTTGGCAGTAGCGGTTTTTTCGCTTCCTCAGGTTCAACTTTACCGTTATTACTGATATCCGCGTAGATTTTCAACGGTGTTAATTGCGACACTTGATCATCATCGTCCAAAGCATCACAGTTGGCTGGTGTAGCACTGCTGCTGCGAAGTATGTCTCGGCGGGATGCCGAGGCTACACTCGTCGATGATGAGGTCGAATGAGGGGCTGTTTTTTTCTCTGGACTTCCGATTGGTGTCGACGATGTAGCTTCATCCGCTAGCACAGGCATCGGTTTGATCAGCGCGTTCAAAAGGTCTTGGATAACACCGACCGAAACTTCTTCAACCATTGGCATAGCTGGTGAATGAGTAGGTGGGAGCGCCTTGACAAGTAACCTGTTATCGACGTCGTCACCTGGTGAGGAAACGCAGATTCTTAGTCATTTTTTTTCATCCCATTGAATTTGCAGTTAAGTTGAACATTCCTAGTTCTAGTTAAACTTTCGTTACTTTGGTAGTTAAAATTTAATTTTTATTTTTTCAAACGGAATTACCGAACTTACGTTTCAAGACATTGATATCGACTCTGAGAATATTCTCGCATACTTCTCTGTAGACTTCTGGATTACGACAGACGGCGCTGCTGATTTGCCTCGTCATGTATAATATTTCTTTATAAGCAGGCGGAATGTTGGTTAAAGTACGAGCTCGAACAACCTGAAACAATCACATTTACAACCCGTTGGAATAAAAGATACATTCTTCGAAAATTCGCTGATTTTCAAATTATTGTGATGTAATTATTTCTCACCTTTTCCATGGCAAGACAGAGGGTTCGTGGTTCTTCCAAAGTATGTCTAATCAGCAGAGTGCTAAGGCTAATACAGCCAATAAAACTGCTTCCCTGTGTCATGTCGAGTAGCAGTTTCACGCCGCCTTCCCGGGCGAATACCTCAGCATTTCTATAATCTCTAGTTAAACGTAGGCAGACTTTCATCAAGGCGTGCAAAGCATCTCGATCGACCGGTATTGCCAGAAGTTTGACACACGCGCTGTAAATAAGTTTAGTTAGTTATTATTTGTCTTTCAGTTTGTTCCGCATTGAACAAAAGAACTGGGACGTACCGGACAATGTTTGGCGCAACTGCAGGATCCAGTCCTTGAACAACGGCGTTGCGTTTATCTTCTTCGGGACTGATAGCGGGACTTGGACAACCCTCGGTATCCATGTTTGATTCGGTAGTGGGATTGCCATCTTCTCCAGTGGCATTTTTCAGCTTGAATTCCATCGTTATGGGTCTTCTGTTATCGCTGTCTTCGTTCACTTGTGTCATGCATGAAAAAGTGATGAGATAACGACGCCTACCGCATGTTATTCTAACGCTGGATTCTCCCGCCCGATAAGCGTCGTTAATAGCGCGGTTATTGATGGACGAGTACGGCGTCCACTTTCCGGTACTTAAGTCGAACCATTTCCATGTTCGGTTTGTCACCTAACAAGTCAAGATGATGCGTTTAAACATCATGAAATCTATTACAAACAAACTGGGGTATGCAAAAAACATGACAAAAGCAAGTGTATTGCTTACCTTGTGCATAAGTTGTTTTCTTTGTGTAAGAACAGCGACTTTTTCAAGACGATCTATGAGCAGGAGTAGTGGCGCCAGCCATTTTGGTGTCTTTACATTTCCCGCAGTAGCGTCTTTGTTGTTTTCCTTGAGACTTTTATTTGATTTTGATTCAGTAAGAGGTCCTTCGCTGACTACCAGTAGCTTCACAAGTTTCTCTGTGATGCCACACTCTGCCACTATTTGTGCGCAAGGTACGCGCATTTCTTGAAACGGTCCCTACAAGAAATTGAATTCAATCGAAATGATCTAAGATATACTTTAAAAATATTTAAATGCAAAAAGAAGCAGAAAAAGTGTAGAGAATTTTTCTTTGATGCTATTTTACTTAATATGATGATCTGTCGCTGCAAACCTACCTCAAAAAATAAAGTATACAGGTATATGCGACCTGCAACCTTGCTAGCTTCTTCGCACTCAATTAGTCGCGTTCCAGTATTTTCTCCACCATTTTCGGCGATATCGATCAGGAAGTCGACCAAATCTGCGATCTAAAGACAACATAAATCGTAAAGCAATGTATCCAAGAATATGCGGGTTATGTTTGTAAGAAATTTTGACTCTACTAAACTTACTTCTCTTATCAGTTGACGTAGAGTGCCATCACGCCATTCATCACCGTTTCGTTTTGTAATGGTAACCAGGAGATCGCAGATTCGATAGACAGTGTCTGGCATAAGATCCAGTAAGTTTAAACACTGTTCCAGTGTGCTGTGAGTAAATTCGTCGATACTTTTACTCGGTGAAGAGTCTTTCGCAGGTTCTTCTGGACCGACAAATTTTCGCGGATCTGTATCCCCGAGGGACATGGCTATAGCGTGCATTATTTGGTCGTCATCCACTAATTCTAGATCCATTATTAAACCTTGTCCGCTAGCGTCTCCAGCAGGGGCGTCCTGAAAATATAGGATATCAGTTAAAGCGGTAGTCGGATGATCGTGGAAAGGCGAAAGCAGAATCCTTCTTGTTTTATACTTATAGTTGGTAATTTAATTACAAAAAATCAACTCACCGGTCTACGCAAAGTTGCTGGATTTGTGAGAAGGTAATCTGTGGCTTGTTCGACATTAAGAGTATGCAACAAGGCCTCGATGCAGTGAGCTCTGCTGAATCCCATATCCATGAGTTGACGCAAGTGTTGGGGATTAACATCTGCTTCAGGCTCTTCTCGTCGCTCCGTTGTTGAAGCCGTCACAGTGTTCACAGAACTACTGGCTCCAGTGGTGCTTGCTGCAGTCGAGGTACTCTCTACTCCTTCTTCTTTTTCGGCACGTTCCTATGTGAGATTGAGAATGATATTAATTCGGAATCCAGATATTTAGCAATTTTCTGCTTTCTACAAGCAGTATTATTGAGAACTGATCAATACAGCTGCAAAATAACTTACCTTGATGATTTTTTCACCACGAAGAATGTGACGGAGAATGGAAAGTATCGATTCGGTCATGCGTGCCCCATAATTTTTCAATGGTTTTTTGCCCCACATAAGCATTACAGCTTCGAATGCTTTCTGTAAAAGGAGGAAGGAAAACGATAGAATTACATACTTGTCAGAATGAAATGAACAGGTGCTATTCAGATGAAACGAAATATTAAATACAATAGCCTGATAGTGTTATATTAGTACCTTGTGGATGTCGGTAAGATATTTTATCGGATCGAACGTTTCGTAAACTCTATAAACTCCGATATTTTTAGAGGAGACTGCATGTGGCGAATCTAGTATGGCTTTTGGGTTGACCATTTTTTCCAGGAGCATGAGCCAGGCGTCTAAAAATTCGCCGGTTCCATCAGGGAGATCAGGATGCTCTAATCCTTCGGACAACGGAAATTGCCCTCCGCCAGACAATGCCCAATGAAAAGTACTGTGAATGGATGAAAATTACAAAACAATAAATACAGAATCGACGAACAAACTAACACATTCTAGTATCGTAGAAAATTTAACAACTTACGCAAAGAACGCTGCCTGGCCTCCAGAGTGAACAAAGGTTTGAAGCATCAAGTGATACGGATGTCTTTTCTCATCGAATAACATCGGCGAAGTAAATCCGACGGAACAAATGAGAAATGTAAGTCGAAATTTGGGAATTGGGGAAGGTGGAAGCTTATCCCATGATAATCCACGAGTCAGCAAGCCATTCAGTGCTTTAGCGACACTACGAGCTGCTTGAGACGGCAGAGATGGAGTCATGGGAAGCTGCTGACCCCTTCGTTGTCTTATTGGTGATCCAACGCACAACTGAAAATCAAGTCCACAATGTTAGAAATTAGAAACATAGAAAAGTTCAGGAACTAAATTTGAAAATAGAATTAAACTTTCAAGTGAAAAGTAATCGTCTGATCGAATGCTGCCGCACCTTTACAAGAAGGCCAAATAACTCTGCTAAGGCTCTTCCAAGTCGTGATGAAGCCCCGAGCAAAGGTTTGATGTACTTTAATTGATGAGTACTTGGTGATGTTCTGCCAGTTACGCTGTTTGGCTTGTCATCGACCTATACGATTTTTAGTAGAAAAAATAGAAATGAATTACTTTATTTCACTGCAAATACTTTGTAAAATTATTGAAATCCTTGTTTTTAGTCTCTTAATGAAGTATCGTTATTTCACAATTACTCTAGTGGTTGAATAATGAGCATAAAAACAGCTCAAGGATAAACATTCAGAACCTATTATCAATCAACGAACCCTTAGCGCAATTAAATCCTGAGTTTTGATTACCTCCATCGATACTGGCGGTGGATCTGTACTCAAAGCTTCCATAGCGGTTGTCATTCCGTTGCTACCCATATCAGATGAAGTGGTGGCAGCCCATGAAGAAGACGGTTCGCCCTCGGTCTGTGTAAAAAGTGAAAGGAAAATTATAGCAATGACAATTATTGAATGAACGATGTGTAACTTGGTTAAATTTTATGCTCCTAGATTCAAAATATCTCACCCTAAGTTCCAGGGGTACTAATTTGTCCATATCTTCTTTCCCAAAGTCGCAACCTGCAGGAATGATGTCGTCGCTGCAGAGCGCCAACAGGAGTGTACTTTCCCATACAAGTGAGGTGTACAATTCAGACAGCCCTTTGAGGACAGTCAGCCCAAGATCAGATCCCCAATGATTCATTGAAAGGTTGCGTATTTCACTTTGGCCAGTTCGGCAGACGTGAACAAACATGACGACGTAGCCGTGAGCCGCGTTCATGGCGTGAAGCAGAGGCGTAGCCTGATCGCTGGTGAAGGCAGTCTCTAAATTAGGAGCCGAAGCTAATTCGTGTAGAAGAACCGATCCTCCAGGGGATTCCATGTGACAATGAAGCGGTTTCAGAAGATTCAAGACTTCGTTGAGTTGGGACAATCCTGTCTTGAGTACCAAAGGCTCGTGTGCCAAATTCTGTAAAATAAAAATCAATTGTACAAAGCTCTAAGCTTGAAACGTCGCTGTAAAAAATTTACCAACCAGAATGCTTTTGCAAACCGAAGCAACGGCCTGCGCCGCCTGAGCAACTGGATAGTCGACTGGAAGATTTGGCAATCCGAGGATAGACAGAAGTGGGACCAGTCCTTTTTGAGCAACGAATTCTCGACAGTGATCGTCCGTCGAATTGTTGCTCAGTATGGCGTCGACGAATTTCATCACATTGTGAATATAGTCGACTAAAGCTATCGGTGTTTTTTCCCGTGGTTGAGGTGGTGGTCCAGGCTGAGCGGGAGACGGAGAAGGCTGTTCTTCGCGCTGAGGATGCGAACTGGTGCTTGCTTCTTCCTCATCTTCGTCTTCCTCGTCGCTGCTGCTTCCACCCCCTCCCCCGGCGCCGCCGCTTCCATCGCCGACGCCAACGCCGACGGACTGTCCTGAGGACTGACGACTGTTAGAACTCGAGCTCGACGGTGAGTTTTCAGACTTGCTTGCTGCACGCCAACAAACGTAGCGAGGATCGCAGCCCAGAAGGCACAGCTCTTCTAGTAGCTGGTGATTTTTAAGGAATACAGATACATGAGTTAGAAAGTTATGCCTTATCGGAAGTGTTGCATTTTGTGATGAAAAGCATTTGAAATTACGTGTGTAATACCTTGATAATCGCAGCTGTAGCGTCCACTTTGAGACTAGGCTGATGCCTCATTAATTCATCCATTGCATTACCGAGATTGGAAGCTGTGTCACCGAGCGGATCGGCGCTTCTTCTGCGTCGCATTGCAGAGAGATAAACAGGGGAAAGGAGGACTTTGAACAGACGTTCAAACGGCCGACACTTTACAAAAGACTCTAGTCCTCGTTGATTTAAACATAATGCACTGAACACATTGGGCAAAGATCCCAATACTTCTCTAGTCGCAGGTACCTGTTGATGAAAGTATAAGTAGGAGCAAAGTTCAAAAGCAAGGGAAAGGATGAAGCATATTGACCAATAAATTCGATATAATAAAAAATTTGTTTCGCTTACATCTTTGATTAGCAGAGCGTGCAGAACGACATCAGTAAGGCCGTTGTCCTGCAGGGAAGACAGTAGCGAAGGCTCTTGAAAAACGTAAACCGTAACAACATCCGTAGCAAGTAAAAATAGGGAAGGTCCGTAGTAGTCGGAGTTGCTAATAATGTGTTTCAACGAGGCTGGCAAAGTCCCTTCCATTACATGACGTATGCTGTCAGTGAACGCTGGATCTTGAATGGCTTTTTTTAGAAAATTGAGCATAGATTTGAGAAGCGCTGCCCTTTGAGGAAGGCAGGTTTTCCCTGTCTTAGCTCCCGAGTAATCTGGCAAAGGTTCACGTTTGTCCTCTACTTTCAAGCCAGCGTTTTCATCCTCAGAAAATTCCATCAGATTCAGTGATTCCTCACGGTCATCAAACGTTTCGTTCATTGGGGGAGCTGTGGGAGGGTTTGAGTCGTCGTCCACCTCTGCAGGCCTTTCGGCAGCCGATTGCTGTTGCTGCTGCTGTTGCTGATTTTCTTGATTCGACTGCTGCTGAGGTTCGATTTCGAAAGGCTGTTCCTTCCTGCAGACGTTCACTTCCATGTCCAATCGATTTATAAAACTAACCAGGCCTCCGTGGGCTTGGAATCCTTGCATGTCGATGTTTGTTATTAAATCTATAACTCGCACAGCTCGTGTAACGAACTGTAAATAGAAAAAATAATGGAATAGTAAATCATTGAAGGCCTTTATTTGGGCAGAAAAATAGTGAGAAGCTTTCCATGACACTTAATTCGTTAAACCTTTTACTTTAACACTCACTGTAATGTGTTCAAGCTCGCTTCCTGGCCAGTTGATAACTTTTAGAAGACTCTCCATCATTCCGCAACTGACCAAAGCTTCGCCACCAGCTTCGTAACTGGCAAGGTGATAAAGAAAACTGAACAAAGCTGTGGCTAGGGGAAGTGGAAAGGGTTGTCCATCAGGTTGTGGCGATGTCAAAGTAGAGATACAAGTGCGCACGAGTACAGGTAGAAAACCGTGGTACGAACTCGCACCAGTAACGTCTATTATCATGTTCAAACGAGAACCTGGTTTCCTTTATTCGAGAAAAACAAAATAAAACAGACGATGTTTAGTACCAGAGTTGATAATTCATAAAAGATAATGAACCAAAAGAGGCGAAGGTACTCACTTTGGGAAATGAGGATTACGATCTAGATGTATAATGCTAGTTAATGTCCGTAGAGCTGCAGCGCGGATTTCTACAAGGTGAGCATGAGGGAGCTCTAGAAGTTCGACCAGCTCTTCTAACAAGCCAGTGTGCAAAAGGCTGTGGGCATTTTCCTGAAGAGCATTACTGTATACAAGTACAGAGAGCGCTTGTAATCTTGCCTGAACACATTGTAGACGTCTTCGATAATCTGAGAAACTATGTGCCAATCTGATGTGAGTTAACAAGGCCATCTGAAAAGTGAAAACATCGATTTTGTGAAACTTCATTTACCTAAAAAGCGAGCAGAAAATGATTACAGAAATATATAAGTGATTGGCGAGTAAAAATGACACAAATAGTTTGAGTAAATACCAACCTGTCTTTCTTGAGGAACATTATACGATTTTAATAAATCATTCATTATTTGTGCCGGGGTTTTGCGGAGCTTGTCGACACCTTCGATGTGGATATAAGTGACCAAATTTGTCTGACCACTCTTCTTGTTAGTTAAACCTCCGCTGGCACTTCCGCTAATTGAAATGACTGGTTCTGTTGTCATTGTTGTCGCTGTTGTTGTTGTTGTTGTGGTTGCTGCTGTTGTTGTTGATGTTGTAGACACGATCGGATTTTCGGCATAAAACTCAAAGTGCAGAGTAGTTGCACTAGCAGGAAATGGCTGTTTTTCAATTTGAAAACAATATTGTATCAGCTTCGTCAATAGCAATTTGATTGGAGTTTGACATAATTCAATCAAAATTGGAGTTGTAGTAATATTTGAACCTGTCTCATACATCTATTTTCTACAATTTTGATTGAGAAAAATGTGAATGAAAATTCAAATGAAAATCTGTCTTACCTTATCCGGCTGTTCTTTGCAGCAGTCAGCAAGGCCAAATCCATTCTCTTTTCCGCCCCAGCTCTGAAAGATAAAATAACACCAAATAACAAACCTGTTCAACACAAACGTGTTAAAATGTCAAAAAGTTACTCGGAACTTACAGAAATTTTTATAAATCCGTATGTCACACGAATTACATATTAATAAAACAAACTTGAATTTTGCAGAGCAAGTAAAAGTAAAAAAAGTGATGTTTCTTACCTCAGCTAAGTGATTCAAACGGCTGAGTAAAGCTTGACGTTTGTCGCTATTTAAACGAGTAATAAAATTACTACGTTTACTAAACATGTAGAGAAGATTTAATACGCCAAGGACGACGTGCATGTCGCAACTCGACAATAACGTAACTAGATGTTCCATGCTGTTGTACAAATGTCGTGAAAAAGAGTGCTCGATCAAGAGGGTGGTGAAGTGTAGTACCCAGAGAAGCAGTTCTTTTGCCTGTAAAAATAAGTAATTTTTAATTTTACACATTACTTAAAAATAGCATGAAAACCCTACATGCCTTTTATTATATGCGAGTAATAATTGTGCAGACTTCAAATACCTAAACAATTTATTTTACTTGAAGGTTTTAAATTCGAACATAATGATTTAAATTTGTATCAAGCTTCAGGCAAATTATTCAAAATCTTGTTTCAAATCAAACATGAATAAATACTAAAACTTGAAACTTATTAATACCTTCCTTTTACAGTGCATGCATTTATTCCTTTATTCATCCATTTAATTTTTTATGAAAACACGCTGATCGGATCAATATTCCATCGGCACTAGTTGCTTTCATTGTTGAATTTTTACATACCTCTCTGTTTTGAGGAAGATCGCATGCGAGTTCCCATTGGTTATCAGGTGATCTAGCTGCGGCTTCTTCAAGAATACTGTCACTCAGGTCTAGTACATCGATCCAATGGAACAATTCGCATTTTCCGAACGTCCAGGCATCTATTTGCTTCAGTTCTTCTAGCAATTCGGCGTGCGAACACGAACGCAACTTGCTTATCAGTGCCTGGCATTCTGCAGGCTGAAAACAACCAAGAATATTAATGTAGTTTGAAAAAGGTTGCATCGATCATTCGTCTAAGTGAGTCAAAATTCACCTGGAGAAAAGAATAAGGGGTTGTCTGAGTTTTTCAAATTCATTTCATAATTAAACCATTACTTACCACTTCGGAAGTGCATTTTTTCAATCTACAACGATCAATCTTCATTTTGAAAGATGATTTCCGTATGAATGATGTTATTTATCTGGAAATAAAGGGAAGCAATTTATTAAAAACCTGTTGCAGCGCCAACAAAAAATAGACCGACTCTCAAATCATCCTCACTTTATTTCTCTGAAGTAAAAATAACTGATCTAAATACAGCAAAGCCTTATTTTAAAAATTGCGAATTTTTTAGAAACTAAAGTATAATATTTTGCTTTCACTTTCATTGCAAATATTTGCTTTCGGGAAATTGGTCTTACTGTAAATTTATGAAAAACCTTCTCAGACGACAACAAAAAATTTTCATCCAGATAAACTCTCTTTCGATAATCACAGAGTTAACACCATTGAGCTTGCTTTCATGTTTCATTGTCATCAAAGGTTAAAATTATTTTTAAATCATGAGATGATGAAACAAACCGCTGCGCACCAATCAGAAAAACTTCAGAAAAAGACTTTTGCAATTTACTATGACTTCTAGTTTTATGTTTAAACTTTTATTCATTGCCACAGACTAAAAATGAAAAAGAAAGTTCCTGAACAAGCGAGATAAAATTCAAAATCATCAATTTTTTAATGTAACCAAGAGCACCACTCAAGGCCGTTTGCCTTTGTACGAATAGTTAAATTAGCACATACTGAGAATGACAACAACTACCACTAATCACCGTCGCTGACCGAAAGGTTTGGCGTTGCGGTTATGCTAAATGGTCATTCGTCTCAAGAGGCATGGAAAGAGAAGATTTTGATTAACAAAAATGGTTGAAAAATAGTTGTAAAGGGGTTGAAATGGCAGTGAGCTTAATTTGCAGTACTTGAATTTGCACAGTCATTGATTATCGAACCATAACCTATCGGGAACATGAGCTGCTCAAAGTCAGATAGATTGCATGCATAAGGATCACTTACAACAACAAAGGTAAGAGAGTAGCCAAAATTTGAAAACTTCATCACCCGGTGCTAAAAATTGGAAAGTAACAGTCAAGTTTCTAGCATCAATAACGAAAACTAACTCATTGTCCACTGTGATGAAAATATAGACGATAAATAAAGACGCGGCACATGCGGCAGGCGGAAAACTGCACATATGTAGGCGACACGATAGTCACATATACACAGAAATACACTCACACATGTATCGCAGGATATCGGATAAGAATGAAGTGAGGAACGAGGAAAATTTCCTTTTCATTTTGATACGAAAACAAAAAAAAAAAAGAAAAAAAGAGAAGAAAAAAAAAGAAGAATAGTAGAGTGCCGAGAAAGAGAATAAAGGGGAAAAATATAATCGTAATATCGAATGATCCGCATTCAGAACGGAGGACAATAAATATACGCGAGGCAAAGGCAGGTAGAGAAAAATCGTTGGGTTTGCTTACTTATTGAGGATTATCGGGCGAATCCTGAATCAGTATGTTCAAAGTTTTGGAACGGTGGTGTTTAACGATCTTCTTCGAAATGTTTTCACCGATGGCAGTGCTGCACTTGTCGAGAATAGGTTGACGATACGGTGCAGCAGGCATCGCGCCGCTACCGCATTGGTTATAACGTAGGTTTGTGTATATTAAATATGAAAACCCCGTTTCTCTATCTCAGTCTTTTCCTGCTTCCTGAAAATAATCGGTGAATATCGGGTGTTTGTCGTCGATTATTATGATGTTGGTACGGACGAAGTAACAGGCGACTTCTCCGCCTCTTTGTAGGGATTAAATTTTTTCTTTCTTCCGTCCTTTTCTATTCCCTCCGTGTTTTTTACTCTCACTCTTTCTCTCTCTCTCTCTTGCTCTGTACAGATCGTTTATTATAAACAAATGTTACCAACACTCTATCACGCACGAAATGTCTAATAACGTTTGGACGAACTCTCCGAGGATTATGAATGAACGAAAAGAAGTATATTTGCGCGAAATAATAGGCGAGTTTATTGTAGTTATTCGGTTGTTCGCTCTGCGACTAGTCCTCGAATGTGTTGCCCAGCGCCAATCGTACCACCAGCGCCAGTCGCCGCCATTTTGGTTATGAACTGGAGCCAAAAAGAGAGAGAGAACGAGGCGGAGAATAGAAGAAAAAAAATAACGAAACGAACGAGGAACGAAAAGAAAGGAGAAAAGAAGGCAGGTAGTATGTATGTACAACCTCGCGAATTAATTACTATTTGACTCTACGTGACTCTTCTGTCTCTGTATTACGAAGGGGTTATTATTTGTTTGTTGTATATTCGTGCAGGTTGAGCCTTGTAATGCTCTTGGTATTTACTTTTCTTTTATTATTCAGTACCGTCGAGGTATGTGATTATTACGGTATCACCCGGGCGAAGCAAGTGCACCCAGGTATACATTCACTGCACTGGTTCTTCTTCGCCGTTTTTTTAATTACGTATTTAGTTTTTTATATACTTTTTACGGAAGATCATCTACGCGACATCATTGTCGTTGAAATCTACGCCACCACCACTGCCAGTCATGACACACACATTACACACATACGATGACGAACACGCCGCGCCGAAATCCTCGAACGCCACGGAGTATAAAGACAGATATATAGATACGTCGCAGCAGTCGCTGCAAGTCACGCACACGATTGCAAGCGGTTGAAATTTTGACCTTTCTCGACCGTTCTGAAAAGCGATTTGCACGCGGTACGTGGAATACGGATTGTTTCTATTTATCTGTCGACCTTTCGTCTGTATTGAACTTGTCGATAACAGCCTTTCTTTCACCTTAGATTTCTAAAAGAATTACGTTTGCCATATCGACAGACTTATCCGACGATTGATCAGGATAAACCGTTGCTTTTTACGGTAAATTTATTTTACAAGAAATTACTTTGACAGGAGGGGAATTGTGGCGCGGTACTGGCGAAATGAGTCACTACTTGCTCTCGCCACGGCGGCCAATCAAACAACGGATAACAAACTGAACTGTACATGATAATAATAAATATTGGGCCAACAAAAATAGGACGATCGTTGCTGGTAGTTGCTTGATACTCCTTGCGTATTTACGTATACTTTTTCATCGATCGCATGGCGATAGTATGATGATTCGAATCTTTGTTTCTATTTTCTTGACACCCACCACGGCATTGAGCTGATAAATATGAAGACGGCCAACATTGGCTAAAATTTTGCATTTCTCTGGGGATTGCTGCAGCTTCCTGCATTACCGACAGCGATAGCGGCGTCGAAGGCGCTAAAAAATTAGGGAAACTTCTTTTATTCGAAATTCGAATATGAAGTATCAGTTAGGGTTTGTTTAGAATGCGAAAACAAAACATAAACAAAAAAAAAAAAAACAGGAATATTAAGATGGTGAAATAATTTATCTGTCCAATTTAATAAATGACATTAAAATTCTGTAGAAAAGAAATAATAATTTATAATTCTCAATAATAATAAAATATTTTTTGTTTCGTTTTATAGAATTCAGGAATACTTGCTTATGAAACTATTTAGGATGATACTTTTTTACAGAGTTCCAAACGATGTCAACAATTGAAAGTTTGTTACCGATTATATATCCGGTTTTTGATTTAATTTGCATAGTGTCTAGCTTGTGTCTTGTGGCACTGTGTATGATACCATGTATTTTGTCTAATGCCGAGTCTATTTTGTCAGCGTGAGCAGCTAAGCCTGTCTCGTATTCCAAGACGTTGCTGCGTTCAGCTTCAATGGACCGATTCAAATACCGAGCTATGTTGACTTCGCCAACAATTTCATGATTCTGACTAATTTTCAAAATTGGGTCGATACCCACGATCTTCCAAACGATCGTTACGGTGATGTCGGCGGTATCAGCATTCGTAGCTTTCTTAAACTTCGAACAAAAATCTTTCAGCTCTTGAGGAAATACTGTAACGTTAGAATGGGTGTACGTAGAAACGAATACACTATGAAATTCGCTGATCAAACTGAGTAGAGCTTCTAAGGAATATATTGGTCGACTAGGGTCGCAGAATATTACGAAATTTTTTTTCTCAAATTTTTTTGTCAAGCGCCCACCTCTCGGCAATTCCTTCTGTAACTGTTCTAGTTCCAAGAGAATTTTATCCAAACGTTCTTCCAACTGTTCTGCCGTATATTTTGACTTCAATATCCTTGGCCCATTCCTAAGAAAACAAGCCACACAATATTTTATTTGCATTTGTGACCATTCCTTATCAAGTTTATAACTATGCATGTAAGAACACCCATGGGATGCACAAATGATTCTGAATGAAGCTAGACAGAGGACAGACACTTTTCTCTAAACACATCTCCTGTAATACAAAAACTACAAAGGCGAGGAAACACATTGTAGGAGATATACGTTAGTTAGGGGACTGAAGAAACAGAACGGATATTTTACAATGGACAGGATAATAAATGAAACAATCTACGCTCAATAGACGATTTATTTTAAACATGCATTAAATACTTTAGAATGAATAAATGAAATTGATAATTACTTCTCAAGACGACATATCGGATTGTTATGCACCATTTGCAGGTCCACTTTTGGTCCGACTAGATCACGAATATTATTCAATCCGTACTTGATCATCGTAGGCCTATAGAGAAAAGAAATATACGGATCAATACCTACTTTCTACCCTCTTCCACGAATTGTATACCAACCACTGCATTAAATAATTATAACAATAATTATAACATTTGATATGAATAATGCGAAAGAATTGCTTAATAAGTTAATTGAAACATCGACTCTGAACCATACTGAATTCTGACCAACATGAATAATCACTGACATTACTAGAGAATTAGTAATTCCGATGGCGCAACTTCCTTCTTTTCTTGTCTGAATCGCGAGAAAATTGTCCAAACACTTCAATAGTGATTTTTACCTTTCCAAAGACAGACCCCATGCAATAACATTAACATTTTCGGGCAACCCCATCGGCAGCAGCATCTCAGGTCTGAAAATTCCGCTGTTTCCAATCTCTATCCACTTTCCCAGACCATTATGGAAGCAGAATATCTCCATGCTCGGTTCGGTGTATGGATTGTATGCCGGCTTGAATTCCAGTTGAGTGATGCCGAGTTTTTTGAAGAACTCGTAGAGTGTTCCTATTAGATCACCCAGTGTGAGATTGTAGTCTGCGACTACGCCTTCAACCTGATGAAACTCAGCCAAATGCGTGGCATCGAGTGTCTCGTTCCTGAATACTCTGTCGATACTAAAGTATCGTACAGGCTTAAATTCACCCTAAAATTCAAAAAGCCCCAGGTTAAGACGCTTCTCAGCTAAGTTTCAACAGGATTTACTGGAAAAAATCCTTGATATCGTATCTGATCAAAATATCAATTCAAAGTTTGTTAAATGCAAATAGCATGGCAGCTCATTAACCATTCATTTTCTTTGGAGTCAAGACTGATCGCCCAGCTTACTTGTTGCATGAGATTGTAGAGCATTCTGGCACTAACAGCTGTTGTATGGGTCCTGAGTAAATTCTTCTGAGCTTCCTCAATTTTCCATTCATATCGATACCCTTGCGATCCATAGCCGCCTTCGCTGTGCACTTTCTTTACCTTCTCCAAGTAATTCTTTGGAAAATTTGAGCTAGTCCTCGGTTCTGAAGAATATGCCAAAATCAAATGAGGATCACTGGATTTTGACGATTGATGACGAATGTAAAAAGTATATAAAAGGGGATCTGATTATTTGAAAATAGTGATATCGTCTTACCAGATATGAAAAAAGTATCATGTGCATCTCGCGCGGGGTGTTGTTGTGGCTGAAACAGCGCATCGAAATTCCAGAATGAACTCTCAACAAAATTGTTTGTAGGCATTTCGGAGAATCTATAAGAATGGGTGAAGAGGATAAAAGTAAGATGAGTTTCTTTTTACAGTCAAAGAAATACATCGACTGTTGTCAATAGTTAAAAGTTTTCATACGCTCAAACAACGTATCTTACCCCATTTCGAGGAAAATCTTTCTGAATTCAGCTCTGACTTTAAGAAGCGGGTGCAGATGACCGACGTCAAGCGCCACACCAAGAGCATCGAAATTGTAAGGCTTGAATTTCTTTTCCTTCCAAGAGTCATTTGCCAATAAATCTGACGTAAGATCCGCTTCCAGTTTCTCAATTTTAGTCACAAATTGTGGTCCTTTTGACAAAACCATTATCTTTGTTACCCTGCGAAGACAAGGAATTAACCATTGAAAAACCATCAGAATAACAATTGTCAAAAATTCTATGATCGCAGCTTACACTTCCTGCAGGAGTTTTCTCTTCTTGTAATCATTTTTAACATTGTCCGGGATACTGGCAACATTTTTCAAGTGTAACTGAATTGTGTCCGTTATGGAAGGTACTTTTCGCCTGACAATTGGAGCTCCGCTGCTCTTGTCCAGCTCGATCCAGCCGGCTACCAACGCCTTTGAAAATCCCACCTTAGCATTGGGTACAGTTTTCATAATCTCTGTTTGCGCCACACCGCCGTTTGGCACAGCATTAAAGACTGCAGCCTCGTGGCTCCCATTTTCAGCGACTTGCTGACCCTCCTGCGTCAGTGCCCAGTTCTTCTTATTCAATTGTTCAACTGAAATAACCTGCGACCAATCATACTCTGGTTTAGAATAAAGATTTAATTTCAATCGTAGAAGTAAATATTCGAAAATAGTTACAGCTGTTGCGTCATCGTTACTTTGTTTATGTCGAGTTTATATGCAAAAAGTGGTGAACAATTGAAAGCTGCTCTGGGTATTATTGGAGGGAAACGATAAAGTGCAAAAGTTACATTTTCGAGGGTTTGAAGACTCTTAACAGCGCCGATCACTTTCTGATGATCTTCGCCAAATATCTCAGCCAGATCCAAAGTGCTCACTCCATCACCATGCTTTGATAAATGTTCAAGTACTTTCTCCGCTAACTCGCTAGCCATGTTGACAAGATTTTATCGACTTTCTCACATCCGATGGCAAATCTTTTCTCAATATTAATTCTATTTAACCCTTGCTAACGGCCGCTAATCGCGATGAACCGCACCGCGTGTCATGCCACGACTCAAACCTAACCTAGAATTTAAAAAAATTACGCTAAATCGATTTCTTCATTATCGACAATCAATCTCGATACTTACTGATACTTACATTCAAAAGATGGCTACTGATTGGCTTCTGTTTATCGAATGCCAGTGACTAAAACCGAAATCAACAACAGAAAAACAGGATCACGTTCCTCAATTTTTATTGTTAAATAACAATATTGTGTAGGAAAGTTTTAAATACACCATTTGTATTGCGACTATCCCCTTATTCTAGAACGTATCAAATTCTATTTCCACCAAAGCTGCCGATGAAGTTTAACAAAGTTTGACCTCATCTTGAGAAAGTCGGATGACTTCAAGGTGTAAAAATTGATGGAATAGTCTCTGTTACGATCTCGATAAATCGGTCTTAGGCTCTAGTGATAACATAATTGGTGTTTCTTAGCCTTATCCTAGTTGCATAAAAAAGCATTCAATTGATACAGCTGTACAGCTGATCAAGTCTTTAACTCTCGCACTTAGAAAAAAGAACATTCATCAAAAATAAGCTGAGTAATACTATGAAAGCTGCACTGTTATTATTCATCCCCAATTATTTGCGAGGCAAGTAAATTCGTTAAAACACCAGTCTTTTGGAAAATAATACATTGGTAAAGCTATGCATGGAAGAGAATTTTTTAAAAAGCAGCAATAGGAATAAATAATACTTTCTACACTCATATTTTATCGCATTATGTAAAAACCGCATACCTTTTACCCCTGTTTACTATTTATCCGCATATCAATAGTATTTCAATTAAGCCTATATTCGGTAACTAAAATCGATAAAGTAGGAATCCTCTATTTTTTCTCAACTGACATAAAAACAGATAACCAGAACGGTTATCTCAAATCTTGACTAAGTCTAAATTAAAAATATCTCGTGAAGAGAAGAAAATTAAGTAAGCGCTAATATTTACAATTTGTACTTGTAACGCGATCGGTATAACTTGATTAAATAGTAACTATTCGTTGATTAAATTATACACATCCGTATTCGTACCAAACGGAAGCAGCTTTGGCATCTTTTTCGGATAATCTTTCACCCACAGGTTCAGGAATATTGGCGGGAATATCTTTTTCCGTTGTAGAAATATTTTTCGATTCGTTTATCACCGCTGATACTTTGTTGTAAATCAATACTGGATGTTTACTGTTCTGCGCGTCTAAATCTGGATTTGTATTCGAATCGATTTGGCCGTTTCTGTTTCGCTCATCTCCTTCCAATCTCTTCCCTGGATCAGCTACTCGTTGATCCTGTTTAATGGAAAATCACTATCCTTAAGAATAATGTAATTTTTCATTGGAGTAAAAGAAGTTTCCCATTTCAAATTCATCGCACAGACTTACATCCAGCGTCGTTGTGCTTGTCGGAATTTCATCCGTGTAGTAAACTGTTCTCCGAGTTCCCGGATAGCCTAGCAGCAAGGGATCACTTCTCAGCTCCGTCGGATCTGGCTGTTCTGAATTGGTGCCTTTTTTACCTCTTATCGGTCTAATGTCTTCTGCACTAGCGTCGGAATCGTTTCCACCAGATTCAGACTCGTATGCTTTGCCATCCAACTGTTTAGTGTCGTCGGCCCAAGATCTACGATTCTGTTAATTGGAAATTAAAGTTTTAGAAACATGAATTGTACGATTCACTGGGTGTAATAACTCGAGCATCTTACATTTACGTATTTCGTTTTTTTTTTTTTACCTTGTTCAAGAGCTCGGATCCGGCTTTTCTCACTCTCCTGACAAAACTAGCACCAAATCCTTTCCTAAAGTAGAAATTAATGAATAAATGAATACATTCATAAATAGAACAGAGTATGATATCGATTTTAGGAATCAAGTTCATTCGTACTTTTTCATCGAACAACTTTCAAGCTTGCGGTAATGCTCCATTATTTTTTCCTCAAGTTTCTCCTTCTGTCGACAAAGATTGTTTACCTTGTCCCTGTGAATAACAAAATTATACTATTTCAATTAAATCAAATAACCACAACAATATCAACAACAACAACACATATAACACAGTTAAAACCTTAATTCTGCCTATCAAATAATCAAATCCAGACAAATTTGATGGAGTAAAAGTGATTACGGGTATATACTAACGTGAACAATTTTTCTTCCATATGATAGTGTTCCTTATCGTCCAAAGAATGGGTCAGCAGCTCGTGATATTGGCTCAAAAGCAAACTGACATGATCCATGAGCGAACGCCTGTCATTGTCTAATCCCGAATTCATTTGCAATAACATCTAAAGAAAAAATAGATCAAACAGTGGTGAAGTTTATTTAAAAAACAAACCATTAACTCATAATTCTGATTAATACACACTTCGCAGCGCTGGTTCAACTTGCTCAGTTCAAATTCTAGATAAGCACACCTCTCGTCTTTAAGAACCAATTCGCCATTGGTTTCCGTTTGCTTGAGACTCAGCCGATTCGTTTCCATCTTGTTGTTCTTGTAATCTTCCTGCAAATTCCTGTATTCGGATTTAAGTTTTTCCGTAGCTGTGAAAAGATTTCTGAAGTCATCCTGTGGGCAAAAAGAATATATTTTTTATACATAGTTTCTTGATTAAAAACGCTAGGGACTAAGATTTTATCGAGGTTCTCATTTACCTTAAGTTTTGAATGTTCTCCTCGGAGATTGCTTAAGCTCTTAGTATTACTAATAAGCGTTTCCCTTTCCGCTTGCAATGCTTTATTTTTTGCTTCAAGACTTTGGCAGGTCTCTCTTAATGCCCTGGCCTCATTTTTAACATCCCGAAGCGTTGACTTCACCACTTCACGTTCAACTAGCAATTTCTCATACTCGTTGTTAAGCCCTTCGTGGAGAATCTGCAGAGCTATTTGATCATTGACCAGTTGAGAATGAATGCTTTCCTGCGATGTACGTTCTTTCAATAGCTGTAAAGTAAACATTCATTCAAGAGACTCGTAAATATATCAATATTAGTTATCCTCAGTTACTCGACATTTCATTAAAAAAACAAAAAATCAAATAAACAAACCTCCTCTTTCTCAGCGACAAGTTGTGAGTTAGCTAATTGCAAAGCCGTATGCTGGGTAGTCAGTGAAGTATTCTGAGACTGCAGTGTCGTTATATTTACTTGAAGCTTAGCCTTCTCTGCCAAAAGATTATCTGACATCGCGTGCGAGGCTGTTAACTCACCACGAAGCTTTTTGCTCTCGATCTAAAGGAATAAAGATGAGTTTATGGTGTCGAAGAGTGAAACCAATCTGACTACGCAAGTTTTTCAACAAATGGTATTAAACAATTAGAAATATCGATTATTTCGGTTTTATCTACGTTTCCCTTTATTCTTCAATCGCTCTCTTTGAAAGGAAAAAAGTCATTGCGGGGCTTTCAGTGAACTGAATGAAAAAAGAAAAAAAAAAAAAAGAAAAAAAAAAACTGAAACTGAAACAGTAACTAAGAGTAAGAAGTTGGTCCACTACACAAATTAATACCTCTAATGTCTCCACGGTATTTTGCAAGCGATTTTGTTCAGTGATTGTGTCGATATCATTTGCGTTGGAAGACCTGTTGCTGTCTGAGCTATTGTCAATCGGTGGAATTTCGATAGCGACGAATTTTTTAACACTGTTTATAACTTCTGGAACTTGTGCGATCCTGAAATGAGGTAGGATATAATAATTTCAGGATTGATTCTCGTTTGCCTATTACTGATTTTTAGAGTGACGGGATTAGCTCACTTCAAGGTAGGTTTTTGCAATATTGTATACGTACGTTTCTATTATAGTATCTGTAGGCAGAGACAACAGCATATTAATATTAACTCCGAACTTTTCTAAGACAGTTGATAGATGCTGGGTATTCAATTTTTCTGCAACCAAATCAGATTGCAACGCTTCCAGGGTTTCCCTATCAATTGCAGCTCTGGAATCCAGCTCTTTACTGGATCTTTCGATATCCCGTAGCCTGCGTTGAATAACACAAGTGTGAATGTTGAATGGCTAAATTTCATGTGCAATATTAATGATTACAAAATAAACGTAAATCATCATACCTAGAAATTTGAGAATTATAATCGTCAACTTCTTGCTTCAATTCGTCGATTGTTTTGTTCGCAATTTCAATCTCATTCGCAGCTTTATCAAGTGCGATGTCTTTATCCTGTAAGAAATGAGCGTGGTTAAACAATTTGTCCAATGCTGCTCCAAACAATAATTGTTTTCTCTTTTAGTTTCTTACTTCTATGGTTAGTCGATACTTATTGACGTCACGCTGAGCATTTTCTTTGTCTCTTTCCAAGTTTAGAAGCTTAGTTTCAAGTTCAGTACATTTTAGCACCATATCTGATAATTTGCTCTCAGTGTTCTTCAGCTCATCTAATTTTTGATTCACCAAATCCAGAGATCGCTCCAAGTCTTCGGCTCGCCTCTGTGCGCTTTCTTGGAGCGATTGAATACGCTGTTTTTCTTTCACCACCAACTCATAATTCCTTTCCAAATCCGAGATTTTCGTAGACAGGGACTGTTGAGAAGGATCCTTTTTTTTTAAACCGTTTAAAGGTTTTATAAGTAAAGTAAATGAAATTGAAAAAACGTACCTGATTTTCTACTTGCTGTTTGTCGAACAGCGCACGTTTGTTATTTAAAGAGTCTTGGAGTTTTTTATTCTCCTCCAGAGCATCTCTACATATTCTTTCAAGATCCGCATTTTGCTGGGTTAATCGTTCACAGTTATCGTTTAACGAATTTATTTTCAGAGTCAATTTTTTCTTTTCTTTTTCCAACTCTAAAACCCTCGTAGAACTTTCGTGGAATGAATTCTCTTGAAGCGAATCAATCAGTGTTACCAAACGCCGATTTTCCAACTCTAATTTCAAAGCTCGAGTTTGCGCATTGTTTGTTAGCTGCTCGGAGAGGCTGTTGTCTGCTGTTGCTGAACAAACAAGATACAAGAATTGGTTATCCGATTGCAGAAATTTTTGTGACATATAGTTATGCATGTGACTTAAATACCATTTGATACTTGAACAATCTTACCTGGCTCCTCCGAGTCACTCATAGATGGTGATATCGAAGTTTCGGTCAGATTTCCTTTTGTTATACATCGTAGCTGCGCATTTTCATCGCAAATTTCTAGGTATCTCTCCTTGTCGGCCTCTCGTTCCTACAATATCCATTCTTTAGCATACGAAGAGGAGGGAAATTGTAACGGAAATTTTTTAGAGGGATGAGAAATGCGTATTTACCAAAGACGCATCATTGAGAAGCTGCTTGTACTTTATTATTTCTGATTCTAACTCTGGAACTTTGTCCGAACGCCTTCTTGTCGTCATCAACTGCTCCTCCAGCATTTCTCTGGTCTCCATTAATACCCTAGAGAAGAATAAAAAATTGTTCGCAAGATGTGAAGTAGAAAAAGAAAGTAAATCGTGAATTTTTAATCAACATTATAATATTATAACGGAATTAGGTACGTTTATTACCTATTGTCTTCACGTATCTCTTCGATTCTAGTTTTGTAAAATTCAATATCTGCCAATTTCTCCTTATATCTGGCCACCTCTATTTCAAGCCGATCAGCTCGCTCGGCTCGCTCAATAACCGCATCTAACTCGTCTCTGTATGATTTTGCTGTGCGCGCTTCATGCATGAGTTCTTGATTCTGGAAAAAAAACATCAAGATACCAATCTAACTTTCTTCATTGGGATACTGTAAAAACTGTTTAAATAAAGCTCCGATTTAGTCGTAACGAAAACTTTTTTTTTGTTTCGATTATTATCTAGTAGCGACAGAGAAAATTCTGTACAGCAGTCGATCAGGGGATTTCTTAGCCACGATACAAAGCTCGTGTAAATCGTATATCGCTTGCAATATATTGGGACGCATGGAGAAATATGTAGTTTATACCTCTTGCCTGAGTTTTGCTAGTGCAGCTTTTGTGTGTTCTAATTCTTCTCTGCACTCAAGCAAGCCCTCAGTTTTTTCTTCCCTGTAAAGAAGAAAAAGAAATCAATCATTCATTCATTAATTTATCTTTCCTGAACAGGTAAAAGTTTGGGTACTTTAATTCGTATTTGCTCACAGTTCTTGTCGCTGCTTTCTAACTTTTGATTTCCAATCTGCCAATTCAACGGCATGATGATGATTGTTGCTTCTCTCAGATTTTACGATACTGTTTACTTGATGCAGCTTGTTCATTTCCTCAATTTCAATGCTTATAGCTGATTCACCGTTGTCTGCATTTTCAGTTGTCGCTGAGGTTTTCCATTTCTATCAAACAGCCAAAAAAGCATAAGTGGATCGGTACAATCATGATCGGCAGAGTTGTAAATAAATAACTCACCTCGTAATATAGATCTCGATCGTGAACCAACCTCTTAATTTGATTAAACAAAACACCCATGTTAACATTCTCCATTGACTCTTGAGTGATCACAATATTCTGATCATCTGTGACCTGCGGAAGAATATCAATCAGTGAACCCATTTGTTAGTAGCAGGAAAAAATAATATTTTCACCCAAAATCCATAACGAAACTAGGAAGTAAAATGGGTATCAGGTTCTTGGTTTGCAAAATAAATAAAAAACCAATATTCATTTGATAAATCATTCAGGAATTGACAGATTTATGGCATTTTTATGTCTGTTTGGTTTTTAGAAAGAAGTAAATGGTGGACCTGTTTTATGCAGTCGACAATGGCAAGTTGAACGTCTACAGCCATGTCTTTAATCTTAGTGATGAATTTTTCTTTGTTGGGACATTGAACTGCACATCCCAGTAGAAGTAACAGGAGTAACTTGATTTCTCCAATGGCAGTTTCGGGCTCCTTTCCCAACTTGACAGCGTCAGGTAACACTAAAACAAGGTGACTCAATTCATCCTCGTAAAATTGCTTAATGTTTCCAATGATTGCGTTTAAATTCTTTGTTCTGATCGCTGGATTTCTAACACTCGGTACAACCCCGTCGTGCATAGGCTCTGGGTTTCTGTAAAGGATTGAAAGTGAACATTTGATGAAAATCATTTTCAAAAGTCGACAATCCAAAGTATGAAAAAACAGAAGAAATTCTACATTTGTCCTTACATTTGTAGGAAGACATCGTGCAGTGCAACTCCGTCGACCAAATCTTCGTAGTTGACAAGA
This sequence comes from Diprion similis, assembly GCF_021155765.1. Lineage (NCBI taxonomy): Eukaryota > Metazoa > Arthropoda > Insecta > Hymenoptera > Diprionidae > Diprion > Diprion similis. The sequence goes on from NC_060114.1 coordinate 14,302,609, forward strand.
GCATCGGGTTCCTTAAGGCAGCTTGTGAACTAAAACGAGTCATAAAATGTGAATAAAAACTTACCAAACATTTTCAATGAGAATATTAAACTAGAGTTTATCTAATCTAAGACTGAAGCCATGTCTTGTGTTGGAGTTAGAACAACAATACTTACCCAAGTGACGAGAGGGCCGGATAAGAAGTCTTCAACACTTGACGTTGCCATGATCGCTGTTTGTTTTCTTAATTAACCAGATAGAGAACGATCTTGGACGGTTATTCAACAAGTCGTCGAATCCTTTGGCGAATGGTAGACGAGTGAAGGGTACTCTCATAGATAAGTTCGGAAGACCGTTGATCGGCTCCGATAGCCTTAAAACAGCTCGAGGTATGTGTAAAAAAAATAGTGTCGGTCTATCATAATGGATACACACATAATGTTCTAAATATATTAATCGTCAATTGAGTAGACGCCGTTATCAAAACGAAGAAATGCCTCTCAACGACACTGACAGTTCGCTGCGTCGCCGAACACAATCGACGGAAGTTATTTTGTTGTGCTAGCTCCCTGAGAGAGTAAGAGAGCCGATAGTTTCGCGATAGTTTCGCTAGGGGGGCAAGTTTGTATGTGTGTAACTCCGTGTGAGATCATCATGACTCACTCGGTTTTCTTTTTTTTTTTTTTTTCACTTCTGCGGGTTGTGAGATATCGGGCATGGACACTGATTCCTACTCCTCCGTGACCTTAGTATAGAGATCAGTGGGGGTCTGCACTGATCTCTACTAAATCTTGAAGTGTTGGGGGTTCCGAAAAGACAGTTAGTTCTAGGCACGCGTGTTGTCTCTTTCTACTAGCTACCGCGCATGCGTCGGACCGTCTAGGCAAGAAGTTAATCCCAGTAATTTACCTAACCTAACTTAATTAACCCAATTCCTATGTCATGTAATTTACTCGTTACGTATTTGTGCGAAACGGGTGTATAAGCTTTTTGAAAGACTATACGCTGTGCGAGAGTGACAACATGTGTACATTGAACCCTCTTTCTCGCCGAAAAGCCAGCCGCATACCAAGCTAGGAGTGATCGTTCCAGTTGGTATAGAGATCAGTGCTATAGATGCATTCCGAAATTAACTCTCGGTGTGATCAGCAATCTCTTATATCTTTCGTCCTCCTGAGTTTGTGACTAGCTCTGTCTCTGTTTTAGAAAGTTTTCTGTACTGCCAGCTAGTTTCGGAACGCACCCTTACAATTAACATCAAGTGAGGTATATCCACACTATGTTATTGGTTTCATGGTTGGAATTCCGCATTCCGCTGTTCCTGCGATTCTGCGGTGAGAAAGTGGAATGACTTCATAGTTAAAAAATAGTCTATGGTTGACTGCTGCCAAGCTAGAAATGATGGTGATGGTGGCGAGGCGAGTTTTCCGGAGTGTACTGCACTGTTCTCTTTATCGTATTTTTGACAGGTTCATGTATTACGTTTGTGAATAATTGTACAAAACAATGCCGAGAACTAAGTCTAGACGGGTCTCTGTGATTTCGATGTAAAAATCGAAGTCCCTAACCGGCGGATAAAGTTTCATCAGGTAAGAAGTAATTTCTCGCGGTCACTTTCTGGGGTAGGTGAACTTTCCAACTTGTCTACTATGCAAGGATATTGAAGTTTTTCACCTGCCAAATGTTTATTTTTCAAAAACATACTCGTATTTGATTCCTCATCAACAATTCACCGGAGTATATTTCTTTACATTGGGTTATTGCTCCAACGTTGTGAATAAGTTGATTTCTATACACTTCGTTTACACAGTTTACTTTGAATTGTCGATAAATTTCCTAACAAAGATATACTGCCTTTTGCTAGCTTAGTTTTGTATCATCGTGATAGTTCATATGATTGAGAATATACGAGAAATTGAAGGTTAGATACTTTGTGAAAATTATATCCTCACTCATCTCAATCTAGTCTGAGTGAGCCACCTAAGTTTACTCTGAAGAAATTGGAGAGGATTAATCATTGTTTTTCAGGTCATCACTGTTGCCCTATGAGTAATATTTTGGAAAATTGTAAAAATGGCAGCGGAATACAGCAGAAACGTATTGAGAGTAGTGGTGGCTCAAATATGTCAAACGATCGGATGGCACTCAATAAATTCTACGCCGTTGGAATTCTTGGTCGATCTCATGCAGGAATACCTAACGAGGACAGCTAAATTGACTCACCAATATGCCGAAGTCTGTGAGTAGACACGGTTGAACCGTAACAATCCCAAATTCAGATGCATAAGGTTTTATGAATAAAAGCCAATATTTAATTGTACCACAGTTGAATTGAAGCGTACATGATTTATTTCAGTGGGAAAAACTGAACCGAACCTCGATGATCTTGGATTAGCCTTTCAGCACATGAATATAGACATTCAAGAACTAGCAGAATACGTTAAAAATGTTGATTCAGTCCCGTGCGCAGTCGAGGTACCTAAATTTCCTGTACCTCGCGAAAGTCATATGAATTTTTTGAAGCCAGGAAGCAGAGAGGTCGTTACTAGACCTGTTCACGTTCACGAACACTTGCCAGCTATGTACCCTGACACAGAAGGTATGAGTTGATGAGAAATATGCAAGTTATTAATTGCACAAAAACTGATCATTGGATAAATTTAAGAAAAATAATACTCCCGAGTGCGACACCTCTTGATGATTTCGATCCAATTAAAACTCAGCATCAATATTTCATATTGTAGATGAATATCCTTCAACTAAGTCTGAAAACCCATCTGAAACAACTCCAGAAGTTACGTCTTTGAACGGTTCTCCACCCGGTGGATCAGCGAACGTATCGCCACAAAGTACTTCGCCGCAAGTGGTTTTCAAACGCCCTGGCGATCCAGTGTCTCTTGAGAGTCCGATAGCTAAAAGACCAAGAGTAGTTGAGGAAGGTAGACCGCTGCGCGAGATTCACAGCGTGATGATGACTACTTCGGGGTTTTTGTCTCCTGCTAGGGAAGGAAAACTTCCGGAAGCTCGAACACCTCAGCAAGCTCGATCAGATTCTCCGTCGCCAAGCTCATATCCGATGGTTCCCCCTGAATTGAAGTGCGAGAAAAAGCCAAAGAAAATTGTAAATAAGAAGAGTGGAGAAGATAAGAAACTCGATAAAGAAAATAAGAAGAAGGACAGAGCAAAGGAGCTCTTTAAACCAGATAAAATTGATGATAGTAAAGTTAAGAAATTAGCTGGCATGAAGGAGCTTGCCAAATTGAAAGCCCTCAAGCCAGGTGGCGGCAAGGGCCAAACAGGGATAGCTGGTCCCTCAGCGCGGCCCTCGACACCTAAACTTTCGCCCCCAAAACCCGCCGGGAGTCCGAAGCCTCCTAAAGTTGTGCAGCCAAAAACAAAGGTAGAAAAATCTGAACCAATAAGCAGTGGCGTGGTGCAAGAAAGGAAAGAAGAGAAGGTAGACAAGTTGCCGTCCGAGCCTGACAAGCAGAAGCTCAATATTTTCAAGAAAATCTCAAAGCCCCGCGACGATAAGGAGAAGGAAACTCCAGAGATTAAGCACAAGGATTTGGACTCGCGTGAAAGTTCGCCAGGTTTGATAATCGACGAGAATATCGAGAAGCTGAACAGAAAAAATGACGTGGAGGTGAAAACTGAGGAGAAGAAGACGCCCCATACACCTGATGTACATGTACAACCTGATTCCGGGGATCCAACTGGTCTTCAAAGCCCGTCCTCTGACATCTACATGTTCGATGACATGTCGCCACCGGGCACTCCTAGTACACCAAAAACTCCCGAACTTAACGTACCTGTGGTTACGGATCAGAAAAAGAAACGGAAAGAGAAGGGAAAGAAAAAGGAAACTAAATTAAAAAGTCCCAAGCAATGCATTAGTCCAAAAAAGGTAAAAAATGGTCCAAGATATCAGTATTTTTTACAAAGTAATTACCTCCTGTTTCTCTTCAAGCCGTAATAACACTTTGGTTTCATGTTTTTTCAGATCAAAATGTCTAACGATTTGGTGGAGCCGGATACACCGGAGAGGCCAAAGACTCCGCAGGCACCAGAACCACCACTTAGAGAAATGGGACTGCCTCCGACAATGCCGTTTCCATTTTTCCCAACTTTTCCACCAGCTCCTGGTCTTATCCCACCTCCCATGGGTCACCCATTGTTTCCGAGGTTTCCTCTTCCGCTGGGCAGAGGAGCGCCGCATCCTGCAATGCCCAACTTACCGTTGCCCCCAAGATTCATTGGACTGAATGCGAAAGTGGACGACTTTCCACCTCCGAAACCTAAGCCTTCTGAACGAGAGAAACCGCTGCCTATACCAACGATGCCCAGCTTACCTATTCCGCCAGCTAAGCCCGAAAAACCCGAAAAAGAGAAACCGGAAAAGGTCCCAAAAATCTCTAAACATGACAAGGAGTTGTTGGCTCAACCCATCGCCCCAACCCTGCAACCTTCGAATCTAGTTTTACCTATAATAAATAATAATTTTGTGAGCAATCCCTCTTTGCTTACACCAAAGAGCCCAAAAGTTGATAAAATTGACAAGGTAATGTTGTTTTTTATGCTATGAAGTCCTATTGTTGACAGGAATTTTTTTCACTCTGAACGTAACAAGCCTTTGATATTCCGTAGTTTGGATAGAAAATGTAACTGTTGGGATTTACTGGTGATCAATTTTTACGCGCAGTTAAACTAACAATTATCTGTTGCAGAAATTGAAAGAGCACAAGAAAGAAAAGAAAGATAAGCTTAAAAAGAAGAAAGAGAAGAAAGAGAAGCATAAAGAAAAGGGAGAGAAGAATAAGGAGAAAAAAGAAAAGAGCGAGAAAAAGGAAAAAGCTGAGAAGATTAAGGAAAAGCGAGAGAAAAAAGAAAAACGCAAAGACAAAGACGTAAGTAATTTGCTTACGCGTTTGAATTCCAGATCCCAGTTTGCATCTTCACTGTGAATGAGGAAAATATGCATAAAGCAATTTTACAAAGCAGTTATTAGGGTTTCAAAGAATCTCGGTCTGGATTGTTGTTTCAAACAATGAATTAATAATTTGGTCTTCGATATTTCAGAAAGAGGATAAAGCCGAAGGTGTGCCTAAAATCACGCTGAAACTGGGTCCAGCATCTCCTAGACCACCCACACCTGATACGACACCTTTAACGAAAATGTGAGTGTCCTGAAACCATAAGACACACTTAAATCCAGATATACTGCTTACCAGCCTGCTTTTCTAAGTGTTGTATAAACCCTCCAGGCATTACGATTCAGTGGTGCAAAATTTTTACCGTCAGAATGATGGCATCAAGTTTACAGCAATGGAAGTCGACCGCACTAAACATAATGGTACATTTTCAATTTTCACAGAACGATAAAACCGCTGCTGAAGAAACCTGACGACGAAGTTAAACGCGAACCAAGTCCAGAATTGGCTAAGATATCGGCGTTGATAACTCGGCCACCAAAGCAGAAGTCAACAAGTAAGAGAATGGAGGATGGGCTTTTAGACGCCAGCCCTACCTTTTCTTCTGATATCAATGTTACGGCCCATATTTCCTCAGCTACGACACCTCGGGCTAAAAAATCCCTATTCAAAACACTTCCACCCAGAGAATCGTCAGTTTTATCCTATTCCGAAACACCCGATATTCCAAGTCCTCCATTGCCTCAACAACGAGCAGCGTTTTACTTCGTAAGTACGTTCGCTTATTATTTGAGCAGTGACAAAAGTTTTATTACTGATTTTCACTTGATATATTATACTTCAACTCCAAGCCCAAGTTTTCAGAGTCTTGCAAAAAATTCCTGTCGCGTATGTTAAAGATGAAATAATACAAACAGCGCGGTTGAGAACTTTGTCACTGCTCTACAGACTGCGAGATCATATTTATTCCTTAATCTGCATTTTCTACACGCAGATCAGCCGTGGTTTTTCTGATTTTCGTCCAAGATGCAACAGTTATGGACCCACGAAGTCAGGTCAATTTACATTTTGAAAAAATTGTTATTTATTTATTCTTCTGGGCACCTCTGAACAATTAATTTTCATGATCTCGCAGTCTTTTAATTTTCTTCTGCGACCTCATATGTAAATTTTTGTATCAAACTCAGAATTTGTCATTTGATCGTAGTACCAATATCTGTTTCATTTTATCCGAATAATGTTTTTCTCTAAAAATAAAATCGTACCATAATTATTTGACACTGAATGAGAAATTAGTATAAAATTTCACATGAGGTTGCAGAAGTATTACAGTTAATGAGTAACGGCCCAACCCATCCAATACAACAAAACCGCAGGTTTCAAAGCCTCACTTGATTATTTTTCGTCTTCGTTTGCTCTACGTTTTCTATGCATCTAGAACTTATGGTGGCGGTATAGTTTTCAGTTTTAGTTGATGCTTCAAAAACGTTACTACATACAATTCTGTACATATAATTACGTAGATGACCTTGTCCAAAATATTTCTAGACGTATTTAGAGTTTGCCAAGTAAAAATTATTATTTTTCTTCCGACTGTTATTTTACAGTTTTTTTCTCACATTGAAAATTCATTCACCCCTTCAATATTTTATTGCAAACTCTTCGTATTAGCTTCTATCAGCGTTTTTTCTATCCTTGGAAAACTTCCAGCTAAGAATGGAAAGTCTGAAAAATTTTTTTCGCAAGGAATCATTTTTACAAAAATTTATATCTCGTCTCCAGTTAAAAGTATTTCCATATTTATTTTTAATGACATCATAAATTTATTATTTACTTTTATATACTCGTCGATTTGCAGCGTTTCATTGATTGATTTATTTTCATTCGATCATTCATTCGTTCATTCACTCATACATTCATTCATTCATTCATCCACGTAATGTTTTAATAACGTCGGTTGTACTTGTCTCTTCTTATTCTGAAATCTAGGCAGCATCCCTAAAAGCGAACGTTAATTTACTCGCCGAAAGTAAAAAATCTATACCTTTGTTTAAGACAAAGTAGTTACCCGTCTTCAGATATATGACTACACTGATTAATCAAATTCAGTTCATGAATTAATATTTGAAACAACAAGAAAGAAAGAAAGAACTAATTTCGTGAACACTTTCAAACGTCAGTGATTTGACGTCAACTTTTCGGCTTTCTTACAGTTTCTTGCGTACATCTTAGCGCTATGATGAATTATGATTATAACCATTTATCGTTAAACTCTGTCAGTGCGCACTCTGTTATTTAAAACGTAGCACATTTTTCTACTGCACAATATGTATATTTATTTATTTATTTATCTATTTATTACTCAATCACTTGACTATCATTGTGTATTTTTTTGAGATTCGAATGTTTCTAGGCTAATGCTAGGTAAAAGATTCTTTCCTAGAATTAATACATTTCTTAATAATTGAGGCAACTTAGTTCTTGTACGAGCATGAATGTAGAAATTAAAAATTTCCTTGTAATTACTCTGAACTAAAAGTATTGATACCTTCGTAAGTAAAATTGCACGCTTTTAATCGTATTTCAAAATCTTTCCACTATATCTTCGAAGTATGATTTCAACTTGACTGATATAATAGCGCAAAACAACAGTCGAAGTAACAGAAGGTGTGCAAACTGCGACTTATTTCGAATATCTTTCGGTTTTATCTTTTTCGTTTACGTCTCTTTAGACTTTCTCATGTATGTATTAAAGTTTCTTTTTACCACTCGATTTTAGCTTGTAGAATTAAAATGACGTTATTCTTTGTACAATTTCGTGACTGTGAACTGTTGCAGCAAATTTATAACGAAACAAACATCACAGATACGGTGAAAGCATGGTTTAAAAAGACCGACATATCTTCTATCGTCTTTAAGTAAAAACTATTTCAGAATAATTCTAAACGAGTTGAAATTTAGAGCAAAATATTTTACTTGATTGATGTTAGCGATAACATTTACTAGATACTGTCGAAACGGTTTCTTGTAGTTGAAATTAAGCTGCATGCTGCTTGCATAGTGTAATGTGTTTAGCATGCGCGAAAAGTCAGCAATATAACCAAGGATTTTGCCGGCACAGAGGTGAAAGCAGATGGGATTACAAAGAAGGACGACATCAAGGAAGATAAAGAAAATGGGGTCAACACTGCCACAGCGACAACCGCCACCACCGTGGTGAGTAAACGAGTAATTCACTCCCTACTTGAACGAGAGAGGAGTACGCGCCGATTATCACTCCGTTTTTAATCTGAACAAACGATTATAGACAACGTGCATTGTGTTCCGATATAATATTGTTCAATGGAAATTTAGAGCTGTCGGCAGCGCTAAGAAATGTTTGAAATGTTGATTGTTTTGATAAAAAGTAAAATCTAGCAAAGGCGCTCGGTCGAACAGTTAATCGCTGTCTCCGCTTCCTTCTATTATCTAACGAAGGTTCAGTTTTGCGAGGAGAGATTTGAAATCCGCATATTTTGATTCTGTTGAGACTTGCATGATTTTTAAACACACGACTTGCGAGTTTTTTGCGAGCGTGGTACCATACAGGGATTGTTTAAGAGGCAGGATTGAAGGTGCCTGATACTTTTAGTTTACAAAAGTTAGAAAACGCTGAATAGTGTTTTCATTTTTAGGCTTTAGTATTACTTTTTTATAGCAAAGTTGAAGCTGGAAAATCAATAATAACAAAATAGCGTGCGATGCATTCTGCCTGAGTTACAGATTATACTCTTTAAAAAAAAAAGAGCATTCTTGGCTGTTAACGTTGTATTCTGATGGGATATACGTTGGAATTTCAAGGCAGTTTTTACATATAAAGAAGAGACAAGTATCGAAGATCAATTTCTATTCATCATCATAATCATGCGCTGTGGTAATTTATAATTCGACCCTGAATCCTACAATCATCATTGCATAATTCAAAGAATTTTGAAAAAAAGATGATATTGAATGATAATAACAATAATAATAATAATTTTGAAACCCGCCACACCCCTTCGGGTACGTTCCCATAAGCGAATAGCCTGTGCAGGGTGAGAGCGAACTTGATGTTCAATAGAAATATCCGCATTTGCACGAGGGACAAGGAAAGCCGCCGGAAACCTTGTCCTGGTGTAACCAGATCGAGTTCAAGGCTTAGCACACCGATTCGGCACCTGAACGGCATGACCTGTCTTCCAATTTCTTGCGAGTTGCCGCTCAGGTTCTCGAGAGGCTGGAGATTTGAATTCAGGTCCTCTAATTTCTCAGTCTTGCATGCTCCGCTGCTACGGTCGGTCTTAATCTCGAAATAATTCATGAAAGTTAATGTTAGGGTGACCTTAAGTGATGTACTATCAACCGCGGATGATTTAGTTAATGTTCGTTCTTGGATATTAAAAGTTTTGACAAAATATTATTACATTGGTTGATGCAAATCGAGTCGATAAAAAAGGAAAATTTGAAAAAATAGTTTCTTGATAACTGGGTTGGGTTGTTCTCTGGTTTTTCAAAATGTACGGATCCCATTACTCTACGAGTGTTACAGGATCAAGAGGGAAGACAAGTATGGATATGTCCCGCGTGTGGAAACCAGGACGATGGTACTCCTATGATCGGATGCGACGATTGCGACGCTTGGTATCATTGGTAAGAATTAATCGATTTCGATAAATCATTGAGACGCATGAAGAAAAAAATCGCTTCGACAATTCTTATCAATCTAGAAACTCGTGAGTAAGGATTACATCACTATTTCATTTGTCTGTAAAAATTTCAGGGTTTGCGTAGGCATGCAAGTACCTCCGGCAAAGAACGAGGATTGGTATTGTCGTTTGTGCATAGCTAAAAAGCAAGAGCTTCATCATGACAAGAAGAAGAAGAAGCGTAAGAAAAAAGTGAAGGTGACTGCCTAGTATAAGCTAACCGGGCCCGGTGCAAGGCCCGGTTTACCCAGCCAATCTGCGGCTAAGGTCAAGCTAAAGGGTGGCAATAAAATTAGCATGAAAGGGGTCGGTATGAAGGGGAAAAAGGTGTCCAAAAAGGAACTCAAAGTACAGATGAAAGGGTTTAAAACAAAAACTGGAAAGCCTAAAACAAAGGGTAAAAAGAGCGGATTGAAAATGCAAACAGTCAAGAAAGGTAAACGACTTAAGGACATTTCCGCAGTGTAGAAGAGTACAAAGGTGAAGAAGAAGAAGAATAATGGTGTTCATTAATAAACGTAGTTAGATTGAATTTGGGAAGAATTGAACATCACAGTTGGGTTTCGTTGTTCAGTCATTAGGGAATAGATCATAGCGGCACCTTTGGTCTCTAGTTATTCAGAAAACTTGGTTCTGTTACCAACTTATAATTTCCTGATGCCGTAATGAGGTTCAAGTTAGTAACGATAGCGTTACAATGAATGTTTAGGAAGAATAGTTTTTTCCTAATTTTAGGCTTGTCTGAAATTGAATAAACCGTAACAAGGCAGAAACGTTCTCATATTTTTAAAACTCGAATCTTTTAAAATCATTCTAAAATTACAAAGTGATAATTTTTTCCCTATCGATTCATCGCGTTAACCTTACTAACTTTAATCTCGTACATCGTAGGCGTTATCCTTGGTGTTAATTTATTTTACCCCTTGATATTGTTTAAAAGACTTTAAAAAAATTATGAATTCCACATGATTATTTCTTCGTTTTTTACTCAAATTTCACGAGTAGAACAATTTATTTGAACTTGGCAGACGCATCTTTTCTGAGCTATCGGAGACCATAGGATTTAAAATCTCATCCGTAGTTGTACTTTTACAATTTTATAATGTGCGACGTAGTGGTTAACAGATTCCGACTGACCCGCATTTTTGCATCTGAGATAAATTGAAGTGAAGTGATTGAATCCTTCTCAAAATATCAGTATAGCGATTAAAGATTTTTGTACATAAATTAAAGGTACTCGTTGATACCTTTCGTTGGCAGAATGGTTGAAAATCAGTTGAAGATTGTGAGATATTGTTACGTTAGATGTTCAATCTAAATTTGAATGATTTCCAGATTTAACCAAAGTGGTTGCATTTTGAAAAGGAGAAATCAAAAAGGACGTAAGTGCGTGCAAGTAAAAAATTGAAAAGAAAATGAATAAAAAAAAACGGAGGAAAATTACTTTTTGTTTTCTACATAGCTAATCATCACTGGGAAAAAAACAAAAGAAACATTTTAATAAAATGGAATAAATAAATGGCACTGCAAATTACCTTTTTCAATTCTCCTCTTCATATGTGAATGTAATTATTCTGTTTTTGATTTCTTTTCACTCGATCTATTTATACATACTTTTGCATCCGCTCGAGATTGCGTCAGGAAAAAGTATAGAATATTGTATAAACTCGCATAACAATTTATACATATAACGGTGTTACTTTTACGGTCATAGACAGCAACAAATATGTTGAATGAATAGTATGGATCAAATCAAGTCTGACCAAGTTTGATTTCTAATGCAAATTTTCAAGTCTTTTTGCAGTCTTGTGCCACTTAAAGTAATGTTATACATATATGTGAATTAAAGGATAACTAATTTTTTCTTTGAAAGTCAAGTTATATTCTACGTGTATATAATATAGTAATAATAATAATAATGATGATGATGATGATGATGATGATGACAATGACGTGAATAATAGTAAATAAAGTAACCCCGAGCTAGTATAAATACTTGGAAAGAGAAGATAATTTTAAAAAATGTTGTGTATAATAATGATAATCTTTATTTAAAAGATACACGTCTAAAGACGACTTGAATCATGTATCATAAAATATCATACTATAGGTTGAAATATAAAGAAATGTTGTAAGCTTGTAAACCAACTAGCTTCAAACAAGACCTGTATTTTCTGTATTCATGTGATCCATACTTTACGTGTATTATTCGTAAAAAGAAATATCTATGGCTTCAACTACACCTACGTCATGTAAATATATTTAATATAATAGTACAGAAAATTTACAGTAGAAATATTTATATTCAATTATTTATGGATTCAATTCAGAAATGAATAGTCGATCTACTACTGCCAAAATCATTATTTGCAATATGTTTGGAATATTATTGGTGATTTACGTATTATGGTTTCTCCTTTTGTATAACAATTCAAATTCTCAAACTTCCGCACTGTGAATTATTGAATTATAAAATGACCCCGTTACTTTTCTCCAAAAATTGAATTTTTTCAACTAATTTTCCGTTTTTACCTATGAATAAATACGGAATTAATATAACTTTAAAATTTATTGCAGAACTCGTTCTAATCACTTTATAGGTGATTCGTTGTTTACGACAATTTAGAGAGTCAATTAATCTTTGCAAAATTTTCTAAAACTCTGGATAATCATAACGTTTTATCTATCATATACGTATATAAATATATCTACACGGATTATTAACAGCCAGGAAAAGTTATTTAACTGTAAAGTATATGTTTTATTGATAGTACACTTTCGAATGATGTCCTTGTCCAATTCTAAGATTGTGTATTAACGTAAATAAACATTTTACAGAAATATTGATTACGGAACAAAGAGTTCAAGTTATTGATTTGATTTAGTTGATGAATTTATATAAAACAGAATTTATTATACATACAATTGTATAAAAAAAAATTAACAATATTGTCAATTTTAAGCTAAGTTGAATTGAAAAAAAAAATACGCATTATTTACTTCTTCTGCTAAAAAATTGATTGAATAACAGGAGATTTTCTGATCCGTCAATATTTATTATCATTGCATGTTAAAAGAAAAATTCGGATCAATGTGGGCCAGAAGATTTGGTCCAGTATTTCCACGAAGAGTATACCAAACGAAGCATCTCAACTTTCCAATTGCCAATACCACGACAATCCGTTTCTCAACTATTGATTCTAATCCAAGTTTTCCATTGCTTGCAATAATTCTATTCAGCATGGATCGATCTTACTTTTGGCCGGTGGGGCATTAAGCCCACCGATATCACCAGATTCAAGTTGTTTAAGCAGCCGAAAGAGTGCAGCAGCTTCTCTAATTCTGCTAAACTCGATGCAAAAGGCTTGTACCTCGATGAAAAGTTCTTGAACATTAATTATCTTGTTTCTGATTAGAGACTGGAGGAACACGCAAACCAGGCGTACCAAACGATTCTGCATATACCGATCCTTGATGGTTTCACAAGTCGAAATGCAATTACTGATGTAGAGGTGAACAAACTCCGTTGGCAGATCGACTGTCGTTGTCAATCTGTTGACAACTTCCATAGAATGCAAGGACATCTCCATATTAACTAGCACGCTAAAGTACTCAGTTATTTGGCTGGACTGCATAAGCTTCAGCAGGACTTCAATGGCTATTAGCGGATTGTTTTCAACCAAATCCGGAAGCTTTACTGGAGTCAAACCGATATGGTAAACGAGTTTTGGGTCAGCGTCTAGTTCCATAAGCAAATGCTGCTGCTGCTGGAGAGTCAACGCACTCTTAAAGGCCCTGCCCATTAGTCTGCGTGCCTCGGCGCCAGCGCAGTTAGACACACACATGGAAGAATCGTACTCCACAGTGAACTGGCTTGGCTCCTCAACGTTCATCCATGCAAGTTCATCCGCGGCGTGATACAGCGGTGGTGCGAGCCTCAGGAATTCTGGCCGATAGCTTTGGCTACAAAGAGGAGGCTCGCCGATCACCAGACTCTCCGCTATAGCTCTGCCAACTTTCTTGTCTATCTCGCCAGCTTTTGAGCGGTCCATGTCCGGGAGGATTACTGGATTTCCACATTTGCTCACGCTCGGTAGTTCGGACAGCCTTTCTGCTAGCTGAAGCTGCAGACTAGTGAGATCAACCAATGGAGTAGCAGAGTGAGACATCTCTTCTATGATTTGTCTCGCTGTTTTTTTCATCGTCTCTTTGGCTCCATAGCCGAGTAGGTGGCTAAGCAGGTTCTTCTCACATCTGGAGAGCGCCGGGATGTGTCCAGAGAAGTTTGGCCGAGACACCGAACCTGAAGCACTCTCATCCGAGGGCTTTAATACCTGGATGAAGACCGTGGCAAACGGCGTGGAGGCCAGCTGTTCGCCTCGATAAAGGTCGTAGAGAAGAGCGAGCGCCATTATTCGCTGAACATTATTTGGTAGAAGGTCGATGTGCTGAAGAAGCAGCAACAAGGTTGTTCCGACTTTGAAGAAATCCTCCTTGGCAAACGCCTGGTGCAACTGATTAGATAGTGATTCTAAACTGGTATCCAGGTTCTCCTCGTCCAGAATATCGAGCAGGGTTGATAATTGCTTCGGTGTTGCAGACATGACGAATTACGGATTTTACAGACGAGTTTGAACAGCGTTTTTCGAAGTGAATATTCGCTGGTAGCGTCGAGATTTCATTCGCCAATGAACTGTAATACTTATCGACGAAGGTTTCGAACAGCTTCGAAGTCTTTCGAGGTACACTTCTAGGCAAATTCAATTCGAATGACTGTCTTGTTGTTATTACGGTAACCTTCAATTTCGGTGTGGAAAAATTTTTTTCGCCGAAGATTCCTGCTGATGAAAATGAGTGAGCCCCCGAATTTCACACATATTCGATATTGGAGGAATTATGCACTTCAAATCTACAGTATTTGCATGATTATTCAATTACTTAAAAACACTTCAATATTTCTTAACCTCTCGACAAAACATTTTTTTTCATATTGTCACGGAGGTCACGGACAAAGTAATTTGGAAGAAACATGAAGTGTTGATATTTTACGTATCTTGTACCACGTGGCGTCATCAAATTCGTGGCGGATAAATCCAGAAGCTTTGCAGAGTTACATTTTGGTTTTGGTCATTTCTCGTTTTTTCATTTATTATTTCATAAAATTTATCATATTTTACTTTTAGTGATCGAAAGTATTTTCATATTTTGTGGTATATGATTCAAAAGCTGTAAAACTGATCAATCACCTGTTATTTTGCAACTTTTGAGTATTCGTATAAAGATGTATACATAGTTGACAAAACTCATTAAATTGTTGAGTGAATTTGATTAGGAGCCATCGTAGAGTAGAATCACTTCGGGATGGTGGATAAATTTGGTAAAAATTGGTAAAGATTTCTTGTTTTTTTTTTCTCTTATTGAAATTGCGAAATTTAGAAATTTCTCGAGGCCGCTCGTAGAAATGTAAGATCAGATCGCAAATTGCGGAGTTGGCGTTATTCTATTCGTAGAATTACTCTGGGATGTTGGGTAAATTTGGTAAAAATCGGTAAAGTAGGTTTGTAGTTTTGTAGTTGTTTTTTTAATTAAGATTGCGAAATTTCAAAATTTCTCCAGGTCGCTCGTAGAAATTCAGGATTAGGTCGCGAATTGCGGACTTGGCGTTATTCAAACTCGGGCGAGATGGTGTATAGAGTGGGGGTGATACGAAAAGGGCGAGCCTATCCGAAACGGTGGTTGGCTGATGGCGGTTAGCTGACTGGTTGTCCTCACGAAGTGTAATAACTTCGTGGTTGTCATTTCTGATAAACGGAGCGATCAGAATGCCAGCTCATCTGTTAATGCGGCATCTGTGATTACCCTTTCTGACGATCACTGCAAGGAAACTGTTCAGTGCGAGTGAAATTCATCGAAGTTTAACTGTCATGAAAGAATAATATCCGCCTCACCGAAGGCTCCACCTCGATTTTGTAACAAATTACTGTAATCAACAAGATGATGGTAAATACAGCCGTCGGAGGCGGCCAGGAGAACGTTGCCAAATTCCTCGAGTCTTTGCAATCTGATTTAAAGGTTCTCTCATCGGAGACTAAAAAAAAGTATCCACAGATAAGAGAGGTATCGTATCTTATCCATACACCATCAATTATTCAGATTTTAATTGATTAATACCATTTTAGGTTAGGTCAGGATGTTATTATCTACTCGATCAAAACGTTCAAAGCATTCTTTTCATAATGATCTATCACCTGTTTTCCGAATTCGACATAACTTACAACAATTATTCTTCACATATCATCTCTTTCTTGCTTCACTGTTGCTGAAGAACAAACAGGTCTTGACTTCGGACATTTTGACAGCTGTCAAAACGTTCCCATAAGACCTGAGAAATTTGTTTTCAAACTTTGTTAACCACAAAACGCTCCTTTCTGGAATTATTTCTCTTTGCCTACCTTATCATACAATTGACCATTCTACAATTCCATCCGCCTTGATGTAAAATTTTTGAAATTTTATTCTCTTTCACAGTCATGCGAAGAAGGAATATCTAAGTTACGGACAACTGCCAATAATCCTGGAACACCGATATACTACATTGTCAATCAAATATTATATCCCTTGGTACAAGGATGCGAAAGTCGAGATGTAAAGATTATAAAGGTATCGGAAAGAATTACTGCCAGTGTTAGTCTTATAGAAAAAAAAGTAAAGACCAGCTTATAAGCTGAAACATTTGTTCAATTGTTAGTTTATAATTAGCCTTTTAGGATTTCTTTTCAGCAGTTCAAACAAAGATTTTTAGATTTTAACATATTTTTTAATATGACATTATCAATTCTTATCAAGTTGATCCAAAGTTGTATCAACAGACAGGGAAAAAAATCTTGGTGGATACACTAGAAATCTCAAAAACTAAGAGAAATTTTGAACAAAATCGTAGAATTGTAGAAGAATATGTTTGAAAAAATTGGCCGAAAACCAATTACCCAGCTTGTAAGTAATAAAGTTAAATTTTTATTTATACTGCTTTTATTTCAGTTTTGCTTAGGCATGATGCAAAGGCTTATAACACAGCAAGCGGTGGACACAAAAGGTGCCCGATACATTACAGATGCTTTATGGATGCTAATGGAATCTGGTACAGAGGAAGTAAAAATTCTTCAAAGTGTTACTCTGTTACTTACAAGTAACACAGTCGTTCACGGAGAGACTCTGGCCCGGGTAATTACTAAGTTTGATTTTAAGAAATTATTTAAACTCTCAATCTGCTGCAATCAGTTATGCATTGCTACTCAAAGCGAACGAGGGATAGTGATATTCCTAAGTCTCCGGCTTTTCGTTATCATGGGATTAATTAATATTTATTTGATTGATATGTATTCATTATTCAGCATACACAATGCATAAGTGTTAGTGTACTTGTCGGCAATCAAGTAATTAGAACAATTAATGCAACAAAAATTATCTCAATATTTCTTGTTTTTTCAGAATTTAGTTCTCTGTTTTCGGCTTCATTTTACTAAAGATTCTACAACGATTAATACTGCCGGAGCGACTGTGAGGCAATTAGTTTCGCTTGTATTTGAGCGAGTAGTAGTTGAAGATGAGGAGTTTGCCGGCCGTGCCAACCCGGAGGATGTTAATTTGGAAGAATTAAAAGTTCCTACAAATCAAGCGCCCAAAGGTCTAAGACCATGTGCAGCAGATGCCTACCTCATGTTTCAGGTACGAAATCTGTTTATTATTCTCTGTGGTCTTTTCCTTTGAACGAAATTTCAGTAACAATAATTAAATTACTTTTTTTTCTAATCTTTTCAGGATTTAGTACAGTTGGTAAATGCCGATCAACCTTATTGGCTCATAGGTATAACGGAAATGACTAGAACTTTTGGTCTGGAACTTCTAGAGTCTGTTTTAACAAATTTTTCATCAGTATTTTTCAAGGTACCCCAATTTATTTATATCAAGTTTTTAGATAAGTCGATCTCCCTTCGAGGAAAGGGAAAAATTGTTAGTAAAAATAGATATGCGAAAATGTGAAATGTTTGGTAAAGTGTGGGAAACAATGACGATATTATGACTTATTACAAAACACTTAAAACAAAACTTACTACACTTAGATTACCTTCTTCCCTTTGAATTGGGTACTGCAATAAATTTTCGCTTTTCGCAGCATCCAGAGTTCAGTTTCCTACTGAAAGAACGAGTATGTGCCTTGGTAATAAAACTCTTCTCCCCAAATATCAAATATCGGAACTCTGTGCCAGCATCGGTACAGCAAGCAACCCCATTGGACAAGCCGTATTTTCCGATCAGCATGAGACTGCTCCGAGTTGTTTCGATATTAGTCCAAAAATACCATTGCCTTTTGGTGAGTTAGATCATCTCTTTCCATTTTCTTTTCTTTTGATTTTTCAAACCAAATTGTTCCCCGATGAATTAACATATTCTAAACGATCAGTTGTAACGAAAGCAATAATTTAGTTCGTAATTCCATTTGATTTTTGCGTACCAGGTAACTGAATGTGAGATATTTTTGTCTCTGATCGTTAAATTCCTGGATCCTGACAAGCCTGCATGGCAGCGTGCGTTGGCATTGGAAGTATTACACAAAATGACTGTTCAAGCAGATCTGCTGACCAGTTTCTGCGAATGCTACGACCTAAAACCTCATGCGACAAACATATTTCAAGACATAGTTAACAGTCTGGGAGCTTATGTGCAAAGTCTGTTTGTAAATCCGCAAATGATGGGACAAGCTGGAGGAGGTAAATTCAACTTTCTGTTTACTTAAACGGGCGTATTTTGCTTGGCATTCTTTCTTTGAACGAATTATTAATGATTGCTTTTTATCTTTTAGGTACTGGAGTACCTGTTGCACAAGGACAACCACCTGCATTATTGGCCGGAATGCCTGTCGGTCCTGGCGTGTCCCCACAGCCTGGTTTCTATTCTCGAGGAATATGGTTGCCTGTTGTTGCCACTTTCACCAGTGGTCAAGCTAAATCAACGTAGTAAGTAAACTGGAAACTTTTACCGGGGCACGAATGTTTCTTAGTTCTGCTCCGGGAACTTTTCAGATTTCACAATTTTGCATGTTTGCTGGAAACTTCTTGGATAATTGATTTGAGTCTCGACAAAAACTTTAAGGTAATCAAAAGAAATTAATCTATTACAGTTTAGAAATGCTGGACAAGATCGAACCACCCCAAATACCTGATGGTTATGGAATCAGCATTGCTTACGCTTGTTTGTTGGACATCATTCGGTCTGTGGCGCTAGCTATTGAGGGTCCCCGCGAGGAAGGGAGAGAACAAAACCGCTATAAACCAACAGAAATTGAGCGCAAGTTGCACACTCAATTAATCATCTCGAGTTGGTGTGGTTTACTCGCAGCTCTCAGTCCATTGGTCGATGCCAGGTAACTTTGCGTCTCACTTTGGTGGACCAAATGTTCAAAAGTTATTGAGAAAAGAATACGTCATTTGTAAAACGGAAAATTTTTATCAACAGTACTGACGAGTCAGCCTCTGAAAATGTCCTCAAAGCCATACAAACTTTCGCCTCACTGTGTGGCTCCCTTGATCTACAAACACCGAGGGACGCTTTCATAACAGCAATCTGCAAGGCCTCTTTACCACCACATTATGCCTTGACTGTACTGTACAGTGCTCCGCAGGGGATACCGAGTGCCAGACCTCAGGATCCTGTACAATACAATCCGGCTAATATCAGTGAACCTGACTACAGGCAGCAAGTCGTAGCTGTTGGCACTCCGTTGCCGACTGCATCGCTACCGATTGGTAAGTCGGCAAGTTTTTTTACTTCCATATTGCAATGAAACTTTGAGTGAGTTTTTCTCCCATCATATTGATTAATGTTGGAAAACAAATACCGTAACAGAGTTCTGAAAAATGCGTTTTCTAAACGATTTGGCAACTAAAAAATTCACCTTTTGTTGCATAATAATTTTGATTGTTCACAGGAGCTCAGCAAGGACCAGTTATGTTGACGGCAAAAAATTTGCAGTGTATGCGGGCGCTACTGTCGCTTGCTCACTGTCATGGCAGCATACTGGGCAGTGCCTGGCATCTTGTGTTAACAACTTTGCAGCACCTTGTTTGGATCTTGGGTCTTAAGCCATCCACAGGAGGGTCTTTGAAGGCTGGTAGAACTACCGCTGATTCAAACGCAGTTATAACTACTGCTGTGATGGCGGATTTGCCTGTTCTCAGCGCTATGCTTAGTAGGCTTTTTGAGAGCAGTCAGTATCTTGACGACGTCGCGTTACATCACTTGATTGATGCTTTATGCAAATTGAGCCATGAGGCTATGGAGCTGGCTTATTCTAATAGGGTAAGACTAAAAAAGCCTATTTTAATCAATTTTTATATTCATTCTACGATGTCAAATTTAAGAATTATTTTTGGAGTTTCTTGGTCTTACAATTTGAAATTCATTGCAAATGGTAATGGGTATTATTGGTTGACTTCTTTTAACTTCATTTGAACTGATTAATCGCTAAACTTAGTTGTTAGTCTTTAACATTCACTTTTCTACTCCGTTTGATCAACAAAAAGGATTGATATTTTCCTTGCACGTTGATATAGGTAACAAAATAACTGATTTCTGTTTCAGGAACCGTCGTTGTTCGCTGTGGCAAAACTGCTAGAAACTGGACTTGTCAATTTACCACGTGTAGAGGTTCTTTGGAGGCCGTTGACCAATCATCTATTGGAAGTGTGTCAACATCCTCATATCAGAATGCGAGAATGGGGAGTTGAGGCAATAACGTATCTCGTCAAAGCCGCCCTTCAACATAAATACCCCCAGCCACTCCGGGATAATCAGGTATCAATCGATATCAGTCAACAGCTTACCTATAAAATCGGAAAGAATATATCTAGAAGCTGTGACGTTTATGCTGCATAGCCGTGCGATTTATATGCTTTTTATAAATACGTGCATTTTCATTCCATTTGTAGAAATTACAAACTCTGTTACTGGGACCATTGTCCGAGTTGTCGTCAGTGCGTCATGGAGATGTGAGGCAGCGCCAGTTGGAATGCGTTCTACAAGTTTTACACGGAGCTGGCGAAACTTTGTCCCATGGATGGCCCTTAGTTCTTGGTATTATAGGAGCTGTGTCTAATCATCATGGGTAAATTTGACTTTATTTAGAAATCGCATACAATATTTCATTACATGTATTTAAAGTAGTATTGCATTGTGATACGGGCTTATAAATATCAAGTTGCAATTACTTTTATTTCTCTGATTACCAGGGAAGCTCTAGTTCGCATAGCTTTTCAATGCCTACAATTGGTGGTGACGGATTTTTTACCTGTAATGCCATGGAGATGCCTTCCGCTGTGCGTCGACACTGCTGCTAAATTTGGTTCGCAAACTCAGGAGCTGAACATTTCCCTCACCGCAGTGGGCCTCATGGTAAAACGAAAATGAATATACAAATAAAACGCTTTACTTTGGTTTTGGGATATCTATTCACCTATTGCGCTATAATATTTGGTCTACTTATATCTTTATAAACTAAGTCCGTCCGTTACAGTGGAACATCAGCGATTACTTCTACCAGAATCAAGAAAAATTGTGCAGCTCTTTACAAGGCGATGCTACTTCCGTCTTTCCCGATTTTCCTGGTACCACTAACATGCCACCGTTTGACAAACTGTGGATGTGTCTGTATGCTAGACTAGGTAAGATTTATCATATTCAAGCACTTTTGATTATTCCTCGTTACATGTATTTAATTTCCTTCATCCTTTGTTAGATTATGCCGTCCGGTATATTTTATAAAAAAAATTAACATGGTATTCATACATAGAAAATTTTTTTTTTTTCTAGGAGATTTGTGCGTTGATTCAAGGCCTGCAGTTCGAAAATCTGCAAGCCAAACATTGTTCTCAACAATATCTGCGCACGGAGGATTGCTTCATCAACCAACCTGGCAAGCGGTGCTTTGGCAGGTGTTGTTCCCTCTACTGGATAAAGTTAGGAGTTTATCCAGTTCTGCAAGCAGTGAAAAAGTCGATACCAGTGGAAATATTCTTATTCATCACAGCCGTAATACTGCTCAAAAGCAGTGGGCTGAAACCCAGGTCAGTTGACATGAATTTTGGTGTATCACACAGGTTTCCCAGTCCGAAAATGTTCTAGTAATATGAGGTAATATTAAAATTACCTGAAAATAAAGTAAACTAATCTGAAATGAAAAACTTTTGCAGGTTTTAACACTGAGCGGAGTGGCCCGAGTCTTCAACACAAAAAGGCAACTGTTGCAATTATTGGGAGACTTTCCGCGGGCGTGGTCTCTGCTTTTAGAATTTATAGAGAATTCTGCACTGAGTAAAAATAACGAAGTGAGTGTTGGTCTGAAAATATTGTGAGGTTTCTTTTTGTCGAGTACAAATACTATGTCAAAATTAATTCTGCATCCTTACGCTTGATTTCAACGTTCAGGTGTCGCTGGCAGCTCTGAAATCTTTCCAAGAAATACTGTATCTCCAAAAAGGTGGAGATAGTGAGGAAGCTGGTCGATCCAGTGATTCGGAAGCGTTGTGGCTGGTCGCATGGCGAGTTTGGCTCAGTATTGGTATGGAAAGTACGACCCCACCGAGAGAAGGAGAAACTGAACCCTACGTACCTTCGCAAGCCTTTTTAACGGCATTGGTTCATATTTTTCCAGCAGTATTTCAACATATTAGAAATAAGTATGTAGCTTTTCTTTGCTCCGCCTCCTACTCATTTGTCCCGTAATCAATTATTGACGACTGATGATCTATTTTATTTTCAAGGTTTACAGGTACGGATCTTCAAAAATTATGTATTGTCCTAAAAAACGCAGTCGCAGTCCCTGTACACGGAGAATCAACTCCTTACATCTTACCAACATTGCCGGATGTTGTTTTGACCCAGTTGCAAGACGGGGTTCTTCATTCCATGGAACTACTGCAAAAGGTTTGTTGTCAATTTTTGAAATATGAACAATGATTGGAAACAAGCATAATAATCTGTGATGCAATTCTCCGGAGGATTTGAAAGACTTTAAGTAATTCTTCATGAACCCTTAACAAGCCAATTTAATTATTTTTATGGATGAATAATTTGTCAATAAATTCTTGTTTTTGGCTATCATCCTGATAGGAAGTACTCAATGGAACAGACAATCTGAGAACGATGATTGGTTCGATATTCCTGCAGCTGTTGAGTTTTTCAAAGCTAGCTTGCCAAGCGCCCACTTATGGAAAAATACCCACAAAGCATATATCCCAGGTCAGAGGAGTGTCTGTGAGTATCCATTTTCATTCTTGCCCTTTATGAAACTTTGTGGAACTATCAAAATCTTTTTTTCTCGTCAATTATCCAATTGATTAATCCATTATATGTATACACAATAGGCTGACTGGGTTACCATGAACTACGTTCCCTTTGGGGAGAAGGCATTGTCAATGGTCGTGAGTCTTTACCAAAAAACTGCTCACGAGGAAGCGGTGATAGACGGAAAAGTGCTCGAGCACATAATAGAAGCTCTTCACGTTCCGTTATCCATGAAATACAATTGCCCATCACCTACAACCTGGAAACTAGCCGTCACCAGTCTCTTGGCTGTCCTGCATACAGGTTTACCACTGGCAAGAACGTATCCTGAGCAGTTTTCCAGCATGTGGACAGAACTGGCGGATACTTTGGACGACTTTTTATTCCCTAAGAGGTAAATTAGTGATAAATAGTCTTATTATTTCCACAACATGAATAGCACTGACGAATTTAAGACAGAAGTTAATTCAACTGTGTTATAACTGTTTGTTTAAATTTTTAATTAAACAGCGTGATAACTACGGAACGTGGCGCTGAAGAAGTGCAAGCAGATGAAGCAGTTGATTGCCAAGTAATGGAACTACTGAGAGACGAAGTACTGCCGCACTCACAACACGTACCTCATCAGTTTATACTCCGAGTCGTCATGCTGCTAAATAAAGGTTCCATTCATTCGGCAACAACTACAAGTATTGGTAAGACGCACGTTATAATAAAATTTTTTCTAACGTTTGAGTGTGGTGCAGAAATAAAATGTTTTGATATTTTGCATAATAGAAAATAGTAATGAGACTAAACTGAGAGAAGAATTTGCCAAGACTTGTTTTGAGACGCTCCTTCAGTTTTCGTTACTCGATGGCTTAAGCAACGAAATAGAAACGACAACAAGTGAAGCTTCGGAATCTGA
Organism: Diprion similis; assembly: GCF_021155765.1. Classification (NCBI taxonomy): domain Eukaryota; kingdom Metazoa; phylum Arthropoda; class Insecta; order Hymenoptera; family Diprionidae; genus Diprion; species Diprion similis. Next base: position 14,326,488 of record NC_060114.1, read on the forward strand.
CGAAGGAGGGGTCGCTGGCCGACTAGCTGTTACAGCCCTACTTCACAGGTTTCAAGAAGTACTGCGTCGCTACATAGAAGACGAAAGACGAAGCGGAAAATGCCCTCTGCCAAGGTAATGTAAACACGTTCGTCACGCGTCAATGAAAATGGAATAAACGTTGTCTTTGTATGTAATTGGCAGAGTTGACTCGCTAAAGCGTTGTAAATAAGTGTTGAATATGAATCCATGTTCTAGATACAGATTGTCGGAGATATCGTTTGTATTAAAGGCTGTAGCGACGCTCGTTGTATCTTTGAAGAAAGCACCTGCTAACAAAGGTAATTTAAATTATTTTGAAAAATTCCAGTCTCACCTGCATATGCAGATAAAAGAAGATGTTGAGTCTTTATGGTTGATGAAATGTCGTAAACGTTTCGCTTTATTTACGATTTTCATTTTATCTTTTATCACAGTTGACCGATCCGTTTGGGAGCAGCTAATAGGTTTATATCCATACCTAGTCGAATGTACAGTGGCCACTGCCTCGGGGCAGGTTTCACGATCGCTGCGCGAAGCTCTCCTCCAGTATCACGATTTGCTCAGGTCGCCGATAAGTAGTTTGCCAACTTCCAACGGCGTTTGATCTATGCAATCAATTTCCGAGAAGACTACTAATCATTTTAATACGGCACCTGGGAGTCGACGCTAAACTGTATCTCCTACCCTGCGCAGATCATTTCTTCGACTGAACTGCCAACGATATATCCACTGTGCATACCCATGCGGGTAATGAGGCTGGTGTCCCTGATCAGTGAGTATTTCCCTTCCCTTGAGCTTAAAGAAACAGAGACGGTACAAAATTGATTGTAATATAATTGATTTGTTTCCAGACATTATTTAGTAGAATGAATTTTTCATTCCTCTACCGAAACTATTTTCTCTGATTCTTATTAGCTACTTCTATTTTCTTTTTATTCGTTTCTTTTCGTCCTGAAAATTATCAGGTTATCTGGTTGTAATAATCTTGACTGAAATAGTATTTTTTATTTAAAATACCTAAATTACATTGGTCTTCAATTTTCATTTATCAACCATAGTAGATGAGGTGAAAAAACAATCTTTGCATTTGTGATCTGTTATCACTAATGACAAGTTGATGAAAAAAGAAAACATATTTTATAATTATAACTATATTTAATGAGAATATGCAATGTTGAAATGCTAATCAAGTAGTACGGCAAACATTAAACAAAGAGGTCAATATTATAATGGAAGATATTTTAAAATAAATTGATTTCGAACGGTACTGAATTTTTATAACTATCCAATAAATTGAACACAATTTTTTATAGCCGTTCAATGAAGTCAGGTTTTAAAAACCATACCAAAATATAGGGTAAACACACTAATAAAAATTATATGGACTGGTATAAAAATTTTCGCAACAAAGATAAGAATATCAATGGAAATGAATATTATATCGTCGTTTGTTTTTTCTTATTACATAATCAATAGTAACTGTAAAGTAACGTAATTGGAATTAGTAGTATTAAATCTGTCATTACAGTAAGACTTGAATCATCTGAAAAATATCTTTCATTAAGGAACTGCAATGTTTGTAATGTTCAGTCTTCACTGATGGTATTTAAATCTTTAATATCGCCTTGCAAATCAACTAACTATTTTTTCCGAACGGGTGAATTATCCAGATATTTCCGTATAAAAACGATTTTTTTTTACCGACAGATAAGAGAAACACGAATTCTATATATATATATTGCAATTATCTGGTCCTTTGCGGAAGATTAACCCCTCATCCAGTGTAGATAACAATTATTTAATTTCTAAGTGTAGTAATTAAAAATTATAATTAATTATGCATTACTACATAATACCGGCGCTATTAGCATGTTACACGATTTTCTAGATAGTAGACAGTGTGCAATAAACGATTAATATTAAGTATATAAACTGTAAATAATTAATTGCATTGCAGGTTTATAAAAATAGAAGTAGTGTGGCTTTGTGAAGTCTGATGTAAATATTACATTGATGATGATGATGATTTGCTAAAGAATTTAGTATACTAATGTAAGTAGAGAGTTTTGTATTCTTAATTACATTGAATTATCCTGCAATCGTCAAATATTCATACACGATACTTACGGAAGCATAAAATTGGAATGATGTAAATAAAATAGATAACTTTCGATGCAATTTTGGGCGGTATGAATGTCAAGTTATCATGCGTGCGAACACTGCAACATTTTTTTTTGTTTTGTTGTTATAGTAATTTTTACGTTGAAGGACATAGTATAGGTCATTTAATGCATATTATTTCCCAAAAATTTATTATTCTGTCAATGGTAACTTCTCATATTATACAAGAACTAAAAAACCATTTGCAATTAATTTTTGTACAATAATTCTTTGTACATATACATCGAATTTACCATAAGACATGATGTTGTAAAAAACGTGAGCTAAGCTGGTTTGATATCATCAAATCTTCGTTCAAGATTTCTTTCCAATAGCAAAAAAGAAATCTAAGACATTCTGCGGTCTTGTACCAAATTCGTTGTGCGTTTTCTGTATTATATATTACATTCACACTCTTCATGCATGTATGCGCAATTCTCAAGTACTTACAAAAGTAAGTTGAAAAGTTAAATTTGCGCACATCATTATTTTGATTATTCAAACAAGCGTTGCAACAGTTCCGTAATGTTACTCTCAAAATATGAAAGTATCTAATTTACGTAACTGTAATCAGGATTCTGAAACATAAAAATTAAAATTATCAGTATCCCGAATGTGAAGTTTGCTCTTATCTTTTAAAGTCAAATCAAATCAAATTGTAAAATGTATTGACAAGGTATTGAAACGCTGGAAAATTGATTTCTTACCTCGATTTAAAATTATAGCTGTACGGCAAGGAACATAGGCATAAAGTCTGTGCGGACGGTTGGCAAATGGTTCTGGTTTACTGAAATGCTTGACGCTGGTATCAATGCGATTTTCGCCACCAAACTGAGTATCATCACTGCTCAGTAATATCTGATAAACTCCAGGTTCGTTCACGCCTATAGCGTAATCAGGGAATGACTTTGTCGGATGAAAATTAAAGACAAACACAAGTCCTGCTCGGTCGAATACTATCACTTTGTCATCCTCATGTTTCCAGCTTACATAGCCCTAAAAAAAAAAAAAAAACCATTTACTTTCAGATGGAAAAACTTTATTTTTGGTTTTGAATAAAGAAATACGGTTCGCGTAAACTTTGTTTCACATTTCGATACATGTTGAATTGTCCACCCAGCATCCAATCGTAAAATTGTTAGATATTATAGAAACAAAAGTATTAAACTGATTTAAATTGCTTACAGGGTTTGCATGCAGCCAGCCATGTTTTTCTTCCAAAAGATTAATTTCTCGGTCCCAATTATTCATGTACTTATATTTAAGCATTGGGTCTTCTACAAGGTTCCATTGCCGCCTTGCATAGTGGTAACTGTCTCCGTTTCCCGCCCGAGGAAAATCTAGCCACTCAGGATGACCAAACTCGTTACCTGAGAGAAAGTGTGTAAAAATTGGAATTCTTTTTCTTTGCTAAGCGATTATCACTCATGAATGGCGGATGAAGTCCCTATCTCACCCTGAATTAAAACGCATACCAACCCATGAAATTGAGATAAGCTTCGCCGCCAAGTCCGTGAGTAATCAAAGTAATAAGATTGTGGAGAGCAATTCCACGCGAGATGAGGTTGCTCGGTGGGCTTAGCTCGCTCATGTGCGTGTACATTTCCTTGTCCATCAACCAAAAGGCGATTGTTTTATCGCCGACCAGTGCTTGGTCGTGGGACTCTGAATAAGCCACGGTTTTCTCCATCCAGCGACGATTGCTCAATGTCCAACAAATGTCTCCCATATTCCAATCCTCGTCTTTACATTCCTTCAACAATTTAATCCACTTGTCAGGAAGCGCCATTCCTAGGCGGTAATCGAAGCCTACTCCTCCCTCTGTGACTGGCCTGTATGAACCGAAAAAGCACCGTGAATTACGCCGCTTTTGAGAAAAGGTTTCTTGGAGAATGTTATACGTATATTGCCACCAAGATGGTACCTGCAAATTGCCGGCATTCCACTAACATCCTCGGCAATAGTTATCATTTCAGGATAAAGTTTATGCAGCACATGATTAGCCATCATTAGATAAACTACTCCTTCAACGTCTACATTGAGACCGTAATATTCGTCGTAATGACCACTGAATCCTTGTCCCATCCCTCTAGAATGGTACAACATGGACGTGACGCCGTCAAACCTGTATAACATTGGTTCCACAAAGAATTAGCACTCCAGTTGATAATATTGTGAGTTTTGATTTCATTAAATCGTTCGAAAATCGTTACCTAAATCCGTCGAATGCAAACTCTTCAGCATACCAACGTAAATTTGATAGTAAAAATCTGACAACTTCAAATTCCGCGTAATTGAATAAGCGACTACCCCACAGAGGATGTTCACCTCTGGAGCCTGAGTGAAAGAAGCAAGAATCTGTTCCATCGAACTCATTCAATCCATCCAAGGTGTTCTTCGAAGCGTGAGAATGAACTATGTCTAACAGAACTACTAATCCGTGCTTGTGAGCTTCATCTATCAACTCCTTCAACTCTTCAGGCGTTCCATAACGCGAGGAGGTTGCAAAAAATGAGGTCACCTTGGAGATGCAAAAAGTGAAGAGGTGAGACAAAATTTTAATCATCATTGGCATAAATATAAGTTTTGTCAAATTACCTGATATCCAAAACTGGCGTAATAAGCATGTTCCATGATTGCCATTAACTGGATGGAATTGTAACCTTGCTTAACAATTCTGGGTATGATATTTTTTGCGAACTCTAAATACGACCCGACTCGCAATTCCTGAGTCGCAATTCCCACGTGGCATTCGTATATCCTTAGACTCTTGGGTCGTTTTGGTTTTGGATATTTAAACTTGTAGATCTGCAAAAGCATCGATTATACTTTTAAATTCAACCCAGAATGGAAATGTTGTGCAGAATTGTTTTTTCAGACAGATACAAGCAATTTACTTTCGAATAAAATAACAGACTCCTCATACATTTTCAGTTAACTGTAACTATCTTTTCGAGCAGTTTTACCTTGTCATCAGTTGGATGCCATATTCTTTGCTTGAAAGTTGTACCTTCAGAGCGGTTTGGCGGTTGAGTAACGTAAGATGCCCAAGGGCTCAGTCTTTCCAGTAATTCGCCGTTGTTATTTCTGACAATAACTTTAACTTCTGACAAATGTTGAATGGGACTAGAACCGTCAAGATTTGGCTCCAGTTTCAACTCCCATTTTCCATAATCGAGTTTTTTATACGGCGTCTTAGTGCGATCCCAACCATCTGTGTATCGAAACAGACCAAACTATGAACCTGTACAAACTCATACTCAGAGCTTATTTTTAACCGATAATTTAATTTCTTACTGAAGTCGCCGGTAAGAAAAAGTTCTTTAGCTCCCGGCGCCCATTCCAAAGCCGTTACACTGTTGTCCGGGTTAATATGAACTCCAAAGTGTTTGTATGCCAATGAGAATTGATCAAAATCCTTTTCCGCCTCCTCAATTTTTTCCATGTAGTCTTTGAATATCGCATATCTGTTGATAAACAAGATTGAATTCTTAGTAATATTTGAAAAACTTCAGCAAACACATCTAAATAAGAAGTCTATTCAGATCTTTAAAGAAGAGGCTAATCCCAAGGTTGATATTATTTGACAAAATATCAGTAATTGTGATTAGCTATATCATGAAACCTTTGACCTTCACATTGAATTGCGTTAATAGCAGTCTAATTTTCAATCATTATTCAGATTATATTTGTTAGTTTGAGGGACACGTGAAGGGATAGAGAATTGCTTGGCGAAAAGATATGATATAATTTATTCCAATTTCATTATTAGTTTCTTTTTTTGTCTAAAATTAATCTATTATAAGAACAGTTACATAAGACTTGACCAAGTTTTATTTTAATGTCAAAGACGCGTAGGAGTTATCTGTTTTGAAATCATTTATCTCTTCCATTTTAGTTGGTCTTTTTGTTTGCCCTAACAACTTAAATCGGTGATTTTCTGATGTAGTTTAAACATTGTTCAAAAGCAATGAAAAGAAATATAATTTCTCAATTTGCTTTTCATTTTATCTCATTTTTGAATTGCTCAAAAAATACAATATAATATAAATATAATACAACTATAAACAAACGAAGAATTGAACAATAGAATATTGTAGACACAATGAAGAATAAAAGTTCAGCATGTTGATTTGGGTTTGTTTAAATGGAATTCAAGTCAGACTTTTCTTATACTGTGGGATAGAGATATCGGATTTCTTATCTCAATTTACCGTATATTCGGTACTGTCGATCTAATCACAATGTTGTAAGAAAATTTCAGTCATTGATCCTCATCCAATCCAATCCGAAACCGAGAATAAGATGATCCTACACGTGCATTGCGTAAGTATACAAATGTGTAGTATCGGGTACATGTGTGTTATGTAAAATAAGAAGGGAACTAGAAGAAAACAGTCACGAGTCACGGATCAAAAACAATGAAGGAAACTGGCCATTTCCGTTAAGCAGAAAGCCGAGTTTTCCAAGAGCAAACAGACAGCAAATACGCAAAAAATCATCGAGTTTTTTCGCGAGAAATAAAAGTAAGAATGATGATAGAACCTCTTCCGAATCTCCTTCTCGTACGGCGCCAAGTACGGATCCCTTTCCAGTAGAGTTTTCAGTTCAGGTACTTCGACTTGCATCGGATCCATTGCGGACCATTTTCCACCCATTGTTATGAAATTTGTTTATTGTATTCAAAATTCACACACTTTCAAGATCGCGGAAATCACTGCTTCGGTAGTCATGTGTAGCTGCAACGCCGGCTCAAATGCGAATGACATGTCAAGGTGATTCCCCCCGGAGCCCCTCAGACCGCGATCAGAGTACAATTTTACCATCTGTCGCGTTAAAAATGTCCCCAAATGTGGAATGTTAAGTTTTTTACGGAACATTTATGCATAGTTATAAACAGAGATTTGTTACCGTTTGATGGTACGTCGTTGGTGGAAAGTAAATTCTGCTTCTCGTTGCTTGCTGGTAATGGCAGTGTTTTCATTACCGACGTCATCATGACGCTCGAACCTCGCGACGTTGAGGGTACCCGGCCGCATGGCGGCGCGCTGTGCGAAAACTAAAACCGGGTCTAGCGGGCGCGAGCGCGATTCACTTAGAATCTAGAATCGAGCGCTTAGCTCGAGTAGGTAGGACTTTGGGTAGGACCGATAGGACGTAATGCTGGATCTCCCTATTCTGCCCGCGCGTGCGATTATCGCGTTCTTCCCGCGCTCGGTCAGGTGTCGAGTTCTTTCCATCTCACGTTCTTTAACCCTTAGCGGCATAGTGGTATTCCAGAATGCCACCTGTTTTAAAACACGTTTTTACGATTTTAGAGTAGTTTTATTCGATTTAACCGGGTTTTTTTTTGTAATTTTATGATCTTGATATGTTAGAGGATCAAAGTTTATGTTCAAATTGTTCTGATGTTTCGTTAATTTGTTTATAGAAATTAACAAATTCTGAAAAATAGCACGTTTTTAGGAAAAATGTATTATTGAAGATAGTTTTAAGAGTATCCTTACGATTTTTGGTAGGCGGGGGTTTTTAGGGTCGCTGATTACGAATGCGTTTTCAGATTTGCAAAATTCAAAATGGCGGACACAATATGGCGGCTGTACACTTCAAATGACGGATTTTATGACCGCAAAATGATTGCAATTGATTTGAAAGTATGGAAAAGATCTTGGGTTTTATGATTTGCGAAGGTCAAACGACTTTTTGCGTTTTGGTCCACCATATTGGATCCGCCATCTTGAATTTTCAACTTTTGAGTGCAGATTCGTAATCAGCGACCCCAAAAACCCTCGAGTTTAAAATTTCAAGTCGATAGTAAGTAACGAAAAATGTGTGCCGCTAAGGGTTAAGGATCGCGTTTTTAGGGTTGGTTATGGGAACGGGGCGAACGGGGCTCACCTTTTGGTGACCTGAGGTGCCCGTTCCTAGGGGAGCGTCGACACGGCGACACACATGCTTGTCGCCCGAGCACAACAGCGTTGGGTCTCGATAAATCGGGACCGCTGTTTGCACGGCCTTGAGCCACTTTGGACGCTCCCTGTTGCACCACTTCCACGTAACAGTCGGAAGTGTGGCGTGTTGATGAGTTGTACATACTTGGCAGGGTAGATTAAGTTTCTACAATAATAGTGGTTGATACAGCAATCCTATTCATTTTATGACATTAGAAGGCTTAGTTTTCTTCCGTCACATGCCGACTACTAGATCATTAGAAAGGGGGGTGAAACGGGTGATTTTACCCTTTGTAACAATAAATTTTATATTAATTTGACTATCCATGAATTTAATTTCTTGCTACTAGGCTCTAGGGTGTCTCTTACTTAGGGTGATGACGATTTTTTCCAGCTCACCCCCCACATAAACTACAAATAATTAAAAAACAAATGCCTAGTTTTTTTTCAGACTTTTACCTCAATTCTAACTCGTGCACCAAGAGGATGGATTTATCCATTTAAAATACATGTGTTTCGGACACATTCTCAGTATGCATTTTATTGTAGGAGTAATAATGTCCAAAAATATTTATAACTGTGAGATTTTAGTGGCCATTAGTGCTACTACCTGCGAAAAAAATCAGATCATCATACCAGGCAATCTAGACGAATTGTACACCCTTGAAATTAATTTTTTTTTTATTTAGAGAAAGTACAATTCATCTAGATTGCCTGGTACGATAATGTGAATTTTTTCTCAGATGGTAGCACTAATGCCGGCTGAAACCTCGCAGTTACAGATATATCTAAATACTATTATTCTTTCAATAAAAAATATACCGAGATGTGTCCAAACATGTCTATTTTAAATGGGGAAATCCATCCTGTTGGTAGCACGTGTGAAAGATGAGTTAAAAATCTGAAGAAATTAAGCAAATTATTTTCGAATTACTTGAAGTTCATTTGGGGGACGAGCCGGAAAAAAAAATCCTCAACACTCTAATTAAGTGACACTCTACTAAGCACTCAGGTTGGAAGCTGCAAGCAATGTGTGATCTGTTCCTGCCACAGACATGGACTTTGTAACTGTTATCAGTATTACTATTGAATGCATTACGGTGCAAACTCAAAGCCGTTTTTCTTCAAGTTTCAATCATGTATGTCGTAATGCACTGTACTCATGATTATTCAAGGAAGACTTTAAAAATTTTCGGTTTTAGTTATTTTGAGATAAATATGTCTTGTACACAGAGTAAACCTATTATGTAATCTAACCGATAGTACAGAAGCATGTTGAACATTGTGAAGAGAAAAAAAATTATGAAATTTAGCCAAATACCTCACATTCTCCATAAGTAGGAATAGGGTTTTGGCAGTTAGAATGATTCGGTGATTTTACGGTAGTAATTCAATATTGGGTGTTATTGAAAACGCCCACCGAATTGTCTGATATCCAGACACTGACGCCTCTCTCGATTCAGTTAGCTGGCAGCAGTGCCTCTGGAGAGATATATTTATTCTGCAATGTTGCCTATTTTGAATATTTATTGAGTGTGATCGAGTTTTGAAAGGAAATTAGTACGACATGACTGCAAGGATCCTCTTGCGGTCCCGATGGGCCGTGGCTTTTGCTTTGCTCACTATCTTTGTAAGCGTTTCCGAAACGTGGATTAACGATAGGTGAGATTTTTATCTTATAGTAAGAGATAGCGAACTAATTAATCCGAAAATTTCAGATCAAAAGAAATTCACTTTAACGCAAAATTAAACATATACAGTTTGCCTGAATTCGTTCCGTACAGGAATGATCGATGTATTATATTGATGCAAACTTGATTCAGTTTACAGAGTTGTATACACATTCCTTACGTATAAATATATCGCTGTGAATTGAAAATTTGACAGGCCGGTTCTAGAAGTTCGTGACGGAAATCTCTTCATCACTAGTGCCCAAGATAAGAACATCACTTTACAGACTCGCGGTGCGAGCTACGTCACCGTGAACGGACTTAATCTGGTACAGGTCGCGTCGTCGGTGAGTAGATTACTTCCAAATTTTCATTTCATCTTACCTGCTTTGTTCGGACCATTTTTGAAAATTCGAAATCGATCACAGGCGTACAACGCTTCGAAATTAGTGGAAACATGGAAATACGGAATCCTCGGAGATGTCGAGTCCAAGCTCCAAGAGATAAGAGGAACGATATACGACGATCGCTCTGGTCTAGTGAGCAGAATTAGTGCCATTGAATTAGGCACTAGACAGAACGCTACCGTTAGTATTTCTCTTGCAATGGTCGTCAACGTACCGTAAGAATAAACAAATTCATTATGCTCCTCCTCGATTCGACAAAAGAAATTCTAACTCAATTAATACTCGAAATACTCGAAGCAGTGCCAAAACTTGACGTATTTCTCACTCTCTTACGGTAAATCTCAGCTCACCTCTCATTTTCTAGGATGGACGCGATAGTCTTACCGATTTTGCACGAACTCGAATTCAGCGGCTCACCGTACGAGTATGTATTATACCTATTTGCTGTTCGATTTAATGATTATTTTCAGCAGGTTTCAGTAAGAATTTGCATTACAATCTTCTCGCTTCAATAGTTTGTATTGTATTACGTAACGCTGACTTTCTAGCATTGATATGAGTACTTCTATAACATAGGTGCGTCGAACGGAACGCCAGATCAGAGATATCCTGAACAAGTTGCAAACCGATGAGTGTGAAAGTAATCCTTGCCAGAATGGCGGTACTTGCGAGGATTTAATAGACGGGTATAAATGCCGCTGCACGGAAGGTTGGGAGGTAATTTCTTTTCACCCTCTGTTACAGCGATTCAAGTACGTTGATGAGGTATTTAAAACAATGGAATGTATTTATTGTTGTCCCAGGGACCGCAGTGCACTAGGGATATTGATGAATGCACCAGGTACCACGGAACTGATTTAGGATGTCAGAACAATGCTGTCTGTACAAATCTTCCTGGAACTTATGGGTAGGTTTCAAAGAGTAAATCACCTCTCATTAAACTATTTGAACGCATTTACCATAATTTATTTCGTATATCTTCTGCGGTGCAGATGAGCAGAGGAGTAGAAAATTAACTGTTCTGGTCTCACCAGATGCCCGTAACACAAAACTTGAATATATCTTATATAAAACTGTTATGGGCACTTGAAACGTGATGCAACTGATGAAGCTTTATTTGTTAAACAATAGATGCGTCTGTACATCAGGATGGTACGGTACTCACTGCAAGACACGGACAAAAGTATGCAACAGAGAAAACTCAAACGAACTTTGCGGGCACGGCGTCTGCGTTGAAAGTGATACATTACTTGGTTACTCTTGCTCGTGCGACGAGGTACAAATCTAAAACAAATCGTTGTCGGTAGCGGTTTTCTTTGCGCGAAGATCTTTCAATGGTTCATTGTGTAGGGCTGGACTAGCACCAGTGCAAATCCGGCTTGTGTCCAAGACGTCGACGAGTGTGCCGCCAAGCATCCTCCATGCTCCGTCAGTCCCATGGTGCCGTGCATCAACGTGCCTGGGGGCTTTCACTGCGGATCGTGTCCTCAGGGCTTTACAGGAAACGGGTACTACTGCGCGGATATCGATGAGTGTCTTACTAACAACGGTGGTTGCAGTCTTTCACCCTTAGTGCGGTGCTTCAATACAATGGTATCGCGTCAAACAAAATCATCGGGAACTTTAATGCGTGGCCCTTACGAATGATTGACAGTGAAACTGCATCCTTTTTGCAGGGGTCAAGGATGTGCGCGCCGTGTCCAACTGGTTATGAAGGTGATGGAGTGACCTGCAACTACGTCGGACGTTGCAGAATAAACAATGGCGGTTGTCATCCGTTAGCGACATGCATCAATAGCCCAGGGATGGGCGACTGGTCCGTTCAATGTCGCTGTCCGGCAGGATATCGCGGTAATGGAATGGGACCAAATGGTTGCGAGGTAGGATCCGATGTTTTGAGCCCTTCGACCTGTACCAGCAACCCCTGCAGCCACGGAACTTGCATTTCGAACGGGCCTTATGATTACACGTGTCGATGTGAATCTGGATATACCGGTGAGATATTCTGATGTGGATATTAACCTTGACGATTGAAAATCTTGGCGTTGAAAGCTAACGGAACTGCGTGTATATTCATCTGTGGAAATGAGCTAGTGGATCAAAAGAATACTAAGTGAGCGGGACGCGTATTTTTCAATGTTTAGGAAGAAACTGCGATACCAAAGCGAATCCTTGCGATCCTAATCCTTGCCGAAATCGAGGGACATGCACTGTTTCTACAAGACAACGACCAATTTGTGTGTGCACCGGAAGCTTTACTGGACCCCAGTGTGAAACTCCCACGGAGACCTGTGGGGGATTTATTGAGGATCCAGCAGGAATTTTGCAATTCCCCAGTGACGGTAGTAAGTATCCAAATGGCTTGAGCTGCGCCTGGGTTCTTGGCGCCGATGAAAACAAAGTTTTGAATGTCACCTTCACGGCGTTCGACCTTGAATCTTCCACGGATTGTCAGACCGATTACCTTCAGGTGAGTCAGGAAAGACTATTCAAAAGACTATCATCGTGATCATAGCACATACTTCTTATCGTACATAATTAATCCGCAGATTCACGACGGCCGCACAGCTGGAGAACACTCGATCGGAAGATACTGTGGCGTGAACTTACCCAGAAATGGAACTATAATCTCATCTGACAGGTATTTATACCTTTGGTTCCACTCGGACGGAAGCTCAGCTTACGACGGATTCACCATGAACTGGACGTCGATAGACCCGCAATGTGGAGGTGAGATGAGTGCAAGTTTCGGTAAGATAATCTCTCCGGGATGGTCGCACAGATATCCGCCAAACAGAGACTGCCGGTGGCACGTTATCGTCAACCCTGGAAAACGAATTCAATTCCATTTCTACACAATAATGCTGGAGGAGAGTCCTACCTGCCAGAAAGATTATCTCAAGGTAAAGTTCTTCTGTTTCTTGCCATAAGCTCTTCGAGTATGCACCAGTACTGCAGTCGTTAACTGGATGTTTTATTCATTCCAACAGATTATGGATGGGCCAGGCGACAGAAGCCAACAGTTGGGACTATTCTGTAACCACACCAATCCACCACAACTTGTGACATCTGGATCGGAAGCTTGGATTCATTTTCACTCCGATGATTCAGGACAAGACGTCGGTTTTGAAATCGGTTTCTCGACCATTGAAGGTATGAAAAATGTTTTACCTGTATCAGTAACTTTTCGAGTGTTTAAAACAGCAGAGATGCGGGTCACTGGTCTTCCGAGAGTTGTTTTTCGTATTACTTGAAAAATAATTTCTCCAGGATCGCCGGGATGCGGAGGCATTTATACAACTCCTTCTGGCACCATCACTTCACCCAATTTCGAGACTCGGTACGATCGAAACTTGGATTGTGAGTGGAGAATTCAAATACCGGTTGGAGAACGAATCAAGATAACATGGGTCAGCTTTGACGTCGAGACTTCCACTGGCTGCAGGTGGGATTTTGTCGAGGTGTGTAAATTTTTCTGCGCAGACTTTCCACACGGCCTCGGGGCACAGCGAATTTGAATTACTTACAAATTTTACACATTTTCGGCTAGTTATTGTATTGAATTCAAGTTACTGAATTATTGGTATACTCCGTTTCACTCGTGTTTGGGCTAAAAAATACCGGATGTACATATTTTTCTACCACAGGTGCGGGAAGGGGTGGACATAAGAGGTCCGTTGATTGGGAGGTATTGCGGTTCCATGCTGCCGCAGTCTATACGATCTGAATCAAATGTTGTACTGATAAGATTCAAAAGTGATGCGAGTCGTCAGGAGAAAGGATTCAAACTAAATTACGAGGTTAATTGCGGCGGACAATTTGTTGACCCCACGGGTGTTTTGAAATCCCCTTACTATCCGAATCCTTATCCGGCCTCGAGGACATGCATTTACGAAATAATACAGCAAACTGGGAAAGCTATAAGATTGACTATCAAGGCTATGGATATTGAGGGTCCAGCGAGATTCCGTTGCCGCTTCGATTACTTGGAAGTCCACGATGGTAACAGTGAGAAGGCGACAAAAATCGGAACCTACTGTGGCACAAACGCATCGATTCCCTATTTCCCCATTTTGTCAACGCACAATCATATGTGGATTAAGTTTAAGACAGACGCCAGCGTTCACAAACGAGGATTCATGGCTACCTACGACGTTGTCGATATTAGTGAGCAGAATTTTCCTACTTCTAAATTACCCTTAGATCAAAATTGCACCTACGACTGTTACCTTATCATTTTTCCCAACCAGGGTGTGGAGGTATCTTTACAGCGACAACGGGTATAATTCAGTCCCCTTCTGACAATGGAAAATACGGGAACAACGAGGAATGCACCTGGATCATTCAGGCACCCCCAGGATTTATTGTGCGGCTTAATTGGCACATATTTGATCTGGAATCGCATCGAGCCTGCTACCACGATTATGTCAGAGTATACGATTACACGGTAATGGACGTAAAACAGGAAATAGGAACGTAAGTTATATCCGTTGATCGATTCATCACTTTTTCATTTGTATTTTCAAAGTCTCCAGAAAAAAGGATTCCACGATTATCTCAACCGTATTCCTGGTAGTGTATGATAATTACCTGCCTCGTTCCAGGTTCTGCGGAAAAAAACTACCGCACGTGATGACTACACAATCGCGAATGATGTCAATCAACTTTCATACAGATTCTTCTGGTAGGAGTGACGGATTCATGGCTGTGTATACATTTATCGATGCTTCAAGATCCTGTGGCGGACACTTGTCGACGCTGACAGGCGTTATTAAGTCGCCAGGTCATCCCCAGCCCTATCCGGAGAACAGAGTATGCGAATGGTTCATCTATGCTCCTAGCAGGCACCAAGTCGTATTGAATGTTAGGAATTTCAGTATCGAGGCGGACTCATCGTGCAGATCTGACAGTCTCGAAATTAGGTAAAGTCCGTATCTCCTGCTCATATTTTCGTATGCACGTGACAAAATTCGCGGTGATCGAGTGCTACAAAGTATAATGGTATCCTCTCCACAAAAATCCACTTTTGGAGCCTTACGGAGATAGTTGCGGGCTTATATGTTACATGCAATTCCACTTTCTTTAGAAACGGAGGCTCGAAATCATCTCCCCTGATTGGAAAATACTGCGGAACAGAAATACCGAAGCTAATTTCGACCTTCGGCAATCAGATGTACCTGAGATTTACATCTGATAACTCAAGAAGTGGAGCCGGTTTCCTCATAGAATGGGATAGCAACCCAGTTGGTTTGTAATTATTGTCTCATGTCGATTCACGGACAATGAGGAGGATCTACTTCTTGATAGCATAAATGTTTCCACCTTACAATATTTATTAAATCTCAACAGGTTGCGGGGGTACTTCGACAACCTCCAGTGGATCGATCATTTCTCCTAATTACCCTGAACCGTATCATGACCTCGCTGAATGTCACTGGGATTTTAGAGTTGCTCACGGCAGCGTTATTCAATTTATCATCGTGGATCTCCAGCTCGAAGAACATAACCAATGTCGATATGATTTTATCGAAATTACTGAAGGGGTTCCTGGACACACGAAAAGCTTGGGAAAATACTGCAGCAGTGATCATCCTATCTACATACAGACCACAACGAATGTAGCAAGTATTCGTTTCCGTGCTGATATCGAAAACGCCGGTCGTGGTTTTCAGATAAACTACCAAACTCGTGAGTGATATTGGTTTCAACAAATATCAGTAAAGTCAAATTATAATAAAAAAAAAAAAAAAAAAAAAAAACAATTGAGGAGAGACTTTCAATTTTTCTAGTCTGCCACCGCATACTTAAGGGATTCCGAGGAGTGATTGAATCGCCAAATTTCCCGAACAATTACCCACACCGAGAAAACTGTAGCTGGGTGATCGAGGCACCCCTGGGCAACAAGATAAATGCGACCTTTTCTCACTTTGACTTGGAAGCAGGGCTCGAAGACTCTTGCGATTTCGATTACCTAAAAGTAACCGAGGGGGACCACAATGTGTCGACAAAATTTATCAACAAATACTGTGGCATGGAACTTCCACCCAAGATAGTATCTACTCAACGTCAGGTCTTTCTTCAATTTTATTCCGACAGCTACAGTGCAAGTAATGGATTCCGGCTTGAATGGATTGTCAACGGTTAGTTTATGAAGTCAAGCATATATTAGATTCATGAAAATAATTACGCATGTATAGGAATTGATCAAAGTTTTAGAGTAACAATAAATGCTGAAATGTGGATAAATTCATAGGTTGCGGTGGTCTCTTAACTAGTCCACAAGGTACGATCACATCTCCAGGATGGCCCGGGCCGTACCCAGCGGATATTGAATGCCTTTGGCACATAGTGGTGGACTATTCTCAAAGTATAGAACTTCAGTTGGTTAAAGTCGACATGGAAAAGACGTCGGAATGCGGAGCTGATCATTTAAGCGTGTACAACGGAGCAGACGACAAAGCGATACAGCTGATAGAAACATGCCAAGTGTCCAGCCCGCAGACACTTACCAGTACAGGAAATCAAATGTTCATCAAATTTTTCACCGACTCCTCATTCGAACTCTCGGGATTCAAAGCTACTTATAAAAGCATTCCTATCGAATGCGGCGGTAAATTTACCACATCTACTGGAGTCATACATTCCAAAAACTATCCGTTGAATTATCCAGCAAATCAGAGCTGCGAGTGGCTCATTCAAATTGCTGAAAACCACCTTGTCAATCTGACATTCCTCGACTTTGATTTAGCGTCGACAACTAACTGTAGCGACGATTATTTTAAGGTATGTACTAGGCTTTCATAGTTATTCTGCGATCTGATTGTTAAAAAAAAACCAGCCAATCTAAGCAAAATCCATGTGTTTCACTCGGTTTGTCCATGATTGCTAAATATTGTGGGGGTGTGTGAAAATGCACCATTTGCTACAATCATGGTAGATTAACAATGTCTGCATTTCGTAACAGATTTACGATGGTTCAACGCGAGATTCGCGCCTACTGGCAACTCATTGCGACAATCGACTACCTCCGTCTTATATTTCCTCGAGCAACAGTCTTTTAGTAGTCATGAGAACAGACCCCTACATCCAGGCGAAGGGTTTCAAAGCAAGATATGATATGGCATGCGGCGCACGCATTGTCACCCGTGAGGCCGGAATTATCAGGATGGATCCTACAGTCGGCTTACATACGCACATAGAGAACTGCACGTGGACCATTATAGCCGAAGATCCAGGTAAAATTCTTCACCAATTGCATATTAATTCATCGATCCAAGCACAACGTTATTGCTCTAGTGATTCATACGGCCGGCATGAATCGGCCAGAAAGGGTTCGTAACGTTGAAATTTAACGAGTAGAGTTAAACCTTTTGACCAAAGTATTTTGATCCAAGGGACAGTTGCTCCAACTGATTGAAATCTCGGTCAGGATACAAACAAAATTTTTTTCCCCGACCACTGAATGGAGCCGAATTCAGTAGGGATTCCGGTGAATCAGACACGTTATAATTATCATGTTATCTCATATTTCGTACAGCGGATCATGTCACGTTAACGCTAACGGACATGAGAGTACTGACATCGATCACTAGCGATGAGTGCATGGAACTTTCTATAAAGGTTTTCGAGGGCGAAGCAACCGATGGACCATTGTTGGGCACCTGGTGCGGGACTAAAGTTCCACCGCCAATAACAAGTCATGGAAATGTATTAAGTATCCAGGCCAGATCTCAGTTGCTTGAGTACGGCTCATTGTACATGGCAAGGTTTACAGGGGCTTACTCTGTCCTCAACACAGGTATTGTTCAAATATTTAAAACCCAGCGCAATATTTGGCGACGTAGTCGCCTAGGGAGCAATGCTTCTGTGAAATGGTAATACTGATTATTGCAAAATAACGACAGCTTGCGGAGGTACTTACACATCGGAACACGGAGCGATTGCCACACCTGGACGTCCAGGAAATTACCCCCGAGGCGTGGAATGTGAATGGAGCATTCAAACATCACCGGGAAACCCGATAAGCTTGTCATTCCGGGAGTTCCATCTGACTGAAAGTGAAAACTGTAATTTGGATTACGTCGAGGTACGGGAAGTGAATGCGGCTGGAAGACTACTCGATGTTTATTGCGGTGAAAACGCGAGCACGATAATTTCGCAAAAAAATTTATGGGTCAAGTTTCAAAGTAGTGCTGAAGATACGAATAAAGGATTCGTAGCTGATTATAGCATTCTACCTGGAAATTTGGAGCTCTCAGGACCTACTGGAGACATTGCGTCTCCGTTGTATCCACAATTATGCGTTCTGGAAGGAGAATATTTCTGGCGAATTACCGTTGATAGCGGATTTACGATACAAATTACCTTCAAAGATTTCTCCATCGAAAGATATGGAGAAGAATGTTACATTGCACTTACTGTGAGTACCTCGTAATAGCTGAAGATAAGATGTAACTTTCTTATTAAATTATTTACGCAGGGGGAAGCGGGGAAAAATCTTTCAATAGCGATTTGGTACGATTGTTATACTTGGTGATTAATTTTTGTACTTTACGTCGTAGATTTACGACGGATATAACGAAGATGCTCCGGTTTTGATGAGCAAGTGTGGTATGATATTGCCGGGTATGGTACGAACTTCCAGTAATATAGTTTACATCAAGTTCGATCATACGATCTTATTACAAGAAGGTAGCAAGTTTTCTTTAAGCTGGTTGCAAGTTCCCAGAAGTGATGGTGACGGAATTTCTATTTCGGGTAAAGGTAAGTGCTTCATAAGTAAAATTTGACTATCGGCATGCACGTTACACAAGCATAAAATCTTACTATTAAAAACATGCAGAGTGTAACACAGTGGTCGCGTTGACTGCTCCGAGAAACAACAGCTACACTTTCAACTCACCCGGTTGGCCAAATGGTTACAAATCGGATCTCGACTGCGTCTGGACCATCGAGTCGGTTCCTGGAACACACTTGGCAATAAAGTTTAACAGTTTTGAGCTGGAAGAAACTGAGAATTGCATTGCAGATCAAGTTAAAATTTATACAGGAAACTCTCTGACATCTCAGCAGCAGTGGACACAGACAGGAAACTTTTGCTACCGCAATACTACTGGCACAACTATAGAAGCATCAAATTTAATGAAAATCGAATTTAAGACCGATGTATACGGAAATAAAACCGGATTCACGGCTATAGTTCGGAGAGGTATCTTTTCAAAATCCTTAATCGATTAAGGTCGTCGTAGAAACATGTAACTACCCTATGAGATCATGGCAACATCTAATCATTTTGTGTCATCAGTGTGTGGTGGTGAGCTGTACGGACCGAACGGAGTCATAGAAGTTAATCGAACAACGGATTCTGACCATAATAATAGATGGTGGAATCATCTATGCGAATGGAAGGTCACCGTAAGGCGAGGGAAAACCATTGAAGTGAAGTTTACCGATTTAAACATACCGAGAAACGACGGTGTTGCATGCGCGGAAGCCTATGTTATGGTAAAGTCGAATTACTCGCATCCCGATGATATCTTCCACTCTGATTATTTGCAATGATTACCGATTGCAGTTGAAAAACGGCGACGCAGTCTCGTCTCCTCTCCTTGGCCATGGCAAATATTGCGGTACCACACTTCCTGCTCAGAGTTTGCAAACAACTGGGAATTCACTTTATGTTAAGTTCACTGGCTCCAAGATGCGTGATCTCTTCAAACTCACGTACAGGTAAAATTGTGGTTCCATTGCTCAGTTTTTCGATTGATTTTATTTTATTCGTGTTACGTTATGGAAGATAATGGCATTTATCGATCCTCTGACAGAAAATAATAATATTCTTTAGGGAGGTGGGAATAAATTGTGGCGGTGACATCCTCCTATCGAAGGAAAACCAAAGTATTAATATAAGTAGTCCAAACTACCCGAACATTCCAAATCCATATACCGAGTGTTTCTGGACAATAATGGCACCGGGTGGGGAACTGATCTCGATTCATTTCCTAGAGAGATTCGATCTTACCCACGATCCTGAGTAAGTAACTTCGTAACAATGTCGTCGATGATTCTCAATTAGTGGCTACGTAGTTTATTTGACAATGTGAAAGATTTGACGATGTCACACGTAATGCTGTCACATTTCAGCTGCAATAAGGAATATCTTGAAATCAGAGACGGAGGAACTGAGTTATCGACGTCCTTGGGACGATTCTGTAACGGGAAACCATCCAGCTTGACCACGACCGGAAATGCCATGTATCTTCATTTTTATACCGACGTACCTGAACCTAAGAATGGTTTCAAGGCTACAGTGAACACTGGCAGTAAGCGAATTTTCGGGGATTTTGAAGCTGGTTGGGATACCGTGTGATTTTATTTACTTGATTTTTCAATAATTCAATCCTTTCTATGGTGAGCAGATCATTGTAACAGAATTATACGAAGCTCACGAGGAGAGCTACAATCACCTCGTTATCCGCACCCCTATCCAACTGGTTATCACTGTAAATGGACCATCATCGGCGTTCCTACTCACACAATAAAGCTGCAATTTTTAGAACTCGATTTACCAAGCAGAACGAATTGCAGCCTCACTGACCACGTTGAAATTATCGATTACGTAACAAACAGCTGGAACGGCCGTAAGTGCTTATACTCCATTCTAAGTGATCAGTGTGCAGGAGAGTGTCAAAAATTTTCAGCATGTCACAGGAATAGAATATCACCCATCTCTCATGTCGTGTTAACAAATAATCTTGAGGTTGATAATGACGCGTATATTTGGGCTTAAAAAAAATCAAATAAATTCTTATCTGTCCATTTAGCTGAGATGAATAGCAGCATTGGTAAATATTGCGGTGATTCAAAGCCTGAAATAATTCAAACATCGGGAAACAAAGCAGAGGTTATTTTCACAAGCGATCAAGAACCGTCCACTAGGTTTACAGGATTCAAAATCAACTTTACTATTTCTAAAGAAGGTAAGTGAATTTTTTTCGTAGTACAGCATCCGCTGAGGATAAATAGGAAGATTTAGATTCACTAAGAACATGGTTCCACGTCAGTATATATTGCGATTAAACTAAACTTTGCAGCATGTGGCGGTAAGCTCGTTGGCGAAGCTGGTGATTTTACATCACCTGGGTACCCTCGTCCTCCGGGTGCAAGATACAGGTAATTTTATTCTCAATACAAAAGAATCATTAAATGAATTTTCTTTGTTCAACTAATATACATTAGTATCCGTTTTTAATAGATTTTGTTGGTGGCAGATAACAGTGCCAGACGGATATCGTGTTCAAGTCGACCTAATTGATTTTAACCCACCCACGACTAGATACGGACGCTACCATCTCATGTTAGAACCGGGGATTACAGTACGTGATATTAATGCAAACTACTCTGCGTATCATATTCTTACAACGTTGGGTTCGACTAAGGGGTTAATCACTCCTGAAATCTGGTGTACACCTTTCCGTAAATCTTGTGAAGTTTCTTGAGATCTTTGAAATCTCCTGAAATATTTCGTAATTATGAAATCTCTTGAAATCTTCCGAAATCTCTTAGATTCCATTGAAATCGTCTGAAATTTTTTGAAATCACCTAAAATCCTTGAAAATCTCATGTACAATCTTAAAAATCCTCTGGATTCTCTTAGAATCTTATGAAATCCTCGAAATCATGTGTAATTTTTGAAACCTCTTAAAATCATTAGAAATCTCTTGAAATCGTCTGAAATCATTTGTCATTCCTTGAAATTCATTGAAATCATCTGAAATCTTTCTAATCATCAGGTGTACATTAAATCCATGAGTTATTATCCCCTCAGGTTCGACGAGACTTGGAATTTAAATATATGTATTAATTGTGTTGTTCTTGCCAAGCTCAACAGCTGTGTACAACATACTTATGTAACTTGGCAATTCATAGAGATATTTCTTTCAGTTTTTGAATGCTTTCGATTATGGAAGTCGGATTGGAAAGGCCTCCAGCACCCAAACGCAGAGGCAATTTCGCAGTAGCGGCAACACGATGCTTGTTCACTACTGGGCAGGCCGAGAGGCCATGAGCGGTTTTAAAGCTCATTACAGTAGCATTGCTCCTGCACGTAAGTTTGCCAATGCCATGAATATCGTTCCTTGTCACATTTCGAATATAGAAACCTTATTCACGAATTCATTTCATTATTGCAGTATGTGGTGGCAAACTAACAGACGGTCAGGGTACTCTAATTTCCCATGGCGATTCTATTTACAATATGACAAACTTTTATTGCAAATGGACACTTCAATCGCCTTTCATCAATTCAACGGAACAAACACTTGCATTGAACATGTCAGGAACGATTGGTATACGAAACGTTCGGATCAATAACTTTTACCGTTGTTCACAATATGTCCCCAGACTGCAAGTAACCGATAGTAAGTTGTAACATTTAACACGCAGTTGAGCTCCGGGTTAATCAATCGATATATATATATTGTTTTTCAAACCATATTTTATTCAGTTTCTATGGATTGCACAGTGAAAATGACACCGCACGAAATGGAGCATACTTTGTATACGTGTTAAATTTGTTCCCTTGCTCAAGATGTAGAATAAATGAATCAGGCTTTTATCTAAAATTTCATAGAGTATTTGTATCTAGTTTCTATATTGAACTATAGAAATCGTACCGTATGAATAAGTTCCGAATAGGCACAGATGCAAACCGAATAGGACCAGGATTCATGTATCCGACATTTGAGGCAAGGGCAGTGAGAGTTATTTCAGTTTTTTTATTTTTCCTAAACAGAAGAACTTTTATTTCTATTTAAGGTGTCAAATTTTCAATCGGTGATGCTTGTGGAAATATAGACGGTGTTACCTTACGAAGTCCGTCACCAAGTAATATAATCCTGGTGAGTAAATATTGACTGGAATTCATTGCACATCGCATAACGATTGACGAAAAAAGACAACTGACACTTCGAGTGGTGATATCGAGAAAGTAATCGTTGACACACGGAAATAAATTTAATACCAAACTCTTATAATAGTTAAATAATATACCTGTGCATTTTGTTTCTTGTTATAATAATTAAAGTGTACCGAATGAGTCAATAATAACAAGGATTATGTATTAATCTATCGACAGTTACGAAGTGAAAACAACTATTTTATGAGCCGAGCAACAGAAAGATTACCGGTAAATGCTACGATTAGCTACCGCTGGAATCAGTGTGGTGGATTGCTGGGCGGCCCATATCAAACAATTACTGCACCAAAAAATCGAACTTACCCGATAGATTGCGTCTGGCGAATAGAGTATCCGGATGCAGGAGACAAAATTTTGATGACTTTTAAAAAATTGAATCTTACAGGATGCGACCGGAATTACATTACTATAAGGTAAAATGTGCACTTAGCTGGAGAAATATATTATGTAAAATTCCTTTCTGTGTGTATTCCATAAGTATTTACACTTTTCAAACAGAAATGGAGGTCCGAAGTCACCGGAGTTGCCCAAATATTGTGGATCAACCATACGGAATACTACATTGTCAAGTTCTAACAAATTGTGGATCGTGTATCACGCCGAAGACCCGGGTGACTTTGAACTGCAGTTGGACACATATGATCCCCCTTGCAGTATGGAGTACATGAGAAACCGTGGAGAGATTTCCAGTCCTAAGTATGCATTATTCCGATTACTCTGAGTTCTTTGATGGCTTTTGGATATTTAATCAATCGTTTCTTATACAAAAACTATGCGGTCAAAGAACACGGTAGGAACCACTCTTGCCGCGTATCTGTGATATAGTATATTTTGACAGGTTCCCAATAACACAGTATCCGAATAATGCAGAGTGCTCGTGGAATATAACAGTAGATCCCGGATATCACATTGGATTAGAGTTTGTAGACCGGTTCCAGCTGGAACAAAGTGCAGACTGTGCCAAGGACTTCGTCCAGGTACCTCATATCAGTCTTACAATAGACTGAAGTATTTCAATCAGATAGTGCCCACCAACAATTAATTACGAGGTTGAAGTGAGTTACGTTAACGTAACGAAAGAATGAGAAGATAACTACTATTTTGGAATGTTTAAGTGACTTTGAAGGAGTCAAGTTTTTAGAATTCGAGTATATTTTGCTTCATTATAGCTCACTGAAATTTTAAATAATCCTAAATGCGCAAAATGACAATTCTTTCTAGACATGCATCATTGCTAAAATAACGTTACTGACTTTACCCTCATAATTAATTAAATGTTACGGTCTCTCCGCCAGAAACCCACTCAGATCAGTTAGCGTTTATTATCACGAACAAGTGCAACTCCGATCACAGGTGTTCGATTGGCGCGAGGATCCTACAACCGGGGTTACTTCGTTGTATCCTTACCCGAAACTATGCGGTAGATCAATGCCTCAGCCGCTGAACTCAACTTCGAATCGCATGAGAGTTTTGTTCCGGTCAAATGATAAGATTCAAGGGGACGGATTCCGTGCAAGATGGAATGTCAATTGCGGTGGAACCATATTAGTAACGAAGCAAAGGAAGTATCTCACTTCGCCCGGGTGGCCCGGATCGTACGGAGCAAACCTGTTCTGTAACTATACGTTTTTAGCGCCGGGAAAGAACATTATTGTGCGGTTTGTTCAATTCACTATGGGATATTCAGGTAAATTGTTTTGCTAACTATGAGTTGCATGCGAATAATTAAGTTTGATGGCCGACACTTAAAGCACTCACGATCTCTTCTACAGTCGGGATCGATGCATGTAAGAACGACAAACTAACTATAATAACGAGCAATGGATATAGAAGGGAGGCTAATTCATGGTGTGGTACTGATATTCCACCTGTACAAAGAGTTGATTCACGATTGGAAATGCATTTATCAACGAATGCATGGATGCAATTGGGGAGATTCAAATTAGAATATTATGTCGACGGTAAGTTTCTGAAACACCGCAGTTCAATTGCTTTGTTCAAATTTTCGAATCATTTATTAACGTTTCGTCAACACACCTGCACCTTCTCAACGCAATGCTTCAAACAAATTTTACAGAATGCGGTGGTGTGATAACTAGCCCTACTGACATAAGCTCACCTTCACTAGATGATAGTGGTACTTATTACGGAAGAATTAATTGTACTTGGATCGTACAGGCTCCGCCTGGAAAAAGTATTATCCTCAGAATTGAAAGCTTCGATCTTGAAACCAGTACCAGGTCAGTAGTTAAATTTACCCTTTGAATTTGAAATGTCATCTTTAAAGTAAGCGAAGAGAAGGAAATCTGTATAAGTGGTGACATTCTAATATTAAAGACGTAAATTATTGTTTGAAATTTGGTGGAATTTGGTTTTCATGTGATATGGTTGAAATAACTAACTTCTTGTGTCGCAATGTAATTTTAGGTGCTTGTACGACTACCTAGCTGTGTACTCGACCCGAACTACGGAGAAAGAAAACAGGTTAATCCTACTATGTGGTACGTCGATCGGAAACCCCGCAATCAGATCAACAACTGGTATCATGAACATAAACTTTGTTACGGACGCTCACGATCACAGAAATGGCTTCAAAGCAAAGGCGAGTTCATGACTGTCTATATTTTTTTTTTTTTTTTAATTTATTTATTGTTTATTTCAACAGAACAACGTTCCTTGATATTTGGTGCATCATCCATCACATTAATACATACATGCACTTGTGTAATAGTTGTAGCAAAAAGAAAAATAAATTTAAAAGGAAAAAAGAAAAATAGGCAAGGAAAGGGGAAAAGAAAAGGAAAGAGACGTGTACGAAAAATTTACGATGGTTTGGGCTTTATACAGCTATATATAACTCATTCTTACATACCTCATATTTTAGCAATAACTCTAAAATTTGTTATAGCGCGCTTATTGGTTAGGTTATGGAAATCTGTCCTATCCATACTCTGATTAACAATATGACACTATCGGAATATGATGGATTTTTCTTTGAAACTTAGGTATAAGAAAGGAATAGATAGATATCTTGTTGACGTTCGCATTTGCCGACAGGGGCGATGGAAGTTGATTTTTGATAATATATGGGGACTATCCAATTCGCTGTTACGCATTTTATACAAGCGGTATGCATTTTGATAATTTCTCATTGCTGCTAAAGTGTTCACATATATTTAGGACCTTTGCTATTTGATTGTAATCATGATCTGTTTTTTCATGGGTTTTTTTAAGCTTAGGCTTGACGTTAGAGATGGTAGACATGGTGCTTCAGGAACCGCATTGCTTATTTTTGCGTTTTTACAGATATATGCTACATGCTCTTTAAAATTAAGTTCAATAGCAAAAACGACTCCTAAGTCTTTAACTGACGATGCAAACTGCAATTTGTTTAGTCCTTATATGCACGCTTTACATCACCAACAATGAAGTGAAAGTGAGACATGTGCTTATAATAGTATATAATAGTATGAGATGTGCTTTTTTCATTCCATAGGTTCTATTCACTACCGGTATCGCGAATGGCTGTGGGGGTGATATCGATCTTTCAGGATCACAAACTTTCCGAACACAAAATAATGCGACCTACAATTCTTTGGAAGATTGTCACTGGTCTATTCGAGCGCCGAGCGATAATTACATTAAATTCACGATTACCAGCATGGATTTGAAAAATGCAACATTTCCAGCGGGTGAAAACAGGACAGCAAGTGCGTCATGCTCTGGCGACTATCTGGAGGTAACAAGAATTCACGAATCTCAGACAATACTGTGATTTCAAAAATTTAAACACTCTGTAAAACTTTTTTTTTTACTCCTTTCCGAAGATACGCGACGGATTGGGTCCGTATTCCCAACTGGTCGGCCAATACTGTGGAAATGTTATTCCACCACCTATAACGTCGTCGACAAATAGAATGTGGATCAGATTTGTGACCGATAGTACACTAAACGGCAATGGCGTGACTGCAACGCTTGAAGCACTCCCTAGTAAGAATTGTATACAGTTCTTGCGTAATTTCTGCCTGAAAATAATCAAAATACTACCAGCTACTCATAAGTATACGCAATGCTTTTACGTTACAGCTCCTTGCGGCAATACAAATCTGTTGATTCAAAATTATACTCAAGAATTGAAATCACCGAACTTTCCGCACGGGTACGATGCTGGATTGAGATGTCGCTGGTTCTTGTCTTACCCGGATAGAACCTCAAGATATTGGAATAGTTTGACCATACACTTCAAGGAATTCGACTTGGAGAGTTCTGAGAATTGTAATAACGAGAAGCTGATCATCCATGATAAAAACGTTTGTAGTTTTTCTACTGTTTTTATACTTGTACCTAGTGAATTTCATTGATGTAACGTGATTCGTTATTCATCAGGCTGATGCCCACATCAGTGAAGGTTTTGGGGAAAACTTGGTATACGGCGGTAGAAGACGGTCAAGTAGATACTCCTGGCTGGTAATCAGACGTTATAGAATATTCATTTTTCACGAAATAAACGTTTGTGCTGATTTATACAGAAGGTATTCATTAATTTTTCAGAATTGGCGTGTAACACAGGAAACTTATTCATACTGTGGAAGCGATCTACCATTCGATTTTCACAGGTATGAATCTACACCTACATGATATTTCGATTAATCGTGTGTTGTATTGTAATTTTGAGGACGTCTTACTTGTGAAGGTGTAAACACATCGGGTATGAACGTACCGTTAATCAATCATTGTTTCACAGCTATGGAAGCGGTGTTGAAATCACTTTTGAATCGTCCCAAAATCCAAAAGAAAGACACAGAGGATTTAGGCTCGAATACGGCGAGAGCGTTTGTAATAGAAATTTCACTCGTCCTCAAGGACGCATTTTTCAACGCAGTTCGAAGGAGTGTTTCTTCACGATAACAGCTCCAGAGAATTCCACTATTTCACTTTACTTTAACAGCGTTTCCGGGTTATACGGTGACGATTGTCCTAGTAAAGCGTTACAGGTTGGTGTGTTTAGAATGTCTACAATGTGACCTTCAGAGTTGCGCCACGCGATAAGACTGAAGAAGGTTTCAGTGTTTACGATGGTGCAGCGTAAATTTGTAACAAACTTTATTGCAGGTACATGATGGAAGTTTCAGCAATACCACCTTGGCTCAGTTGTGCGGTAACACCATACCGAATCCTATCTTCAGTTCGGGGAACAAACTGAGCTTGCATTCGTTCAGACAATATTACGACATAACATACACGATGACTGACAAAGGTACCAGATTTTTGGAGATTCTGTTGATTGTTAGGATGTATTCGTGTTCCATTGATTTTCTAATCTACATTCTATCCAATGTTGCTGCAGGAAGAGGCTGCGGAGGGAAGCTTTACAATAGAATAGGTCGCTTCACATCCCCATTGTATCCGGGACCGTTCCGGAACGCGAGCGAATGCACTTGGGACGTGACTGTGCCAACGGGTTTTGTTGTGGATCTATACTTCAGGGCGTTTGACCTTGGACTGAGGGAAACCTGCTCGTCGGATGTTTTAGAAATTTATAATGTACAGCCTGATGGACAGGAACTATTCGTGAAAAGTTACTGTGGGGAGGTGAGTATTGCAATCGTGAAAACTACACTTTGAAAAAAAACTGCTAATTTTTAATTGCAAGTCCTTCTATTTTACTACTTATTGGTGAGCTTTAACGGATCTTTGCGTTTCGTTACAGGACAACCCAACTCCGTACCGTTCCTCGAATTATAGAATATTGGTAAGGTACAAGACATCGATGAATAACGGAGGTATGGGCTGGATTATTGAATTCAAAGCACGTCGTCATGGTCAGTAGCAATGAAAAATTTTGAATTATGATTTACACCTTCAACAACGGGCGTTTCAAGGTATGTTTCTTAATGATTTGCAGAGTAACGAACCAGCGCTAAACCGTCTCTGCACAATCAGCAACCATTCCACACTTTGTGCTGATACGAACTTGAACACAAGAAGCGGAACTGATAAACGATATATCCAGTTGCAAATTGTACCTGGATCGTTATGATGGGATATTGCCGAAGGGACTTTTAGTGTCACAGCTGTGATATTGACGTTCGAGCTCGATCAATTCCTTAGTGTATGATTATTAACATTATTGCGGTTTGTAACTATATGTGAATCATTTTTCTCCGTTTTGAAATATGTGATTCGGCCTGAGATTTCAGCGGGTGGCCATTATATCATGATTGCATGTCATCTTTGGGATTTCGCAATTTCCTCAATCCTTACGCCCATTCTTAAATACAATTTTTCACACTTATTGTGGCTGATGTCTTGACGTATCGTGTACGTATTTATGAGGTGAGTTATAATGGAAACTGTAGTTGGGGAACAAGTGACCATGTATTTTATTGAAGTCTCAAGTACTGTATCTCCTTGTGCAGTGTTTTCCATGCTCCAGAATGAGTGCGAGGGATGTGCGCCATCGGGAGAGACGAGCAATTGAGGAGCAGCAAACAATACCTGAAATCTGTTCGCTAAGCCTATTGAAGTCGATAAAACTATTACTGAAAGGGTGGGACCAACGGAAAGGGTGGGTCGCAAAATTACGTCAATATGGTGCACCACAAAGTCACTATGAATACTTTGCTAAATCGGCCAAATTTTGACTGAAGAAAACCAAAGGGGTTAGCCTTGCTTTTTTGCGATTTTTGGAGCTCAAAAACTTGTCGTCTGGGAATCGTTCTGCAGGACCCTATTCCGACTAATTGGACCCTCAGTAGTGCATAAAAGACGTCGAAAATATCGTAGGACCAACAGCAGAGAAATTACGAACGAAATTTTCCATTTTTTGGCCGTAACTCTTGATACGTTGCTCGCAGCGTATTCGGACTGTGCGCAGTCGATTCCTCTCGAAAAATTACGTCGATATAGTGCATCACAAAGTCACGTTAAATGCTTCCCAAAATCGGCCAAATTCTGACTGAAAAAATCCAAAGGGGTTAGCCTTGCTTTTTTGCGATTTTTGAAGCTCAAAAACTTTTCATCCGGGAATCGTTCTGCAGGACCCTTTTCCGACTAATTGGACCCTCAGGAATGCGAAAAAGACATCGACAATATCGTGGGACCAACAGCAGAGAAATTACGAACGAAATTATCCATTTTTTGGCCGTAACTCTTGATACGATGCTCGCAGCGTATTCGGACTGTGCGCAGTCGATTCCCCTCGAAAAATTACGTCGATATAGTGCATCACAAAGTCACGTTAAGAACTTCCCAAAATCGGCCAAATTTCGACTGAAAAAATCCAAAGGGGTTAGCCTTGGTTTTTTGCGATTTTTGAAGGTCAAAAACTTTTCATCCGGGAATCGTTCTGCAGGACCCTTTTCCGACTAATTGGACCCTCAGGAATGCGAAAAAGACATCGACAATATCGTGGGACCAACAGCAGAGAAATTACGAACGAAATTTTCCATTTTTTGGCCGTAACTCTTGATACGTTGCTCGCAGCGTATTCGGACTGTGCGCAGTCGATTCCCCTCGAAAAATTACGTCGATATAGTGCATTACAAAGTCACGTTAAGAACTTCC
Source organism: Diprion similis (assembly GCF_021155765.1). Lineage (NCBI taxonomy): Eukaryota > Metazoa > Arthropoda > Insecta > Hymenoptera > Diprionidae > Diprion > Diprion similis. Next base: position 14,357,239 of record NC_060114.1, read on the forward strand.
CAAAATCGGCCTAATTTCGACTGAAAAAATCCAAAGGGGTTAGCCTTGGTTTTTTGCGATTTTCGAAGCTCAAAAACTTTTCATCCGGGAATCGTTCTGCAGGACCCTTTTCCGACTAATTGGACCCTCAGAAATGCGAAAAAGACATCGAAAATATCGTGGGACCAACAGCAGAGAAATTACGAACGAAATTTTCCATTTTTTGGCCGTAACTCTTGATACGTTGCTCGCAGCGTATTCGGACTGTGCGCAGTCGATTCCCCTCGAAAAATTACGTCGATATAGTGCATCACAAAGTCACGTTAAGAACTTTCCAAAATCGGCCTAATTTCGACTGAAAAAATCCAAAGGGGTTAGCCTTGCTTTTTTGCGATTTTTGAAGCTCAAAAACTTTTCATCCGGGAATCGTTCTGCAGGACCCTTTTCCGACTAATTGGACCCTCAGGAATGCGAAAAAGACATCGACAATATCGTGGGACCAACAGCAGAGAAATTACGAACGAAATTTTCCATTTTTTGGCCGTAACTCTTGATACGTTGCTCGCAGCGTATTCGGACTGTGCGCAGTCGATTCCTCTTGAAAAATTACGTCGATATAGTGCATCACAAAGTCACGTTAGGAACTTCCCAAAATCGGCCAAATTTCGACTGACAAAATCCAAAGGGGTTAGCCTTGCTTTTTTGCGATTTTCGGAGCTCAAAAATTTTTCGTCTGGGAATCGTTCTGCAGGACCCTTTCCCGACTAATTGGACCCTCAGGAATGCGAAAAAGACATCGAAAATATCGTGGGACCAACAGCAGAGAAATTACGAACGAAATTTTCCATTTTTTCACCGTAACGCTTGATACGTTGCTTGCAGCGTATTTGGACTGTGCGCAGTCGATTCCTCTCGGAAAATTACGTCGATATAGTGCATATCGGATCACCTTTAAATATTTTTTGCAATAGGACGAATTTCATCTGAAAAAACACGAACGGGTTGGCCTCTGTATTTTTTTCGATTGAAAAATTTCCGTCTCAGAATTAATTTAAACGACCCTCTAATCCCAGACTAATTGCATCCCAAGGATGGCGAGAGAGTCATTCAGAGAATCATACGACCAATTGCTGAGGAGATACGAAGAAAATACTGAGAGTTTTATTTATTTTTTATTCTGATCCAGATTACATACAATAGTACCACAATGTAATACGATATCATAATAATTATTGGTATCATACATCATTATTTGTACAATGTATTAGTACAATATCATAATTACACCATTCAGAAACTTAATACAGTAGTATACACTGACACCTATCCATTTGTAATATGACTAGTAAGGCATAATAAATAAACGAAAGCTGAAACTTTGTAGTTATGAGTCTGTCATTTTTGTCCTTCACCTCTTCGGAAATCCAGTCCAAGTTTAAATTTTTTCGACCGCGAGTTCTGATTTATTGCTCGCAGCGTGTCGAGACTGTGCGCAATGGATCCCTGTGGCAAAATTACGGCACCATAGGGTATGAATGAATCGACTTCATCATTTTTCAACGACTGCTACAAAAAGACTGTAACAACTCAAAGGGGATAGCCTTGCTTTTTTGCGATTTTTGGAGCTCAAAAATTTCTCGTCCGGGAATCGTCTGCAGGACCCTTTTCCGACTAATTGAACCGTCAGGAATGCGAAAAAGACATCGAAAATATCGTGGGACCAACAGCAGAGAAATTACGAACGAAATTTTCCATTTTTTGGCCGTAACTCTTGATACGTTGCTCGCAGCGTATTCGGACTGTGCGCAGTCGATTCCCCTCGAAAAATTACGTCGATATAGTGCATCACAAAGTCACGTTAAATGCTTCACAAAATCGGCCAAATTCTGACTGAAAAAATCCAAAGGGGTTAGCCTTGCTTTTTTGCGATTTTTGAAGCTCAAAAACTTTTCACCCGGGAATCGTTCTGCAGGACCCTTTTCCGACTAATTGGACCCTCAGGAATGCGAAAAAGACATCGACAATATCGTGGGACCAACAGCAGAGAAATTACGAACGAAATTTTCCATTTTTTGGCCGTAACTCTTGATACGTTGCTCGCAGCGTATTCGGACTGTGCGCAGTCGATTCCTCTTGAAAAATTACGTCGATATAGTGCATCACAAAGTCACGTTAGGAACTTCCCAAAATCGGCCAAATTTCGACTGAAAAAATCCAAAGGGGTTAGCCTTGCTTTTTTGCGATTTTCGGAGCTCAAAAATTTTTCGTCTGGGAATCGTTCTGCAGGACCCTTTCCCGACTAATTGGACCCTCAGGAATGCGAAAAAGACATCGACAATATCGTGGGACCAACAGCAGAGAAATTACGAACGAAATTTTCCATTTTTTGGCCGTAACTCTTGATACGATGCTCGCAGCGTATTCGGACTGTGCGCAGTCGATTCCCCTCGAAAAATTACGTCGATATAGTGCATTACAAAGTCACGTTAAGAACTTCCCAAAATCGGCCTAATTTCGACTGAAAAAATCCAAAGGGGTTAGCCTTGGTTTTTTGCGATTTTTGAAGCTCAAAAACTTTTCATCCGGGAATCGTTCTGCAGGACCCTTTTCCGACTGTTTGGACCCTCAGGAATGCGAAAAAGACATCGAAAATATCGTGGGACCAACAGCAGAGAAATTACGAACGAAATTTTCCATTTTTTGGCCGTAACTCTTGATACGTTGCTCGCAGCGTATTCGGACTGTGCGCAGTCGATTCCCCTCGAAAAATTACGTCGATATAGTGCATTACAAAGTCACGTTAAGAACTTCCCAAAATCGGCCTAATTTCGACTGAAAAAATCCAAAGGGGTTAGCCTTGGTTTTTTGCGATTTTTGAAGCTCAAAAACTTTTCATCCGGGAATCGTTCTGCAGGACCCTTTTCCGACTAATTGGACCCTCAGGAATGCGAAAAAGACATCGAAAATATCGTGGGACCAACAGCAGAGAAATTACGAACGAAATTTTCCATTTTTTGGCCGTAACTCTTGATACGTTGCTCGCAGCGTATTCGGACTGTGCGCAGTCGATTCCCCTCGAAAAATTACGTCGATATAGTGCATCACAAAGTCACGTTAAGAACTTTTCAAAATCGGCCTAATTTCGACTGAAAAAATCCGAAGGGGTTGGCCTTGCTTTTTTGCGATTTTTGAAGCTCAAAAACTTTTCATCCGGGAATCGTTCTGCAGGACCCTTTTCCGACTACTTGGACTCTCAGGAATGCGAAAAAGACATCGAAAATATCGTGGGACCAACAGCAGAGAAATTACGAACGAAATTTTCCATTTTTTGGCCGTAACTCTTGATACGTTGGACGCAGCGTATTCGGACTGTGCGCAGTCGATTCCTCTTGAAAAATTACGTCGATATAGTGCATCACAAAGTCACGTTAGGAACTTCCCAAAATCGGCCAAATTTCGACTGAAAAAATCCAAAGGGGTTAGCCTTGCTTTTTTGCGATTTTCGGAGCTCAAAAATTTTTCGTCTGGGAATCGTTCTGCAGGACCCTTTCCCGACTAATTGGACCCTCAGGAATGCGAAAAAGACATCGACAATATCGTGGGACCAACAGCAGAGAAATTACGAACGAAATTTTCCATTTTTTGGCCGTAACTCTTGATACGTAGCTCGCAGCGTATTTGGACTTTGCGCAGTCGATTCCTCTCGAAAAATTACGTCGATATAGTGCATCACAAAGTCACGTTAAATGCTTCACAAAATCGGCCAAATTCTGACTGAAAAAATCCAAAGGGGTTAGCCTTGCTTTTTTGCGATTTTTGAAGCTCAAAAACTTTTCATCCGGGAATCGTTCTGCAGGACCCTTTTCCGACTAATTGGACCCTCAGGAATGCGAAAAAGACATCGACAATATCGTGGGACCAACAGCAGAGAAATTACGAACGAAATTTTCCATTTTTTGGCCGTAACTCTTGATACGATGCTCGCAGCGTATTCGGACTGTGCGCAGTCGATTCCCCTCGAAAAATTACGTCGATATAGTGCATTACAAAGTCACGTTAAGAACTTCCCAAAATCGGCCTAATTTCGACTGAAAAAATCCAAAGGGGTTAGCCTTGGTTTTTTGCGATTTTTGAAGCTCAAAAACTTTTCATCCGGGAATCGTTCTGCAGGACCCTTTTCCGACTGTTTGGACCCTCAGGAATGCGAAAAAGACATCGAAAATATCGTGGGACCAACAGCAGAGAAATTACGAACGAAATTTTCCATTTTTTGGCCGTAACTCTTGATACGTTGCTCGCAGCGTATTCGGACTGTGCGCAGTCGATTCCCCTCGAAAAATTACGTCGATATAGTGCATTACAAAGTCACGTTAAGAACTTCCCAAAATCGGCCTAATTTCGACTGAAAAAATCCAAAGGGGTTAGCCTTGCTTTTTTGCGATTTTTGAAGCTCAAAAACTTTTCATCCGGGAATCGTTCTGCAGGACCCTTTTCCGACTAATTGGACCCTCAGGAATGCGAAAAAGACATCGAAAATATCGTGGGACCAACAGCAGAGAAATTACGAACGAAATTTTCCATTTTTTGGCCGTAACTCTTGATACGTAGCTCGCAGCGTATTTGGACTTTGCGCAGTCGATTCCTCTCGAAAAATTACGTCGATATAGTGCATCACAAAGTCACGTTAAATGCTTCACAAAATCGGCCAAATTCTGACTGAAAAAATCCAAAGGGGTTAGCCTTGCTTTTTTGCGATTTTTGAAGCTCAAAAACTTTTCATCCGGGAATCGTTCTGCAGGACCCTTTTCCGACTAATTGGACCCTCAGGAATGCGAAAAAGACATCGACAATATCGTGGGACCAACAGCAGAGAAATTACGAACGAAATTTTCCATTTTTTGGCCGTAACTCTTGATACGTTGCTCGCAGCGTATTCGGACTGTGCGCAGTCGATTCCCCTCGAAAAATTACGTCGATATAGTGCATTACAAAGTCACGTTAAGAACTTCCCAAAATCGGCCTAATTTCGACTGAAAAAATCCAAAGGGGTTAGCCTTGGTTTTTTGCGATTTTTGAAGCTCAAAAACTTTTCATCCGGGAATCGTTCTGCAGGACCCTTTTCCGACTAATTGGACCCTCAGGAATGCGAAAAAGACATCGAAAATATCGTGGGACCAACAGCAGAGAAATTACGAACGAAATTTTCCATTTTTTGGCCGTAACTCTTGATACGTTGCTCGCAGCGTATTCGGACTGTGCGCAGTCGATTCCCCTCGAAAAATTACGTCGATATAGTGCATCACAAAGTCACGTTAAGAACTTTCCAAAATCGGCCTAATTTCGACTGAAAAAATCCGAAGGGGTTAGCCTTGGTTTTTTGCGATTTTTGAAGCTCAAAAACTCTTCATCGGGAATCGTTCTGCAGGACCTTTTCCGACTAATTGGACTCTCAGGAATGCGAAAAAGACATCGAAAATATCGTGGGACCAACAGCAGAGAAATTACGAACGAAATTTTCCATTTTTTGGCCGTAACTCTTGATACGTTGGACGCAGCGTATTCGGACTGTGCGCAGTCGATTCCTCTTGAAAAATTACGTCGATATAGTGCATCACAAAGTCACGTTAGGAACTTCCCAAAATCGGCCAAATTTCGACTGAAAAAATCCAAAGGGGTTAGCCTTGCTTTTTTGCGATTTTCGGAGCTCAAAAATTTTTCGTCTGGGAATCGTTCTGCAGGACCCTTTCCCGACTAATTGGACCCTCAGGTATGCGAAAAAGACATCGAAAATATCGTGGGACCAACAGCAGAGAAATTACGAACGAAATTTTCCATTTTTTGGCCGTAACTCTTGATACGTTGCTCGCAGCGTATTCGGACTGTGCGCAGTCGATTCCTCTCGAAAAATTACGTCGATATAGTGCATCACAAAGTCACGTTAAGAACTTCCCAAAATCGGCCTAATTTCAACTGAAAAAATCCAAAGGGGTTAGCCTTGGTTTTTTGCGATTTTTGAAGCTCAAAAACTCTTCATCCGGGAATCGTTCTGCAGGACCTTTTCACCGACTAATTGGACCCTCAGGAATGCGAAAAAGACATCGAAAATATCGTGGGACCAACAGCAGAGAAATTACGAACGAAATTTTCCATTTTTTGACCGTAACTCTTGATACGTTGCTCGCAGCGTATTCGGATTGTGCGCAGTCGATTCCTCTCGAAAAATTACGTCGATATAGTGCATCACAAAGTCACGTTAAATGCTTCCCAAAATCGGCCAAATTCTGACTGAAAAAATCCAAAGGGGTTAGCCTTGCTTTTTTGCGATTCTTGGAGCTCAAAAACTTTTCATCCGGGAATCGTTCTGCAGGACCCTTTTCCGACTAATTGGACCCTCAGGTATGCGAAAAAGACATCGAAAATATCGTGGGACCAACAGCAGAGGAATTACGAACGAAATTTTCCATTTTTTGGCCGTAACTCTTGATACGTTGCTCGCAGCGTATTCGGACTGTGCGCAGTCGATTCCTCTCGAAAAATTACGTCGATATAGTGCCTCAAAAAGTCACGTTAAAGACTTCCCAAAATCGGCCAAATTTCGACTGAAAAAATCCAAAGGGGTTAGCCTTGGTTTTTTGCGATTTTTGGAGCTCAAAGATTTCTCGTCCGGGAACCGTTCTGCAGAACCCTTTTCCGACTTATTGGACCCTCAGGAATGCGAAAAAGAAATCAAAAATATCGTAGGACCAACAGCAGAGAAATTTCGAAGGAAATTTTCCATTTTTTGGCTGTAACTTTTGATACGTTGCTTGCAGGGTATTCCTCCCGAAAAATCACGACGATATAACGTCTCAATAATTTCAAGCTCTTCAAAATCGGCCAAAAGGAGGGTGAGAAAATCCGAAGGGGATAGCTTTTCTTGTCCCGCAACTTCCGACCTTAAAACTCTGGTCCTCAGGGTCGATTACCACGACCAATTCTTCACTAACTGAGCCCTTCTTTTACTTTCTCTTCTTTCTCCTGATGGTTGCCACTCAATGAGGAATGTACCAGAGTACAAATTTCGAAAATCCGCTGTGGCATATGAAAATGATTCGGTAACCATCCATCGTGCAATGACTCCCGCTGTCAATTTTTCCAGCGTTTTTGTTTTCGGAAAAAGCCTCAAAACAGTAGGAAGGAAGAATATCTCCACTTCAGCCTTAGACACAAAAATTCTCATATTTGATGCCCGACTTTTCAAAATTTTTCAGAATTTCAGATTGTGAAAAATCAAAAAAAATTAGCGTCTTTTAACGTGAGAACAATCATACAAAAATCGCGGACCAAATTCGACCGTCCGTCAAGGGTCGGACGCAGGTCGAAATGCAATGGACTGCCCCGTATAGCATATTATCACCCTATATGGAGGCTTTGATTCACTAAGCATCGCAATCCGTCGATACTCCGCAGTCACGGCTTGTTTTTCAAAACATCGTTTGCGGACAACTCGACTTTCACGTTTCCGGTAAATGATGTTGCGTGTCGACAATTGTCGATAATACAGCTCTTCTTTTTATCTACTGCGCTTACTCAAAGTATCAAAAAGGCGCTTTCTTTATCGACGAAAAAAGTAACCAAGCAGACTATTCTTCTTGGAAGTAACGCAGTATTTGCCCGTGGCGCGACGACTTGGTGCCGTAGTTTGGTGTACTTTTTATACCAGCTGACAGCTGTGTTTGACACATTGACACGGGTCTAATAAGCTTGAGGAAGGCAGACGTGTTGGCGTACTCAAAATATTCTTCAAACCGCTAAACAGTGATGCTAAAATTTGCAATGAACGGAGAAAACAGAAATCGTCGATCTCGATACATTAATAAGAAATTACTAAAACGACTAACCTGCATGTTCTGTTGAGTAGCGTCACGTTACGTTTAGGAATAAAAATTGTTCATTGAAATTACGCATTAATAAATATGGACAAACTCCACGAGCAGCTTGGCATACCAAAAAAATATATGCGCCTTTTAAATGGGCGAATTTCAATTACGGTCCACCGAAGTTGGTTAGCTAATTTACTCTGTGTTGGGCCAGTCACTTTTATCACCCATGATCAACTGTCTGCAGATGTAATTGCAGCTCAACCTTCACTTGATGAATTGGGATCTAACTGGCTCCGAATCTACACTCAGGCAAAAAACGACCTTCATTTTTATAATCTACTAGTTTACTTGCGATATTCATATTTTAAAAATTCTTGTTTTGCGCTTCAAAGCGTTCAAGCTCTTATGGTTAAATATTCCATGTGAATTACAAAATAATTTTTGTAACTCACGTGCGATGAATCGGATAATATGAATTATATTTGCAAAATAAGAATGCCACTATCATATGAAGTCTTAATCATTCTGAATTTAATACTCTACAGGTATATCAAAAACAACACAGAAATGCAATTCCCTTACCAAGAGCGAGAAACCTGGGGCATGGAAAGACAGAATCAGAATTAACGTTCCCTCAGCTATTGCATTATGTTATGGAAACTAATCACCATAATTTATGGAAAGAAGCTTATAAGAAATACTACAGTATGTCAAGCTATCCAATGGGCACAATTACTTATATATTTTTAATATTACATCAAGTATATTTACCTAAATATTTATTTGAAAAGGTCATTACTCTTAAAATTAGGAATAAGAGTGTTAAGACAATCTAAAAAAAAATAACGAGATTTCATAAATTTCTGTACCAAGTTTAAGATAAACAGGCTTCTGATTATATTGAATGATGAATCATGGACAGGTAGATGGAATCCAGCCGAGCAAAGAGAACAGTCGAATATAACGGCAAGCAGCAATGATGTGGCTGTAATGAAAGATATTATTACTCGGATGTATGGCTGCCCAATGGTACAACTGCAAGATGGCAATATAGTAACTGTAACCCCAGGATCCACACGAGAACCGCACTGTAATTTACTACCAGCATTACTCACAGTTGAAACAGAATCTTGTTTCATCACAATTCATGAGCAAACTGCCAAATATTCCCTCCAAGAGTAAGTTATGCTATTTGTAACGCAATGAAAGCTTAGTTGTAAAATACACACAGCATGGCGTAAGCAATTCTCTTTGTTCAACGTACGAATATTTCTACTGATCTGCTTAACGGTTTCGAATAATTGTCCTTGATTTACATGCTTTTAATCATCAATTTCAGTTCTGTGACGTATAGTCCAGCAGCTCTATCTTCAAGCCATAGTAAACCTTTGTTTCTCATTTACCAGCTACTCCGTCTATTAAGAGATATGCATGATAGAGGATTAGTTCTTGGAGAAATAACTCTCAGGGATATATTAATCACTGATAATTTCACTATTCAGGTAAATTGGTATTGTTTATTTTTTAATAAATCTCAATACAGCCTGATCTCAAGGCGAAGCGTTAAATCTGAAAAAAGTTTGAATTGAAAAAAATTATCTGCACTCAATTTTCAATTTAGATACATATCAAAAATATATCGCTGATGTGAAATCAAGTTATTTATTTGGAAACGACAAACGTTGAGATGTATTAATAATTTTTTATTCTATCCTTAGGTCTTGCCAAAAATAACTGACAATATACACTTGAAACCGCAACATGAGTGTGGAAGTTCAGCTAGTATTCACGGTCACCGAAAATTGAAGTGTCACGATTACAACAAAGATATGAGCTTGAATTACGAGTATAGTAAAAATTCCGGTAACCCTATGTTTGGAATTAATGAAAACATTGATAAGCTCTGCGAAATGTGGGTTCAGGGGCAAATAAGTAATTTTGATTATTTGACTGCGCTCAATAACGTAGCTGGCAGAAGATACGGGGATCCGTCCTGCCATCACGTTATGCCGTGGGTGACGGATTTCACATCACGTTGCGGAGGAAATTGGAGGGACCTTACAAAATCTAAATTTCGACTAAATAAAGGTGACCGGCAGTTGGATCTCACCTTTGACTCCCATGTAACTGAGGTTTGTTGAAGCTATCAATAAAGCATGCATCAACCCTGCTCGCTATTCTCTAGGACTCCTAGAAATACCGTATTGGTAAAGAATAAATCACAATTTAGAATTAAGCCATTTTCAATCTTTCCAAATTTTCCAGCCAAATGAAATTTGCATCTTCTATAGCATGCGTAATGTTTGTGTTCAGAATTGAATAAGATGTATGCAGCGTTATATTTGATCGGTTCTTGATTTTGTATATTACTTTCTATTAAAGTGAGTGAATTACTGTTCATAGTTAAACAGAAAAGTTTGATTACTGTCTACAAACATTCTTAATAACACTCCAAAGTAATTGAGAAATTTGCAATTTAGAAGCTACGCTTATTCTTTTGAAGTTCCTTACGAATATTTTTTAATGCAGGTTGGTCATCATGTTTCGGATGTCCTTTCAGAAATCACTTATTACGTATACCTTTCTCGTCGCTATGCTCGTTCTGTGCTATGCAAGCATGTGAGACCACAGTGGGTTCCATGGGAATATCCTGCGTCTATTCAAAGGCTGCATCATTGGAGTCCTGATGAATGTATTCCACAATTCTTCACCGATCCTAATGTATTTAAGGTGATGAAATAATTGATGTATAACTCATGTCCTTGTGACTTTACAAACTCTTTTCCCATCTTTTTTTCCAGTCCATTCACGAAGACCTACAAGATTTGGAAATTCCAGCATGGGCAACGTCTCCTGAAGATTTTATAGAAAAGCATCGTGAGGCGTTGGAAAGTTCATGCGTTTCTGAAAGACTGCATCACTGGATTGATCTCACTTTTGGTTACAAGTAAACTTATGAAACATATTTACTAAGTAACGTGTTGACATTACTCTCAATCCATTTTTCCCCTAAAACTGAATATTTATTGATATTCGAATGCGTTCTTTATAATTTACATACCTTTTCTCGACAGATTATCAGGCTCAGCAGCAGTGAAGTCAAAAAATGTATGCTTGCAGTTAGTAGATAATCACAAAGGGTTAACAAATTCAGGGGTAGTGCAGGTGTTTACATTGCCACATCCGCAAAAGCTAGTGCCGTCGCCTTACTGGAGTAAAAGTCCGCCTCGTTTGCAGAAACCAAATTTGAGGGAACGAATAAGTACGTAAGTTAAAAAAGAAATAACTTATTAAACTAACGAATATTCGTGGAGTTATGACCACTTATTGATCCTATAGAAAGTGATCGTTCCGGTGAGAGAATCAGCGAAGATGAAGGTCACAGTTCAGGCTTTGAAGAAGACGAATCTGCAGCCAATTCTAATCCTTCGAGGTCATCGCCACTAGCATTGAGCCGATTGCTCAGTCGATCTCGTAGCTCCTTACTTGCTCCTGATGATGTTCCAAAAACTGATAAATCTTCAATGCAAATTATTCTTCCGAAAGACTACAACCCAGTGGCAGCACTTGTGCAGGTTGAGACTACGTATGCTTTTCTAAATAAAGCGACTCACCAGACTTATAAGTCAAGCCCAATAGTCCATGACAGCTTCACTAACTACAAGCAAATTGTAGCCTCTAGTAGAATCAAGGAACAGCAAATACTTGGGTGTTTGATAGCCGAAATATTCCTTTCTGCAAGATTGAGAGCGTCAACAAAAGCTGGATACATGACATTTAACGAGAGATTCAGTGCCTGCTTAAATTTGTTGAAGGCATCACCGGACGCTCTACCAAGATGCGTAAGAAGCGCAGTAGCCCTGCTGCTTCAGGCTGACGTCATACCAAAGAGCTACAATTCCGAAAGTGTGGATAATAACGACTCTGTTTCAAGTTCGAATAGTGTACAGTTTCGTTATCTGACAGTAACTAACGTTGGTCTACCTCCGCCGTCTGCCCACCAATTGCTGCAGTCGATTTTCTCTGGAAGCTTGTTTCCCTTTCCTAAATACTTCAAACGGTTGTTCGGGGTCGTCGAAATGCTGCAAGAATACAATAGTCTTGTTCAAAGTTTGAATCTGGTTACACATAGCGCTAAAGAAAGTGAATCAATGTCTGTTACACGAACTCAATACCTCTGCAAAATCAGCGAGTGTAAAGTCAAAGCTATAGCAAGAGACCTTGAACGTCTTCTACCTGAGATGGGTGATGCTTCAGAAGCTTATCTCGAATTAATAGTACCGCATATTCGTCAAATAATGGAGGAACCTTATTGTGCTGTTTTAGCTGCTTGGTACTTATTCGATCCCATTGCCAAGTAAGTCTTCGTTAAATTTTACTCGGTTCTGACTCCTCAAAATCTGATGATATCGTTTTATGAACGAGGTTTGATATCTGAATTTGAGAAGAGTTTCTGTCAGGGTGTATAAGATCTGCAATAACAATTGTCTATTGTTTATTTACAGAGTTATAGGACCAAAACATTCTGCAATGGCTCTACTGGAACCAATTGTAAAGTTGTATGAAAATGGTTCCATAATGGATAGCGAATCTCAAATAGACGTTTTGTCTTCCATGTCACCTGCAAAGCACAGGACAGTAAGACTTTACCACCGTAGTTTTCTTCTAAAGCTTATGGTTAGACTTGGATTGCGCAAATTTTTGGACAATTTTATTACACCTTTAGTAGAGGCGGTTGGAGGCTACAGAGACAATTTACAAAACCCCTCAAATGTGAATTACTGTAGGAATGGAAACCTCAAGTATGTACAATAAATTCCACATTTTATACACTGTAATCATATCAGCAATCAGAGTTTCAGTGCTCATATATTTAAAAATAATTCTTTTTCAAGGACATGTGATCTTGGCGGTAGTTGTAGCGATGCCGAAGCAATGTTATCACCCTTAGACGAGGATTCTTCTGGTGATTCTGATCGAAATGGTTCCACTTCTCTAGGCCAATCAGCCAGCGATTGCAAAGTATTAATGTCGACTGATAACGAAACAGAAGACGTTTTCGTTCTGGAAACAGAGGAAAGGTCTCCACCTTCCAATGCCAGCGTACCCTACAACATGGATGTTCATTTAGAGCTGAACTTGAGTTTGAACGATCTTTCCGATGAAGCAAATAAAACATCACCACCAAGTAGTATGAAATCGCCGACTATTCCGATACCAAAAAGAGTAGAAGGTGGTAAACGAGTCACTGGTTTCAACAGCATCGGTTGTCACGTTGGTAGTAAGACATCCAGTGAAGACATACCGTTCAGTAATTCATACGTCGGTAACGTTACCACTGGAAGTAATAAAACTGCGGACAGTACAAGCATGACAAACGTTGAAACTTTGAAAAGAGTTACTTTGCATTCTGAAAATGACGATCAATCTGAAAGCATTGACGTCAATGATGAAACAGTTCGCATGGATCTACCGCTACAGAAGTTAGTTCCTATTGATTGCAAGGTGTCTGAGATGAGCGCAGAGTCTGTCATTTGGTTGTCCCATCGTCTAGGACCAGTTCTGACTGCTCGTTACCTGTCGCGGAATCTTCTCAGGATGTTGACGCTCTGCTACGCTGGAACAGAAAACTTGACTCCTATATCGAAGAATGAGACAGCAAAAGTGGACGAGCAGAGTAAATGGCCTAACACAATGCTTGTCGGAGATCAAAATGCATCCAAAGTTTTTGAATGCCTCACTGCTATCGCGGGCTTGTATGGCGAGCAAATAATTTTACTGCAATACTTGGGTCATATGGTGGAATTACTGGCTCTGTGTAAACGGAAGTTGACACCAAATCTGGAGGGTGGTTTAGTTTCTTGCCTGGCACTTTTGACACACATCATAGGATTCCTTAGTGATTCTGCGCTCATGGATGCCCTCCACGAAACTATATTAAGATCAGTTCTGCATCCAGCTGTAAGGATACTTTCGACGACCCGATATACTTTCCCAAATGGTGTAGTGGCACGCAGCGCATTGGCTGACAAATATATTGCAGTGACATTCTGCTTGAGCCAAAGACTGGGGTCGGAGATGAGTAAAACGCAGATAGCAGTTTCCATCCAGCGCTTTTTTCTAGCTTTTGACAAAGCATATGGTCAAATTAGTAAAAACGTGTATGTAGGAGATATAGAACGAAAAATCGTAAATTCTGCAAAAAAGACTAATCCTCACAAAAAAAGTTCCGCAACCAACAGTCTCGCTGCATCTTGCGATGAGAGCAGCTACTTCGAAGTGTTATTAGATGGTTCCACTCAAGAATGGGCTGTCAGAGAATTGTCTCCATGTATGCAACAAGTCCAGAACAACACAAGCAACGAAATCGCCGAATCTTTTTCACCCCCTGTAATCGAAGAGAGTTGTTTGACGGATTCCAAAAGAAACAAAGCACTTGATGAACTCAGAGCAGTCTTCACTCTGGAGCTAGCACACAAATCGTATGTAACATTTTATCGTTACATCGGAGATAATGCTATGGAGCAAATTTTGAAAAATCATCAATTAATCAGAGATCTTTGTTACGAATATGAACAAGAAACTCAACCTTCTTGTTCTAACGTTGATTTTGCACCTGTAGATTTCGACTCTGATACAAGAGATGCGGATAATTTTGGAAAAATATCTGTTATTGGAAATCGCATTGAAGTTCAAAGAAGAAGTCCATCGCCGCAAACGCAGTCTTCAAGTGATAACATATTATCAGTAAACAGAGAGATGATGTCGACTAGTCGGCACCTTAGAGGTAATTGGTTGGCATATTGGGAGCACGAAATTGGCAGACCCGATAAAGATACCAGATTTAACATTAAGCAAATAAAGCTTCAAACATTTGCCGGTCACACTAGTAGCGTCAGATGTCTTCATGTCCTTGACAATGAGAACAGCTTTATGAGTGGCGGGCGAGACAAAAGTGTGAAACTCTGGAGCCTGAGAAGTCAGGGAGACGGTAGTGCGGTATCACAATGTCAATACACTTACACAGGACACAAAAAGTCAATACTTGCCTTAACGTTTCTGGAATCTCTGAGGTATGCGGTCACTTGCGACGGGTCCATTCACTGCTGGGATCCATTCATGGGCTCACTGTTAGGATCTCCGGAATGCGTCCGTCCTGCACCTGTAAATACTTTGGCAGCTTGCCCTATTCCGTCTACAATGCTGCTTGCTGCCACTACAGATATGACATTAAGAGTTATTGACTGCAGAACATTCCAGTATGTTAATGAAATGAAGGTGAGCACCTAAAAGCAGACATGACGTATTTACTAATGGATGTTGTAAGACAAATACTGAGTCACGATGTCGCTAATAAAAGCATTCCGTTAATGTTTAATTAAATACAAACTGTGTTTCTGTATTATTTTGTAGAAAAACAAATTGTATAATATGAAGTCCCTTGATTGCTGTAGGTTTGAAAAATTCTAATATTATAGAATAATCTGAATTGCTCTGAGATATTTATCCTTATAATATCTATTTCAGATCACTTTTAATGTTGACTGTCTTCTTTAATTTCAGGTCTCGATGAATCCAACTGGTTTAATACGATGTATAGCCGTAGCTCCGAGTGGACATTGGATTGCCATGGGTCAGGCATCTGGAATTCTTGCAATTCTAGACATTCGTACTGGACTAATTATAGCATCATGGAAAGGTCACGAATGCGAAGTATGCATTCGTCTTTACCTTACTGTTACTTTATGTTATCTTGTAGTTGTTTTAACAAGTAATCACCTTGTGAACATAAATGTAGCAATAGATGATCAAATTTTAACTACTTATTCTAGGTGTTGCAGTTGGAAGCATTAAATGACTCAACTATCATCAGCTCTTCCTTAGATCAGTCTATCGCAGTATGGAGTGCAGTTGACGGAAAATTGAAATTTCATTTGAAGTAAGTACCCAGTATTACAGAATCAACACGTGACTTATGACCATCTCAACTTGTATTTTGATTGACGTTCCAGAGGTACAACAGAACCAGTACACTGTTTGTCCATCTACGATCAAGAGTTGATATCAGCAACAACTGCGAATCGCATCGGTGTTCACACCTCTGTAGAGGCAACAGCTTCATTTTCTTCAACTAAATTACGATCGGATACATTTAAGGGTGATCTTACAGCCATGTCTGTACTTCCTCTGAATAGACTTCTCCTGCTAGGTGCTGACAACGGTGGAATTTCCCTACTATGTTAAGATCGGATTGGCCCAATTAGAAAAGTCTTACTATTACCCATCATTATACATCATTACACAGTATTGTCATTCATTACTCAAAAGTTTTCATACTATCAATATTCATGTGGTAATTGACGAATAAAAACGAAGTATAGACTTATTTACACATTTTCTTTGTATAATCACGCTATTACTCTCAGTATTTTAACATCTATAGTTCCATACCAACTACAATTTTTGATAAATAACTTTTCACGGAAACTTGACTGCGTGTATCGGGTGAATTTAATGTGGAAAATTGTAACATGCAAATTATTAGTCTGGTGTTAATTTTTATTCATCTTCGTCAACATTCACATCAGGAGAATCCGTCTCTTCCATTTCTTGGATCCTCTGTTTTCTTTGACTCTGCTTGGAGAGCGGCATGATCACTCTCCCGGATGACGGTGGTGCTTTTGGTGGCCTCATTAATTTTTTTGTATATTGTAACATATCCCTGTCCATTGCCTGTCCACTAATACGATTAGAATAACGTGGTTTTTCTATTTCTTCGTCTTCATCTTCGCAGCAATAGTTACGATCTGTAATATGCATTTGAATGCAGTTCTTCGGCCATTTAGAACAAGCAAATAGACATTTGATATTTTTAGAATACATACAGGATCCAGTTGAAGACTGACCTGATCTTACAGCTTCTATGTAATCCAAATACTCAGGATCAAAGCTTGACATTCTGTTGGCATCTGGAAAATACGACTTAAATATTGGCAAGGATATTGGTAAACTCATATGCTTTAATGCGGCACAGGAGAACAGTTAGAAACAATCAAATCAATGATACGCAACTATCTGAAATATCTCATTATTATACATGCAACAAATAGCGCTTAATAAATACCTTTTGAACATAGAGACTCATTTCTGCTTCTGTAAATGATAAATTGTTAATGCTAATCGTCAATTTAATATTGCAAGGTATATAATTCGAAATAAAATATCCGCATAGCGGACGAATTCATCATCATTATTCCAGAAATGTTGATAATTACGATTCAGTTTCGTCAATTATTTCTTTCCACCGGTACGTCTTTTCGTGTATTTCGGGACGGCGATTTGACGCTTCTCGGGATTTGGCGTACCTTCGTCTCACGACTGCGATCGATGGTTCAATGTTCTCTGTTTGAAAATATTAGCAAGTAAGAGTACGGTTACCGTCAGAATGTTCTATACTCGGTTCTCCGAATTCTTCTCAAATTCTCTACTGAGCTAATACCGTCATTTGAATTCACTTACCATTAATGTGGCTCAGTCCCCTCTGCTGTTCCCTGTCCAACAGACGAAATATGCAACAATAATAAAATATCATAATTGTTTCTACAATTGCAATTTATATTCTGTATTTACCAATTATCGTGAGCGTAGGATCTGTTGTTACGATAACAAGATGAGGATCGGCCCGGAGGGGACGAGGATCTTTGTGAATGATGTAATTTGGAGGACTGCATTCGCTGTGCAGCTATCAGGGATTTTATTAGTAAACTAATTCAACTCTTTAAAAAATATCTTGCAGTAGCAATCATTGGATTTATTTTTAATTGGAAAATGTCAAATTTTAACTGCTGGAAGATTCAAAATGCATCTAATTGCAACAATTGCACAAGGATACCTGTACAGGGGCAACTGGTATTTTTATCAGGATAAATCTTATCCACACACAGACGGATTGATCCTATCATAATTTAGAATTTTCTTTACCTCGAGGCATCAGTTCTTCAGGGTGTAGTTCTTCGTTTATCGACGGCGCGTCATCGAAATCTGGACATCCACCTAATGATAAATGAACTACCAAGATTATACAAGTCTTCTGAGACAAATGAAAAGTACGGTGGAGCGTCACTGTCATTATAATCTTGCTGTTGAGACTGTGACACGACTGAAATAGTCATTCCTACTCCTCGACATTGCGAGACTAGTGCGGCCCTAGTAGTAGTTACATGCGAGTGTAAAATAGTATATTACGCCCCTAGGGAGGAAAAGTAGGTTATTGCAAACTGCGTGCAAGATTGACACTCGAGCCGAAGATGAGGGTAGCCAGAACGCAGTTTGGGATAGCCTTTTTCACTCCCATGTGACGAATACCATTTTTCACCACCCCCTGCATCAGAAAGTTCAACTTCTCGTTCATGCGAGGGGCCGAAAGTTGTACTTTCCGTGCAGGTGTGGTGAAAAGAAACGTTTCTAAACGAATAGTTTGAGATCCCGAGACAGGGGGAATTGGCCCTCTTAACTAGGTCTAATACACTTTTTCCTCCTCCTCTAAGACCCTTTAAATACAGTATCTCGTGTAACATTTTTCATTCGTCACTGACAAAGGAATAGTTAATATTTTAGAAAATACACAAATTTTAACCAACCGTTCGCCGTCGTGTTCGAAGAAAATGACCTCATCCGTGCTCTCGAATCACTGTTGGGGTAAAAAAAAATGATAGAGACTGTGATTGGCGGTGAGTAAACAATTTTACTGATTCTAAAATGTCACTTACGACCCTGTAAAGGACATTTCTGTAGGATCAGAAAAAGTTACGTGTTCCATGTCCTCAAGCCATTTGAAATTGCCGGATTTTTCTGGATCCAAGTATCTGCTTGTCGTTGTAATATTTTGTATCGATGTATCAACATCCAATGTGTCATCCGTTTCGTCGTTGATGGGCCCTTAAAAAAAATCTGACACATTCATGCATGACTATCAGCTTTCGCATCATTCCTGAATCGCGCGAATAATCAATTTTACATAAGTAGACACTTCGAAGTTGGTACTGATTTCACTGATTGTAAATACCGAATCAAAAATAGGCGGATTCTTGTCTATTACAAAGAAAATTTACCATAACGAGGGGTCTGATCGCTTCGTTGCTGTCGTGGAAATTGCGCTGCATAATATTGACGAGAGTTCACATCTGAAAATAAAATACCTTTTACCTCAGAAGTCGACGTTTGTTGTCTGTCTTACCATTGATCCTACTATTGCTTGATGTGCGGGATCTGGATCTCTGATTTTGAGAATTGCAACAGCTTCCGCTGTCACCTGAAATAGCACGATATGAGGAAACTGACGTTTGCAGTACCGTGTTTTCGTTTATAAATCAATTTAAGTATACTTACGGATATTACGAATGTTTATAGAAAAATCATACTTACTACCTCCTCGTAGGGACATGCTTGACATTTCTCCACATGGGTAAAAATCCTGCTCGCTCAGACACAAGTCGACACAGTGTGTGTCAATGACTCGCTCCTTTTTTGGACAACATGTGTACGGTGAAGCTGCACAGGAAATAGAAGTAAGAAAAATTCGAACAAAGTTGCGAATCATCAAATATCAGAAATATTCTTTGCCAGCGACGTAATGACACTGACGTACCTGGAGGTGGAAGTGCTTCCCCTGGATCGAGCCTGTAAATTTACAAATCGAAAGATTATTGTCAGTAATCCGAATGAGAAATAAATCTATCGTAAATCACCGTACCAGACCAGTAAATAGTTGAGCTATTCATACATCTACGATAGTTTTTCACCGCAAAAATAAAGCATTGAAACTTTTTCGACACACGTGAGGGTTCGTATTATAGACGTACTTACGCACAAGGAGGAAGGTCCATCATCCGTTCAACACGCCGTCTAGTTTCCGAGATGGCACACGGTCCATGATTTTCGGCTTTTTTGAATGTCTTGTCACTGATCCCATGCAGCAATGCATCTGCCTCAGACACGTCAAGATCGGTAGGCAGGTGAGCTGAAAATCAGAGATTCCGTGTGCACAGCGTCTCGAGATATCCTCACTTTATCATACGAGATACTCCAGGTTTACGAACTTTTCAGTTTTTGAAGAAGCTTTATCCAAATACTTATAAATTATAAATACTCACGAGATTCGTCGATCAGCCTTTCAATGTAGCGACTCCTGCCCCATGTTGGTCGGGACTCAAAACCCGCGATTTCTCTTCGGTATGACCTGGAATATTTGGTGGAAAATAAAAATGCCGAATGATATGTCGTCGTTACAGTCTACCGGAAAATGAGGAAATAATATGCAATAGTTTGTAGATAGAAGGCAGCCTGTACATCATTGGAGTATCCAGACAGGAGAAATAGAATTTGTCCTGTGTTCTCTGGGGCTTTGAATACTGAACTCCATTGCAATTTTCTTGTTTAAAAGACTCACAACTAGTTGATGGAAGTTGAGGAAGTAATTTAAATGAAAATTTTCATC
This sequence comes from Diprion similis, assembly GCF_021155765.1. NCBI lineage: Eukaryota > Metazoa > Arthropoda > Insecta > Hymenoptera > Diprionidae > Diprion > Diprion similis. Next base: position 14,377,576 of record NC_060114.1, read on the forward strand.
TCTTACGTTCAATGACCTATTAATTTTCTTATAATTGTGTGATACGTGAAACAGTAGACTAGTGATTCCCTGATCTAAAGACGTGTTTCTACTTCTAAAATAACAACTGAATACATTTCTATACACAGGGCGGTCTGGATTAAACGAACAGAGATTGCAAAAGCAAACATTACTCGAGAATGTAAACTGTATCAAACATTTACTTACTGGTATGGGATTGGTGGGAACGGTACAAACTGAGGTGTTGGTCCTGAAATCCTTTCGCAGTTAGTCGGTTGTTTTTTCTTATTTTCAGAACCAGTTTCTGTGTTTTCAGGATCAGTAATTTCCTGAGAAATTTTATTGGCAGATTCTGGCATCTGCTGTTGCGATGTTGATAACGACGAAGAAGCCGGTTTGTCAGGCTTATTCTTTGAATGGTAAGTATCCTCGGCAAGTTTGCACGTGTCTTTGAAACAATCGGCGAAATGCTTGGGCTTCAGTTTCGCCTTCTTGGCCGCATTCGTACTGGCGTGTGACCATTTTGACAATGGTTCAATTGAAATGGCGTAGTAGCCATGAAGCCCGAAATTAGGAATCTCCTGAACAGCCACAAACTGACAAAGATCACCTCCGACGGATGTGAATACCGGAGGATAAGCTAGCGCTGCTGCTTTTCTCGGCTTGACTAAAGACAGCATTTCCGTAGCCTGACGACGTTAACAATAAAATGTACATACTGATTTCAACTTGAAAATTTTTCCTTTTTTCATCTGGCATTTTTTGAATGGATGTTGCAAATTTTTTTTACCAAAAATTCAGAGCCTAATGTACTCAGCGAAGTAGCTCGATATTCGTCACAAATTATCGCATTTAACTACAATTGACCTGGGGACCTTGTAATTTGGAGGAAAAGCCTGCAGCGGTCCATCCGGTGGAGCTTTTTCAAATATTCCAGCGAGTTTGTTGCGCTGCATGACGAAGAGGAGAAGCTTAAGGTACTCGGTCCGCATGTTGGCTTCTGGTCCATCAGATTCCATATCGCGAAGTTTTTTCACCCATAGTGCGGCGATGGTTCGATCTAATATCGTACAGAACCAACGCCAGTTGTAATTTCAAGTTATCGCCCATCGAATTGTCGAATGATCCCGGAGAGGGAATTGTATAGATGTATTTTCAAAATATATTACTTTACAGAACTCAGGTGGCAATTGTATTTTACCTTTTGCATCTGGCAGGTTAAGTACCAAAGGTTTGGCGAATTTTAAATAAAAATTAAAGTCGTCCATGTCTCCAATCATTGCTGTGTAGTGCAACGGCCATCTGCTACGCTCAATTTAAAAGAGGATACCTCTACACACGATACTTTACTTTCGAAAAACAGTTCCCATGAAATATTGTATGGTTATAAACCGCAAAAATTAATGAAACAGACGGGTGAAAAATTAACAATAGAAAACAGCTTTGATATTCTACGTTGTTCACTCATGATCGTGCAGTCAGAAGTTTTATACGCGCATAATATTTAGTCAAAATAGGTCAGAATTCAAAATATTCTGCTCGAGGTTAGATTTTGGTTTTGAGGCGTTTCCGACCCTTAGGAACTCAAATCTGAAGTCGTTTTTGAGCTGAATAGCCGGTGTTTCGAAAAATCAGTAAGATTTGCCGACTTTTGCATTTTCCTCAAGAACTACTGGCGATTGATGAAAAATGACTTAACTATCGTGTGGAGCGGGAAATTCTACATCAAATTATGTCTTCACATGTCGGAAACGGAGTCGGATTAACAAATTAAGAAAAAAAAAATTCTACTTATCGACGGTATTTGGGAAATTTTGGTGGAATAATTTCGTTTTTCTTAATTAATTGATCCGACTCCGTTTCCAACACATGAAGACATAATTTGATGTAGAATTTCCCGCTCTACATGATGGTCAAGTCATTTTTTATCAATCGTCAGTAGTTTTTGAGTAAAATGCAAAAAACGTCAGATTTTGTTGTCTTCTCAAAACCCCGACTATGCAGCTCAAAAATGACTTCAGAGTTGAGTTCCTGAGGTTTGATAACCCCTACAAACCAAAATGCAGCCACAAGCCGAATATTTTGAATCCAGACCTACTTTGACTGGACTAATTTGTCAAACGCGTTTTTCATGTTTTTATAATTATTTATTCTTACTAAGCGAATACTGAGATGCTTACAATTTGCCATATACGTAGAATTTTTGATTCGAATGCTTTGTCACATTCCTACCGAGTGCAAGACTGCACTAAAGTGTATGAGTCTTCTTTTCTTCTCGGCTCTAATACCGAATTATTACATTAACGAACACCATTCGACACTATGAAAAATATCTGACTCGCTATTGGTATTCTCCATGCTCCTTGAAATCGCTATGTCAAATGATGACGGCCTACGAAGAGACATAATATTAATTTGAATGTTACGCGTATCCCTAAAACAAGGCTTTATACCTGCACTTTCAAGTACTTGAGTGTTTTTTTTTTTGTTTCATTTTTAGTACCGATGCACGCGGATAGTCGATCCTAATAGAGAAGCTATATTTTACCTTTGCCAAATGAAGAGCAAATTTTTGGAGAGGATGTAACTGACTCCAATAGACGTTCTTTCGACAGCTTTTGAAAAGCTGACGACTCCACGAGAGCTTCCAAAATGATAGTTGCATCAGAAACGTCCGAGAAAGCATCGTTTGGTTCGTACATATGATAAATGACTTTGCCAAGTTTCACCAAATCCGCATTATCCTCGTTGCTGTCTGATTGTGAGTCTCCGTAGCCTGGTCCGCAACAATTACAACAAATGTTTTTGAGAGTACGCGTAAAACACAGTGAGACTAACTTTTTGTTTAATTGGTTGAAGAACTCGCAATCCTGCTTCCGAAGATTTATTTCGACATTGTTTTTAAATCGTTTAAAAAAATTTACAACAGTTTGAAAAAGTTGGCAAGTCGAAAACTTTTCAAACAGGTACTAGTCGTTTTCGTTAAATTTAAAGAGAGCTCAATACCAAAAGAATCGTACGCTCTGCAAAAGGGTACAATTTCCTTGGCATTGCGAAATAATTTCAAATAATTCCTTATAGAATTTTATTCGCATCCAAGCATTTCCTCAAGCTCGCCACTTTCATATAATCTCTTGACGTCATCGCCACCGCCGATAAACACGCCATTGACAAAAACCCTCGGGACCGATGTTCCCCCGGTTATGGTTCCCATGATTTTTTGAATATCTTCACCGTCGGCTCGCTGGTCCAACTCCAAAACGGTGTACGGTTGATCGAGGCCATCAAAAATATTTTTTGCAGTCACGCAGTACGGGCAGTAACTCTTGGAGAAGATTATCACCTGTGTATTGTAGATCAACTTCTCCACCATCGACCTCAATCCTATGTTGCAAGTGTCAGACAGTTTGCTTTTGGGTTTTTGTGTTGCGTTCAAAGCACCTTTCACAGTCATTTCTAATTCTCGTTCTCGAGATGAGCTTACAAACTAACAACTTAATTACTTGAATCACAATGTTTATCCTGTAAATGGTTTTCACACATATCACAATAAACGGTAGAGTTTTCATTGGAAAATTCTGCAGCAGAGTCTACTAAATTGAATCAGATTATGGATTTAAATTCGATAGATTTTGAAGTTATTTTCTGGGAGGCTCCAAATCTCTAAAATTCCAGTTTTGACTTATAGGAATTTTGAAAGAAAAATATTCACTCTCATAATAACTATGATCAATCAATTTAAGTCTTTCATGCTAGAGTGACAATAAATATTTTTTAATGTACCTCCGTATCGTGTTCCTTGTGGGGCTTGTGGAGCTTGTCTCGATGGTGTCATTTGCTGCGAATAATAATCAGAGTAATAATTCTGGTCGTCAAATGATTCATTAATATCTTTTGTTTCATGATCGTCACATCCCGTAAAATCATGAAACTCATCGTCTGAGGAAGAGGAAAAAGTTCGAAACAGTTCCGAGTGTTTTCAAAGATGTTACCAGAGAAGAACGTTGTTTGCCCTGGTAATATTTATGGTGATTTTTTGGACAAACCATCGCTCCAAGAAGTCGACGACTTGGTTCTATCAAGAGCCGCCTGAATGAATCTCGGAGAATAACTTCCACAAGGAAGTTCGTAATCCGTGGGTGTCAAATTCCTCATAACTCTTGTATCATATGCTGCAAGTGAATAATGCAAAGTTAGCCTAGTTATTTTGAGTAACCAGAGATTGATTAGAATACCAATATCAACGTGAAGTAGACGTAAAGGAGTACAGCTAGTTGATTTGAGAGACAAGACGTAAGCATACCATTTCGATCCAGATAGCAATAATCATTTTTCAATTTCAAACACGAGTGTTGACCTCCAGCTACTGATTTCCCGCTAGAATGGGGGGTGAAGTATTGTTGTTCATAGTTGCCTTGCCTGGGAAATCATTTTGATAGTGATCATTTCGTACTAATTAATAAAACGCAATTTTTAACAAAAATTAAGGAAAACAGACCCTCTGCAATCTCGTTCATCCAAGTCATAGTTTTCATATTCGGATTCGTCTAGAGGCGGTGAGAGGTAGGATTTATTTGCGTGATCAAGAAAATCATTGTAATTTAAAGCAATATATTTGTCATTGTTGTCGAATTCATCCTCTTCGACGTAGTCATCGCAACCTGAATACGAATAACCGTTATTTCTTGCGTGCATTTTCGGACAAAGAGGATTTAATGGACTTTCAAAAATTCATTTAATATTTTAAGATATTATGACTTTTGACATTGTCAAACAAGGGCCACGAGAGCAGCCTCTGAAGTTGTTTTCACGAAAAACAAAAGTACGCGCGAATTCGTTGCAATAATATTTTGCTCGTATTTTCTGTTCTATGACTTGAAATATGCCATCAAATAAACAATCAAACAAGGCTTTGCAATAATCATGATGATACTGATCAGACCATGAATAAATGCAGAGATTAATAAGAGTAGAAACTACGACAGTCTGTAAATACATATTTCACGTATCTAGTGACATAAGGTCGTAACTGCCAAAAATGCGGTTTTTTAAGTGGCAAAATGGTATATATACATATTTTTTTTTTTTGACTATTCGCTGTGAAATGTTCTAGAAACCATTGGATCTCACAAATAAGATGAAGTCTGCGAAATTTTAGAAATCTTACAAAAAAATTCTCGAAGATAAAACGGAAGGACGTAACATCCAATTTAAAAAAAAAAAAGGATTTATGTATATAAATGATCGAATATGTAATGGAGTTCAGAGTAAAATGAGTGTAAATATTCTACAATAAAGCCATTTCTTTTACGAATCACAAATCGACATAGTATTGTTACTTATACATACATGAGTTGGAAAAAAATTATATCACAAGCTACAAAATTTACTACGAAATTGACTTGTGCCTAAGCAAAGTTTCGTGCATTAGAATTATGAGATTCACGCATGTGTTGACGTAATAATTATTTAAAGTCAGCACAACTCATTCGCATACGTTACTTAATGCGAAAGAAAAACACTTCACATGACCTTGAACGCTAAGAACGTTGTCATTAAACAACTACAACTGTTCATACATAGACAATTTATAATATTAGAATTGAATGAGAGCTGAGATTGGAACAATATATAATCTTGGCGAAGTGAAGCGTACGAATTTACGTTATTGCTATAGATATAATATGCTTAAATGGTGGAAATCAGGCAAAAGTGAAAGAAAAGTTTATAAATTTTATGGAAATGGTATCAGGAAAAAACAAACGTAAAACCGACAGTTACATTGATTAAAAATCAGAGTAACTTTCAGACAGCGAGAAATTTCCGTATTTGAGTGGGAAATTCGAAATTCGAACGTTTTCGGATTTCGGCGGGAAGTTTGAAATTCAAAAGTTATCGGATTTCGGCGGGAAGTTCGAAATCCGAAAATTTCCCGCTGTCCCAAAGTTCCAGGCCCAGTCCAAAGTTAATCCTGTTTACGGTATCTTTTCGTTTATATTCCCATGTGGCGAGCTCCACCAAGAGAGATAAAGATACGCGGGGCGTAAATGCGGGCTCGGGCTGTTGGTACATCCGCTCCTGAGAATACAGTCAGAATGTGCTACGGAAGTATAGACACCAGCATCAGTGGGAAGGGGAAACCTGTTGCACTCCCCCGCGGCCGAACTTGGACTCATCTCGTTTAAATCTCCGACGGTTGGGTTCAGTAAACGCTGAACGTGAAGCGAACTGCGTGCGAGGTGAGAGTGAGAGCGAGTGAGAGTGGCGTCGTTGTGTTTGTTTTATTGATATTTGGCGTACGATAACATAAGAAAGATGAGTGATTCGGGCGAGAATTTAAAGTACAAATGGACACCTGACAGCACGACGTTGTTGGTGTCGGTTTGGACGGATAAGCAGGTGCAAAAGCAGCTCGAATACGCGACGAAGCCGCAACTGATTTGGGAGAGCGTCGCTCGTTACATGCAGAAGAAAGGCTACAACGTCTCAGGCAAACAATGCCGATCGAGAATGAAACAGGTACTCGTTTGCTATCGAGAAGCCAAGAAAACTGGGACTCGCGCTGGCGTTGAACAATATTACGAATCCATTGATAGAGTCCTGAAGGATAAACGACTGCTTCAATCGAATATCAACGGAGTTGATACCGTTGGTAAGCCTCGCCACGCTGCTCTGCACTGTTAACTGTTTATCGTTATCCAACGTATATTCCCACGCCCACTCATTCCCGATGAAAGTTTAAACTTCGAAAGGGCCGTTGCGCAAGTGTTTTCTTGCTGTTATTCACTTACTCACGAACTCCGACCCTTCTTTATTTCCTTGCACAATCCTAGAAACGCTTTGTAATTTTTCATCGACTTGTTGCATGCTTACAATTAGAAGAACGAATGTTCGGAAAGTATAAAAAAAGTAGAAGTAATTCCGAGGATTTTTACGAGGCTGAAGTTAGTAACGTTATTGTTAAGATGCATGTTATGGAAGAATTGTTATTTCGCACCTTTGGGAATGTCTGAAATTTAGGAAACCATGATAAATGAAATGTACTCATATTTTGCAAAGCAAACCCTTTGAGAGTCATTTTAAAATTGTACAAAAATAATTTTTTTACCTGATATTTTGTTATGTTAACGTTATTAACTTCAGCCTCATGTATTTTTACGTTATATTGGGTGGATATACAACTGAATAATTTTTTTCACTTCAGATGTAGGAGTTAATATAAAATCACCGCCCAAGGATGTCAAGACGAATAAGAATCTGCAGATGCGTTATCAGTATCGCGATCCTGTCGAAACTCTACTTCGTACAGAGGCTCTTTCTCCAGCGTGGGAACTTGCACGTACGTAGATTCTCGAGTTTAATAATTAATCCCGATACTGCTTCATTTTGGCAAAACAGTATCTGAAAATTATAATGGAATAGCGTATTTTTGAAAACAGCGATATTTGAACAAACATGGGATAGTGAAGAATCTACCACATGTATATTTTCTTTCATTAAGATAATCCTTAATCGAAACTTTATTTCGTTATTCATGCATAAAACATTTTTGGTTTTCGAATGATTGACAGATGATGAGGAATACCCGGATTCGCCAGAATCAAATGAAACGGTTTTAGCACAGCCGTATCGTACTTTTTCACCAGTTAGAGACGCAGCAACGAATACTGTTCAACAGTTGGCACCAAACATGAAGAAATCACTGCGGCAAAATTCTGTTCCGGTTAAAGAAATGCCAATACAACAAACGTTTCGTCAAACTTCATTGCCGAATAATTGCTACAGCGAAATACCCTTTCAAAATACAGTTCAAAACGTGCAAAATCATATAATCCAAGAAAATATGCAACAAAATCAAGCCTTGCTTCAACAAAACTTACTGCAGGCAGCTCACAATCATATGATGCATCAGAATATGCTGCACAATAATCCTGCACTGCAGCAAAACTTGTTACATAACACAAATCCAATTTTACAAAGTCAAATGCCACCGAATCCGATAAGAATACCAACTGAAGTACAGCCGAATATTATTTTGAACCAAAATCGTATCCCTCAAAATATTCAACGTATGCAAAATCAGTTCCAGCAAAGCTCAGCAGCTATGAATAAGCAGGCTATGCCACAGGAACCAAGAAAGGCTTCGTTCAGACAAAACTTAGCGGCTACATATAAACAATATCAGGATGCAATTCCGACACAAAATTTCAATCCAAATGTTAATCAAACAGCTGGCCAATTGTCTCCGGACATTTTTGGCGATATTGGGCCAAATTTGAATGATGCGTTCTGTGAGACTCCTAAACATGAAAAGTCACAAAATTTAAACGAAACCTTCAATCAGCCGCTACCGACGTACAATCCTCTTTTTCTGCCAAGTCTTGACGCCACATCCTTAACAACAAATGCTACTTTCAATGACGACACATTATCCATAGAGTTCTTGCAGGAATCACCATCACCTTCGGAAAAAGGTCTCAGTAAATCGAAAGACTCTGGTGTGAACACTGAATCAGCACCCGATGCACCATTTAGGAAAAAAAAAGCTCAGAAGCTGGAACAACTTATGATGAGTGCACTGAGTTCGCAGAACGAAGTCGTTAATAAGGTGAATATACCGAAGTCATCTGTACTTTAGCCTAATAATACTGGTTATTCGTAACATTTGACCAATTTCGACAGTTTGAATATTCTAAAACTTGGAACATTTCAATTATGCTAATTACATGTGACTTGTGTTTCCAGATTCTGGCAGCGCAGAGCGATATGGTTACTCGTTTCTTGGACATAGACAGAGACCGTCAAAACAGATTAGAAAACCGGTTGGATCATCTGTTGAACGTAGTTCATGCCTCAGTTTTGAACAAAAGTCCGGAAAAGGACGCAGAAATACCTCCTCCGCTTCCAGAGCCGAGGATAAGTCGTCTAGCCCCGCCTCCTAAACCAGGAGTTGTTCCACCAAAACTGGATCTAGTTCCTCCAAAGCCATGTCGAGTGCCGTGTACATTACCTAATTCTAAAATAGAATTAGTCAATCAAAATCCTTTGTCAACTAGACCTGGGGTAGTAACTCCGATTACAAGTCCAAGTGCAAAGCCCGGAACTATATGGTCGAAACTTGGTCCAGTTTCTCAGTCTCCTTTTGTAAGGGCACAGATGCAGCTGGGATTTTACCCGATTATGAATACAGAAGTGAGAACGCAGTCTTCTGCCGAAAGACGTATTGCCAAAGAAGGCGGACTGTTTATGGATACCAAAACGCTTATTTCTGAGACTGTTACATTCCTTGATGCAGAAAGAAGGGTGGATGAGAAGGTAGAAAATGCAAGACGTCAAATTGAAACAGAGCAGGATCAGACAGTAAGGAAAAAATTATTCAACCGGAACGAAAATTACGCAGGATCGATTCTCAGTGCTGCATTTATTGAAACTGAAAAGCAAGTCGAAGAAATGATCGAAAATGCAACGCTAGCGTTGTCAGCCGCTGTTAATAATTTGAATGTCGACCGAAAAGACAGAGCAGAAATTCTGGTCACGGGACAAGGTGAAGGCTATGAATACTTGCAGCAATTGAATAGCAAGCGGCAGTACGAAAATGACCCTATCGATAGCTCGACTCCGGCAAAACCCGTACTTCAATCAAGGATAAACAATGCAAATCCAGGAAATGTGTATACCATGAGAAGGGAGCCAGAGCGACGAGTAAACTTTGATGATAATCATCAGGATAATACTAAGCAAACGATCCAACAGTTGGCTCAGCTTGTAATGAACAGCGCGCGCTGGCGCAATGCTGCAACTCAACATCAACAAGACAAAAACAATGTTCCAAGCACTGGTTTTCGAAATATTGCATCCAATGTTGGACCAAACATGAATAAGAATCAAACGTCTACAAACGTGAATGCTCAGGGCGCAGGAAACAACCCGAACGCCTATCTGCAATCTAGGTCTGGCACAATGAACAAGGACAATAAACCATCAATACCAAATCAAGAAAGGTATTCATACGGAGGTCAGCCTGCACATGTCAGACAAGCGATGGACAACAACGTTAGACTGTCTTACAATGGGCCTGGAATGACAACTCGACCACAGATGGGTTTTACCACCGATCTGTTAGTCAGCGATGATAGCGATAACATTCCCATGAATCAGTACGGTGGTCAGATAGGATTTGTTGATAATCCTCTATTGAACTATAAGCAGCCGAAACGGTTCTTCACAAATGTCGATAACGATGATTTTTTGCACGAAGAGCGGCAGCAGCAGCAACAACAACTTCGACACACCTACAACAAAAATTTTACGGATAATAGACGGACCACTCAGAGCGGTCCTCCGTATATGACTAGCAATGGACATATGGTCATGGCTCAGACTGAAAACATGATTCGCCAATATGTTCACAGCAGGAAAGGTAAAGATGACAAGGATACAGACTCAGATAATGATGAGGTATTTCTTGACACCACAGCAAGCATGCCACCGTCGTCCTCTCGTCGGAGTTCGCTTACCTCTATGGGAACTGCGGTCTCAGGGATATCTTCAAAGTCTGGAAAAGCAGACGGAGCTAACTGTATAGTTAGCTAGATATATCTATAACTTTGATCATTGTTTTCTTTTTAATTTTTTAATCAAGTTTTCCTTGATTTTAACCTAGGCTTAACGGTTCTTTGTTTTTATAGACATGATAAATTTTTTTTAATCGACATATAGTGTTAGTTTAAGAAGATTATTCATCAATTATTATACGTAATACGAAACCTGAAATACGGTCACTGTTAATTTTTGCATTCAGCTATTGAGGCTAGTAGAATTGTAACATGTTTATTTACTCGTTTTTTTGGTAATCAAATGCAAGGATTGAATCGAAGACTCAATACTAGTACCTGCAACACGAATTTCACGTAAACATTAAATATAGTACAATAAGAAAAAATATTTTTGTTACATTGTAAAAATCTAAGCAATACTTATTGCTGTTTTGTACAATCAGACTTTGCCACATAGTTTACCTAATGTTTAATTTTGAGAATTTTCATCTAAATTTTGGAGGGCTGAAACACATATGCCCAATTAAATATCGAAATCATTAAATATCATATTATGTGCCTTATGTGGTTATTTAATTTTTGAAGTGATTATTCAATATTCCTCTGTATCGCAGCATCTAGTAACACGTGTACTACAGATTTTGATCACAATATGAAGAAGAATATTTGTTGATTCTTTCGTGAAGATTGTCACATGATTCAGTGATCGAACGCTATTGTCTCGTGGTTTTCAATTTTCATCAAACCGAAACAATCTCAAGCGACTTTAGCGATTACAGGTAAAAATTATCCGATCTTGAATTACAATTAAAAAAAAAAAATAAATAATAAATGAAATAAAATAAAAATAAGACGAATTATATAGATGTCTTAGAGTAGTAAAATATAATAATGAAGCTTCCATGTCTCGATTGATCATGAGTAGTGCAATACTTCATTGAATCAGAGATGCATTTCTTATTACATTAAAATATATTATTATTTTACCAACATTGTTAATTACATTTAAATTTTTATTGAAATAAAATATATCGGAATTATATCTATTGCAAAAAGGCTTTTATTTGTCCATTACCTTGTCCTAAAAGAATAGATACTGATAGATGTATGGTAAAAAGGTATTTTTACACAAAAAGGTTGATAAGTAATCTCAATATAGACAACATCCGTTGATTATGGCTCAAGTTATTTATGCAATGTGAAGATATTTGCCGTCCAGAATAAGAATTAAACATTTGTCGAATTAGTTATCGGAAATGCTACTATTTGCATCATCTGATGCCTCCATCATTTTTTCAGCTAAATTTTTAGCAAATTCATATCTCAATGCCTTTGGAAGAACATTGGCAAAAAGAATTGTATAAGCCGATAAAGAATGATTTCGAAATATCCATTCAAACCTGTTAAACAAATAATTATATGTAGATAGTTAAACTCGTTGACTGGCAATCGGTAAAATGATAATTCATATTTTTTCACGGACTAATATTCATTTATAAGTAAGAAGAAACAGGTAATGAAAACTCACCTAACTCATACAAGCTCTGGTATAATTCTGTAACAGATTTAATCTTCAGTGCCATTTTGCAATTAATGGTCATGATTAAATTACACCTAGTTGGGTTGTCGAACAAAGCCAGCAAAGATTGAAATTCCAGTATTTCGATGATATATTTCAAAGTAATAAGGCCGATTAACTTCGAATTCTCGTGGCCCAGAACGCTTTGTAATCTGCATTTCTGAAAATTATATATCCATAATGAAACGATATCTCTTCAATAGAGTTTTCTTTTATTGCACCAAACTATAAAAATGTCGTTTCTTAGTTTTATACTGACCCTAGAGAAATTTTGAAAACTGTAAGCATCTACATTCCGATTACCAAAAAATCATGTTTTTTTTTCTTTTTTTTTTTTCTAGAACTTCATTTTCGGCATATAAACAAATTTGACGTTGAATCGAAAATGAATTTATACCTACATAAGGAATGTGCACTGAAGTTTGTCTGAAGTATATAGTACAAGCTGTATTAATGGCTCATAATTTTCTGGACATGGTTCAGAATTATTATGTGACTTGGTTTGTTGTCGCAGAATTTACGGTTTGAATTGTGCAAAAATCTTTTATATTTCTATCACTCAAATAAAGTTATCCCGATGAATCTTCACTCACTTGTAACAGCAGCTGCCTCACTACCTTCTTCGTTGACCTCGATAAATGCCTTCTGAACGACTTTGCTAACTTTTAGCGGAATATCAGCTATGCCAGAAAAGTCAGCATTATTTGTAAACATTTCAGTCATTCCCAACTAGAATAAAAATATGTAACAGAATTAAAGGGATGTTAGTTGCTTGAGTCTACTCAGAAATCGAAATTCTCCAAATCTTACAAACGATTGAACATTTCAAAACTATAGGTATAAAATAAGTCGTCACAAAAATGTTTGGCTTCATTTTATTAATATAAGTCATAGTTTTATAAAGGCAAGTGACATTTATTTGAAAGAAACAGAAATGTTTCATGACAACATATTTTATAATATTTAAACTGTACCTTCTTCAAAGTTTCCTGGAGATCAAAACTGCATTCGACTTTGAATTTTGGTAAGTATACAACGACGTCTCTGGGAGAAATTTGTTCTAATCTTTCCTTGAAATTCACTCCATGAAGATTATCCTCGATCATGTTTAATCCATTTACAATTTTATTTGGTAAAATTATAATCATGCTCAGCTCTCCACCCTAAGAAATAGGAAACAACATATTCATCTGGTGAGACAAATGTATGAAATGAAATATACAACAATTGTGTCTGCTACTTTGCACAAAAGTTTACTTTTTATACCTCGTACGGTAATTCGATGAAGGTTGCGTCATGCTCTGGAAGAACCTGCCTTTTGAATTTAGCTTTTATGTACATGGTAGGAACATGTTTTGCAGTTTTTTCATCTACATAGAACGGTCTATCCTGAGTCCGAGAAGGATCAAACTTTTTCTCCCATTGACCCTTGAAGTACACGGCGTTCACCAATACCAACTTGGTGTCTTTGCTGATGTTGTCTGAAATCACACAAGGGTATAAACGTGCAATTAACGTAGTTGCTGTAAATAAATTTCATCTTTAACTTAAAATTTACTTCAGTAAGCTTGGTATCGCAATAATCATTACTTGGTGCAAAAACGTTTTTTATGCACTTGTTCGTTTGCTCTTCGCACCAAGTGTTCAAGGTTTTAGCAGCAGTCGATGCATCGTTGAAATCTACTTCCTGACTCGATGACAAGAATTTTGCAGTCGTCAATTCCTTGTATGTAGGTTTTACCTCGAAACCAGAAGCCGTAAATATTTTATTGGCGAGACGCAGTTCAACTCCTTTTGCAGTCTGAAATATAGAAATGAAAAGTTGTGATCATCGATTATAATAATATTTAAACTAATTATAACATTATTGAAAAATATTTGGTGCAACGATATCTCGAGTGTAGATCGTGAAGAGAGATCAAGTACCAATTCATAGATACAAATTGGTATTAGAGTAATGCTATCTAGATTCGCAACTCACATTCAGAAGTGTGATGAGGTAGCGATAACCAGATTGGCTAAGATCGTCGTTATCAGGGAGAAAAAGAGCTGAACGCATTTGAGTAGCAGTTTTTCCATTAGCTCCGTACGCAGCCATGGCCAATACCACTTGAATACTCAATGGAGATGTGATCAAATCATCAGATTTATCATTAACCAGTACCTAAAAATATGAAATTACGGTGATAAAAATCATAAAATAGAATTTAAATTTGTAGAAAAAACTGCAGTAAATAACAAGCTCTAGTTATGGATAATTAGAATTACTAACGTGCTGTGTGGAATGCGAGAATTGAATTGCTGTTATACATTTACCTTCAGAAAACTAGTAGAAAAGTGATTGGCAGCCTCTGCAATGGCCCGAAGGCCATTATTCTCAGATATTTCTTCACTCATGCTGGGATAAAGTGTAAATTCGAAATGCCACAACGAAGGATACCTTTACTGAAATATAAAAAGACAAAATTGAACGATGCTCATACAGCAAATAAAAGATAGTTCGTTCACTTTGATCAAGTTACAGTACGACGCTATTTTTAGAAGAAATGTTCTGATGTCTTTCCAAGATCATTTCTAAACGAATATCAATAATTGATTTGTACCGATTGTTACGAGTACGTAGTGATGATATTCTTACCTATAATATGCAATTAACAATGAAGCAGTCACCTGTGTACTAATTTTATCCTCGTATGAGTATCGATTTTTTCAGGAAACGCGAAAAGCTAATTCACTGTACTTTCAACGTACAATTTTCGCGAGCTTGTACAAACTGATAGATCGAAGTATAATACTGCGCTAGAGATCTAAAAGTACGACTATGAGTAATGCATAACGATTCAGCCAACGAATAGAGTCGTGTAAAAATACTGGGCGACGTTCATTTTCAGAATATGAGAATAGAATAAACTTTTGAGACGAGATGAAATGTTTTAGAAAGAATTACTTATTACTCAATGTCATGCATTAAGGCTGCTGCTGGTTATTCCTCAACTATTACACTTTATATAAAACCTGATTTTTGAATCCACGTATAATTGAAGCCAAGAGAATTGTTAAATTGTTCATTTGCTTGTTTCCAAAAAAATCAAAGATGAAGAATCAAACTGTAGACTGTATGCTGGTATCTGCAGTGCGGATTTCGGTTCACCATTGAAAATAGTAGAGTCTGGAACAGAACACTTTTACGACTTTGCAAAAGTTTGAGCACTACTTACCGCTGCGTTGTACAATCAGTTCATGTAATAGTTAAAATTCAAAATTTTCATTCAAATTTTCCATAATCTAAAAGAAATGACTCGATACTGCAGTATAAAATCTGTTCACTTGCATTCTTGAAATCATGCATATAAAATGATACTTTGAAAATACATTTCGTACATTCAAAGCCACTCATTTGTGAACAGTTTTTTCGAACTTATAACTGAATAGAAAAAAGACAACCATCGAAAAATAATACATTTCAATCAGCAAGAATCATTATTTATAAATCAAATAAGCAGTATATGGTACGATTTGGAGGTAAAAAAAACTTTTTCTAATTCGTTTTATTAATACGAAGATGCAGAAGATTATTAATGAATTATGATATCTTTGCACCAAATTATGTGTATGAAAATTAATTCAAGTCACATTCAACTTGGGTTTAATTTATCTGAAATCAATAGTTATGGATATAATAAGAAAGATGTGAAAAGCGTTAAAGATCTAATTGTTAGCGAGGTATGGAAAGGTGTATGAATTAATTTCTAAAATATAGCGTGAAGCTAGGCGATAAGAAATTGTGAAGGGCAAAAAAAGTTGGGATGAGAAAATTGCATAACTTACTGTACAAATTCCTTTTCCTTGTTGAACTCAGCCTCAGTGAGGGATAATAACGATGCTAAATCTACTGCTAGACGGTAAAACACGATTGGTATCTACAATATCGTTGTAAGAATATTGAAAAAAAGTGTCCAAAAATGATTGCAGAAAATTATGAAAACCGGATTACATTAGAGTCAGTACATTGCTTTCCATACTTGGTTAGTCTGGGACAGCAGTTGACGAAATCATATGAATTGGACTAGAATTCGATAGCAGAATACTTCCAGGAGTTATAAGACAGGAAGTAAATTTTGAAACGTTTATTTTTATTTTTCACATTTTTTTCGAAACGTCGTTTTTCAAAACGACGTGCACTCTTAAAGGAGGAGTTTTCAAGCTATTCGTCTCAAATTTGAACACAGCTTTCTTCACCACATTCTTTATTTTGCTATGTACGATTTTTTTTTGGAAATTTTCATATTTTTTTAAGGAAAAACTGTCAAAATAATGGGGTAAATTCGGAAAATTTTGTTCGAAGCGCCGCCATTTTGTCAATTTTGGTATGAATAAAATCTCGATAGCAAGAGAGCGGCGTTCATACTGATTAATTGTATTTTTTTAAATTTTGTTTTAGATAATATTTACGGCCACAATCGTGTGCACCGTGAAGACTCCTTTTTTTTCGAAGTCCTTTTTCAAACTTATTAAATCAATTTACAGAATATAAAAATAAACTTAAAAAATTTGTTTTCTGTTCTTTATGAGTGCTTTGATTTGACACGAAAAATCAGATTGATTAGCGTATTTACACCGTCGAAGAAAAAAAATTCTGAAAATTGGCTGCTTTTTGACCCGTTAGACTAGCAAGCGGTCCAAGCTGCGCTTTGCGATCTGGACCACGATTGCGACTGTTCTAATGATCCGAATACGAAAATCTAGGCATACTAGTATTCAAAAGACTATAAGGTCTATCGTCCAAACTACGATCGATTGTTTTTTTTTCTAAAATTTTAATGATAATGGCTCAATTTCGTAACCTATCAAGTTTTTCATTTTTTCATTTTCAAAATTGTTCCACCCATTTGGAACATTTGAAAATAACTTATTCGAACTGATACGCAGTAACGTCGTTTAAAATCGAAGAAATAATTCAACTGAGATTTTTGTGTAAGAAAATATTAACTCAAGCTAACGTTGAAAAAGATGCGAATGGCGCTTGTATTCTATTTTTTTCTTCCAGAATGAAAAATAAGACAGTTAGTTGGAATTTGAATTCAAAGGTTTCATAAATGTATCTAAATGTATGCCGTTTCCCCAAATCATGTCTTCTAATAATAATGAAAATAAAAATACAAAAATTGTACAAATTTTTTCAATACATCCGCATTATCAGTTTCTACTACTATCTATTATGGGGAAAATACTGCTGAAAATGGTAGAAACCTTACTCAGTTATTTGCGTAGAAGTTCGGGGGTGTATTAAAATCACATATCATCAATTATATTATTTTATCATTGAAAATAAAAAATTATACAAACCGGATGTCACATGCGTCACGCACGATGGCTTGCCGTCAGGTGATTTTCTGCGGTTGGAATTGGAGAATTATTTAGCGTAGCAACATGCGAAAGCTTTTAGATATCTGGAGCAAGAGCAGCTTGCCAAGTAATCCTACGTACTCAACGCTCGGAATCCAAAACTGAACTGAGCGAAGAACAGACCGCTCCATTCGATAACTCGGGCACACAAAAAAAATGTCTGATCCGACGGACGAGACCACCGTAGCTATAAGTTTACGGAGAAGATGAATCCCATTACGGTTTTAGAATAGCTCCATTGCTCCCAGATTTTGAATACCGATTTCTTCCTGTAACATTCGTTCGTCGATCTCGAATACTTTAAGATTTTTTGATGGGCAAGCGAGAGTGGAATGCCCTATAATGTGAATCAAAATCTGACTCAAAACTTAGAAATGTTAGTCGCAACTTCGACGATTCTCCGGATTTCATCATGCAGTTTACACACCATATTCTTGATACTTTAAAATTTTAGAATCGCGAATAGAAAGAACATCGATTTTCAAAATAGTCTACTCGGATGTGCCCCCTTAACGGCTTTGTAAATTTATTTAGGTAAGTGATGATTGTCAGTACAGAAAATTTCAATCAGACAATTATCCATTAGAATATATTTATTTCATATTGACAAATCTTATTTAAAAAAGGCGCTAACGACGTAAAATTTTGTTCGTGCTCCGTCTCAGGAAAATGCAATTTCTCTTGTATTTTCTGTGGTATTAAAGGATAAAAAATCACCGTAGTTTGCACTTCCAACTGGTGGAATCATCAGTTATAAATGTAGTAAATGTACAAATTGGAAATAAAGTACTAAAACCCTCTTGATTTTCACTTTCTTACAACACTCTGTAAAGGTGAAGTTAGCTTACATCCAGATGACTCATTACATCAATTCTAAATGCTCGAATCCTTACATTTTATATGAGCAAAATTGAAATTCCTTTTCAATTGTTTCAATATCACGTCTCACCAATTTTTTTACAAGTACATATAATATTTTTGACTCACAGCTGAATCCTATCGACACAAGTGACAATGCTTTCGAATATCCATAACTTGGAGATTACAAAATGACAAATCACCGCAGTTTTTAAATTCTAGAGACAAACATCCAAAATGTGTAAAATTTATTCATAGGCAATTCACTCGATTCAACGTTGGTTATCAAAAATTAATTGAGGATGACGAGCACAAACATTAAAACTTATATTTGATGACACGTGGGAGGCATTCTGTCGAATGTATCGGTTCACCTCTTATATAGGAATGAACATGGTGATCTGTATTATGTTATTTACACCGAAGTTAACTGGCCATCGGTACTGATACCTTTGGAGTGATTTAAACTATAACGATGGATCTACCACATGGCCACTAAACAACGATACTATGTCTCCATCTTCATCGGAGCTGCTTTGCGTCAAAGATACAATCATGTAAACAAATGGGTGGTCGACTGCTAGTTCAGCTGAAAATATCATGCATCGAGCCTGCAGCATTATTCCTGAAACGTGAACATTATTTACATATAGTTTGTAATAATGCATAAGTAATTTTAATAGTGAGATTGTTTTGATAAACATAAATGAAATGCAGTACGATTTGATTTCGGATTAAAAATTCTGTATGTATCGTAACTACAATAGTTTCTGGACATTATCTGTGACAACTGGAAGTTTTTCTTTTTTTTTTCAAATTCTTTCACGTAACCAGACTTCACCAGATTCATCTGTAGCTAGTAATTACTTCTCACACGGTTCAGTAAAAAAGAATCGAAGTCATATTCTGAACAGTCACAGGTAGTCTGATAAATAAAGACAGTATTTCTAGTCTATCATATAACTTCATAGTATTATGTAGATTATATCTTCATGCGAGTTAATCAAGATATCAAGATTTCACTCAGTAACAGATAATACTTTATTGTGATATATTATGTACATTCAAAGCTAGTCATTTATATCGTAGTAAAAACTATGCCTGTAAAACAAGTTAATAATCGCGTATAAGCACTACAATGTGCGTGACAGTTTGTGATGCAGTTAAAAAAAAGATCATAATTCCGAAAAGAGCTGGAATGAAATTAAGTTTCTGTCACAAAATTGACAAACAAAATTAATTTACATTAAGTCAGGTTCTCGAATAATTCCTGTGAATAAAGATATTCCAGTGCCGTGATGGTATATTGCATAATGACAAGGTCGATCGACTTTGAATGTCAACGGGGGCTCCCCGATAAATGCGCACATTTTAACGACGACTATACCTAAACAAAAAAAGACAACTGTCTTGAACATTTCAACCAGCAAGTATTATTATTTATAAATCAAATAAGCAGTGTATGCAGAATTCTGAGGATGAAAGACATTTTATAGCTCATTTTGTTAATACGAAGATGCAGAAGATTAGTGGTGAATTATGACATTTATTTTTGAATATAATTATACCTACGATAATTAATTGAAGTTGCGTGCAAATTAAGTTTAATTCATCTTAAATCAATAGTAACGTACATAATAAATATGCGATAAGAAATTGTGAAGGAAAAAAAACTACTGCTAGATCGTAGAACTCGATTGGTATATACAATATTGTTGTAAGAACTTTAAAAAGTATGTGAAACTAATGTCCAAAAAATATTGCAGAAAATTAAATGAAGCGAATGAAGAGGGAAATTGTAATATGTGATTGATGGAGGGAAGGTACAGGATTGAATTAGGCTCAGCGCCCTGCTGTGATGTTCACAGAACTTTGACTTACCAGTCGCAGCAGCAGCTTCGCTACCTTCCTCGTTTACTTCAATGAATGCTTTTTGAATGACTTTGCTAACTTGGAGTGGAACATCAGATATGCCAGAGAAGTCAGCCTCTTCTTCGAACATGTCGGTCATTCCGAGCTAAAAGGAGGCAACGTGTATAGTATTTAAAAAAATAATTGGTAGATCAAACTTCTTATGCTTATTGTTAGTTATTCTAGGATGGGACTTGTTAAAATCATATGAATTCGACAGGACCGCAGCGCCAAAAGTTAGTTAACTCCTTCCAGGAGTTCTAATATACCCAAGCCGATGCAGAGGAATTCGACCAGTTGCTTTTTACAATGAAAAGTTGCGTTGCGCTTTGTATGTTACCTTTTTTAGTGTCTCTTGGAGATCTAAAGTACTTTCTATCTTGAATTTTGGTAAGAAGAGCTCGACGTCGCTGGGATACGATTTTTGCAAACTTTGTTTCAGATTTACTTGATGAAGATTGTCCTGAATTTTTTGGAGGCCGTTCACTTCGTACGGTACAATGATTATCATGCTGAGCTCGTCCCCCTGGAATAGAAAAAATTTATAACATTTAGTGAAGCAGATTATGCTACAAATCTCTGTTAGTGAATCACTAGATTGATTGATTGATTAACATCAATATTCACACATCCAATTAGTTCTCGAGTCTGTATACCTGGTATGGAATCTCGATGAATCTCGCACTCAATTCCGGAAGATCGCCAAATCGCAGTTTATGTTTTATAAACATGGTAGGTACACATTTTGTAGTGTGTTCATCGATGTGGAAAGGTCTATCCTTCGTCAAGGCGGGATTGAATTTTTTGTCCCATTGTCCCTTAAAATATACTGCGTTCACAAGTACCAATTTTGTGCATGAGTCGATGCTATCTGTAAACAGAGACTCGGTTAAACGTGTTAAAAAGTTCAATGACTCCAGAAGTGCTTCATGCACGAGGGAGATTACAATTCCAACAAAAGTTGCCAGATCCAGTTACAAACATAAAGATTCACCTTCGGTAATCAAATCCTTAATACGTTTGTTAGTTTTCTCCTCGCACCAAGTATTGATTGTTTTGGCAGCTTTTGTCGAGTCGTTGAAATCAACTTCCTCGCTCGAAGAGTAAAATTTTTCAGCGGTCAACACTTTGTACTCAGGTTTTACTTCAAACTGAGAAGCTGTGTATATTTTATTGGCAAGACGTAATTCCACTCCTTTCACAGCCTGAAAATAATTCCTGTCAAATTCTTTCTAAAATAAAGGTGAAGTAGCAGAATATCACACGCAAGCATGAACAAAGTGAAACTGCTGCCGTGCAGGTCTTAGAAGCTATCAACATCAGAATAAATTCTTTGCATTACTTACGTTCAAGGTTTCGATAAGAGACTGATAACCAGATTGGCCTACTTCATTCTCAGTCGGAATGAATAAACAAGAGCGCATTTGAGTTGCGGTTCTGCCACCGGCCCCGTAGGCAGCCATCGCCAGCACTACCTGAGCGCTCAACGGCGACATGATTAAGTTGCCAGGTTTGTCATTACCGACGGTCTGAAATTTCAAAACATTGAAAAAACTGTGTTCAACAATCCGTACAAAGTTACAAAACTAATTAAAATCCTTGTAAATTTTATCATTTACAAGTTTTGCAGTTCGAAGAGAAGAAAACATGAAATGTATATATAACATACAAATGTGTATCAGAGAATTTTTGTCATCATTAAAGAATCTGAGCGAAGTAATTGCATTTAAACATACCTTTAAAAAATTGTTACCAAATTGGCCAGTAGTTTCAGCTACGGCATGAAGTCCAACGTTTCCAGCCATATCGTTGGCTCAAACTGCTATCGCAGCAGTAATATTGACAGACGGTAATTATACTGAAACAGACAATCAGTGTTTTTCAGGAAATAATATAAATGCTAAACGAACTCTGCATGAATTATTTCCGCTCCTTATCCTGCAGTGGAAATCGACCAAACTTCATGACTTCGACAAGTGAAACAAACGATAATTTCATAGGTGTAGTTCGAAGAATCTGCATGCAATAGCATCATAACGAATTAGAATCATTGAGTGTTTCATCCAAGTGGGATTAGCACAGAGATTATTTTCATTTCTCACTTATCAAGCGTTAATTATCAAACGTTGCCTCAGGTCGAGTGGAAAACAGGCTCATTTATCGATGATAAATACGATACCGGTGTACGCCTACGAACGAATCCTACGATCGTACTAGAAATGTTTGTGTGCTGTAATTCCTGCGTACGCAGTAGGCATGAGTCATCTGGAAAAACCGCTTCTCTTCGGCTAGACGACTAGCGATAGGGGGGGGAAACGGCGTCGTTAGAATCCTAGCTGTATCTCACTTGTGCTCGTTTCTCTACCGTGGAAGGACTTTCTTCATCTACTAGACGAAGATATCAGATCCGAGTGAAACGGGTTTCCAGGATAAAAATAGGCTAGTTCCCAAATACGTTGCGCATACCAATCGTAGTACATATAAGCGCAACTGATGATCGCCATTAAAAAAACTTCTTTAGATTTATATCGGTAAAATTTTTCAACGTTTCGTGTGTTTTCTATGTGTACCGCAAGTCGTGAATACAGTAACGTTATTTGAAATTGAAGAAATAACTGAGATTTTTCCACAAAAGAATATTAACATTATAAAAAAGTCTGGAAAAAGATGCAAATGACGCTATCATTCGTGTTCTGTCATTGAAACCAATAAATTTCCGTATTTCGAAAAATCTGTTCCAAATTTGAAGAAAAGAAAGCTATTTGGAATTCAAATTCAAAAGTTCGATAAATTTACTGGAACGTATGCTGTTTCACCAAAGCATGTGTTTTATAAAGCTGATATAGGAATAGAAGAAGATGGAATCACGTTGCATTACTGGAATTAACTTATGTACCAATAGTCTGTACAGTTATGAAAGATTATTTTTACTGCCATTGTATTCTCACTGCACAGCGATAAGCCGATATTAATTGTGTTACAATTATACCAAATAATGAAAATAAAAATGAAAAAAACCATAAGAAAAATTTTCCTACCCGCATTATTACTACATGTGCATGCAAACAGCATCACACGGTTTCTGAATCGATCAGCGACAATTGGATCACAAAAACGTAAAAATTACATATCACCAATTACATTCATCATCTACAGTATACGGTTCAGTCGGAATGTTATGCATTTGAAATTCAAATTTTTCGATACCACTATTTTTTTTTTTCTAATCGCTGTGGACGCATTGGAGGGGGGTCACCGGTAGTATAAATAAATCCAGAATTTTGGCCACATTCATTCTGCAGTAGCTTCAGCCGCCATCTTGAATGTATAAGGAATTTGTTTTCATTAAATAATCCATTCATTCTCGAATTTAAACTAAAAACGGTCAGACTAAACTTGTAGGAAATTTAACCTTACGTGATTCAATCTTTTACAACTTTGGTATGAACAATATTTTGCCTACGATCGATATTTTCCGACGTAAGCCGTAAATTCAAGATGGCGGGCGAAGCTACTGCAGCATCTGGTTGAAATTCTGGGCTTTTGTGCTGTATTTTGACTATCAAAGCCCCCCCCCCCCTCCCCCCCACCGCGGTGCTCGACAATTAGAAAAAGAATAATGGTATTGAAACATTGCCATTTCAGGTTTTTCTTTGGGGCCGTCCAGAAACTACGTTGTTAGTTTGAGGGGGGGGGGGGGGGGGGGGGCTAAAGCGCAAAACTGGTAACATAGTCCATGGACGGCCCTTTTTCTTTTTACAGAGCGGATGTTACAGTGACGCATGATGGCTTACCGTCAGGTGATTTTCTACGGTCGAAATAAAGGAGTGTGGGAGGTAGATAACAGAAATAAGAACAGCTTGGCAAATAATCCTACGTCCGCAAGGCACAGAATACAAGACTGAACTGAGAGCAAAGAACGCACTGTGCCGGTGGATAATCGGTGATTTCGGATTTGGAACTGTCAGTTTTAATTTCACCGTTTAAGATAAACGCGTTTACAGATAACCACACCTTTGATCGACGATAACTGATCGTATGACGCATCGAAACACTTGACGCTCTTATTAAAACACTTCTATACTTTGGCAACGACACCGAGTGAATCCATATATTGCGCTTACACGTCTGCGGTTGAACATTAAAGTAACTCGAATAGGTGCAAGCGCGTAATATAGGACACCTCCATTCGAGAATATACATATCTAGATACGAGTTGCCGGTCTTTTCAGTACGCAATAGATTAGCAGGCTTAAAACCCACTCAATAATTTCACGTATCAGATGCGGGTCAGCGTTAACTACGCTGCTTAATTATAGATATAGTCACATGTCGTGGACGTTCAGCGTCCATATAATACTTGGACAGAAAGTATGAAGAGGAGACTATAGTGAAATTTTGATAATATCGAATTTTTGATTTTTGAAACGATTAGAAAAGATGTGATCAAAAATTACTTCCAACAAAATTTCGATTATGGTCGTGTATGCGCAAGGAACTTTTGGCAGAAAATTTCTAGCGTACCGCTCCGAAAAGTTCATTGCGCATACACTTTCATCACAGGCGATTGAAATTTTTTTCAGGACATATAATACCATAATCTAAATTTTTTATCGCATCTTTTTTTTTTGATCATATCGTCAAAATTTCATCGAAGTCCCCCTTTAATTTCTTTACAAATAACATTTTTCACGATCAACGTTGATGTTTGCGAGTAATGATGATACCGTTAGAGAAATTTGGAGACATTTCTTTCAAAGAACAACTCTCTTCAAGTCCACTTCTTCCTGCTGGCTATCTTCCAGTGAGAAATGTGTAAACTCCTGTTATTCTGTTCCTCGGCGGTTTTATCTCCAAGTTTAAACAAATTGTATTAGTTTATTGATAGTCGAAGAAGGTATTTACAATTTTATCAATTTTTCCAAGACTTACAGTCAAACTGTTTACTTCTTTTCCGTCTCTCGATCACATATGAAAAATTATACATTATCCCAGGGTATAATAATTCGCTAAAATGATATATTTGCATTTTTATTATACATATATTATACTTTTATCAATGACAAATAATTGCATTAAATGTCGATCCACTTACACGTTATATATTTTCCATTTATGGCACGTAGTGTACTTGCAATATTAGCATTAAATTGACACAACTATTCACTGGTACAATTTAGGACTGTTCTTATAAGTATCTCGGGATTACAAATCCCTTTACACTACATAAATTATTACTTTTATTCGCAACTATTAGAGTCGAGACACAATTTGGCATATATTGATTATTATTCTTTAGTTTTATCGTTTGGTACAGTTGAGCTACCGAATCAGTTTTGCTAGATAAAGTTAATGTATTTCTACAACCCTGATTTAGCGTTAATAATCTACGTAAATATTCGGTAAAAATTATCGCACTGGATTTGTCACACGACCGGTGAACAATGGCACAATATTTTCTACCTGGCCTTCGGCAGTTTTGTGCAATGATGTGATCGCATAAAGGAACGGACGGTCAACTGAGAATGTTCGCGGAATTATCATACACCGAGTTTCCACAAACATTGCTGAAACACAAATATCATTATTCGTCTACTTAGTATATCGGTGAATAGTTTTTTTTAGTAGAGAATCATTTTTGCGAGTTTAAGATTTATCCCACTTACGGTTAAAACACATGCTTATGAATAAGAAATTTTATTTTTCTGTACCATAATGGAAACCAGGTATTTATTTTCTTCAATTCATTCGTAATTGACTACCTAATGATTAGTAGTTAAGCCCCAATGGCGTGAATTTTCGTTCGGTCTCGCGATATCTCGATATAAAATTGTCTTATAGCGAATTATGTGTTTGCTGGGAATAGAGGTGATTAAATATACACGATAAGTTAGCCATGCGGTTGAATTTATTCGAATCTTTAATGATACGATTATAATTTTTTACCACAAAACAAAGCACATATCGAGCCGCTGATTAATTGATTTTGTCCAAATCTGTGTACTTAAGAAAGGAACGTAAATATGTTGCATAAAAGTTTCGATTGAACGTGTTTTACGACACTTTCATCACTTTCGTCCAGTAATTAGGGTCTGGCGAGCAGGCCGATGGCAATGTTTACTCCGCTGGAAATATGTCTAATAGCGAAGAGCGCCGAGTGATCAACGTGAAAAACTTTTGTAACTCGTTCCATCTTGAATCTCAGAATGACCGCTGCAAGCATGAGAAACAAAAAAAATAAATAACAAAGAATATTTTCGAGATATTGTTACACCCGGACATGAAATAATTGGCGATACTCTACACCACATTCAGGTTTGTTCTTGGATTGGAAACATTATGACAGATCGTGAGTCACGCTTATTATTATTGCAAGGATTTTATTCTTTGGACAATTACGAGCTTTTGTAAAGATCGTACATAAAATCAATCTATATAAATTTAAAAACAGTAACACGATTATTCATTCATTATTAGTATCAGCCTCGGTGATGTCATAACGTGGGTGTGGTAACGAGAGAAAAGAATATCAGGATCTCTCTCCACGTGACGATCGTTAGAAAAGGATGATCAATGTTCAGGCGTTGAGTATTTTCATCGAATAACAATCTGTAGCGCAATGTTTCACCTAAAACAAATACAGTAGACGGTTATAACAGCATTAGAAGCATATCGATTAACGGTCAATGCTGGCATTAATATAGACTGACGATAAGTTGGGTATAAATTATTTCTTCCAAAAGAGAATAAAAAATGCCGACGTTGTTGAGTAAAACGAAAAATAAGCTGATGGACGTATAAAAATTTGTAAAATAAGACCCATGAGAGTGAAAAAAAATTATTCCCCCTTATGCAAAAATTATATCCAGAGACTGATTGTCTCGGGAATAATTTGAGGCAATGAATTTTAAGTAAGTGATAAATATTAACCGGTCTAATTATCGTATTTTCGTACCTTTTTACAGCCCCTTGTGCACTCCTGTGAAAATTGGTACATTTTGGGTTACAGATCTGATTTCGTAATGGTAGGGACGATCGACCTTGAATACTGGAATGTTGTACGGTTCGAACAAACTGTAGGTCACTATCATGCCAACTGCAAAATAGCAGATGCAAAATTACTGTAATTAATTAATAGGAGAAGAATGCGGGGCAATCAATGAGGAGTTTTGATTCGGTGAATTCTCATTTCCATTCTTCTAAACTCAGCATCTCTGTAAAAACTATGAAACATGGGAGTATAAAATATTCAATTTTACTTCGGTGAAGATTTTTTCCGTTCGTTTTACTAGAAATTTAATTTTTTTTTTTTTTTACAATTGCATTCTGTCATTAAAGATAAAAAAAAAGAACGGAAACCCCCACGAGAAGCGTAGCATTTTTGATAACAATGAAGAATACAAATTCGTACCGAGCGATTTTTATGCAAATAATAATATAATTTAATAAGAGTAATTTACCACATACAGGAATTTTCATGCAAGTTATCTAAAGCGATAGTTTAAAAACAAACAAACCAACAATAATATAATTCATTTATTGAGTCAACATATATTTCATGCTGATATCGTTTATGCATAATGAAACTAAAGGTATAATATACGTACAGATTTATACCTATTACGTAATAATAGAAAATATAATTATTCGAAGTTATGATTGACGTCGACAGACACATCAAACATCATGTTATAATAAAGTTGTCGTGTATAATTATTCTTCGTCTGATGAAGTATGCATATATAATTAGCAATGATGATAAATGAATTTTCGAACTCGTTAATTTCTACAACTTCCGAACTGATGAGAAATGCCGAGAGGTATCCGCGTCGGATTAATTTGGCCGAACGACCGAAGCCTCAAAGAGTACAATTTTCGTTCGCATGTGAGTTACGCATGCTATGAATGCCTTGTCCACTGAGAAGACATGTGAGTCAAGTGGATCCATCGACATGGGTCGGATGAAAGGTGCTGTAAAGGACAAAAGATGACTAGTCTGAACTTGTTTCAATTCACAGAATAATTCTAAACACACGAAAACACAGTCGGATCAAAAAAAAAACCTTCCATCAATTGACTGTGGAAATGATAAGCAAATGTGTGGCATTATAAAAAATACTCAGAGTTGAAAGGAAAATCTCTCCGAAAGTAAGTATGTACTCGAGTTATCGGTTCTTTTGTTTTCTTACTCTGAGATTAGATATCGACTCGTTCCAAAATGGGGGTTGAGTGATAACTGAAAAATTTATGGCACAAACTTACTCAACAGGTCTATCCTTTTATTGATAATATAATTGAAGCGGTAAATAAATTCCGCTACTCGTTGTACGCGTATTATTGTACGATATTTTATACCTAAATGGTGAAAGGGTTTTCCAGTTATAAACATGTGCGTTCTTCAAGTTTGAAAGAAAAGTTATTTATTCGATAATCATAAAAAGATTAATGTACAAAAATTTCAAAGGTCGTACTAAAGTTTATTTCATATCACCGTTTTAATATTAAATCAATTCATGCTTCGTTGTACGATGCACAAAATAGAGGTAATAATAATAGTAATAGTAATAGTGATAGTAATAGTAATAATAATAAAAAACCACTTATATTAAGGTCGGTAGTCGAACCTTGCCATTGAATAAGATGGTTTTGTATGGCCGATGATATATCGCATAATAATAAGATCGGTCGACCGCAAATATTTCCGTCTGGGCAGGATGTCTAACAATTGCGCTTAATGCAAGAACTTTCAAAACTGGAAAAAAATCAAATCATAAAAAATGACCCTGCTACGTTAAAATGAAAACAATTATAGTATAAAAATAATAATAATAATAATAATATCAATGGTAGCGGTAAAAATGTTTACACCTGTAATGAGGAGAGGAATAAAAACACACCATCAATATTCCATGACTTGTATAACAGTATGTGCGGTTTACAGAGTGAATTACTAACGATGCACCTTCCGTCGTCTGCTAAAATTTAATGCGTTAGTGCCACGGTCCAATAGCGACTGCGTCGTAAATTTAGACGACAACTGGCGGCGATATGTATAACCTCAAAATTTTTTACAGATGTAAATTGAGCATAAGTGCCAGCGATAACTGTCAAGAATTTTGAGGTTAGCGACAGTTGGTAGCCCTGGCAAAGAGCCACTACTCGGATTGTAGCGCATGCGCATGAAATTTTAGAAATTCACTCTGAATAACACGAATACTTGTACAACTAGATAAGCTTTATTAGAATGATTAGCAAAATATTTGCGCGAAGCAACGTAAGCATGGAAGCATCGTTAGTGTATTGCGTATTAATATTTCGTAAAAAGACTTGGGTGAAAACTTTTGACCAGACAATTTCAAATGATTGATTCACGATGAAATATCGCGTCCTAAGCAAGGATGGGCCGATGAATGATTCCAGTGAATAACGGTGCGCCAAATTCTCTATGTTGCATTGCATAATAAGCCGGGTGATCAATCACGAATCTCTCTGGTTTCCGGGGCGGGTGTCTAACACGCAGCACTAGAGGTCCGACTACTGAAGTAAAAGAAAGAGAGAAAAAAGCTTAATAATAACGAGAAGAAATGTGTAGATAGAGTAGAACGAATGCACTAGCGTGAATAGAATGGACTTTTTTATTCCCGACTCAACCATAATGTCGAGTTCTTCGATCTGAAAAGCGGGACGAGCGTGGCATATTTTTTCCCTCTCAACTTTTGCGGGAGAAAAGTAGACTTTTGCTCCCGCATTTGCGGGAAAAATTAGTTTTGTGGCAAATATTGATAGGATACGTTACAAATTGATGTCTAATATCTTAGCTCTCGATATGTGACATTCGGTGAGACTAATTCATAGGAATAACATCCCGTGAATGTGACGAAAATTAGGCCGGCGCTTATGCTGCAGCGTGTTAACGCTGTCTGCTTTGAGAAAGTTGAGTTTACAAAATCTCACTGAAATGCGTTTTGCTTAATTATACGATTTATACCGAAGTTCAGACAGTTTAAAAATTGAAAAATAACGATTTTAGCAAGTAAAAAAAAAAAAAATCGTAGCGTTATATAAACTTATGCTCTTTATTCTAGGATCTCTGTTTTGCTTTAAAAGACATATATTTCATCGTAAGAATTGATTATTTGTTATTGTAATAATTTTATTCAAAGCTTAATGAAGTATTACGAGCTGGGAACCGAGTCCGAAAAACCTCGTTAAGTCTCTGAGATGCAAGTATTTTTCAACCGATGTACACTCGATCACAATGATTCTGAGACGACTAATTTTACCGAAGAGTCAGTTACGTTGGTAACGCTAACCACCAAGTGTACACACATCTGAATAGAGAATCTAACAAAGTGCAACAATTGGTGTAAGCGATTGGATATCACGTCTTAAGCAATGGCGGGCTGATGAACAGCGACAGCGAATAAAGGAACGTCCAAGCTACGATGATAAATGGCAACGTGCGCTGGCCGTTCGACGATAAATCTTTGTGGTTCCGGGGGTGGGAAAACAGCACTTGCTGGCATGGCGAAGCCCACTAGAATAAGAAATATATATGTATATATTATTATTCACGAGCGGAGTATAAAAGTCACGATGTACACTTGGTCGCAGTGATTCTGAAGTGGTTAATTTTTTCGATGAGTCGGTTACGTTGGCAACACATATTAAAAAAGCCTACAACGCCACCACCGACCATAAGAGGCTTAATCTTTACAGACATAACTTAAACTGTCACTTGGTTGTATTTTTGTGTTTGATTCAACAGTTATAGGTTATGTTACGTTTTCAAAGATTGAGCCTGTTTCTAGGCCAGTCCACGGTGGCGCTGCGGTCTGATACTGCATTACCGACGCGAGCGACTTACCGACTAACTTAGAAAATTATCGGTCTCAGAATCACTGCCACCAAGTGTACACACAATAGAATGGAGAATCGAACGGAGTGCAACAATTGGCATTAGGGATTGGATATCACGGCTTAAGCAATTGCGGGCTGATGATAGCGACAGCGAATAAGGGAACGTCCAAGCTACGATGATAAATCGCAACGTGCGCAGGCCGATCGAGGATAAATCTTTGTAGTTCCGGGGGTGGGAAAACGGCACCTCCTACCACCTTGAAGGCTAGAATAAGAAATATGTATGCACACATTAATATTGAAGGAACGGTGTGTAAAAAGTTGACTGTTCTGAGTTCTGAAAAGTTTATCCGAAAACCGAGTCTTCATTCTTCAGCAAGCAATGCGGCTGTGTAGAGTCTAACTAAACTTGCATTTTTATTTTGTTTTTTTTCTGTTTCGACGGTTTGGGAAAGGTTTCAAATAATGGATGTCCAATAATTATAAGTGATATGCGATTTATTTGCGACTATGCTGAAGCCACTTAAGCAGAGGTACAATGGGTGATAATTTGGATTAGTGCATGCGTAAAATGCTAATTAAAATGAGTTTCAAGTTTTTACCATTCAGTTCGCAAAAAATTTATGCTATTTTGGAACGATCTGACATTCGGCGAGACGTGATAAGGGGTAACATATCTCACGTTATAAATTTTCAACACCTTCGAATCCATTTAAAGCTATAGATTAGTAATTTTTCTTTAATGTTTCGTTGCGTTAACGTTACTGACTTTAATGTCGTTAGTTAGATGTCTAAGCGAAAGCGTAAATTAACTAAAATATGTGAATAACCGCAGCGTTGATAAGTAATTTAGGAACGGTACAGCTTTCGAGTTGAGCTTTTAGAAATTGCTTGAAATGTCAGGTATTACGAGAAGTTCAAAAGTGTTTGGATTTTTTTTTTTTCCTGTTATCGTTGTCGAAATTTTGTACTGAGAAAATGGAATAGGAGAGTACGTAGAAGTTCTTTGATCGCATATAAATCGTATCACCGTAGAATAAATGCAAAAATTTTAGTTAAACAAATCTGAAACCATGTTTAATTTAATGGGTTAAAATCTCTCCGAGTAAGAATAATTTTATTCGTTATAAAAAATAATTGAGAATCGAATTGTTGTGATCGATATACGATTTGAAGACACTACATTTCATGAAAATTTTCTAACAACGCTGACATATAGTGGGAGGTCCAGATTACGATGATATATGGCACAATACACCGGTCGGTCAACCGCGAATATATTTGGCGGAAGATCAAGTCTTTGCACCGAAGATCCTAAAAATTAAAGAGAAAAATTGAAATTAAGCATAGAATGAATCGCAGTTAATTGCATGATACGAAGGTTACCAGTATAAAAAAAAAAAAACGCGTGCCAATATGGAATAAATTTGGGTAATCAAAAACGCCTTCCACCAATCGTAAGAAAAAGCATATATATTACAAGTGTAATACTTAAATTTGTCAAACACATCTCGACGAATCATGCATCTTATCGTGTGAGAAACAGCGTTTCGATTAAATGCTGGGAAAAAATCATCGCCATACTAAAGACTGGGCGAAGCTTTTGCAGAATAATGTGTATTACACAAGTACAAGAGATTCCTGAAGGATTGAAAAAATAATATTCAAGAAGGAAAACGATAAGGGAAGAATCTGAAAGTGATTCGAAGTATTCGATGTCATGGAAATGGATACAAATAAAATCCGTTGTTGCATGTAAACACGGATAAACACAGTAAATTATACGGATAATTATTAATGTCTAGTTTCTGAAAATTTCACGCTATCTGTAGGGCGGTTTAGTTTTTGAGAGATCGTTGAGAATGAACGTTTTACGCAGAGATTGGAAAGTGAAGAACGCCTGTGAGCAAGGGTAGGTCCAAGTCACGGTGGAGTATCGCATAAAATATTTGTCGATCAACCATAAATCTTTTTGGTGGTGGGGGTTGATAATTGGCGCTGACTGGGATGAGTATGAATCCTAGAAGAAAAATAACATATTACGTGTAAGATAAATATCGCAGTAACGCATTTATTTATCACATGACGCAATGCATGGCTATCAATTTCTACAAATATACATACAAGTGATAGGAAATCTGGACTAATCTTAAAAAGTTTGGTGACAGAATCAAGCTTTCGAACGATTCAATTGACTGATACGTTTCTGGAAATTGGTTGACAGCTAATTTTTTAGATTAAATTTAGACTGAGAACAGCGGGATGATAAAATCTTAAATACTTCTTCGCAATCAGGGATAAAAAGTGGATCCAACGTACCTAGAAATTAGACCGAAAGCACGGAGAAGACGAGACTCTGGACGAGAATAATTAATGCTTGGATTACAGGTGCGTGGAGAAGCGTATATAAGGCATAAAGGAAATGAATAATGAAGTATGTTTATTAGTATAACTATTTGCGAAAAAAAAAAATCTTGCATTACCCCGTACGCTGAGTATTTTATAGAACATAGGTATGTCTAATTTTGGCATAAACTAATCCATGGAAATACTCATGCGGTTTGAGACACAGGTTGATACAGATTTCCGATAAATAAGACTGTGTTAAGATTCCGATGGTATATCATGTAACAAGCTGGCTTGTCGATGGAGAATACTTGCTGAGGCTTAGGCATCGCCATGCCAGGCAGAACGTGGATCACTGGAAAAATCACGCATCATATCATACCGTAGTAGTTTCATCACACGTGACATTGATTTGTTTTGAATACCCCTGTAGCGTGAATCAATCTTGCAATAATTTGCAATGAAAAAAAAAATTTGTCAGAAGTATCGCAAAGCCGAGCCGTGATTTAAATTTCGAAAATTCGTACACTCATGAGTACAAATGTGTGTGTATATATTCGACAATTTTGGAACGGGATATTAAATTGGACCTAAATAGAATTTGGTGGAAAATTTATTCCCTTTTCGAATATATTTTACGACCTTATTTTATTAGCCTATTTTACAAACTATACACATGATGTAGCCGTGCATTTCAGAGACAAATATCCGAAAACCAAAGATTGCTAACGAAAATTTCTTGTCGTATTTCTAATGATTTCTAATGTATGAACAGATCATTCCTCGTGTGTTAAAATTTACGGTAAGAAGCGACGACAAATTCGTGAAACCCCCGAATTAAAAACACGAAACGGTGAGGTTCGTTTTGAGAAAAAAAAAACAATAAAAAAAAAAACAAAAAACAATCTGTTAGAAGAGGTAAAAGGCCAGCAAGTGAAACAAAAATGTCCATCAGATTCATCTCACCGAGGCTTAATTCTTATGCGAATCATTTCCTGGGTCTCGTACTTGCCCTGCGATTATCGGCACGGTCTCTGCCTGAAGAAGGAAAAGTATAAAAGGCCGGTTCACATTCAAGATCGGTATCTTGTTCGAGATATCGAAAGAACGCCGTCCGCTCAATCCTGCATTACATAAACGTGAGAATATATGTACGTGTTTCATTAGACGATAATAATCTCAAGAAATACAAGATTAGAGTGTGGATTCCGTAAGTAAATCCCAGATTACCAAGAAAAACGCTCAATAATATCATAAACAATGGATTACTCATGAAATATTACCAATAAGTTTTGATTTAAAGAAGTTGAAATGTACGTACACGCATTTGCAAACAGAAGTAGTTAAATAGATTGCCTACAAATGTGGACATTAATTCAGAGTCAATTATGTTGGTAACGCTAATTCAGCCTGCGGTGCCACTGCAATACCGACCGACCGCTACGGGCTGAATCTACGTTACCAACGGAATCGACTCTACCGAAAAAGTCAAAGAATTAACGTCCACATGTGTACATATACATCTAATTATTTGAATATAAGAGAAAAATAATAACGGATACTGGAAAATTGTTCAGTGTTAATTATTCCGTGAAATAAAACATAGTAAATTGATGTAAAAATGACTATAAAAATTATACCTAGTAGTCAAAAGATTAGGAAGAAAAAATTGTTAACCTGTATTGACGAAGTAGAAATGTTCCTTGCTAGAGTAGTTTTCTGTACCGAACGCGTTAAACCTTGAAACGAAAAGATGGGTAAGATAATCTGAACATGGCGATACAAAGAATCAGTCACTCAATTTTGAGTACCTAACTAAACGCTGTTTTTACATTACACACATCCTTAGGCAGGAAGTAAGAAAGTCGAAATTCGCTGACAATAATTTAATTTTAAAGAGCTATATTTGTATTTTAACCGAATGCTTCATGGAATTAATTCACAGGCCATAAACGTACATCACGTAAGCACGTCTTATAACTTTGTGAATAATTCACGGTAGTGTTGGGCTTGAAATTTGGCCAGTGAATATCGGAGAATCCAATGTGCGATGGGTAATCAAGTACAGGAACGGTCGATCCACTTTCATTTCTTCTTGGGGCGAAAGAGACTCGAGCGTCAATATCAATCCTGTCACAGAAATATTTATATCTCAGACACGACTGACATCATGGATGTCACGGATGTCATGATGAACAAGATATGAAACCAGCGAGTGTCGTAACGGATTTTTTTCGCGCAAAAAAATTTCCCGGTTTTGCATCTCAGGGAAGCCATTGGAAACGCGGAGAGAAAGTGAAAATCGGTGATAATGAATTGCACTATCGACACTGTGTTAAAAAATTCTTTTTATTCCCTACGAATCACTTTAAACCATGCAAAGAGTATACATTATAATAATATGCTTAAAATTTCATCTTGGACGAAAAGATTGGATACATTATAGCGTCTTTGGACTCGAAAGTTTTCCACGGAATATCGGAGAATCCAATTCACGGTGCAGGATCGAGTAAAGGAATGGTCGATCTACTTTGATCTCTTCTAGCCACGGCGCCATTGGAGGGACGAATTCAATTTCTACCGCAAAAAGAATCAAACGCGAAACTATCAGTAAAACGAGAATAGACGCATGCGCAAATCAACATTGAGGTTTTATAATAATCGGCTGGAAATTCAATTTCCGATGCATTATTGATTAGTGGAATGGACAGTCCATCATGATACTCGAAAACTGCTTGCGTGATCCATGCAAATACCAAACAGTGACTAGAGCAGATTGTCCGCATGTTTTATGGAGTGAAATATGTAGTCGAAAGGGTAAAAATGGAGAAACTTTTTCTACTCGATTGATCGTCATGAAAACGTTGCAAAAGAAATGTATGAAAATTTTTATCAATGCTAGTGAAACTTGATCTGTCATCTTCAAGCAGTCTCTTTATTGCGATAAAATATACAGATTCAAGTAAGAGTCGATACACCATACATAATATTGGGTACGACAAAAGTAGTCTTTTTATATAACTTCAAAGACTACAGGCATATAAAAAAAGATCATTTATACTGTGGTTGGATTCAGAACCTGGCCGGTGAACAATGGAGACTCCAATTCACGATTGAATATCAAATAGAGATACGGTAGATCCACATTGATTTTCTTTCGCTGAGGAAGTGCACTAGTCAGTACAAACTCAAGTTCTGCAAGAACAATAGAAGATCGAAATAAAATGGTTTAAAATTTTACAAGAATAAGGGAGACAGAATTTCTCTATCACAGCTTGCAATGCATCACGAAATCACAGTATGAGAATTAGGGCACCAAACTGAATGGTAAACTACACGTGAATATCGTTTTTGTGCCAAAATCACGGTGCAAATGTTACTCCAAGTTTGATAGTTACGCGAGTCAGTATAGATACAATCTATAAAAATTATTGAAATCGATGAGAAAAGTAGAGAAACCCGTCTCACTGTTGACGTGATAAAATGGTAAAAGGAAAATAGAATAACTATGAGAGTACTGGGCGCAGATCCCTATTACCGACAGTTACCGACGTCACCGAGGCACAACCGTTTT
This sequence comes from Diprion similis, assembly GCF_021155765.1. Classification (NCBI taxonomy): domain Eukaryota; kingdom Metazoa; phylum Arthropoda; class Insecta; order Hymenoptera; family Diprionidae; genus Diprion; species Diprion similis. The sequence continues at coordinate 14,414,666 of NC_060114.1, forward strand.
TCTAAGATTTATCTACGTTCCTCTTGAGATCGCTGACATTTTGTATCTTGTATAATATTAAACGAACAGTTTCAATATCGGCGCCTTTTTTCCGGCACAGTCAAATTCATACGTATATATACGTATACGTAATTCATAGACTGGAGAAATGATCTATTCACTCCGATTTAGGTCGATGAGAGAGGTTTAATCGGAATAAAAATTATCCCCATAATTTTGATCGCTGCCACATAAACAATTACTTAATACCGAATGCTTGCAATAAATTTTAAAATGATGAACGTCTCCAATACTGAACACGAAACGAAATATGGACGCTGTAATCTGCATGCGTCTACAGACATGTTATAACAAATTCGCACTACCTTTACACCGTAGAGTTAGTATATTCATATGAAGTAACCGTGTCATTGGATGGTGTCAATAAATATTCTTCCTGTACGAAAATTATACGCATGTGGTATAATGTTGAGAGCACGTCTTGGACGACTAAACAAAATTAGAGATATCTGGAAACTACATGAATAATCAAGTAAAGGAATGGTTGAATCACCTTGATTGCATATATCTGTGGACGTGAACACGGCAGGAATCCGAATTCTATTTCATAAATAGTTATTCAAATAGGCATACAAGTATTTATGTCAACTGCTTATTAAAAATCTCATACAACAAGTAATAAGTCGTCCATTTTGACATGCATGCATATTCAGACGCAGTCTCAAAACCGATGACGAGAATTATCTAGTGCGATTTGAGTAAAAATAAAAAACAGTCGATATCAGATGGTTTTTTGAAACAGATATCGAATCTGTTTTCCGAAGAACTATTCTGCATCAAACGATGTCATTACTCTTCATTCGTAAGAATCGAAGAGTGATTTTATACCGAGAATAAAATGAGTAATAGAAAATTTTGTAACCTTGTCCTGAATCCCTGATGTTTAAGTTGATTAATTAAAAATCGTTTGTTCCGGACAGCAGAGTAGAGATGATTATTTCGCTAATTAATAAGCAATTAATTAAATTGATCAAGCGCTAGAAATTTATATAGTATAAATGTTGGAAAAGTTATAAGCAAGCAATTGTATTGTAACTATGATAAGCAGGTAAAGATCAGAAAATTGTATAACTTACTTTGCAAATTCTTCATTATCTTCTGTCACAATATACGTGATATTGATATTATTCACTCTCATGTATACGAAAGAAAATTATCAAAACGCTGCTCACACGAAGTTGTGTTAAGTAAATTTTAATTCACACTTCCACATCAGTAACTGGCACGTCAAATTTGCAAGTAAAATACCTTCAGAAATTAGCATGAGATACTTGCATTACTTTATCGCATTACAGAGTTTAGTTGAGCAAGCGAATAATAATAGAGATGTTTTAGATGAAATGAATAATGAATAAAAAGATTTTCTATTGCAAATTCTTTCCAGCAATAAATTACTACATACAAAAACATGCCATTTAATCCTGAACACTTGTAAAGGATGTTAGTTATTCAACCCATTCGCACGACGATATTCTTCCGAATAATTTGCCAGCAGTATGCATCATTAGTTAAAATTAGTGCAAACAAGTGTTATCTCAATTTTTTTTTCTTTTTTTTTTTTTCTTTTAGTGACGTATTTACTAAATATGTAAAATTCTGTAAACTTGTTACGAACAGGTTGAACATAGGGATAAAATTTCCACCACAAGACTATTTCTGGTATTTGTAAGAAGACAAAAATAGCTTGAAATAAGTTTAATAGGTATAAAATGTGTAGCCAGAGATGATGGAATTATTGGAAAGAGAATCAAAGCTCCCCATATTGCTGCATGCAATAAAACGAAGGAAGGAAACAACAAGAAAAATAGAAATTGCTGAATGATAATCAGCTCAACCAGGGTTCTCCACACTTTTAAAAGAAGGGTCAATTGACTCACCAGTAACGGCGGCTGCTTCGCTACCTTCCTCGTTAACTTCGATGAAAGCCTTCTGAATAACTTTGCTAATTTTGAGCGGAACGTCAGCCATGCCAGAGAAGTCGGCGTTATTTCCGAACATATCAGACATTCCCATCTGAAACGAAACGCAGTGAATAAAAGCAATCGTGTAACCGTGAATAAAAAATAAAGACAGAAATAACTGAGAAAAGCAAAATAAAATTAAATAAATAACAATCGGCTTTGTTGTACGAAACCAAATTGTTGAAATATTAGAGATATACCTTTGTCAAAGATTCCTTAAGGTCCAGTGTTGATTCGATCTTGAATTTCGGAAGGTACAACTCAACTTCACTTGGATAGGAGCGTTTCAAGCTATCGGTTAGATTCACGTTATGGAGGTTATCCTGTACGCGTTTCAGTCCATCGACTTGATTCGGCAGAATGATGATCATGCTGAGTTCTTTACCCTGAAGATGAGAAAGAAATGCTATAATTCCACGCCTTGAGAGCGTATAAAAATTTTCATCTTCCTTAACTTTTCGTCCCAGCACACAATTCAAAATTGTTCAGATTCAGTTTGGTTACAGAAACAGATTGAAGAAAAGCTGAACGATCCTCTCAACGGTGTTAAAAACACATCATACTTCGATAATATTGTAAAAATTTTTCATCAAAAGTTACGGAAAAAGGAGTCCATTTTTGGTCAGACGAGATAACTGTCTCACAAATATGTTGTCACTATTGTCTTTCCTCTTTGCAGAACATACCTCGTACGGTAGTTCGATGAATCTTGCATCCAATTCCGGAAGAACTCCGTACCGGAAGCTTGCCTTCATGAACATAGTGGGGACATTAATGGTAGTTCTTGTATCAACGTGGAAAGGTCTGTCTTGAGTCTTGGTCGGGTCAAACTTTGTGGCCCAGTTACCCTTGAAGTAAACGGCGTTCACAAGAACCAGGGTGGTGTCAGGAGTGAGGCTATCTGTGTATAAAGAATTGAGAAACAGTAGCACAAAAATCTAACAGGAATTGATTGGATCGCACAATCAAATGTACCTGGTTTAACCACATCCTTGATACGATGGTTAGTCTTCTCTTCACACCAAGCGTTTATGCTAGCAGCGGCAGTGGCTCCACGGGCAAAGTCAAGACTTTCCGTTTCCGCCAAGAACTTTGAAGCAGTTAATGCCTTGTACGAAGCCTTTACGGGGATCAAGTTCGAAGTGTAGATTTTATTGGCGACCTTTAGTTGAACGCCTTTCACAGCCTGAAACGATCAGTGTCCTTCATTAATTGGAAGACTCCAATGCAATGCTTGCAAAACAAAAATTCATTCAAACTGCGGTGAGAAAAGATTGTTTAGAACATATCGAGATGCAAATTCCCGCTTACTAGATACTGGTAAGAATATTCTTTAAGATCAGTGACTGCATCATCATTCTATCACTTTATAATTCCTTCGTCGAATATCATGGAGCAAGTTAGTCCAATAATCATGAAATAGTGAAACGAATCATCAGCTTAACTTACATTCAACGATTCAATCAGCGACCTGTAACCAGATTGACCAAATTCGTTGTCGGCAGGAATTCCGAGAGATGATCGCATCTGCGTGGCAGTTGAACCACCAGCTCCATAAGCAGCCATGGCAAGAACAACCTGAGCACTCAACGGGGAGGTGATCAAGTTGCCTGTTTGCAATTCCGCAACCGTCTGTAATTTGAAAATAAACGTTGCTGAATGTGTGAGTTAAGAAGTTTGATTTCATGCATAGAAAAGAATACATGACGAAACAATGATTCTTACTTTGTGCTACGAAAGCCCCAGACTTGATACTAGAACTTTCTGCACGTACCTTTAAAAATCCGTTAGAAAATCCATCGGTACTCCGAGCAATGGTCCGAAGTGCTTCGTTGCTTTCTACAGCCATGGCGGAAACAGCGAATGCCGCAACGGAAAACAATAATACTGAAACATACGAATATATGTGAAGAAAATGTTACTGCAGTAGTAAAAAAAATTTTTTTCTTCTTTTCTAGACGATATCATCAGGAAATATTCATACGATTTCATCGACGGTATTAAAAGTATTTAAAACTTTCTAAATAACGCAAAGTTAGTTTGTCGCTGATCACGTGTTTCGGGTAATGTAATGCATAACTTAAATATGGCTTATGCAGTGAATCGAGTTTAGCTTGAAAGATGATAAAACTATTGCCGGACCATTTGTACACAAAATATAATAAACTAAGCTGCATCGCTGACTTTACCCTACAAGATAGACCCATTGAGTTAAAGTACTCAACTGTTTCTATATAAACCAGTAAAACTGGCTGTGTTAAAATTGTTGAATCATTGAGTCGCAATATGCACGTAAGAGTTTGATATTAATTTTGGATATAAAATGGATATTAGAAATACACGACAAGCCGTATTAAACAAAAACGAATTGGGTCATTCCATTCCTTTATTCTCTGAAAAATATTCAAAAGTAAAATGTCAATGGATCACCGATCACAGTTACGTTTAAACTTCGTAAACAAACACACGGGAATCGATACCACGATGTAAACAATCCGAAAAAGTTTATTACATCAAAGTTGTTAAAATGGTTTAACATATCTGATGGATGAAAACACGACTGACATTACAAAATATTTGAAAACACCTCAAAAGATTAATGTGAAATAAATTTTCCTCTTTTCAAATTCAATTACATCAGTTGCCGACCGAACGTTTGCTGACGTTACAATAACACAACTGGGTGTAGATCTTAGAAGCATGCCTGGCTATCACCACTATACACCGAATGACATCATCAGACAACTTAGGAACCCTCGGTCTATGTGCTAGTGGTTCTACGTGTCTGCGCATGCCTCGATCAGACCGCACCTAGCGTCATAGAACATCAAAAAATCATCCTTGCATTGCAAATGAAGGAAAATAAACACGGAGGATCTACTTGTTGGGCTTGGAAATCAATAGACAGTGTGCCAATTTCACCGTGATATTGTTGCTTCTTAATGACAAGGAAAAATTATCATTAATAATTCATGATAGAAGTATGGAATATACAAATAGTGTTGATGCCCACGGATTTACTAAGCTGATATGATAATGTCTGAATGAAAATTGGCTCTTTAGTCTCACCTTTGCGAGAATGACGTTTGAACGAGGAAACACAAACAACTTTGACAAACCGGCCGGCGAATAACAACCGCTCTAGCATCTGGAGGTACAAATAAGAGAACTGAACTGACTGACCGAGAACTTACACTTACACTTTCACAATGACGGTACGAGCTGTATAAGCAGTGATTTCAGGGGCGTAAACCTAATGGATGGAAAAAAACTCTCGACTGCATCTGCAGTGGAAAGCTGAAAATTGGTTCTCGTAGATAACGCGAATAGCAATCTGTGACGATAAACCAATGACGATTACTCATAGCTCGTCATCGCTTGGGCATGAAGGTTACACAGCATTATCCGTTCACGTACGATATATGGATGATCGTGTTTCCCAGCTATTCGCCTTTTTTTAGACATCAGAGTTTTGGCATTTTAATTGATGATAATAACAGCGAGCGTTAAAAAGAAGATTCGTTTATCGCAAATGCAGCCAGAATCTGTAGGAGTGTTTGGAAATTGTTTGCTAGAAGTCTTCGTATAGACGATTACACGATAAGTTCTACAAGTACGAAGAACACGCGTTAACCTTGACTATAACCGTCCCGAAATTAAATTGTGTTCCTTAAACATGAATGTATGTACACATACATGGTGAACATGAAACGGGTTTCTTATTATCGAGGTTGTTGCTTTTTATAATTCACTCTTTCTCTTTTTCCTAAGAAGTTACAAACTATTTTTTGCGTGTAGTAAACGTCAATTATAACGTCGGGAATGTACCGCATCGTGCGTTACGTAAATCGATACTGGAAATATCCATTAGAAACTCGCGTATGTAAGACGTCAGCTAATTTGTGAAGTTAATTGATAAACGCTTATAATGGTTGTATCAACTGATAATCGTTATGTTATTACGGGTTAGTCATGAAATTATAATTTTTACATTTCTAGATTTTTTGAGATTGTCTACAACTTTACCACGAAATACAGCCATGTACAGAAATGGTACCGAGAAACACAGTTCATTATTTTTAATTTAATTTATTTTAAATAATGAAAAGTAGTCACGATATTCGACTCCGATTAGAAATGAAGATTGAGGGGAAAAAAATTCCGTTGTTTACAAGACGACGAATTATCGCGCTTTCACACTTGAAATATGCTGATGCACTAACTATCACAGAGAGGATATGTATTAAAGCGTCTTGTGGGTTATACATTGGGTCCGATCTTCGAAACAGGATTTTACTTCATATCCGTTTTTATTACACGTCTCACGGCAATCCAGCGTGATGGGATTCAAAGCGATATATTCTACGAAAGACTCTCATAAGACTTCCACCATGAATATTTGCACAGACCGGAGCAACATGGTTCAAGGCTTCCAATGTAAGGTCAACGGAATTCTGTTTATTCTGTGCACGCACGCAAGCAAGCAAAATTTTCGCGTAAAAAATCCCCGATTTCGTGATCTTTATATTGTCTAAACTCTGGGAAGAAGACTAATAAAGATTTCGTGTTAACGAGGTTATTACGTGATGTGCATTTCCTCCTTAAATATCAAGAAAACGTAGAAAAAAAAGTATTTCAGTAATATCTGAAAGCTATGAAAACACGTCGACATTGCTGACGAAAGAAAGTTTAAGGGATGAAGTAAATTCGTGAAAAGTAGCAGCTTTTGAGCCGTGATCATGATTTTTTGATAACGCTAAGTGAAAATTAAGGACACATAACCATTGGCTGTTCAGCGAATTACGTTTTTATACACAGACAAGTAAACGAAGTTTGATACGATGCATCTACATGCAAAGCCACGGGCGATAGTCAATAATACTTCAAAGATTGCACAATACACAAGTCAACAAGGTCGTTATGGCAGTTAAAACATCCCGGTGAAACAATACAAGTTACGTCAGAGGTTGCCGGATCGATTTGAGATGCATGGTGATAAGGGATTGGAACCGTATAAACTTGCTGCCAGTTGAACGATGGACGAACGGTGATTGCACATATGTCCTAATTAGGCATCCGTCAAACTAGTAAAGTCCATTTTTCCCGGGGATCAAACGATGGAGATTTTCACTCCAGAACCATCATTGATTGATTGTTCTTTGGAAATGGATTCATCCATGAAGGATGTAAGCAAGAATGGTGACGATGTTATCTCAAACTCTAAACATTAGAATTGCAGGCAGAGTGAATCGAGCAATGGGATTCTGTGAATTCATCTTCTACTGAGAAATCAGACATTATACGTAAACGTTGAAAGACCTTACTGATTGCGAGATTGATTACACAAAACAAGATACTTCGTTATCAAATTTACACCCGAAATTTATGTATGTAAATTTAAAACGTACGGCTGATGGTAGTGATGATTAGCCTTTGTTCCGTAGTAACATAAAAGCGAACGAATCACCTATTTTGATCGAGAGTAAAATCGATACTTTAGGCCAGAGGTCTAAAATATTCTTAACGAAGCCTGTGACGACTAATGCATTTAAAATGATTAAAATTATCACAAATTTCCCTCCGGCAGTTCGTTGACAAGTTTTAAACTCCAAGCTCTTAACCAGTGCAATCCATTGATTGTGATATTTTTTGAGTTGAAGGTTATCCACTCGGTCAGCAAAAATACAAATCAATTTGATATCATTTTCATCAACTTTAAACGCCTGCTTTCCGTTGAAATCGAGATTTCAGCTAGACCATTATCTATAACCGATGGACCAGGACAAATGTGAAAAACTTCACGCCTAGTCACGTGATAGAACAGGAATGACGGGTAGCGAAAAATATCGTGATGTTACTTACGGGTCCGCATCTTGAAGTGAGTTGAGGGTCAGCTCAGCTCGAGAATAAGATGTAAACTGAAGCTCAGCGGAAAGTGACTGCGCCTCATTATACATCCTCTCCTACCGCCGGTGTGAGTATCAAAGTCCCTGCCATTCCGACCGCGTCCCTCGACGTTTGCATTGCCTCTCGTCTCACTTTGGTAACCATGAAAAGTTCTGCCTTTCTCTCTTCCTTTTCAAACAAAGAGAGTGCACAGGGGTTCGACACTCTCGGAAAATCCCCTTCATGAAGTTGAGTTCTTTCCTTTATTTGTTTTGTTTACATTCAAATATGCGAGCATGGAATCAACTGGCTGTACCAGTCGAATGACATCAGGTTGTATGTATAAGGCAAGGTTGATCATTTTTATTCGATATAGAAACAGGGTTTTAAGTTAATTTTAAATTTATTAAGTTTACAGTTCAGGAAGCTGGTCAGCAAAACTCGATATAAATTTTTTGAATTTTACTGCAAGGTAATCGACATCGAGAATTTATATGGAATTTTTATATTCCCAAGCCGCAAACTTCACTTCAATAATACAATAATTGAAATTACTGAAATTATAAACAAAAGCTTGGATATCAAAACTTCGTTCAAAATTGTTAAGACTCTAGTAGATTCGTTCACTCTACGATGTAAACCATTTTCTCCAAACGTACTGAAATAATCTCGCAGAAGTGATCAATTTTTAATAATTACGGGAAAATATTTCGCCAATAGAGATTTGACGGAACAAAACAAACAGATTATACGAATAACAATCTTCCGACAACAAATATGAGCCACTTTAAATGCAGCTTGATCAGTGGTCTGGCAGTGATACTTCAAGTGATAAAAATGCGGTGTTGACATTTTTACGGAAACGGCTGACCCAAGCTGTTGAATAACAATCGTACATACATCGTTACAGTTGGTGTAATCATAACCGCAAAACTGAAAATTAAAATGCATATGATCATGGAAGCTGCGGTAACAGGATAAACTGTAAGATATCGGATCGCATGTTATGGATGACGAAATAGTAATAATCAGGAAAAATCGTGATCCGAAACGTTGGGGTGATAAAAACAAGCCGATAAGGCATTTGCGACGCGGGCCTGATGGGCTTCCGAATGTCTTCCAAATTGCCAAAGCAATAGCGACGTGACGATATGTTTCGGACTGAAAAATGTTCTACAACCTTTTTTTTGAACTGGTTTTGAAGAAAAAAAAATTTTTTAGGGAGTTGAATTTTTTTGGGAAAAACGATTAACCGATTCTTAGACGAATTCACGACAACTCTCGACTATGAATTTTGAATGTATCTTTGTTGTATCTTTCAAGTCGAAGTGTAGCCTGACATCAAAAGGTCTACTGATATCTCTGCGTATGATAACAATCGTAAAAATAACTCTAAATGGTGTGTGAATTAGACAGTCACAGGTTAAAGTTCTCGGGATAAACACTTTGAGTTTCGCAACTTATCGTCGATTCGTACGCCTGAATGGGTGAAACTTTCTGAATAATAACAGCATCCCTAAAAGTCTGATTTTTTTTCTTTAATTTAAATACAATGAAATTATTTCTAGAAGTTACAAATATTCAAACTTTCTCAGAGTTTTTCAGAATTCTCGAAAAGTTCTGCAAAGTTTTATTTTTTATTTCAATCACTTCGAGATTGGTGTCATGACAGAATAGTTCTAGTTGTTTGAAAAATTCAATAACATAATAATTTCCATCAACAATAAAGAATTTTCAAAACGAACGTTCTGATGAATTAATTTATTGATTAATCTATTTTTCAAGCACCTTGGTCATTTTCATCGATTTTCCACAATCAATTTCAACTAGTTATGACTCTACAAAATTATAGATGAATTACAAAAAGTTAATTTGACTTCCCACAAAATTTGAAACGTATTTTTATAGAGAGCTGAGATGATTTAGAAATTTCTCGATGTTTCCAAAACGTTAAGTATTAATACTGTGAAATAAAAATTTGGTAATATTTAAAAAAATGGAAAACAAATCTCATCATGAGACCATTCTTAGAATGATCGGAATAAGAAATAACATTTCCGAGAATTTTTCTAAATTATTAAGAAGAATGGAATTTTAACAAAGGTTAGAATGGTTAAAAATTCAAAGTGATTCCAACGATACCAATATTTTTTATTACTCCAGTTACGAGCACATATTGTGTAAAATAACGAAAAATCATTACTATTGATTCATCGAATGCTCGGCAAATACGACCGTTAAATAAATATTTTCACCTCAAATCAGAGTGTCTCCTAATTTACTGGAACGACTTATCGTATTTCTGAAATGATTAGACCAATTATCAAAGCTAAAATTCAAGACCTTCTAAGAGAGTAATAAAAATGCTTGATGCCTAGTTTAATCACTTCCGATTTCTGGAAAAGCATAATGTGGATGACTTAAAACGAATCTGGGTAATATTTCAAGATAAGTTTTATTATCTAAGTTCCCGCTCCGCGAGTGATGGGTGTACATCACTTAGTCGAGCGAGATGTGATTCAACTTTGAAACCGAGTGTAATTATTATAAATAACATCGGGTCCGTTGGATGTTTGCGGGTCACAATTTCAAATCAATTCTCTTGCGTGTTTGTCGAGACTTTTAAACAACCGAGAGCCTTGAAACCCTGATTTGTATACTGGAAGGTGCAGAACCTGAGCAGTTTGAAACTCGTCTTTCTCTGATTTAACCAGAAATTTCATCTCACGTAGTATATAATTTCAAAATTGCTTTATTTGATAACTGCGTCACACAAAAATGCTCTCTCAATAACTTATACAGCTGCATAAAAAAACTTGTCAATTTTCACACAATTTTCAGCCCGAAAGTATCACTGCCAAGGAATGACGAAGAGGTGCAGCACAGTGCAACAACTCGATATATATATAGACGTATAATTGATTAGTAGAAACCGATCAACAAATTGGCTTTTCCAACGTGCGACGCACTCGACAAGGTCCACAATCGCATATCCTCGAGTGGTAATTATTTTTCTCGTCGTTAGCACACTCGGCTGTTTCTTTTTTCTTGGTCAATGGACCTTCGAGGATGCGTCTGACCCGACAGGGACTGCAATCACAGCCTGGATTTTCCTTGAAGTCCTTGCATCCTTCCTGTAGACAATGATTTGAAATTATGTGATTTGAAAAACGTGCTCCTGTGAAGCAGCAGACAAGGATAATACTTTTCTGGAACACTTTAGATTTCTTTTTTCTGATGTCATTTTACAATGAAGGTTCATTGAAGCTCTCAAAAGGTCCGTAATTTGTTTCATGATAATAATGAAAGAAACAAATTCATTGAAAAACGATTACAAACTTCTATGGTCACAACAACGTGTCTATAAATAAACCGATTCTCGTCCTTATCCTCGGAGCAAACGTTAAATAAATATTGAAACACCGCGATGAAAGCTTTTCAGAAGAATCGATGATTAGAGTAAAACGTTCGAACGATTAATACACATTTAAATACAAATGTTTACTGTGTGAACTAATGAATTCGTCTTCAATCGCGTTCGACGAGTCACGTGATAGGTTATTTTCCACAATTAAATACAAACTTGTTTCTTGTTTGGTTTCTTTTCGGAAATAACTGCAGTTGTTTTGACTGCTGCTCATCAGTAATCGTTCAATGATAACGAAATCACAGGAAATATTTGAGAACGATAATAGCGAACCGTGTATTCGCCGTGTGATTTCTCAGGAGAAACCGTCTTTTCTTTCGAACCGCAAGGATCGCGAGAACGTGGACGAGGACAGGAATCGAGGCTTGGCAAAAATGGCGGTTGGCAACATTTCCTTTCGCACGAATGCATTGCGGATGGTCTCGAGAAGCTGCACGATTCTTCCTTGGGTTTCGGGCTGCTAATATCACGCCACTCGAAATGCGGAATGGGGATCTGTGAATCCAACGATAGCATAAAATGAAGACAAAAAAAAATTAAAAATTATCGTATCCATTTGGAAAGTCTTCTGACGATACTTTTAGGAATAATCATGAGTTTGGAACCTTCAATGGCGTGCAGAGGAACCAGTCAAGGGGACGTTTGATCAGATCAAACAGCGAGATTGTGTTTCTCCTGCATCGACAAGGCGGAAGTGGTTCTTTGCACGGTATTTTAGGACGTGAAGAAATTTCATATTCTCTCATTTTCCGAGGTGCAATGAAACATTCGTCAGAAGTTTGCGACTCGGAATTGCATCTTCGCGCAGCGACTGCGAAAATGTTATTATGACTAGGCGCTTTTCAATCAAATCATTTAGCTAAAAATCCACTCCAAGAAAGTTTGCTGAGGTATAAGATAATTGACCTAACCTCAAATAATACTCATATACTGATATTTTTATTCGTTGTACCTACTGAAGAAAGAATCTCTGCTGAAAAAATAATGGTAGATCGTTCATCTGTAGAACTTGACTCACTTATCTGATATACTAATTTTTCCAATCCAGCTCAGTGACTTGTCATCATTTACACGTCTAATCTCTGACCTCTCAAGCTTTCTCGAGGTTGGTTGGATCTTTGACACCTTTGTGACAACTCGGTTCTTTCGGCCCGCAGCATTTCCCATCTGGGCATTGTTTCTTCTTGCACAAATCGCAGCCGCAAATTGGATCCCTCTTTGGACCACGATGACACTCATCTTCGCACTGCGGAGGAGGTGGACAGCAACATGGCGCGCAGGGATCCTGACGATATTGAATGATATGGTGGGTGCGGGTCAAACTTCGACATCATCACTTCGAACAGACCATTCCACAGAATGGTTGGAATTCCAAATGGTGAAAACCACTGATGGTCAAACTCCCAAACGGTTAATGTTCTGAACCTTATCAAGTATCGTCATCACGTACGAACGTTGGTACCGTCCGAAATTTTAACCATCCAGAATTTTGACCCAATGGTGTGTGTGAACATTGATTATTGGGAGCTTTTGCCCCACACCCAACATTATTTAGAAAAACTCTAAGGATGGCATGCTACTCTAAGGAAGTAGTATCCTTGTCCATTTGTTGTTGGGATCCTCCTAGGAGTTCAGACAGCTAAGAACGTGATGCTCGATTGGCAAAATTCGTTCTGATGATGAAATCCAAGGAATTCTACCTGCATGCGAATGAAGCAGCACTCCGGCGGCTTCGGTTTGCCGATATTCGGGCAAAACTCTTCGGGTTGAAGAGGCCTCTTAGGCTCCGGACATCCAGGATGACACTGTGCTGGAGAACTTTTGTTGGACTCATGCTTGGTGTTTCCGTCGATTAAGTTGGTAGTACAACTCTTTCGATCGTAAGGACAGGTACGTTTTTCACCACCGATGTTCAGCAAGTTGTCTGGGAGTTTTAAAATCGTGAATTCTTTTTTTTTTTGCTTTATAACTTTAAGCTTGCTTTTAGAGGTTTTATTGAACGATGAGGAGAATATTTTGCGGATGCAGGTGCGGTATCATGGAGTCGAATTTCTTACCGCTTCCTCCCTCCATTATCCTGGACCACAGACTTTTCGTTGTATCAGCCATCCTTGCTTCGAAGTTAATAAATCTATCTTAGTTTCAATAAAGTAAAAGGGAAATTAGTTTGTTAAAAATTTTGACGTTGACAATTTTGCTTGCATTGACCGAAAAAAGAAGAATGCTTTACTTCCGTTGGTTATTCCAATGTTTTTCTGCTTGAACAAAGGAACGTAAAATTCTGGTAGTTGTAATATATACGAGTATTCTATACATATCATGAGATTATACAAAATGGTTTTCCATTATCAAAATAAAATCAACACCATTATCCAAAAATATATGTTTTATTGCACGCACAATCAATTTTTTTTCTAATTTCTAATTATTTGATTCATTTTCAAGTACCTTGCTACCTAAATGAAAGACACATGTGTGTATTGGATCTAAAAATGCGTGTTAAGGAGTGTTAATGGGTTTTATAAGGATTAAAAAATTAAGTTAAAATGACGAATCGTTAGACTTATAGATCTCTGAATATCCGTATCGAATAATCAGGGCTCGACGAGAAGGCCGCTGAACAAAATTGCTTCGCTGGCAACATGACGAATAGCATACATCGCTGGCCGATCAACTACGAATCGAACTAATTCTGGATCGATTCTAGCGCTTCTGAACATTACGGTGATACCTAAAATGGATAAAACAATTGTATTGTGATGCATAACTGGCAATTAGGCTAATCTATTGATTCAAATTTTCAATTATAACTTCAACTAAAAAAAGGAAACCACTGTTTTGACTCACCGGTAGAAACAGCAGCTTCGGTACCTTCCTCGTTCACTTCAATGAACGCCTTCTGAACAACTTTTTTTACTTTAAGTGGAACGTCTGCTATGCCAGAAAAGTTTGCGGAATCTTTGAAGATCTCGGAGATTCCCAACTAAATTTTCAGAAGTAAATAATATGAGTAAAATTTCGAATACACTTATTTACTTCACTGAACATCAATAAATATAACCGTGCCAAATAGGTAATGAGCATAAGAAACTAATACAATTTCTAGTATTATTCTGATACCTTCTGCAACGTCGTTTCCAGATCGAATTTACTTTCCATCTTGAATTTCGGTAAAAACAATTCAACCGGACTCAAAGTATCTCTTTTCAACTTCTGGGTCAGATTTACTAGATTAAGATTATCGACGACCGTTTTCAGCCCGTTTATTTCATTCGGAAGAATAATGATCATGCTCATCAGATTGTCCTGTAAATAAACCACATTTGTAAAAACTAAATGAGCTCGCTTCGGTATACATATATATATATATTTTTTTTTAATTGCTCTTTGCTCTCTACGTTTATCGAAGATATAGGTATCATACTTTGTACGGTATTTCGATGAACCTTGCATCAACTTCAGGAATATCACCGGTTACAAAATCGGTCCTAATATGCATGGTAGGGACATTTTTGGTACGTTCTGCATCAAGATGAAAAGCTCTACTTCTGGTTAAAACTGAATCAAATTTTTTGTTCCACTGCCCTTTGAAGTAGATCGCATTGGCGATAACCAATGCTGTATCCGAGGTGATATCACCTGTAAAACACGTCTATTATATTCACATAAACATTACAACAATATTTATCTCTTGAATTGATTGACTGATATTTCTACTTCCGCTAACACGAATTAATGAACCCAGGGATACCTGGAGAGACCAAATTCTTGATGTGATGCATGGTCTGTTGATCGCACCAAGAATTGATGGTGTTAGCAGCTGCAGTTGCATCGCCAAAGTTCACTTCTTGGTTTGACGAGCGGAATCTAGTGTTTGTCATTGCTTTGAAGTCAGCTTTCACCGGGACCCGATTGGATATGAATAACTTGTTGGCTAGACGTAGTTCGACCCCTTGTACAGCCTGAAAATGACATAGCTCGTTAGTTATACTCGTCAGTTACAAAACCATAACGATTCCTTAAATTTTCATTACGTTCAAAGTCTCGATGAGTGACTGATAACTTGATTGGCCGAGCTCGTTGTCGTCTGGAATAAAGAGGGCTGTTCGCATTTGGGTAGCAGTCGTACCACCTGCTCCATAAGCAAGCGTGGCAAGTGATAGTTGAGCGCTCAAAGCCGAGGATATCAGGTTGCCAGGATTATCGACAGCAAGCACCTGAGAATCGGTTGAATGTGAGAACGATAAGAAAATGGAACTTTTGTTTTCAGGCATCTGTAATTATGATCTAACTATTTACTAACCTTTAAAAAGTTATCGGCAAACCTGCAGACATTCTCGGTCATGGCCTGACCTGTAGAGTCGGCAGTAACTTGTGCGGATATCGCGAATATCGCAACACAGAATAACAATACTGGAAGAAAAAGGTGGCAACAATGAATAGTAATAATTCCTGGGAATGAATTACCCACGATTTCGTCAGTGATAATTACCAACATGATTCATGAGGTATTAAACGTGTGATATTAAAAACTACATGCCAGCCTTAGATTTCATTATGAAAAGAAAATCTGTCTGAAATTTAGGATAATTTAGATACGATTTTTTTATATTTACTTCCATTATTGGTGAGAATTTAATCCGTATTTATTCCTGTCTGGTTTGTTCTTGTTGAATTGTCTCAATAAAATAACTCGAGAGATACTTTCGAGGAAAGTACAGTCCGGTGAGGTTATCAGTATTAAGGTTAGTCGAATCAACAATGACCCATTAGCGATAGTCGTGACCTTTTGTAAACACTGATAAGTAAATTGAAAAAAATAATCGATGACAAGTCGACCAGCAAATCTCAACAATTTCTAATTCTTCTTATTCTTTTCCTACGCTGACAAATTTTTAAAATAACGAATAAGACGTGAAACACCCAAAATAATTGCACCATAAAAAAAATTTGATGAATTTAAGGGTTAATGATCTAATGGACAAAGACAAAATAATTTGATACAAGAGATACGTTTTAATGAACTAAACATAACGGTGTTCGAATCCCCCGATTGGTGAAGCCGAAATTTAGTTTATGTTATGTAAATTCGGAATGATTATACATATTTCATCACAGGGGGGACCTCGGATTATCAGTATTTCCAACAAGTAGAGAAAAAAACTATTTTCACCAGTAAAAAAAAATGCTATTTGGTCAAGCACCGTAGAAAATACCGTGCTTATCCAAATCCATTACATAAAATTTCGATAAAAATTATATACAAATAATCACTCAATCGAAGAATCGATTTCTCACACAATACAAGATCGGATCGACAATTGAAAGACACAATTGAGTATAATTTAAAAGCCACACCGATTTCCCAAATGATAAATACGCCGTATCGTACTCACGATTCCGCATGATGAGATCGTCTTATTGAGATGTGAATTCAAAGTGAGCAAACCGCGTTGTGTATCCACGTCTTGCTTGACTCGGCAATATATAAGATCCAAAGTAATTCCCGCAACGTCCCTCGATGATCAGTGAGTCCGCGTCATGTTCTAATCAACAAATTGATTTTCCTGCGCACCACGAAATGGAAGTGACTGCATATTTATAAGAATACACGCAGAATAAGAACGCAGATCCCTACCATTTTACGTAGTTCAAAAGTAATGGGGGGGGGGGGGGGGGATATATATTCACCGCAGGGAAATACCAGTCTCGAGGCAAGAGGTGATGACTTTGCACGCACTCGTTACACATGGAAAATGTATAACGAACAAAGCCGTATCTCATTTCGAGTTGTTAGCGGATTTAATTACTTCACTAAAGATATATGTTGACGATTTTTTCGCTACTGCCAATAATCTTATTAGCGAATACAACTGATTCCAAATGAACCAATCCATTCCATATTGGTCAAATGTGAACATGGAAAGAAACTGGATGAAAAGGAAAAGACCCTTAAGGGACCTCGTACGAAACTGTGAAATATTCACTCTCACCTTTCACCCATGATGCTAATTGTGAGCTCTGCAATGTCAGTGACATCTGCGACGACAGCAGCGACGCAGTTTTCTCATGCCCTTGCATTCGTCGCAGTAGCAAATGGGCACTTTGACCATTTCATTACGAGCCATTTGCCGCCCCGAAGACACGAATTGGTTCATGAGGCTGCCGGCCAGGAAAGAGACCTTGGATACGACGTTACCGTCGGTTTCGCAGCGCGGTTTGTTGACTTGGGACACTGATATATAGAAGATAACAAACGTTTGTCATAAAGGTGATTGCGAATGGTTAAGCAAACGAGAGAAACATATAAGCTTACTTGTAAAGCCTCATACCTGCAGACCCCAGGAGTTCCTCGGTCCTTTGAATCTGCGACATCTTTGGAGAGGTTATCCTTGAACGACAGCAACGACGTCCTGCAGATATCTTATTCGTTAATTGTTGGACTCCAGAGACGTCGGAGTCTTCGACTATCGCCGTAAAGTCGACGGACATGATTAATTATCTCGAAATTATGTGTTCATTAGGCATTCGAGATTTGATAGGTACTTGTGAATTTTTAGACTACCTCTTGAAAGGCTTTGTACTGATATTCTGTCCCGTTTTTCGTCTTCGGAGTTGTGTGACGAGGTTCAGAACGGTTAGATTCTTACTGAAGTTAGGCGTAAAACGAGCACTATAAACAGATTCAGATAAAGTTTTAAGTGGAAATTATATAAGTATCAGCTGTTGGGTGGAACTATCATTTTGGTCTAAAAACCAAGTTCCTTCAAATTTCAACCCTCTAGCTTTACTTTTACGCTGGGAAATGGCGGGGGCGTGATTTCCAGTTTTTATCCAATTTCAACGTCATTTTGACTTCGAAAATTTAAAAAAAAATCAGAGATCTCGCGGACATTTGTGTACGTATTAGAAATTTTATCCAGATTTTTTGACTGCAACTATTTTTTAACTAGAATTTTTGAGAAGTCAATCCTGTTATCAATGATGATAGTGACAAAGACTGAGCGATACATTACCACATCCTGATATTTTTTGTATCAAATGTACACAAAGTCATTAAAATTAAGTTATGATGAAGCCAATAATGAATGTGTTTCCCCGTTACGTAAATCAAAAGTACCTAGAATTCTATCAGAAAATCATCGAATTATGAGAATTTGTATACTAAATTATACAAATACTTTTTTATGTAAAAAATAGATCGAAAAATCAATTATCTATTTTTCAATAATGGCGCACCATACCTAAAAAAACTGAAAACATTAGAAAAAATCAAGCTCAATCAGTTATTCGTACTGTAAGATAAAAGAAGTTAGCCACTCTAAAAATTCAAACAAAAATCAGCAATATAAAAATTTAAACATTTTTAGCAGGTAGAGTTTGCAGTCAAAAAAATCTGGAAAAAATTCCTAATACGTAAACAAATGTCTGTAAGATCTCTAATTTTGTTCAAAATTTTCGGAGTCAAAATGGCGTAAAAATCGGATAAAAACTAGAAAGATTGTAATACATACAGTCTTGGGTCTCGTGGTGCAGGTGAATAATGGGCACCTATACCATAAATAACAATTCCTGGCGAAGCAAGTGCGCAGCAGGATGTCTGTACGCAGATTAGGTATCGAAGGGTGAAAGACGGGCGTAATAACGGTGCATGGGTACATCTGGAGTAACGGATAATTTTAAATAATTTTACATCGAACTCGTGAAATTGCGAAATTATTCATCTACCAGTGGTAAATGGAGACACTTCGAATGCAACGCTAAAGAAGTTCACCTAATTGCATGTTTTTCATCGACCGACCTGCATGACGTACCATTGCATGTTTTTTGCCTTAGCGTTGGTCCTGCTACGTTCTGCCAGTACCATTTGGGTGGTTGTGAGAAAAAAACTTATCGGCGTTTCATCGATACGTTAGAACTTCAGACGAGATTTAAAGCAGGTAAGCTGAGGAAAGCTGGATGAGGAAAATTATTAATAATTATTAATAAGAAAGTCGAGCTCTGGAGTGAAGGTAGAAGAATATTGGATCTCACTTTACTTCCTAAACTCTGAGTTTATAAGTGAACTATTGCGTGATTGGGTTCAAATTGGAGTGCAGTAATACGAAAACCGTTAAATCTGCCAAGAATAGAAAACTGAGATCACTTGAGACTGTGAGAAAAATTCTGATGACACGATTCTTTGCTATAGAGTCATTGCATTCCATTTTTATAACATAAAAATCATGATAGCGTGAACGAAAGACGTTACAAAACTATGACACCTCAAGTTTTAGCAATTTCTTCTTTTACGGTGAGTTTGGGTCATTGGATTAAATGAGAAACAAGAGCTTTTTGCAAATTACAAACGAGCACGATAGTCAATGCGACTTACATTCTTGGTCGAAAAAATATCCAAATAGGATTTGGAAAGAAACTAATTCAGCACAATTGGAACGATTTCAGCGTTACATTATGCAGACGACATCGTATAAAACAAGGACGAAAAGCATAAACGTCGACAGATATTTTCGAGTTATTAATTTTGGTGCTCGCATATTGGGCTGTCGATTGCTAGATCCTGGTCCAGTATCCGGAAGAAAAATGGACGTGTTCTTACGTCTAATCACGCTAAGCACGATGTGCTTCGTTCTGATCCCGAGTTTAGAAGCGACGGTAGAATTCGCTACGGACCTTCAGTACCTCTGTGAAATCATAAGCAACGTATTATCGTTCGTCGAAAGTTTTTATATCCTCATCAATTTATACTACTACGAAGATAAGTACAAAAATCTGATACGGAAGATACGTCAAGAATTTTGGACAGAGCCGTTATCCCCGAAACTTTTTCCACTTTTTCGAGGATTCGAACGTATTTTTATCAATATAAGCATGTTTGTGGCAGTCGTTACATTGCCAGGGAACATCGGTTACTGCACCTTTCCTCTCTGGATTCATAACTTCAACATGTACGCAGACATCAACGCCAAACGACGAACACCTCTCATCGCTAAATATCATTATGATCATCGTGTAAGTCAGAGAATTCAAAGTCAAAGTGTAAAGAAATTTAAACGACTCCAGACAACTTGAAATTATCCACTTTTCCGAGTGGACTTCGGCTTATTGTGATCTTAAAGAGTTTTTTTATACAGTTGATAGAATGGAGACGAGAAATATACAGACAATTCAATTAGTATAAATTTTAAAATATTCAATGCAAAATAAGGGACGAATATCGAAGGTTTCTAATGCGTAGGTGAGTCCTAATTACGAGATCACGTATCTCTGTCAGACACTCGGCTCGTCCATGGCCGTCATCATTTTTGTATTGGGAACATCGATCTACGCTTTTATTTGCATGCATTTTTGCGCCAAGCTTCGTTTACTGCAATTCAAATTGAACGATATTGGCGCCTCTACAAGTACCAAAGAGTTTACCGAAATCATCCGCGAGCATCGATATCTTATTCGGTATGTGGATATTCACCTTATTTTAGTTTTAAATCACCTCTGTCGTCAAATTTTTGCAGCATATCGATTTTTTGCGAAGTAACTAAAGTTTCTTATTTCGCACCGAATTTTCTGTACTTTCGTATTCGCATGATTGGCCTAAAACACTGTGTTGAAAATCACAGGCGCCATTTTTTTATCTCGACGATTTTTTCACGCAGATTTGCAAAAGATGTCGAAGACCTTTACAGTCCGATACTTCTTCTGCATATTCTTCTAAGTACACTGCTTATCTGCCTCACCATGTTCAAGATCACCAGCATGACGGTAAGTGTCTACGTCTAGTGAAGCAACGAATTTACGTTAGCGATGATTGTAATTATCATTCATGTCAACAGATACAAGATGGCGCGTTGGAGTTCACGGTTTCAGCTGTTTACTTTTCAGCCACGTTTTTCCAAATTTTTGTGTTCTGTTGGATGGCGAACGAAGTCTTCGTAGTGGTAATAAACATGATGATGAACTTTGCAGCATGACTAACGCGGTGAAAAGTTATTAGGTTGAATTTAGTAACGTCCATGAAGCGTCATGATTTTGCAACTTGAACATTGTTGGAAATGCAGTAAATCGCAATCGAGCAAAATACACTCATATTGTGAAAACATGACGTTTTCTCAAAGTCATTGTATAATTGAAAAATAATGATTTGTCGTATTGTTCAATGTTCAATTGCATTAACATTACTGACTTTAACCTTGTAAAATTGTTTCCCCAATGTCATATTCATGGAATTCCGCGTAATGAAAAATTCAAAGTAATCGTGTTTTACAGAGTGACAGCCTAGCCCTGGCAGCGTACAATTCTCACTGGTACGAGGCTCCCATTTGTATTCGACGTGGGGTTTTTCTAATCATCATGCGAGCTTATAGGCCAATCGTCTTGACGGCTGGAAAATTCTTTCCCGTTACCCTGGCCAGCTTTGCTTCCGTACGTGATCAAGACTTCTGAAAATCATCCAGGCTTTGTCCCTATTCATAAAATTTGTCATTTACATTTGCTTCCAGGTTTGTAGTACGGCTGTTTCTTACTACACACTTCTGAGGTCGATTCAGTAAATATGGATTAGAAAAATTGGTTGGAAATAAAATACTCAACTGTCCGTAAACTTGATTCTAACTTTCATTTAGTCTAGACATTTAAGGTGCTTATAAAGACGCGTTGTACACCTCGAAAACGCGGGGATGAAAAATTAATGCCTTATTTTGGCAGAGAGTGGAGCGTTTTTTTACTTTTTCAAAATTTGGAAAAAAATTTTATAGATTCGTTACCACCCACAGAAATTGACCAAATTTTCACAGTTTCACGGAATGGATCGAAATATCCGGTATGATGCCACTCGACGGTGATGAAACACACATTTTGAGCCCAGTTCCATGAGATTTGATGGTAAAATAACGAAATGACAGTTGATCTAGTTTTCGATTACGAAGAACACCAAAATCTAATTTTGGCGGCACTTGTTACCGATCTTTCACGCCTGCCGGTAATTTTTTACCGACATTACACGCATACATTACCGACATGCGCGTAATGTCGGTAACAAATTTCGCCAAAATGAGATTTCGGTATACTTCGTAATCGAAAACCAGATCAGCTGCCATTCCGTCATTTTACCATCAAATCTCATGGAACTGGGCTCAAAATGTGTGTTTCATCACCGCCGAGTGGCATCATACCGGATAGTTTAATCCATTCCGTGCAACTGTGAAAATTTGGCCAATTTCTGTGGGTGGTAACCAATCTGTAAAATTTTTTTCAAAATTTTGAAAAAGTAAAAAAGACGCTCCACTCTATGCCAAAATAAGGCATTAACTGCCCAAGTTTCACTTTGATCGCTGGAGCGGTATAGAAGTTTTGCATCCCCGCGTTTTCGAGGTGTACAACGTGTCTTTATAAGCACCTTAAAACAAAAAATATCTAATGGCTGTACTAAGTTTAACACATTATCCATCGGTACGGATCAAGTCGCTCTTCTGTCTCGATCATATACAATTCTCATTTCGATATGGTTCTGTTAAGATTATTCACGGAGTCTAACCCGAACATAAAAGACTGCGGAATGGCGAATGTAGCAACGATACTGTGACGATACTACAAATAGCGCGTACTTTTGCATAATTTTCTATCTAACTCGTAAAATTGCAGAATGAATAATGCATCGGACACCAGTGAACACGGATGAAAGTGCAGGCTGGTGATATTGGGGTAATCGTACCTACAAGTAAATATTTTAACGGCCTGATGTGTTGCGCCTTGGGTTAAAAGATTGATACCCTTTACTTCTGCAGGCAATTCTATTCAAGACAGTAAAAACAACTCGCCGCCGATTGTCAGTATTTGTGCATACAACAATCTCATAATATCTATCTTCTTAGACGACTAACTGCCTAAGTCTGAATTTACATATCAGTAAATCATATAGATATCCATTTTGCAAAAGTGTCTTTTTTTTAAAGAATCTATTTCTTAATTGATTCAAGCTTCATTCCAGTATCAAAGACCTTCACAAACAATTGACTAAATTTCATGAACAAATCAGACAAAAATCTCCCTAGAGTAGAAAATTTCAGGTTGAGAATAGATAATTGCACAGGCTGTTACATGCAACTCGTAAAAATTAGATAATTCACTAAACGTAAACATTTTAGCATCGCATCATTGAGATGACATCAACTGATGATACGAGATTCGAGAAGTTAAACGTTGATAGACATATCCGAGTGATTAATTTCGGCAGTCGCATGCTGGGTTGTCGTCTGCTAGACCCTAATCCAGTGAAAGTGAAAAAAATGGACGTACTTTTGCGGGCCTTCGTGATGGGCGGCATGTCCTACGTTCTAATCCCGGGTTTAATGGCAATGGCAGAATTCATCGACGATTTAAGTTACGTAGCTGAAATAGGCAGCAACGTGTTAGGCGTGGTTGAAAGTGTCTGTTTCCTTGGCAATAGTTACTATCAAGAATCGAAGTGCAGACACTTGGTGCAGAAAATTTATCGCGAGTTTTGGTCGAGCCCTTTGCCTCCAGAACTCTTGGAACACGTCCAATCGTTCGAACGTATTTCCATCGGCATAGGCCTCTACGTCTTCACGGTTTCTATATTAGCACTGACATTCTATAGTAGCATACCTCCAATCTTTCACAACTTTGATTTGTACGGAGATATCAATGCTATGAGACGGACTCCCTTGATCGGCAAATACTTTTATGACCAACGCGTAAGTCCAATATGGCCATTGATGAATACTTCGAGTTTAAAAATAGCAATGACAACGATCCTGGTAAATACCTTGAATTTCTGCCTAGGTGAGTCCTAACTACGAGATAACGTATGCTTGCCAGATACTCGGCTCGTTTCTTACCGTAACGAGTTACGTTATCCTTACTTCGATCTACGCTTTCATCTGCATGCATCTTTGTGCCAAACTTCGCTTACTTCAAGTGAGATTAAGCAACATCGACGCCTCGACGAGCAACGAAGAGTTTGCCGAAATCGTCCGCGAGCATCAATACCTTATTCGGTACGTAGCCATGGAATCCATGCGATGGTTCCAAAAGCTTTTGTCCAGTATCTTGACAGTTTGACTTCGAAGACTTTCTGAGACATTCCTGTCTGCTCTTGTCGCAGGTACACCGACGAACTCGAAGATATTTACTCCCCGGTTATTCTGATACACTTTGTTCTCAGTACTGGTCTCATCTGCCTTGGTGTGGTCAAGGTAACTGGATTACCAGTAAGTGAGAATCAGACATTGAAACGTGCAAGATAGTAAGCGTAAAATAAAGGCACGTCTATGCAACCTAATCGTATCCTAATTCACAAGAGGCGATAAATCGTTACATCAATCAGCCAATCGGTACTTTCGTGTACCGTTGTATTGAGTGTTAAATCAGAATACCTACTGCATGAATGGTCACTGCAAACGGTCGGTTCACTGATTGTCTCATCTTCTGAACGAGGTAATTTGCATCTGGAATGACGAATTGAAATTCACTGCTACAGGTACAAGCCGGTGTGATGGAACTCGTACTATTCATAATGTACTTCGCTGCTTCTTTTTTCCAAATATTCGTATTCTGTTGGATGGCCCACGAAGTCTTTGTAAAGGTGCTTTCTCCAGACAGTGATCCAGCTCTGTTTCCGTGTTAAAAAACCTCGGAAACCTGGTTGCAAAAGCAGTTTTCCGATCTTCATCATTCGACATATGATGTGGTAACCAATTTAAGGATATATTTTTGACAGAGCGACGACTTGGCCAGAGCAATCTACGATTCTCGGTGGTACGAAGCATCGAGGCATCTCCAACGCGGGGTTCTTTTGATACTCTTGCGTACTCAGAAACCAAACGTTTTGACAGCCGGAAAATTTTTCCCTGTCACCATGTCGAGTTTTGGAACGGTATGTGGTGTGGATAAATAAATTTTTACGGCATGGCCATTGAAAAGTCCACTTTTTGTGGCAGTTTTCGTTCCGTAAAGTGACGCTTTATACGGCAGCGAACAAAGTTGCGGAATAAAGTCTTTATTCCGCACTTTTGATGCGCAGTTCGAAGTGCGCATCTCAAACTGCCGAATAAAGTAGCTTCGTCAAACAGATCGCGACATAACCTCACTCTTCGTTTTGCTTTTCAATGTCCATACCGTAAAAAATATTGTACGTGGCATGCCCGTAAACCGTTTTTTGGCTCGGATAATTGAAATCTTTATCCTTGCGTAAAAAACAGGCGGTTTACGGGAATGCCACATAAATAACTAATAACCTCTCGTAAATCAGACCAATATCAAAATCGTAAATACTGCCGATGAAAATTAAGTCATTCGAGTTATGATCTGATTCATAAATACTGACGTTATTATTTCCTCGCAGGTCTGCAGTACGGCTGTTTCTTACTACACGCTTCTAATGTCAATCCAATAGATTGTAAAAATGCGAATGAGCGATGATGACTCTTGCGTACTTGATTGGTACTATTGCAACAAGTGTGGAAAAAAAATTCGCCATGTAGCAAATATATATATATATATATATTATGGTTTGTGAGAAAAACAACTGTAATTCGGAATAAAATTACCTCAAAATTTGCGTGTAACTTTATTAGATTGAAAATGAGTTCGTTAGACTGTGGAACAAATTACATCAATGAGTAAATCAACAAATCGAGAAATTAATTATCGCCCTAGATATCCGATATTGCGTGCTTGCGATCTAACAGGGTTCGTCCATTGTCTCACGTCTCACGAATGAAACCTGCGTTTGCAAGACTCATTTTTCTATGACCTACATTTTAAACGACATAATAACCTAATATGAAATATGGAAGTAAAAACGTGTGATTCGCGCCTCTAATTCAGTTTCTGGTCCCTACGATGAAAGAAATGAAACAAGATGAGGGATACCGTTACAATTTATCGTAATCATTACCGGAACTTTAATATCATTGTGGTCCAGTGCATTTCCCCCATCGAAGATCGAAAGACTCGTTCCATTTAATATAATCTGATCGAAGCTTGCCGAAGCGCCAGATCGCAGTCAGAATTTCGAGCGAGATGGTCGTCAGTGATTTGATCAACACCGCACTCTGACTTTGTGATACTGAAGTAACAGGATATACCTCAAGGATCTTAGACCATCAGTAATTGGTTATAAACCTGATTAGTTGGTCAAGTTACACAACCCCCGATTTGTCACCTTCAGGATTAGCAGAGGAAAAACAAGAAGTCGTACAATCGGTGTGAAAACAAATGTAAGTAAAACTGTGAGTGATTGTCATGACTGTATAGCAAATCCTTGCAACAAAACGAGGGTAAGTATTGTCAATCTGATAATGCGAAAACTAGAAGTCTGTCACATTGTCGACATTGATAACTTCCATTCTTATATGAATATAATAAACAAAAAATTTTACTTCAGGATCATTTAATTGACTGGCATTGTTATTCAATATTGAGCTGTCTCTGAATGAATTCTTAATTCGACTTCGGTGTTTTTCCTATATCTTTCCATCATTTCTTTGTACAACCGAAAGTGTACGGTTTTTTCTCCTCTCTTCCTTTTTAGCAATCATTTATCCAATCACCGCAATAACCGTTGCTCAAATAAACGCGAACGAAACACTCGAGTTACTTGTTCGTGGGAAAGATTGCTTGGCGTGACGAGGGAAGACGAGACCATAACTAATCAGCCAGAAAGTATTGTAGTGTAGTAACGCCAATCGTGACACGCGACATTACTTTTCTTCTTCAGTCTCTATTATCCCTTTCAAGTCCACCCATTTGACCGAATTATTTCATTTATTCACACCCTGCTAAACTATGAAAATGATCTTCCTGCAATAGAATCAAACTACTACGGATCGTCAAGGTTAATATCATGCTACTCATTCTTCTGATGTGCATGCTGACTGCCATCTGCTGTTCCGAGGTGATCGAGATCAATAGTCCAATAGAAGCGAGTCACCAAAACTCATCAGATCTACTAGACCATGTGATCCTTGGAAAGAATCCCCCAAGTCTTAATTTTGGTCAAGTTCTCACAGACCCTGGCGACTTGAATCTGACCTTCGTTCCTTGGCCCATCACCAGAAGTACCCAAAACGAAAGCCAACCGTTAAATTCTGATGACTTGAGACCTGTAACAAGGATCTCAAAAAGTCTTTACTCGTCTGCTGTTCTTCCCTCTGCAAGATCTTCTGACGAACGACAGATTGTGAGTAAAGAAGAATTTTGAAGTGAAGATCGAGAAATAACTATTATACAATAAAGAATTTTTCATATGACTTATAGATTCCTGTCAGACAGTCACCCTGGGACGAAACGC
Source organism: Diprion similis (assembly GCF_021155765.1). Lineage (NCBI taxonomy): Eukaryota > Metazoa > Arthropoda > Insecta > Hymenoptera > Diprionidae > Diprion > Diprion similis. The sequence continues at coordinate 14,442,309 of NC_060114.1, forward strand.
CGTCAATTATCGTTAACAGAACAGACAATTACAAGACCGGAACATCCGTTGGTTTGCAACAAAGTTTAGACCATAGAAGAACTCTACGACGCGACAGAGATCGAAGACGAAGGAACGATGCGATCAATCATCAGTACCCCAATACAGGATACGGCGAGAACCCGGAGGATCTCGACGCGGACTATGCACCCCAGGAAAACCATTATTCTCCTTCAACGAGCTACGGAACTGAATACACCGACTCATACTCACCAAGTATGATACACAAAGATCGATGACTTTACTTGAAAAAATCTATCCACGAACAAAGTAGATGGAGTTGCACAGTTGCCAGTTTTTTCCTTTTTCATTCGTTTTTTCCTCACAGGGTTTCCCGATCAAGTAATCGATCACATACACGGACCAGAGAAGTACAGTTCTTTATCCACTGGTTCAGGCTACAGGAGCAATAGATACTACGAGAACAGCGAGGAGTCTTCCTCGTACCCCGGAAGTCCGGAGCCTTGGCATCCTCATCATCATCATCATCATCATCCACGACCGTCATTGGGCTACCAAAAATTTCCCGCCTACTCTTCGTGCGATAATCCAAGCCACGGAGAGGCGACTCCATCCTTGATCGGATTGCTCTCAGCGATCGGTTCCAATCTACTGAACCTGTTCAAAATCGGCTTGGGCAGCAGCCTGTCGATAGCAATACCTCTGATAGCCCTTAAGTTCTTCTTGATCCCATTGAAGATCTTCAAGTTTATTAAAATCGCGAAAATCCTGCTGAAACTCTTCTTCGTCATACCGTTCATCCTGCGAGTATTCGCCCCGTCAATTTACTCTGCGATCACGCTTCACGGGGTTGGATTTGCCGAGAGGATTGCCGAAGTTCGGACTGAGGAGAACAGAGGCATCGTCGTCGATCAGCCCGGCGATGATTCCACCTGGTGGAACGTCCTCGGAGTTAACCTCACCGAGAGCTTCTTGGCGGAAGCGACAAGTGCTCAAAACTGCCCCAGCAGAGTCGCCTGCGAATTGGGGTCGTATTTGGCGAGCAGGAACAAGTTGCCTGATAATCTCAGCAATTTTCTTCTTCACGCAAACGATTCTGAGGCGGGCAAAGTCTCTCGCAATAACGCCGGCAATGAGAAAAAGGAAAGGGAAGAAGTTACCAACGTTTTTATTACAGCCCTAACCCAACGCTGGACGTACGATCGATGCAACGTTTATGCGTGTGGAATTTCTCTCTAATTATAATAAAACGATGCTGTAGCGTCTCTATGCGCGGTATAAATTTCTCAGCAAGAGACACATTAATTGTTCGTATACTTGTTATATACATGGGGCATTCCACGTCAATTCGACTAGAGTCGCACCTTCATCCTCGTGGATTTGGTCCGCGATTTTTGATATTGTTGTTCCAACTCTAAAAAGCAATCCGGATTTTTTTCAAATTTTTGTAACGCCACGGAAGCCTCCCAAAGCTCTTCAAATGATGATATTTTAACAGTGATTGCGAGATTTTTTTAAATTATGAAAAAAATTACATCAATTCTGTGCTCAATTTTAATAAAAATTTCAAGATATTTGTCATATTAGGAAAGGTGGATTAAAGCCTTAGAATTAAAAAAATTATTCAATAGTTGAAAAATTGATACAATGATTGATTTTGATTGGGTCATAATTTTCAGAAATTTTGAAATCTCTATCAAAATATTATCCTTTAAAGAACTCTGAAGCGTTAGAAAAATCTCGAAAAAACGGGGAATGCTTTTTAGAGTTCGAACAACCATATAAAAAATCCTGAAGACCCTCGTCGAATTGACGCCTTGCATAAATATACATAAGAATCTGCTCAGAACAGTTTAAACATTTTTCTTTATTACATTATATTTGTTATAGCTTATAAGAAATTGTACCTATACATTGTATTACGCTGGCCAGCCTGAACATAATAAATTATATATTTATACTATAGACAGACGTAAAAAAAGTAAAAACTGCCGCATCGAACTTTTGGAATCCCTGGAAAACATCCGATCTGATGTTCACAATTGTTGAGAAAAAAAAATATATAATCTTAGAAGAAAGAGGATTATTTCTCTGTATCGTAAAGATGAGACTCGGTGTCAGCTAAAAATTTTTACCTGGAATCGAGAGTCTGGCTCATCAAAATGACACGGTGTATCAGCTACTACTCAGCAATGGGAGCTTCAAGTGCAGTGTATCATTCTACCGTTGTATTTCCTAGGTGAAGTTACGTTACGTGAAAACTCTGAATAATCTAATACGCTAGACGACGAATCAATATGACTTCGCCGATATCAAATATCATTGTAATTCTCCTTATTGCGGCGAATCCTTGCCTCCTTTGGCCCCTGACCAAAAATGATATTTCGGAATCATTATCGAACCTGAAGCAACTCCTCGAAGAATTCGAAGCGAAGAACATCACATTGACATCAAGAAACCGACTTGACGGCAAGTATAATATTTTGTTTATTCAACTCTTCGATCAACTTTTCGTGAATTTACTGAACATCCTTTCGTTCTATACAAGACCGTGAAACTATGTTAATAAATTTTGAGAGAATATTAGAGAAATTAAAAGTATAACATACACATTAATGATCGATATTTTAATTGATCGTACCACGTTTTCTCTTCAATCCAGAAACAAGATCGACCAACGATGGTCAGTCGATCCGACTAGACGAGGGTCGTCAGAAAAAGAAACTAGAACAGTTCAGTCAGAAAAATCTGGGAAATAATCAGCACGATGTTTCTAACCTGGAGTATTTACTGTGGCAGCAATATCAGCGTGAAAATTATCGGCGACCTCGCCCGTTTACAACGGCCTTAAAATCAGCGACGATTTTGAAAAACCCCGTAAAAATGCTGCCCAGTCAAGAAACCGCGCAGATTGACCCAATTTACGTTGTACAGAACAATAAACCAAGCGCAGCCGATAACTTTATGGCTAATGGCGAAAGAACAACGACGGAATATCCGTTAGATGATAACAATAACGTCGTGATTGACCTCTTGCACGATAATCAACAACCGACTGCAGTTACAGGGTCGAGTACAATCAACAGCCTGGAACTTTTCCAGACAAATATTTTCTTCTCCAATCCAATTTTCGCCGCGTATTTGGCCGGATTTTCGGGGTTCTTCAAAAGCTTCGAAGTTCCCTACTTCGACAAGGATTGCTCGATGTTAGTTAAAACTTTGCCTATTTTTCTAGTGAATAATTTCTTCGGCGCATTGATCAAGATCGGTAAATTGCAACTGACCAATAGTTTTATGGTACCGTTTATCGCCTTGAGTGTGATTAATTTCATTGTGTCTTTTTTATTCCTGGAAGAATACTGTCCACCTGCCTTGAGATAATGATCAAGATGTTGAAAGTCTTTGACGAATATTCCGGTGATAAAGATTATCGAAAGTTTTAGTTTGTTTTATAGAAAAAAAAAACGATATTTTGTTCCAGTTTAATTTTACGCTCTAGATGGATCAGAGCTTTTCTCTTGATGTATTATCTAAATTAGGCCTGATCCTGCAATGTTTTTGAAATGGAAAAGCCTCCTTCACATTAATGCGATTCTCTCAATTTTTCAAATCAAGAAATTTTCTATTCGTCATACCTGCGGACTGAAAAAATAAATTCTTGAATTTGGACTATTCATGACTTAATATAATTTCAAAAATATCACGTACACAACGTGCCTCGTTGCGTAATTGTAAATGGAATACCTATTTTCATGGGTATTGAATAGCAGAGGAGTGTTGAAATGTTATGACGAAGACGAATACGTAAGTCGAAGAGTGGGAAACTGTTTTACATAAGCTACAAGAGTGTAATTCGTTGTTGGCGCATAAAAAACTGTTATAACGACTCTAATAAACCTGTGTTAACTCCAAACCATCATTATTACGTTGTCCAAAGTTTAGTGTTACAATTATTGAATTTCCCGAGAAACCGGCGACCCTTGCGGTCACTTGTCAATAGATATATTTGTCTAAGAAGATATTTCGCAACCGGAGTTTGAACCTTCCAAGGAATCATCGACACCCTCGAGATATTCGTTTCGCCGCATATATTTGTAAAAAAAAAGGTAATTTCACCGCACCTTGAATTCGTATCGAGCACGGAGACAAACCCAAAGTCACGATTCTGTCAAATCACGATTGTAAGTTTATTTAAAGAATGACGTCTGTCAACTTGACAACCGTCAATTATAGTTCAGCGGGCTTGCCCGTACATAGCTTGCCTCACTGAGCAGCACGATTCTAACCTAAAAACTTAGAGCGGATCGAACCTAACCTGAAAATTATTGATGTTTGAAAAAGAGAGATAAAGCGTGTCGCGTAGGTTGGCCGATGATCAACCAAACGAACAAAACAGATTTTGATTACAATGCCAATGCTAAGTTTTATGGCTTCAAGTCTTTTATTGACTATTAGCAGCGTGATTATAACCTGAAAACTTGGAGCAAACCGGGCTGACCTAACCTGAAAATTGTTGGTAATCAAAACAACAGAAACAGGCCGCACGGGAAGACCAATGATCGATCATAATTATAAGATACACTTTTATGACAATGCTAATGCTCGGTTTCATTGCTTCAACCCTTTTATTTATCAACTGTATCTGTAATGTAATGTCTTCGCAGTTCGTTGAGATGGCATCTGACAAGGAGGACCAAGAGAATGTATTTTACCAGATGTCCAAATCGAACGATAAATTTACCGCTAAATTTTATGCGGTAAGTTGATATTCTTGTACACAATTTGTTCAGCTTTGTAAATTTTGTGGAATAATAATCGAACTTTGAATGCAGAATCTTGTTAAAGAATAGTGTGAATCGGTGCGTTCTAAAATTGAAATAAAAATGACGACTGATGTTCAGTTTTCAAACAGCTAGAAATTCATCAAGTTTTAAACAAGTTTATCAATATTTCAGAACGTCGCACCCAAAGTTGGAGGAAATACTGTTTGTTCTCCGCTAAGCGCTCACATGATTCTATCTTTATTGGCGTACGGAACACGAGGAAAAACTGAAGAGGAATTGAGAAGCGCTCTTTATCTACTCGGCGATGACTCTCTGACCCAGAATGGATTCAAGTCCCTTTCACAATCGTTGAATGTAATTCTTCCGTGACTCCTTAATATTTGAAAGATAAAACAAAAAAAAAAAACATTAAATCCATAAAGTACTATTGATCACAATTCATTATTCAAATATTCTTCACCACAAATACTAATTGCACACTTTCTTGCCTAAAATTTTCTAAGTTTAGTATACGATGTTAATATTTTTTATTATTTTTCTTTCCAGAATGTTACAGGGCTCGAAATCAGTTTGGCAAACACAATTTATATTCAGGAGGGTATAACACTGATACCAGAATTTTTGTCCATGAGTTCGGAATACTTCGATTCGGATACACCGAGGGTTGATTTCAAGAACAGCGTGGAGTCCACTCGACAGATAAATTCTTGGGTTAAAAATCAAACAAACAACAGAATCAAGAACTTATTGTCTCCAGGTAATTTGATGCGGTTGCTCGATTCCAGTAAAGAATTGGCCGGTGTTACAGAACTGAAATCAATTCGAAAATATTCGACTCTTTCCTTTGAAATTTCAATATTCAAGAGTTATCATGCATCGAATTGATGACAAAAACTCAATTCTTCGTACACTTAAGTTTAAAAACTTTGAACATGTATATAAAAATCGCATTTTCCATCAGATGCAGTGAATGAATGGACTAAAATAATAATGATAAACGCTGTGTACTTCAAAGGGAACTGGGAGCAAAAATTTGACACCGAATATACAGAGAATAGACCATTTTATATAACGAAAGATACTAAAAGACACATTCCCACAATGTATAGAAAGTCCGATTATGCTTACGCAGAGTTAGAAGAATTGAATGCCAGAGCGATTCAACTTCCATACTCAGTGAGTCTTCGATGCTAAAAGCCCGCCACTTGGACTGCATAATGACCACAGATTTTTTTATATTGACATCATATTTCTTTCAGAACAAAGATTTCAGTATGCTCATTATACTGCCGAACGAAATTGACGAACTACAGAATTTGGAAGAAAATTTCAATCCAGGAACTATAGCAAGTACTAATTGGAGATCTCGCAAAGTAGAGTTATACTTACCTAAGTTCAAAGTTGAATCCACGATAAATCTTGAAGAAATTCTACAAGAGGTGAGTCCGTAGTTGATTGGTACAATAATTCAAGTCTCGGCAATAAGCCTTTGGCCAAAACAATTTGTTATAACTTTTTCTTGTTATTTCTGATCTATCGTTGTCACATTCTATTACTGATTGACAAAGAATTAAACATAGCGATCAAGGTGATGAAACATTTTCAAAATTTTATTGCCAAAATTTTCAAAGCTAATGACTCCAAAACACCGGAATGACTCCCAGAATTTCTTCCTACATATGTTTTATTTTCGTGCCACTGAAAATCACATCGATCATCGTATCGAAAATCATATCAATAACAAAATTTTATTGCTTATCATTTCAGATGGGGATAAAGCAGATGTTTACCGATTTTGCAGACTTGAGTGGGATTTCGCAAAGCCCATTAAAGGTTGGCCAGGTCATTCAGAAAGCATTTATTGAAGTCAACGAGGAAGGATCTGAAGCTGCCGCAGCTACCGGTACGTTCTTTACAGTAATTGCCAATCAATCTGGAATGGATTCGAGTCTCAAATTTCAAAATTGCTATAAAAATCAGAATGCAACTTTTTTTTGATATAGTCATCTATTTTATTTTTATTTTTTTCTTTATGCCTGTATTTCGATTTTCATTTTTATACACACGTTTAATTTGGAATTTAGTAACATTTTTAGAAAACTTGGGTCTCAACACTTGTCCAAGTGAAATTATTGACATATACAATATTTTTTATTCTACAGCCGTTAGAGTAGTATGCAAGAGAAGCGTGACTCGGCCGGAAATCTTCGATGTCAACAGACCATTCATGTTCGCTATCAATCATAAGCCGAGTAGAATTCCGATATTCGTTGGCAGTGTCAGAGATTTACAGACGCTTCCCAACAGAGAAGAATTGTAACAAAATTCACTGTATCTCAAAGCGACAACAACACGCTAATTGGAATGTTGGGCTTTTATGTTGAATAATGCTGGCCTTCAAGTAAATGTACTATCTAATTACAAGTTCTACCGCCTTTTATAGTATTTTATGTATATCTATTCACTGTAAATATCGTTACGTTTGAATTTAACAAATTATATCTCGAATTTCCAAAGGATCAACGAAACTCCACTGATCTTTAATCAGTATTTACATTTAAACGTCTGACACTGTATTTGTTTAATTTCAAGAATTGCGTTGCTGTATTTGGGACTTTCCATCCATTATGGCCCATGCTTGAACTTGAGTCAAGATCAAACGTGGGTGATAACAAATGAAAAGCCCCATTTGTAATTAGTTTTATAGAACTTGCGCAAAAACATTCCATAGCACATTCCAAACTCCTACAATTGCTTCGATAGCTTGTTCCCTTTTATTTGTATTGTTATGTGATGTAATCATTTTCACTTTCGAATTTAAATCTATATGAGTAATTTAATAATGAATAATTACAAAACATTTCTGTATCAAAATAATGCAATCGACATCTCTGCGCTATGTACACGCTATTATTAATATTATTGAGATTGATGATATTATTATTTTTATTGTTGTAGTTATTATTATTACCATTATTATTATGATCTCGAAAAAATATTCAAATATATTAATTGACCATGTGAATGTGTGTGAGAAGGATAAAGTTTCTTGAAATAAATGACACTCGATGTTTTAATGGCGTGTTGTGTGATCCCCAGAATTTAAACGGATAAAATTTGAACAAGTATTCACACAAATTACTTTTATCATTAAGTTTTGAAACGAAGTTAAAACCAAATTAAATTTTGTGTTTTTTTTTAAACGAATCCGCCCTGCAATTGCAATATGCAATAAGTTAATTCGAGGTAAAGAAGAAATTATTATGATTCTTGCGTGTTAAACTGAATGAATACTGGTTCATCTTCGAAATTAGGAATATTCTAAAAACTTGGCTAACCCAATGACAATTGAATGTAACACGTGTCGTAGAAAGAGAACGGATGTCTAAAAAATGTATTTTTTCACCTGTCTAAACAGTGACTCATGGTATAAGTAAACTCGGCAAAATATTAACAATATTATTGCTTGCATTAGCCTTTTAGAATATCATTGACGAATTCACTCTGAATAAGCAACCGAAATACCAACAGCGGAGGTTCTATTGATTATATAATCCAGTGTTTGTTCGCCGATCGTAATTAACAAACATTATTGCAGTTGTTTTGTAATTCTTGCGGCCGAGATACTCAAGGTTAACAAAATACAGTAAGAAATGTCTCATCTCTTATCAGGAAACACATTTGATCTCCTATCAGGATACACAGTTGAATATGTAATGTTGTTTTCTTAATAGCGGAAAGGGATTCAGCAGGTATGGACACCGTATATTTGCGGATATTTAAATACAAAGTAGCAGATCTAAAGCGTTACTTTGTCAGTCAAACGTCAGGTATCGAACAACGATAATATCATGGAAGAATACATTCGCGTTGAAGTTGTACCAGAAATATTAAAGTACTATAAAAAAACTGATAGCAAACTTGACAAATACGAGCTGCGATCTCTGCAAGGAGAGATAAATAATTTCAACTCAAGTTTGTATGATTTGAATTTAAGTATTTCGGGAAATGATTATTCTTTTGTGCTCAAAACTATATTAGATGACTTGGAAAGACAAAAGCTATCCGAGAATCGCATACTATTCACCAACGAAGCTCACCTTTACAATGTCGTGGTTCCAATATTCAAGAAACTGCTGTTTCAAAAAAATTTTAAGTTCGTACCAGACGTTCCTTACGCTGTAATCAAAGACGTGAGATCAAAAGAGAAACTGAACCCCCTAGATGGTATCATCGTCGTGGAAAATTTGGTGAAAGAAGGATACAAGGTGGTGCCGGGGAAAAATCTGGATATGGAACATTGTGTCGTTGCAGTGGAACAATTGGGAAGGTATGAAATTGAATCTTTAATATTTAATTGGAGTAAAACTGCGGAAAGAAATTCTCAAATTGAATTTTCATAAAAATATCTACAATTTTCCGCAGACTTGGCAAAACAATCCCCTTTGTTTTACAATGAATAGTTTCATAGCGCATAATTCAGTAGCATAGCATTTATTGTTATCGATTTCAAACAGGACGGAATTTAAAAAAAATTTGATCCCACTTTTCACAGATGGCACGCATTGTCTTTAGCCATTAAAGAGCTAAATTCGGAACAATTTCATCAAGAAGTATTAACTGGACTTGAAGAATGTACCTGGAGCAGGAAAGCAGGTGTCCAAGTCCGCGAAACGATAACCATATGTATGAAAAGACTTTTCAAGTATGCAAATTATCCAACAAATTCAAAGACTTACGAAGCAATGAAAACACTGGAGAAGGAAAACGAGAATCTTTTACAATATGTAGAGAAGCTCATTATGAGTAGCAGAAAGTCAAAATTGAGCGTTTTGTGCCACGGTGATTACACTCAAAATAATCTACTTTTCAAGTATGATAAAAATGGAACACCGATAAGCGTAATTCCAGTTGATTACCAGCAGACACGTTTCGCATCACCAGCTTTCGACTTGTCACACTTTATTTATCTGAATACCAGTCACGAAATACGAGAAAAATATTTCCTCGACTTGATGAAAAAGTATCACGCATCTTTAGTGTCAACGATGAGCGAAATTCTGACACACAACAAACTGTCCACCGATATATCCACTGTACTCCCATCGCTGGATTCTATTTTAGAAGATTATCGCCAGTACGGTGCCTACGGCTTGATTTATGGACTATTTTTTGTCCCATGGAGGATGGGAACCGAAGAGGAATTTGCCAACATAAACAAGGCTGGGCAAACGGGCAACAGAATGGGTGCAGAATTTTCAAACGCTGTATGGGCTATTGGAGGTGAAGCTGGGACAAATGCGGTGCTTGAAATTTTCGACACGGCCGTGGCATTGCATAGAGTGAACATATAACGGATTCACAGGGCAGAAAAAGTCCAGTTGCTGGCATTCTAACAACAGAAGAAACAGAATATTCTGTGCTATGAAATTTGTAACGCACCTTTCTCTATTTTAATTTCAGAATATTGTATATGATTTCGAAAATAAAAGAAATTTTAAGTTTTAAGAGGTTTAATGAGTTCTCACTTCACTTGTATCGGTAACCATTTCAAATCTATGTTTACAGAGTGCTGTATTTACTATCAAGCACTACATTATATTGGTTGATCTACGAATCTTCGGCCAGGTGCTTATAAAGTCGCGTTTTACACCTCAAACACGCAGCGAGCCAAAACTCCTATCCCGCTCAAGCGATTGGCATGAATCTTAGGCAATTGATGCCTTAATTTGGCAATGCAGGAGCAACTTTTGACTTTTTGAAAATCCTGAAAAAAAATTTACAGGTCAAAATTGGGAAAATTTTCACAGTTGCACCAAAAGGATTCAACTATCCGGTATGATGCCAATCGGCACTCATGAAACACACTCTTTGAGTCCAGTCCGATAAGACTTGATGGTAAAATGACAAAATGGCAGATGATCTGATTTTCGATTACGAAGAACATCGACATCTCATTTTGAGGACATTTTTTACCGACATTACATGAATGTTGCGAAAATTTCAAATTTGATTGAATACGGTCAAAAAACTCTATTCGAGAGTTTTTGGGGCCGCTGATTGGATTCGCCATACTGAATTTTCAAAATCTAATTTCAGATTCGTAATCAGCAACCCCAAAAAATTTATAATTTATGTAAACCATGTATATGTGTAGAGAGGTAACTTTCTCGAAAATGAATTATTCCTTCCTTCCTTCCTTCCTTCAATTTTCACGATATTTTTCAATCAATTTGTTTCTAACAATAATAATTTACATTATATCGCAATAATTAGTCTCGAGTATTAAACACTTATTAGTAAATTATCGAAAATAACAAAAAAACCGCAAAGAAATATGTTGTATAGTTCTCTAAATATACGAAAAATGGATATAAAATAAGTGGAAAAAATACTCTCCAATATAACGCAAAGGATTAAGAAAAAAGCGATCGAAATTCACATTATTTTCTTCAATTTAAAATTCATGGTACGTTTGAAAAAATAAAAACGAGTCATTTTTCACTTAGTTGTCAAAAGAGATATTTTTTCAGGTATATTTACATCGAATACTTTGTATCTCGTAGAAAAATATTTTCAATAAGATCGTTTACTTTCTCAACACTCTGGTCAAATGTGAACCAAGAACTTTTGCAAGGTTTGCAAGTTCATCGGTTATGTTACTATTTATCTATACAATATGCAACTTATATCTGATTCACAAGAACAGCCCTAGTAATTATTACGATTCAAAGAACTTTGTTTCAAACGCACAAAGAACCGGCTGATTTCACCTGACTTGCCTCGTCTCCTCACCTGAAATAACAATGGATACAGTTGGCTCATAATTGTTCCATAAACATCATTATGTGACGACAAGTGTTCCAAACGAGATCGAAAGACGTGTCGATGATTTAGCTTACAATAAGCTCTTTCAGAGTGCGTAGTGTTAAACTGAGAGTATCATGGAAGAATACATTCGCGTCGCAGTAGTGCCAGAAATTTTTACATACTATGAAAAGACCGATTATAAACTTGTCAACTTTGAGTTGCTGCCATTGGAATCGGATGTACACGGTTTCTCCGCAAATTTACTTGATTTAAACTTGAGTATCCTGGTCGAAAAAGATGGAATTTTGACTGAAGAAATTTACTCCCTGATCGTAAAATGTATGAAAGACGATCCCATAAGGCAAAAATACATGGAGAGTTGGATTCAATTTTCCAATGAAACTCATCTTTACCGTACCATCTGTCCAATATTCAAGAAACTGATTGACCATGGAAATTTCAAGTTATTCCCAGATTGTCCTTACGCTGTGTTGAAAAACGTTAAGTCGAAAGAAAGTATGGATCCAGCGGATGGTATCGTGATTCTTGAGAATCTGACAAAAGAAGGGTATAAATTAACGCAGCAAAAATTTCTTGATCTCGAACACTGTGTAAGTGCGATAGAACACTTGGGAAGGTGAGAAAAAAAAAACGTTATACAACTCATTTTCTAAAGTAAAACAAATTAAGAAACCCTGTAAGTATGGCATTACTCGATCGAATTATATTACATTAATGTAACGCTGTTTACTTGATCGGTGAACGGTAAGACAAAGATTACTGTAAATACTGATCGTTGGATATTTTATGTAATGTACAATATTTAAAAAGTTCAATCTCATTTATTGCAGATGGCACGCACTGTCTTTGATTAGTAAAGAGCTGAACCCGGAAGAATTTAATAACCAAATACTGCCTGGACTAAAAGAATGTACCTGGACTGAAAAATCAGGTTCCATAGTTCGTAAACTTATTGCCGAGTGTATAAAAGAACGACTTTTCAACAATGCAAAATATGAAGAAAATTCGCAAACCTACAAGGCAATGAAAATACTGGAAAGAAACATAGAGAATATCGCAGAGGACATAGAATCACTTATAGCGAAAAGCAGGACATCCAAATTGAGTGTCGTATGTCACGGTGATTACTTTCGAAATAACATTCTCTTCAAGTACGATGAAAATGAAAGACCAGTGAGCGCAATTGCGATTGACTATCAGTATCTACGTTTTGGATCGCTAGCTCTCGACTTGTCACATTTCATTTACATGAATGCGGATAGAGAAATACGCGAACATTCTTTCACGGAACTGATAAAGAAGTATCATGCCTCTTTGGTATCAACTATGAAAGAAGTTTTGATATCGGAAACAAAAAGAAACAACTCCAATCCGAAGTCTTTGGTATTGCCATCGCTGGATTCAATTTTAGAAGAATTTCACCAATTCGGTGTCTTTGGTTTGATTCATGGACTTTTTTTTTTACCATACGCAATGGTTACTGAAAAAGAAATACAACAGTTACTTAAGATTTCTCAGAACATGGAAAGCAGTGAATTTCGTAATGCCATGTATTCTATCGGAGGTGACGCCAGCACAAATGCGATAATTCAAATGTTCGATACAGCTGTTAAACTGGATCAAGTTATTATAGAATGAAATATAAATTACTATCGTAATTTCTGCGCTCCCAAAAGTCAGCTCAAGTGATTTTATAAAAATGACGGATAATGCAAGGGATTTTCTTCATTAAAAATGCTGTACATCATTACCAAAATATATTTCTTCAAGATAAGAGAAAAAAGAATACAGAAGAAAAGTATTTGTTATCACCTTTACGTTGTCTAGAATAAACTGTACACCTTATCCACTAAGTCATTCTTTTTACCAACTGAACTTTGACCAACGCTCTTCAAGTAGTTTTTCAATTGCATTACTGTACAATTTTCCACCTACAAATATATCATAATACTTATTAGGAACAATCAATTTACAGAACAGTTTTCCGAAGCGAAGAAAAATGTATGCGTGTAGAATGTTCAGAGCAACAGCTTGCGTAAAGAAAATTTGCTTACTCTTCTAGTTCGTACAAGATCTTCGATATTTAACGTCTCATCGACCTTGCGAATCTTGTTAGATACGTTTGATGAGGATTCCGCAGACCTCTTAATATTTTGAGTATCGTCATGAATACGCACAGCTTGTTCAAAAAGATCTCTAAATTTACCCAACCGAGCACTAGCAGCTTCTATGTCGGGTACTAGAACGGAAAACGAGATGTAAAAATTTCCAAATTCTGCAGGTAGTTAAATTCAATGAAAAGTCGTAGGCGCGTGATAACTATAATTTACTCACTCGTGGTATCAAACGGAACCTCGCAGGATTCTTTATCCATAGCCAATGATTCAATGTGAGCCAATTCTGAGTGCAGCTTAGGATTTTTAAACATCATAGGATCGTATTTTATGCATGTTTTTTTGATAAATTTAAAACAAACATCCACAGTTTCATTGTTTATGGGACATTTATTGTCTGTTTCATTATAGTAATACTGGGACAGGATAGAAGAAAAATCTCGTATATTCTCTGAAAGGTAAGATTTCAATTCCAATTTTTAAATTAATTCAGTCGAAATGTCATCAAATAAGCCACAAAAATTTATACTAAATTCAAACCTGTAAATGGTAATTTGTACGCATAAAATCCGGCGAATGTGATGTTCGGGATCAACGCATACAAAAACGAAGGCGATCGGCTACGTAATGTTACCAGACAAATAGCCATTACATTTTTGGCGTCGCACTGCTTCAATAATGCAGCAAACAAAGATTTGCTGCCTGAAATTTGGTGAATTAGTAATGAATTTGTTAAATGGTGTCAGTGGCTAGTCAAGTAAGGTGTTATTGCTTACCTTGGAGCTGCGATTCGTTGTAGGTGATAAATTTTGGTGCTTCTAAATGGAGTAACAAATCCAATTTACTAATCGGTTTAAAACCAAGCAAAGTGATCCCTGTTTCACGTGAATTACTCAATTTCGTCGATTCTTTCATTGTAAATTTGATAACTCGTCCGCCAAACTCTTGGCAATTGTAGACATTTTCAGAAAGAACTACTTTCTCTCCGATAGACTCTTCATTTTCGTCTGCATCTTCCTCGTCCTAAGCAAATCGAGGTTTGAAGAAAAAGATTTGATACACCAATTAGCGAAAAGAAATGACAGATCTTAGTTCAGAATTTAATAAGAAAAACATTCACTTCGCTCCAGATATCTTTCAAATCGCTTTCAAATAATGCGGAAATAATAGAACATTATTATCTCGAAACTATAGTTCTGCTAAATTGGTTCATTTTATGCTTCAGGGTATTTAAGTGAAATATAAAATATTGCATACCTCTGAGTAACCTGCCTCAGCTTTTCTGTAATAAGAATATGCATCCAATGGCTCATTATTAGCTTTATTCAGTTTTATTTGCTTGGGAAATTTCGTTTTCCTGTAATAAAATTCTTCAATAATTAATTGATAATTAATTTCCCGTATGCTTTGGTTAAATGAAGGTACATCTTCTGCTCACCGTAAGTAAACAATATATTGGTTTGTGATACAAAAGCATGTACAGATGCTAAATTTTGACTCTCAATCAATCGTATCGCAACTCCGAGTCATTAAAACCATGAAAAATGCTATTTCCAAAAACAAGGAATAAACTGCAACATACGCCGTGATAGTGCTGACAGAAACTCCTAATTTGATGCCATTTCCAAGAGACCACTGAAGTTTAGAAGTAATTCTGGATGCGTGTTTAACTTCCTCCTCCAAATCAGTCAATAATGTTCTTTCGTAGTCTTCAGCTTTGTCAAATTTCCCAGAGTGTACTTCTAATTCGTCAAAAAAATGCGACGGATTCCATTCCTTTCCCAATCCAACGACCGATAGGCGTATATTCAGATGAGAACAATCGTTTGCTTTTAACCTGATACGGTGCTTTTCCTTCGGATCATCTGCGTGCGGATTATCCGAACGTGTAAGCAGTACAATATGCCGGAATGGCATTTGAATTTTGACTGCATTAAAACATCGAGTAGCATACCACAATGCGTCGTGTAGCGGGTATTCTGATGAAGAGCCTATATCGTCGTGAAACTTATCCACATCTAATACTGAAACAATAATTTTACATAATTTCTCCAACTTTGCCAAATTTTTAGATGGATTCCAAACAGCGACAGAGTTATTTTTACTAAACGAATTGTGATTATTAGAATCTTATTCAAGTTATCATGGGTTCAACAGATTAGTTTTACTGATCAAAATTCTGATAAACGGTGAAACAAATTGTAATAAAAAATAATAATAGTGTAAAGGAAATAAATTGCTTACAAGCTTTATCTATCTCTGTCATTTGATCTATAGAAACTTCCTCGAAAGTTAGCCAGGTGAAAACATGTTTGATTTCTGGATCCTGGTCCCATTTATTTGTACCCATCAATATAATACCCATCCAATCGGTTTTGTTCCACGACAATTTTTCTGCTAATATATTTTTGTATGCCTGCAAGAATAAATAAATGTAAATGGATAGATTCGATGATTCCGAGCTTGGAAATACGACAAGATACATTTTCCACTGGCTCAGACAATTTCTAAAAAAAAAAAATTATGAACTGGTTTAATAATTATTTTAAATATAAACTTACTTACCTCAAGACACTGCGAAAAATACGATTTTTCCGCTTCCGGATCAACTTCGAACATCTCCTTCGTAGCATCGATGATAAATATAACCCCATCTCGAAAGGAATAAATTATTTTCGATTCATCAGATTCCGGTTCATTGTCAATGTGCAATTGGAGACTGTCTTCTTCCGTCATTTTATTTCACGCCAATAGTGAAAAATTGTGAAGATATAGGAAAAGAAGACAACTTCGTTTACCGCTTTCGCAGTTTGGCAGTTGACGCAAACAAGTCGCAACAGGTTCAACCTCGGGTTTGAGCCGTAGTATGAGTTTGAGCCGTTTGCGCAGCGATACCAACTATTTAGACTATTCAACGGTTGATACAGTCAGTTCCGGTTTCATTTTGTCCAGTAACAAAGGTCTGGGGTGCGTTCTGAAATTAACCCAGTGTCGACATTTTTTTTTATCCCTGCACAGTCGAATTTGTAAGTAGCTGTGCCTCTGCGCTAGGGAGTTTTAGCGCTACCAGCAAATTTCGGAACGCAATCGCAGTATCAGAAATAAAACGGCCACGATATAATAAACGTTAAGAAGAGCAACGTTGTGGGGGAAAATGTTCATTCGGTCAGGGAACCGCAGGGTATCAAGTTTACGTGTAAAGTACAGTGAAATTCGAAAAAAGTATACCCGAATCACTGAAATATAATAGAACTTGAATCGTTGATTTCATACTTTCATTCGAAAGTATATTTATAACATCGAACCGCAAATGACGGTAAAAAATTATTAAACACATTTTTGAAATATGCATACATTACACAAGATTGTTGAACAAAAATTTGGAGTAATTGTAAAGTGGAGTTTCAGTTTTACCAATCCTATGAATAAACAGATTTGAAACATGTGTGAAAATTTCAATTTATTCACTGACAAAATATAAAAAAATTAGGAATATTTTCCATTTTTCAAGTGCTCTAATATCATTATTATGGATAGAAAGAAGAAAAAAGAAAGAACAAAGCAAAAGTAGGTTTTGTGACGTGGTGGCCGGCGATCCTCTTCTTTGCAATGTCTCTTCGGGTGCAGCGCTGGGCTCCTTCGCACCCCACGCTAGTGCGAAGATGCCAAAACGCATCTCACCCATTCAAGCAATTGCAGATTTTTTTTTTCGATAGATGAAGGATTATCTCGTCAAATATCAATTCTAAACTGTATTTTATTTATCACTAACAGGAAAAGAGGATTGTATTTTAATTATGGGATATAGAAATTTTGTTTTATCTGAACTCTGGAGATTGTAATATCTGTAATTGCTTGATGCTGTGAAATAATCAATCATACATATACGGTCTAAATCAATTGCACACTGCATTTCCCTGTCTACCCCGAAAATTCTAGCTATTCCTGCCTGTTCACCTATATTTAGCCTATATTTTCCCATTCTCACCAACACAATTATTCATCCACATTCACACCGTGGTTCGATGACTTACTGTTTTGTTGTACCTGTAGTGATAGAAACGGTTAGTTACACATCCTACATTGATTCCCGAATCTTTAAGGTTTTGACTTCAAGAAAAATTTCAAAGAATGATTTTACTTATATAATGTATAAAGCAATACAGTTTTTGGAGATCAAATAATCGAATCATATAGTGAACTACAGAATAAAATTTGTGATGAACAAACTGTGTTGATAAAAAATAATGATATGCAGACTTGTACG
Organism: Diprion similis; assembly: GCF_021155765.1. NCBI lineage: Eukaryota > Metazoa > Arthropoda > Insecta > Hymenoptera > Diprionidae > Diprion > Diprion similis. The sequence goes on from NC_060114.1 coordinate 14,460,305, forward strand.
GATTTCAGTGTAAGAGCAAGATCTTAGCATTTACTATTTAGAAGAAAGTATTACTGTGCATCAATGTCTAGCGACTAACTAAGCTGAATCTAACAGCCGAAGTTTGCACTCAAAGTTAGTTAACTTCTTTTAAGTGAGAAAATTCAGTAAAATTCTATGACTAACTATGAAAATATTAGGTTGCTGGAAAATTTTAATCATTAGATATTTTAATCAATGTTGGCAGCTCTGACTATGAACTCTCATAGCCAGCTTCAGCTCTAAAAATAATGATACGACCCTAAGCTAAAATATGCAGACATGAATAATGTTGCCACCACGCCACTCAAGCTACAGTAAGAGAGGAAAAGACAGATAAAAGTGTCACGCCCACTCTGCCAGTGTTGAAATATTACATGAACTGGCAAAGTGTCGAGAAATGAACGGCATGCAAGGCTTACCCATCGCCCAGCACCTTAGGATGTCATTTCACTCAACCAGGTCATCGTCAAGACTTAGAACTGCAGCTTATCCTAGCCGCTGCACGTCTCACTCTGCAGTTGCCAACTGACCAGCGATGCCTGTGCCTTGTTGGAGTTCTCTTTCACTATTCCAGAGTTTACACTCTGAATCAAAAGGAAAAGTTGAGAATTATATTTATCGCGCAAATTAACAAATCACTCACTGACCAATTAATCAGATGAATTGAAAAAAGGTTTCACACGGAGCATGAATAGTTCCATATTAAAGTAACGTTATCGAAACAAAATTTCTGGCGAATGCCATGCAGTGCTGTATACATCAGCGAAAAAACTGTAATACTGCAAAGTATCGATGATAATAGTGCGATTGACGGATACAGGCAGCATAGTTACGACAATAATTAACATAGTTTTCTTTTAGTATGACTGAAATGAATACCTGATCGTATGAAGTCCTTTCGACCGCACGAAAAACACCGCAATTACCGCAATTTAACAGATTTTATACGTCGAATGATTAAGAAAAAAGCACATTCACTGATCACTGCCAGTCCGACTGATTAAAAGAATTTTCGAAGAATCACTGAATCGAAAGTTACGCATTTACAACGGGACAAACTCGAACGCGTGCAAACCTGTTAACAGTTGTCGGGAAATAATGCAAGATGGCCGCCGATATCCCGCCAAAAGCTTCACCCTGTGTTGTCCTCTGTTTCAAATTCTCAGAAGTCGTCGTTCGCTTTTTTAATGTTCGACCAACGCATGAAAACCGTATTTGAATACAAAACTGTTTCTTTTGGTACGATAATTAATGACAATAATCAATCACTTTGATCATAAAATCCAGAATCCATGTGTTCATATTTGTAGAATCCAGGTCTGATACTTCAGAGGTTAAGAAAACTCTTCGTGAAGAGAACTGATTCTGTGTAAAATTTTATACCACCGTTTATTCAGCAGTTCTGTAGCAAACTTCTCAGTTTTATTTTTACACGGTTATAGCATATGAGATGTACTCGTGAAATACCGATATTTATTCACCGATAACGAAAAGTTTTTTTTATAACAACTACAAGGCAAGATAACAGAAATTGACAAAACACGGACAAACTGCATTTCGATTACCGATCTCTGACGTGACTACCTTCACTGCGTTGACTGTCACTACATTACTCTGATCGTTGCTATGGTAACGCAGTACGACGAACAGTGCTGCCATCTGTCTCTTAGTCAATCCGTTGAACTCTGTTCACTTTCCGAATTGTGTAACGAGCTAAACGAGTACTTTTGACGTACGAGAGGTTTACTTCAACGAAAGATTCTTGTCAAAATGATGCGGATTTTCGGAAAATCTACAATTCAGGTAGACACACACCGAAATCGTACACCTTTTAATTAATTTGTAAATAGAATTATTATGTCAATTGTGACTGCGTATGTATTTCTAACCTCAAATATTATTTCCAAAAATATAACTGCAATATTTGGTCAGAGAATTTTGTAAAGATCGCATATCTATTGAGTTTTAACAATTTTTCAAAAATATTGATGACGCTTTGAAATTTATGCAAGTATGTGAAGTCTGCGACGCTTGATTTCAAACTAGAAATGAACTTTCTTGGTTGATGATCAGAAATTTAACACTAGCGCGATTTTTTACAACTATCATAGCATTTGTCTTGGTTCAATTTTGTTGGTAAAGCTCAGCCTCAAAATCAAAGTCTCAAAGCTGTATGCATATCTCATTCAATTGCTTTTTTCCTCCTACAGAAAGTTCAGCGAACAATTCTGGTTCGTTCATACAGTCCGCAGGCTGGGTCTCCGAGCGGTAGCAACTCATCGAAATCTGCGGGCAATGTACCTGGTCTTAGCAAGAACTGTGTAGATATTCCAAATAATCGTAAGTTCACTATGTTCGATATTATTTATATTATCATTTTCATATTCAGTAAAAAAATAATTAGTCGTCATAATAGTGATGATAATAGTTAAAAGATCAAGGATTTATTTAGATCTTGATTCAACATCTAACTGATAGCTCAAGAGAAGATGAAAAATCTATGTTTTGGCTGAATAATTACAAACAAGTGTTTCTATAAATCAAACCGTCACAGGTTGTTACAAACAATTAAAAGTAATATATCTGTAGTAACAAGTTCAAGATTAATTTTTTTGTCAACATTTTTTTGCTGCAGCGGTTGGACCAAAAGCTTCGAAAAGTGGTGAATACAAGAATCCTGAGTACTTCTGTTACAATGTCACCAGTTTTGCAGAGGCAGAAGTTGAAATGGCCAAATTTCGACTACCAGCTCCATCGAATAAGAAGAAGTCTAAGTAATGGGATTTGATGTTTAGCTCTTATCATAGGATATCAGTTTTACGCATGGTAACAGAACCAGCTATGATGTTTTGTAAAACATGATTTATAAGATAGCAAAGTTAGTGAATACTTTCTAATTTAACTGTACAAAAGTTGGCTCGATATTAACTATTCACCGATTAATAAATTTAAATTGTAAATATGAAACTATCCATTGTTTTTTTTTTCTGATCTTATGAACTATCGCACAAATATTTTAGTTTAACAGTAAAATATTCTGCAATACTATTTACATCACAGTTGAGTGGCAGAATTTTGTGTATTATTCAAAACTAAAATTCTTCGATCAGTCATTCGTTTTGTCGAACGTTACACGAGGATTATAAATACAATAGATGCAGTTTTGGATCAATTTAGAAAAGTTGGTTGTATATTTCTCCAGCACATAGCTATAATTCCTTGTTTCCACCTTAGTCCACAATCACTACAATTCCCACTAAACTACCATGACTTATACAATTAATAAATATTTTGTACATTTTTATCCCTCTCTTCCTTGATGTCAAACAGAGATAATGCAAGTTGCTGTTGAGGTAAGATGCGTAATATCACCATATATTACTGTCTTTAAGCTGTTCGCAGTATGATTTGTTTCTTTTCTTATTTCAATCACTTCTACGTTACTTTGTTTCGTCTTCACTAACGGTTTGTTCGATAACAAAGAGGTGTAAGTAGTGTTTAGTAATTAACAATCGATTCATTCCGCGATCGGCACGAGTGAATAACATTTCCTAACAATAGAATAAAAGATACCGATATAGTGTGTGCGTGCGTGCGTGTGTGTGTGTATCAGTATCGAGTATTTCGATTTTCCCTCTCTTTCTTGTATCACGAAGTACCTTGCCCACTCTATTTGTTATTACCTCTATGGATAAACAACATGAAGTTAGTATTAATACTTCGTGATAAACAATTTTGAATCAACAGCGTTTTCCCGCCATATTGGATACCAATAACGAAAGGCAGGCTATGATTGGACGGCGTGAAGTTTGCTCAATCAATCTATTTATAGAATCTCATTCCAATGCCTGCTCGTGGCTCTTACTCCTACCATCTGACGGATACAAGGAAATAGAAATTTGTGTCAGTAACATGCGAGTGTCCGCGCAGCGTTCAAGGTACGTATCACGTAGAATATCTGCGCCGGCAATACCAGCAGCGATACACATCCGAAAAACTCAGCGCTCACCGTGAAGATTGCAGCGAAGATTCTTTTCGACGTAACGGAAGCATCTCTTCACCGCTGATTGATACAATCCTTGGACATTTTCGGTCACCGTCGTTGCCGCCTACCGTGTATGCATGCACTGATACTTACGAAGGGTGAAAGACAAGAAATAACGAGAAATTAACCTCCGAGATCCACGCCGCACGACTAATCGTGTCGGTCACAACGATGTCTTCATCCGTGCAACGGTGTTCCGCATTTTTCAACAGTACACTGAGAAAAAGTCTACAGCATTCCATATGCAACGACGCTTCCCTCAGCATCAGTAGCCGTAGAAATGACGGGACTAGACGTCTCATTCAACAATCGAGGTGAGCAATATCGGATGCTGTTTAATTCTCATACTTCTCGCACAACAGGGTATATTAAATTCTTTCTGTCTCCTAATCAACTCGAAATATATCTCACCAATTAACACTAACCACTGTCATACGCATTCCTATCTACATCGTCAGTACGTGTTGTTTTTTTTTTCTTCTTTTGTTTTCTTTCTTTTTTTTTTTACGGTGTGTCGTTTTCACGTCCGTCACGTACACATTACCTAGTTAATTGCCGATAATTAAGGAACCTGCAAAAATTACCGCTCAGCAAGAATAGCGTGAAATTTTTCTCTTCATATTATCACGTTTTTTCCTTTCATCACCTTTCGTCGTGTTATTTTCGTGCGGTAACTCATAATAATACGAATGTTCGCGCACATACAATCGATAATTGTTATTATAAAGGCAAAAAACAACCTACGTTCTACCAGTTGGAAACAAAACATTAGCATGTATAATTTTTTGCACTGACGTCACAACGCTGCCTGGGGATTAGCTTAAATAGTGAGCTTAATTCCACTCTAATACGCAGATTGTTGACTCTTTTTGCACGCTATGCTATGGATTTGAGGAAAGGTTCTTGAACATCACGTGTGGCACGTGTACAAACACCGATGCCAAGAAATCTGCTGTGTAGCGGAAATTATATTATTCCCTTGTACGTAAACACCGCGGATACTTTGTGTGACCTGTTGATATATTCAGTATTTACCGACGTATATTTGGCTTTTTTTTTTTTTTTTTTTTTTTTTTCTTCCACTCAGCTACACAACAGTCTCATTTGAATTTCATTACACTTTAGTTCAATTTATATTAAATAATATCGCAGTGAGATTGAATTTACTGTAGATTTAGTCACATATATCCGTTTTCTTTGTGTATGTATTTGGTAAAGGTGAAAAATAACGGTTTATACCAAGAAAATTTTTGTAATTTCTATAGAAATTCTATAGAAAAACTAACTTATATTATTCTTTGTAATCGCTGTATTTATAAATTAAATATTTATTCATATGAATTAAAACAATACAATTTCAGTTACAAATTGAAACATATTTGGCAATTTTAACTATAGAAAATTATTGATAATTACAGAGAAAGACTCCCCCCCCCCCCCCCCCACTTCTACGTACATCTATTTATCCAGCTCTATCTCTCAATCCATCTATTATTTTCAAGAGAAAAGATGCAGTAGAACGTCGATTATCCAAACGCCGGTCAACCGAATGACCGAACACTTATTTCCCCCAATTAGTTCAGATAATAGATGTTTTACTGTATTTAGGAATGTAATATAAGAATGATAATTCCATTTCTTAGACATGACATTTGGAAGATCATCCGGCAATATCTATTTCTTAATTCCTAAGGCATATCTTTCCATTTTTATCAGCTGTTGTACATGAAGCCACGAAACCAGATCAACTCTATCATAATCTTCTTGATCTTTGTACACGTACAATTGATTGGAACTAATTTATTATTGATAACTTTATTACGATAGTAAACTTACTTGTGCAAAATCAGACCATTAGTTCTGCTTTTTATCATTTATTTATTTTCGTATATATGTTTCAGATGATTGGTACAGATATTAAGGTTTGAAAGAGATAAGAATTGACGTTGAAATGCTTCTGTACGATTAAAGGGAAGCTGTGTTTCAAAAATCCTGAATACGCGTAATTGTACCCAGAAATTAAGAGTAATTATTGCTACAACTCCATGCAATCGGATACTTAGGCATTATTTTAGCCACCGAATTTATAGAGAAGCGGAAACTGAAAATGTTGAATGTACCTGATAAGAGACAAAACTGTCAGATAAGATTTGATGTCGCGCTCTTCTTTTACGATTCAATGAGAGCAGTAAAATCATTCCGAACTAATCTATCGGATTATTTGTGTTTCGTCACCAAAAGTCGCACGCAGGCTGTGTCAATACCCTTTCGTTATTGAATGTTTAAAAATAATATTTAATCAAAAGCTAATAAAAGAACAGAGAAGAAAGAATGTAAATTCTAATTTATCACTATACATAAGCTGTACGCTTGTGTTCGTTTACATACAGCTTTGAATGAAATATTTTGTGTTATCAGTATGATGTAAGAAAACTGGTGATTGTCCGTATCAGCTGAATTGTTCTGCTGCTATTTGAGGATATATGATTTGATGAACAATTGTTTTTACGCATCGGGTTGCTACCTGTTTGTAGAAAATCATAATCATTGCACATCCGGTCATTTTTACCTTTTTTACTTTTACCATTTCTTTCTCTTGTTCAGCATTATTAAGACTTGTTCACCTGATAACTTCAGATTCGCAATCTTTTATGCAAATCATGTAACATGTATGAATACCTATAACGAGAATCAATCGTTGAAATATGCATAAATTGGCATACATTATGGATTATAATAATTCAAATGAACATACTGGACAGGTTAAAAGTCTTTCAACCTGGTGGTATTTGCGCGAGCTGGTGTTTATAGTTTTTACGATACGGTCGTACTTTGGATATACATAGAAAAAAAGATATGACGTATTTTTTTGCATTTGACCTTTCAATTTTCAAATTTGTAAAGTTATATGACCGGACACTATTCATGAAAACTTCAAATTTGATCAAATCTGGTAAAAAATCTCTATGCAGGGGTTTTCGGGCTCGCTGTCTACAAATCTGAAATCTAGTTTCACGAAATTCAAGATTGCGGATCCAATATGGTGGAAGAGAATTTCAAATTTGGTCGAATATGGTAAAAAAAAACTCTATGCAGCGGTTTTCAGAGTCGCTAATTAGATTCGCCGTACTGGATTTTTGAAATTTGATTTCAAATCCGTAATCAGCGACATTTTAGTCAATCAATTGGTTTCTAACAATAATAATTATATTATATCACATTAATTGCTCTCCAGTATTGAAAATTTATTAGTATACTATCAATAATAGCAAAAAACGGTCAAGAAACATGTTCAAGTTCTCTAAATATATAAAAAATAGATATAAAATAGGTGGTAAGAATACTTACCACAATGACTCAAAGGGGTAAATAAATGTAAATACATCTGTTGACACCATAATTATTGAATTGTTAAACTTTTATCTAACTAGTACCAAATGGTTTTCACTTACATAAGTTGAAATTAACAAGGTTGTGAAATAATAAACTTATACTCTTGTTGTCATGATCGTTTCGAGGAAATCATCTTGTGTTAAATCCGGATTGCATTGTATCTCTGTTTGCGTTCCCCTGTGGGTAACGAATTTCACTGCTACCGTCAATGATTTACTGATGTCAGGATCAAGTGTCGCTGTATCATCCTGATCAATGGGTCACAGAATAAAATCAAATTACGCTCACGCCCACAATTTTTTCCAATAATATCGCACCTCTGACTTTTCAGCCACTTTTTTGTCATCCTCTGTTTTTTCTCTCAACGATTCATTCATCGACACAACTTTTTATCGTACTTTGCTCACAAAAGCCAACTTATCTCTTACCAAAAAATAACCTCAAGTATTAATTTCTATTCTTATCGAATATTCCATTCATATGTTTCAATGCATACTGTAATCAGGCAACGTTTCTTGTCTGTCAGCTCTTTCGACTATACATGTATACTTTTACAGTAGTCAGCGATAGTGAATTTATCATGCATTGGCTCAAGCTAATTGTTAGTGATATCGTTGTGTTAAATTTCACAATTTAAAGGGATGCGATTGTAAAAATAAACGATTTTGAAATTGGTAAAGATAATGTAACATAACAGAATATGAAATATTGCAACTACAGAATTACCTAAGTTTGGACAATTTTAAATTTGCGATGTAACGATTTTTCTAAAGCATACTTTCTTACTTTATCATAACAAACTTCATCCAAGTAAAAATAGCAATTTGACGTCTTTGTGGCGTTCACAATGACCTCAAATTGACCTGCGCATTCTTACGGCAAACAAAACATTTTCAATAGCAAGGATAACGTCTCCTCTCGCTACAGAAACACGTGCAGCATTACGTATTCGAAAATGTAGCGTCACCCTGTCGACCTACTGGCTTTATCGAAATTATCCTGCTGTATACAATTAAAACGTTCTCCATAGTGCGGTTTAGTCAACCATAACAGTTCCCAGTATCTTTGTTACGCTTATATTTTTTTTCGAAAAATACTTTCGTCGTTGTAAAACGAGCGACTAAAAACCGTACTAAGATTTTTCGATCCGAGCTTTTCAAATTTTTGGATGATGATGACGAAGATTACGACGGCGATGGCAATAAAAATTGCAAAAACAACAATAATAGTAATAATTACTATTAATTTTAAAACTCACCACTAACTGAGTATATCAATATTTTATTTATTCATTTTTCAGAGCCGCAAGTTCACACTCGGTGAACAGCGTCGCTCAGGCCAGAAGTAGAACTGTAACCAGCAGGGATGAAAGTCGTGAAATGATGGCAGTGTGGCCGGACGTAGTAAGGGATTTGACAGACGCTGGACGTCACCTCGACGTTCCTCATGCCACTAAATGGATGGCGAAGGTAAATTTAATAAAGCACGTAAGAGGCAAGAAATAAATTTTAAACAAATGTCGACAAGCTTTATTTTTATTTTGTCATCAATTGAAGAAGTAAGTCCTATAATTTGTACTAATTCCAGGTCAATGTTATTTTCTCAGCAGTACAATGTCCAGGAAATTCTTGAAAATTTTCCCTTTCTCATTAATTTCACCGAAGCAAGTTCATCTTATCCTCTACTCTCAAGGTTCTGCAGTACAACGTTCCTGGCGGAAAGAAAAATAGAGGACTGGCCGTTGTCTACGCGTTCAAAAAGCTTGCGAACCATGATCAGCTCACCGAAGAGAACATCAGACTGGCAAGAATTTTGGGCTGGTGTGTCGAGTTGGTATGTTGTGCACTCATTCGTATATCGGCTAACTTCTAAGGTAAACGCTGAAGCTCAAATGCAGTGCCGAACTGAGACGAAAAGTATTATTTAAGTGCTTAAATAATTCACAAATTTGGCTATGCATAAGCAACTGGCGTGGCTTACTTATCGCACACAATTTTACATGTAATTCCCAGAGTTCTTATCAATGGCGTAATCAATGTATCAATTTGTTTTATTTTGCTTATTACTCACGTACGACATGCGCATTTCACATGCATGATAGCATGTTACCTCACGGAAGATAATCGTTACGCAAGGTAATAGCTTCGGTGCGTTATTTATATTATTTTTGCAGGTTCTCACTGCTGTGGCAACGAAGGGTAGAGTTCCAAAAGTCACACGTTCAATTTCTTTTAACATTGGCATATATTTGATCCTAAAAAATATTCCTTTCATTTGACATAAATGATAAAATCATTAGTCATTCAATATTTGAAATCTACTCTTCAATTTGTCATTGCAAACTAACTGAATTGCATATAAAAACTTAATGAAAAAAACAACACGTGATTTGACAAGTCATATTTGCTTAATTTGGGTAGCGAGAAATGCTATTTAATCGATAAGCTTCTGCTTCATGTGTGATTGCATGCTTTTGATGTGAGACAAATACCGTTTGCTCTTAACGCTTGATAATAGTTTTACTTATTGCTCGAAAAGAAAAAAACAAATGAATAAACAAATGTTTTATATCTATAAGTTGCAGGGGTGAAAATGTTGCACGTGAGAATTCTACAGTTATTTGATCTGGTGGGGAAATGTCAATTTATTTCACCGAATATCAAGCGTATTCATTGATTTTACCAGCGTATATGTATAATCTTTCAAAAGAGACCGAATACACGTATTGACGACTCTCTTCTACCAGGGCAAGTGACGGCACTGTCTCTCACACAATGTCACCGATCATTTTTATTTTAACATCAAACCTACATTGACGTTTAAATAAGATGCACACAATTTATTGCTACCATGGCTTGAGGTACTGTCGTTCGTATCTGTCGACACGAGCTTAGGGTGCTGCTGGATTTATATAAAACTTATATAGTACCCTTATAATCATAAATTGCTAGCGGCGCCAGAGTAATTCTGCTTAAAATACGATGTATCGTATTGTTCCGAATATAAGTCGAGGTTTTTTCTTCCTAACATGATCCCTAAAAATCACCGTTAACTTATACGCGGGGTTGACTTATATTCACAATTTTTCAAAAATTTACCTCACATACTGAAATTCTTTTTTATGAGCAGTTCAATCATTAAATTAGACCAGTAAAATTCACCCTTCGATATTTTAATTTACCCAAGTTTCATTGATGAATGTAACTTCTTGATAAATAAAAATTGAAATTCATAAATTAAGTTGTAAATATACTCTTGCGATAAAAGTTTTGCTGTCAAAGTTGGATTTATGTTCGGTACTTAAAAAACAGTCCTGAAATCTAGACTGAAAACTAGGGGTCAACTAGGTGGTTTTGTCTTTTTTTTTTTTTTCTTTCTTTGTTTTCTTTAATCGTTGAAAATGGCAAAATGTTGAAAATAGGTACGAAAACAAGAGAAAAAAAACTGTCAAAACATCAGAAAATATTGATTAAAAGATATAAAAAACGGCCTTCAACTCGGAATCTTGGGTGAAAATGTTTTGTTGCGAAAATTGAATGTTTTTTTTTCCCCCCTTGTCTCCAACAAACCGATTTCAGTGTTTTTGAGATAGATTTCAAAATTCATATGGAAGAGACGAATGATTTGAAAAAAATTTTCACGGATTTTCACAGGTCGTACTAAGATGGGCAAAATCTTTGATGAAATCAGAAATGTCATGATCAACTGTTGACTGAATTGACATGGAAAGCCGCTTTAAATATTAAACAAGATCCACATCTTATTGGGAAAGGCTTTGCAGTGTGTAATTATTCTATTTGCAAGTCCAAAGATATGTCGATTTTTTTGTTCTGCGGATTATCAATCATTTGGTTTCAGCGAGCTTTTTTTATTGGAGGTAATCATGTATCGTTTTGTCTTGTGGTGTGTCGTATATGTTGATATTAGCTTTTTTTTTTTCACCGTGTTCTTACGACTATTTTTATTCATTCCGTCATTATAGTTATTATATATGAGAATCATCAACGTAGAGTTTATGTTTACTTTATAATGTGTAATGAATGATATTTCATATTGTCACTGATGATAAGGCATCGATTACATTCTTACCTCAAATTACGCCAATGCAAGGTTTGAAATGAAACTTAAGTTTCCATTAGAATTATCAGGTGTTTCTAGTCAATTCGATAACTACGAGAAAAATAAATGTAATCGTTTTAATACCATGCGACAAGCCTCTCATGCGTCATTTTATTCACAAAAAGGAGATTAAAAATATAATAACAACATCGTACGGAAGTGACGAAAGAAAGAAAGTTTTTTATTCAATTTTTCTCTTGGCTGAAAAGCGGCAGTAAATTGTGGCCTGATTGTTATGATGATTGGGGTCGTTGTGTGTTTGTCTAGTACCAGGCATTTTTTCTGGTGGAAGATGACATTATGGACCGTGCGACTACCAGACGCGGTCAACCCTGTTGGTACCGTCAAAACAACATAGGTTTGTCAGCGATTAACGATGGACTTTTATTGGAACAGTCTATATTCCAGCTACTTCGTACACATTTCAAGGATAAAGCGTGCTATTTGAATCTCGTTGAGGTATTCCACGAGGTGAGTTTTTAAAGGTTTTTACAGAACTATTTCACTTCACAAAGCTTCGCCTTTCAGCAAATCTGATTCACTTTGCTTCATGGATGAACTTTTTCGACTTTTAAAGATTTTTTAAACATCTTGTACCATTTCAAAAATCATTAAATATGTAATTAACAACAAATTTCAGAACATACTGAAAACTACAATGGGTCAGACTCTCGACTTAATTTCAACCCAGTTCGGCCAGAAGCCTAAGCTGGAGCTCTTTACAATGGACCAATACAATGCGATAGTTAAATATAAGACTGCTTATTATTCTTTTGTCATGCCAGTTTCTCTCGCCATGTACTTTGTGAGTATTTTGAACTTTTACATTTGGTGGAGATTTTTATTTATTTTTTATTTTATTTATTTATTGGCATAGATTCTCGGTATACTCAACGCCCACATTACCCATCTTACAATCAGTCTTTTTCTTTTTCGTAAATATTACAGGCTGGTATTACGGACCCTGAAATGCACAGACAAGCAAAAACGATTTTGCTTGAAATGGGCCACTTTTTTCAAGTTCAAGACGACTTTTTAGATTGTTACGGAGACCCTGAGGTGACAGGAAAAATAGGCACTGATATACAGGATGGCAAATGTTCGTGGTTGGCCGTAGTTGCGTTGCAGCGTGCGACGCCTGCTCAGAAAAAGATACTAGAAGTAAGTAAATGAAAGAGAGAAAATACCGTTTTCTATGTAATCCAAAAAGCAGCATATTAAAGGAGTACGAATCATTTTTCAATTTTAGGAATGCTACGGTTCAAGCGATCCAGCCAAAGTCGACAGAGTAAAGCAATTGTATAACAGTTTGGGTTTACAAACTACGTACTCAGTATACGAAGAGGAAAGTTACAACTTGATGAATACTCATATTCAACAAATATCACGCGGTCTTCCGCACGACTTGTTTTTCAAATTTCTCGAAAAGATATACCGCAGAGACAGTTGAATTGAGGTCTCAAGTCGTAAAGGCTCATTTTCTTTTTATATATAATAATTTGCTGTTGCAAAGTATATGCTATACCAAATTGACTTATATATATATATATATTATGTAAAATGATTAATTGATCACGGTGGTTAAATATGTTATCTCTAGTAGGTATTTATCAGAACTATTTTCACATTCGTAACTATATTGTTCAATTATTTTTTCAACGTCGGTATTCGGAAGCACGTATTTTTCCTTCAAACAAAAATTTAATACGAGTAACTTCATAACAAAAAGAAATTTGTATAAATTTTTTTCAAATCGCACACTTTGGCTCTTGATCCATTTCGATTCTCTTTGGTGACGAATTATCAATGAGAAAACAACGAATTATCAACATTTCTCCAAGCGAGATTCTAAATCACTTTGCAGCATTCTTTTGTACCTGTTTTTTTTTTTTTTTTTTTTTCTCTGAAAAATCATTCGTACACGAATTACTGCAGATTAATACAAAGCTTAGAAGAGTTTCTTGTTTATTTTCATTGTCAAACTATGATTATGTCGATTCATGTATTTAAAGAAGGGATTTTGAGAAAACATTGCTTATGTACCAAGCAAATTTAATCATTTTCTATACAAAAGCCGCAGCACACTGGCACACAAGAAACTTACTTAGAATGTTGAGTTTTGCTGTGGAAAATTTGCAAATATGAGTGATGTTGTTTATAGCTTTTTCAAATTGGTAGCAGGTTTTAAAACCAATTAAAAAACTTCAATCTTTACGGTATATAAATTATAAACCCGTGCAGTCCGTGAATTAATTACGTTCTAAGATTTTGCTGAATTATACACTTTTTACTTCTGTAATCGTCCGATGCACCAAACAAAGATCAAAATCGTGCAAAGTAATCTAATGTTTCTTAATAATTAATTTGCAATCATCACAGCAACCCGTTCGCCATTTTCATATTGCGAATTCAATGCCCTAAGTTTTTCTAAACTTTTCTTTTATGCTGCTATGACTTGAACATTCCAACTCGGATTCTATTCGTTAGCAAAATACTTCCACTTGAATAATGAATATTACTGTATGGATGAAGAGTGAATCGATAAAACCGCCGACACACCGAGCGTCATGTTACAAAAATTAAACATACATTCCACTTATATTGAATTCAATATAAAAACTCCTTAGAATTTCTTTCTGCCAGGGCGTCCTGCAACAGCCACTCCAGTTTTCATTGCTATCTCTTGTAGCTTCTATTTGAATTGTCTCATTTTCATTGAAGATTACCTTTCTTCCCTCAGCAGCAACAGCGGAAGACCTTGTACACCTCCCGAGGTGAATTCTGACCGATTCAAGGTACGTAGCAGCCGAGACCGGTGGCCTTGAATCGGTAAGAATCCACCTCGTGAGATGTACATTGAGAACTCATTGAATTATAATGGTCCGTTGACTAATTATTGAATTCTAGTTTCATTCTTCCGTTGTGCATCAAAACGGAGGTTCCAGAAATATATGCATTAAGATAGAAGAAGTTGTGTGCGGATAATGGAATATAAGAACAGAGATCGCTGATTTTGATCAAAGATATTTTGTAAAATGATGTCTGAATTTGAAAACACAACTTATCTATAATAGATGTGAAGTTATTTTGCACGATCATCTTTGCTTTGGAACGCATGCTATACCACGGGGTGCACGTAATTTTAAATTGTACATGATATGATACAATGATTAAAAAACAAGAAAAACAGGACCAAACGATGTGGACAATGATTTTATACAGTTGACAAGGCGAATAATGTCCAAGTCCACAAGTATTGACAAAATTAATGGTACAATGATTGAAAAACTAGAAAAACAGGATTAAACGATTTGGATAATGATTTTATATAATTGACAAAGCGAATAATGTCTATACAAGAATTGACAAAATTAATAGTACAATGATTAAAAAACAAGAAAAACAGGATAAAATGATGTGGACAATGATTTTATACAGTTGACAAGGGGAATAATGTCTAAGTAGAATTGACAAAATTAATGGTACAATGACTAAAGGACTAGAAAAACGGGATCGAAAGATTTGCGAAATGATTTTATGCGGTTGACAACGCGAATAATGTCCAAGTATACAACAATCGACAAAATTAATGGTTAAAAATGATTAAAGAACTAGAAAAACAGGATCAAAAGATGTGCAAAAAGATTTTATACAGTTGACAACGCGAATAATATCCAAGTATACAACAATTGACAAAATTAATGGTACAATGATTAAAGAACTAGAAAAACAGGATCGAAAGATTTGCGAAATGATTTTATGTAATTGAGAACGCGAATAATGTCGAAGTACACAAGTATTGACAAAATTAATGGTACAATGATTGAAAAACTAGAAAAACAGGATTAAACGATTTGGATAATGATTTTATATAATTAACAAAGCGAATAATGTCGAAGTATACAAGTATTGACAAAATTAATGGTACAATGATTAAAGGACTAGAAAAACAGGATCGAAAGATTTGCGAAATGATTTTATGCGGTTGACAACACGAATAATGTCCAAGTATACAACAATTGACAAAATTAATGGTTAAAACTGATTAAAGAACTAGAAAAACAGGATCAAAAGATGTGCAAAAAGATTTTATACAGTTGACAACGCGAATAATATCCAAGTATACAACAATTGACAAAATTAATGGTACAATGATTAAAGAACTAGAAAAACAGGATCGAAAGATTTGCGAAATGATTTTATGTAATTGAGAACGCGAATAATGTCGAAGTACACAAGTATTGACAAAATTAATGGTACAATGATTGAAAAACTAGAAAAACAGGATTAAACGATTTGGATAATGATTTTATATAATTAACAAAGCGAATAATGTCGAAGTATACAAGTATTGACAAAATTAATGGTACAATGATTAAAGGACTAGAAAAACAGGATCGAAAGATTTGCGAAATGATTTTATGTAATTGAGAACGCGAATAATGTCGAAGTACACAAGTATTGACAAAATTAATGGTACAATGATTGAAAAACTAGAAAAACAGGATTAAACGATTTGGATAGTGATTTTATATAATTAACAAAGCGAATAATGTCGAAGTATACAAGTATTGACAAAATTAATGGTACAATGATTAAAGGACTAGAAAAACAGGATCGAAAGATTTGCGAAATGATTTTATGCGGTTGACAACACGAATAATGTCCAAGTATACAACAATTGACAAAATTAATGGTTAAAACTGATTAAAGAACTAGAAAAACAGGATCAAAAGATGTGCAAAATGATTTTATACGGTTGACAACGCGAATAATATCCAAGTATACAACAATTGACAAAATTAATGGTACAATGATTAAAGAACTAGAAAAACAGGATCGAAAGATTTGCGAAATGATTTTATGCAGTTGACAACGCGAATAATGTCTAAGTACACAAGTATTGACAAAATTAATGGTTAGAAAATGATTAAAAAAATAGAAAAACAGGATCAAACGATTCGGATAATGATTTTATATAATTGACAAAGCTAATAATGTCTAAGTACACAAGTATTGACAAAATTAATGGTACAATGATTAAAGAACTAGAAAAACAGGATCGAAAGATTTACGAAATGATTTTATACAGTTGACAACGCGAATAATGTCCAAGTATACAACAATTGACAAAATTAATGATACAATGATTAAAGAACTAGAAAAACAGGATCAAAAAATTTGCGAAATGATTTCATATAGTTTATTAGGTGAATAATGTACTTTACATATATTTTGATAAGTACCTATTGTAAATATAATACCATACGTGGAAATATTTTAATTGCGATATGAGAACAAAATAAATCAAAATTATATAAGCACTCAGTCTTTGCAAAAAATTATTCTTTTTCCCGAATATCATCTTTATTCGTTAAACTAAATGAAATTTTTTAATAACCCGGGACAGGCTTCTTAAATTTTGATTGTATGTACCTATGTACTGATTATATTATTACAATTTTTTTTGTAATCTGATGTTGAACTATTTTCCTGTAATTTTGACAATTTTCATGCGAATTTGCTCCGGTTCTTTATTCGCTTGAACCAGGTGTTTCTTTCATCGTATTTAATCCGAGAAGCCCGTGATACTGTTATACAGTTTTACACTACAATTTAAATTCATAAGTATATGTATTACGTGATTACAGGGTTTTGGCATATTCTGATGAAAAATTTGTTTAAATACCTGTTATACGTATTTATTTGTGCAAAGTCAGTACAAATATTTATAGCACTAAGAAAAATGGACAAACTAACTATTGAAATATAAACCCGCGAATACTGAAACATATTCTCAACCAGCAGCATTTTAAATGTTCAAAAGTTACATCAGGATTTCGTAGTCATTTTTCATGCCTGTAACTGACGTCGAGAAACGCAGCACAATCTATGTATCGATGTTAATAACTAGGAATTCTTTTTTTTCTAAAGTTTTCACAATAATTGAAATTGCCATGCATTTCAAACGCAAACACGTAAGGGACAGTTATTCGTTGAGGAATGAGAAATATCACGTGTGCGATTAATTTAACTCATGTCAATTTTTTTTTTTTTTTTCTTTTTCTCTCTTTTGTATTATAGTACAAAAGTGGACAGGCATATGTAGTATACTTGTTGTTGTTTTTTTGGAAAAATGTACAAACAAACCTAATTAAATTATCTTACGATCAATACCATGATGCACGTGCATTCCTTTGTATCGGTATTAAGTTTGATTTCTGTAGACAACATTATACGGCATAGAACTTCACAAACAAGAGAGGTAAAGCTTTACACTGACCATTATTTCATACAAATAACCTATTTGAATATAATTATTTTGCCGCGTGATAATTAATCATGTCTGAGTTTCACCGAACGTGAAAGATTTCTTATCGTAAGTTTGTAATATTTTTTTATTCACGACTTTTACTCGTCATTAAATTCACAATATCGGCTAATTGGATTAAACTGATAAGGACAGATATATATATAATACAGTTAATTGCTATTTATGCTTAGCGATGTTTATATATAATTTTACGAATATGACTTGTTCTCGTCGTTATTTTTATATTTAATTATGGTGTTAGTATGAGTTCTACGTGAATCAATGATAGTCAATATTACAGCGATACCTTGCCTAGACTCTTATGAGAATTAACGTTATCAACACGCACAGAATTACACATGTTACATGTAGAAGTAATGTACAATAGCGGTTTCAAACAAAGTCAGAATTAAACAGCGGTCGCACAATTCGATATATGCGACTCTGATGAACCATCTTCGCAGATCTTGAGATAAAATCTGAAAACTATTAGGTACATAAATATGTATATTTGGAGCCATATAACGCAGTGATATATTATTATTAGATAACATCAATTGCTGTAAGCACTAAGCTGCAAATACATAGATAATTTTGCATAGAAAAACACTTATCGCAATATTGAAGTGTTGAATTCTAATCACACGCTTGTGAAAATTAGCAACAATACAAATTATTAGATTATAAATATTTTTAGTAATAATATGCAAGTTTGTGTACATATATGTGTATGTATATTATAATGCGTCCATAAAACCCAACTGAAAAAGTTCGAATGCGAACTTCTGGAACTAACATTCGTGAAACTTTTAAGTTTTCACGTCCACATTTCGCCTTATACTTAAAACGATGCCAATAATCAATCAAAAGTGCAGATGTTTGAAATTTTTGCCTTCATTTGGTTATTCATCAAGGCAAGATGTATTATTTATTAATTTTTGCCAAAACTTTGCTCAACGAAATGAAATATGATCGATAAAAATATTGTAGGACAGTATTACAGACGATTGCGACGAAGTATCATTGCATACTTGCAATCGATGATTTTACTTATTCTCAGTAATATGCAATTAACAAAAATATACATCTTAACCCAGAATTGAACGTTGCTCTGAAAATGATAAAACACATGTTGACTCTGGGTTTTCTGGAACATTCTGTAATCACGGAGCTCTGTCTCGATATGTTATCAGACAATTAAAACCCTACCGCTAAGTAAACAGGTAAATTATTTATCTACCATTTTGGACAGCGGCAAGGTATTCAAACAGATCACCACATGCTGTAGTCAGTATCGTCTTGGTCAAAGGTCATGAAGAAACCAAGCAACGTCAAGTATACCACTACGTTGCCCACCAAGGTCAGGTAGCATGCGCCCCACTTTATCTGAAATAATAATTCACAGGCAAGAAATTTAGATGAATACATTTTACCTTTAACGTTTCTACGCAGTTCAATAATCGGCTAGGTATCCGATATATAATTATCAAGTGCTTTAAATTGGGAAACTTACCGTTGGGTCGTTTTCTGGTGAACGTGCTAGGACGATAGGCAGAGCAAACGATGATACAACGAATCCCATTGTAATGAAGATTGCTAATTCAAGGCAGGGATTACTACTACTTCCGGAATCCTCTGTATAACGTCTCGCTACCAATGTTGGGATTGGTGATAAAATGTAGAATAATACTACAAAGAGAGGCCACCATGCGCTGAAATACATTCAATGTAGATTCTCTATTTAATCTGTCTCGAATGTTATTTTACACAGCTTGAAAGTAACTCAGTTTCGATAATTACCATAAAGAATTATTTTTCAAATTATAATTTTCAAAAAAGCTGTATTCACGAACGATGCTTGAATTCTGAGAATTTCTCGAGGTAACTAGAAATGTATTAAACGTACTGAAAAGTTATTGGTTCAACTTACTGGTATGCTGGAAGTGCACAGCCCAAGATGACAAACGTCATGCCAATTGAGCCGGCGAATGCCAAAGTGATCAACCTGAGTCACAAAAAATTAAAAATTAATTTCACCTCAAAGTTTGGCAGAACATTGAGACTGTGATGGAACTAATACTTACGCTATTGACCAAATGTACCACCGAGGAAAGAACATGAAACAGACATAAGAAAAAAAGAATTTATTAATACGAACACTTTTATTACAATATTCGACATTTCAAAATAATAATAACATTCGCAAATAATTCTCTCTACTTGGAAGGTATTAAAAATTTGTAAACACCGTCGAATGAAAACAGATACAAAGTTCGAGCAATAAAGTCTGGGATTAGGTGATTCAGAGATTGAAAATAAAAAATTTCTGTTGCTAGTTGTGAGGATTAGTACTAAATGCGAGCAATCAAAATGATTTTGATTTCTTGTTGATGAAAGGTTCAGATATAAATAAAACCTACATTTTATCATAGCACTTTTGTTAAATTGACGTAATTTTCTAACTTGCCGGAATTGATTAATAACGCATGAAGATGAAAATTCGAAGAAGAGGGAAGTGCACGAAAATCAATGAACTGCAATTGCTAATCAAATTATGATTGTATTAGCAACGTAGCGAACAAAAGAGACATGAATACACCGAGTTCGCTACCAAACGAGGAGGTTATGTGTCAACTTAGTGTTATTTACTCATGTTCATGACAAGTCGATTAAAATACAATTTCTGTAAGTCATCTACGCGAAAGGAGAGGAATAATTCCGAATATTTGATAATCGAGATTCATCACCTTTGATTCCTGCCATTGTTTGACGTAATCCTTTTTCCAAATTATTGTTGAAATCCTACTGCATTTAGTTGGGAGTTATCAAGCAGCAAGATGACAGCCAAACCCTGAATATGGCTGCAAATGACTCACCAGCTCATCCATTTTTTGGATAAATGAAGATAGAATACTTTTAATTTGAAAACATGTGCGCATTTTTAATATTACGATATAGTTTTTTCGATTTCTTACGAAGAAGAATTTCTATTTTGGGGATTGGATCTCCTTTAGTAAGGAGCAATTCCTGCGCAATACTATTTGAATACAAATATAATCAGCTAGATTCGAAGAAAAAATGCATTTGTGGCTCTGTTCATAGTCTTTATGAATTTAAAAAAATAAAAAAGTCTCTTCGTTTAGTTTGCAAGAAATTCTCATAATAAATCTTTGTTTCTGCTGGAATTTTGTAGTATATATTTCATACTAAAAGTTTCTCATATTTTACAGTCTTTGGATATCAGTCGTTTAAAATTAAGTCTTTCGAGACGTTGACTGATTCTTCAGTCTACGTTTGAGATTTACAATTTTCTTCGATTTTATATGGCTGTCGAAAAGTCCACGATTATGCTAATTTTTCATGTCATGTTCAAACTTCCTGCATTTCGATAAATCGCATCCAGATTTTACTGTAGATGTATGAGATTATTGAAGCTGTAGCCCGTTTTGCAATATACAATGGATATAACGTGAACGGGTTCGTTTGTTTAGCTTCTCGACCAACGTTCAGAACGAAGCATTTAATTGATGGATAGTTTATAAAACAACATACTTTCCGTCATAAACCTGAGAGCACGTGTATGTATATAACAATTCATACGATATGCTCTAAGTATAACATGAAAGGTGCAAGCATCAGTTATAACGACAATGAACTGCGTGGCTGTGACACGAAACAAGTGATAGCCAATGACCAACGATTTTCTCTTTTGTCCGCCAAGAAACTTGATGAAAGTCAGCGAATGATTGGTTACCGCTAATTATTACCGCGAATGCGGCTGCAGTCATTTCGCATATGTATGAGACATGCAGATTCACATCAATAAATATACAGATACTGGTTTCAGAAATGCTTCGATGATTATTTGTAATCTATTATTTTTATCAAGCACGTGAACAGGTAGATGTGTAGGTAAAAATGTGGATATCATCTCTCAAGATGAGGCTATATCGGTCTTCTACCTCCCATAAACAGAATTACTATGAATATGCAACAATCGATTATCTAATGCTAAAAAGAATTATAAATAACAGTTTCTGGATAGCCAATTCGGGATTTCACCGGAGTAAAACAAGTTCAAAAATTGCGATTGCGTTAGCAAACTTGATGAAAATTGTATGATCATGCATAGTGAAATATAGGAACAATTTGAGATAGGTTTGCGAACGCGCATAAGCGGCCATGACAGATGTGAGTGGAAGATGTTCATTGGGTTAGCTCGGTTAGCTGGCTGTCTGTGACTCGTGTTAGTTGCGAAGGGGTATCGTGATTGTAACGTTCGCATTTTTCCCGAGTTTAATAAAGGGAAATAAGATATAATGAGTGATCCTAAGAGGTAAGCTTATGGATTAATATAATAGTGTCAAGTCCGATATTCAGTAGATCGTATTTTCGATAATATATACACGATATCATCCGATCGGTTGCTATTTTTTCCAATACGCTCAACTCACGGCCTCTACGCTTCCAAATTTTACGTTGTCATCATGTCGACGCCGACTCAAGTTTAACGAATATCTTGTACTTTCTATTCCCACAATTCGACAAGCTCTCTGTCAATATATTCATTATTTCACAATAAGGATTAAATCTTGGCTTATTTTCGTGCTGTTTTATACCCATTTATCTTATTTACACCTAAGGACCGTGTGGTCATGGCCGCACAGCAGGCATAACATGACAAAGGATTTTTTGATGAAACAAAAATTTGACGTGACAAAAAATTAAATTCAAGTAGACAGAGACTATCTACAAAGTCGTCAATACAGTTATGAAATTTCTATATATTTCTCATTGTCAAATTGCTTGCATATTCAATCCTGTTTATATTACTATATTCATTCCTGTTAATATTACTGTTATAATAACCCTCGTTATCACCTCATATTTATTTTATTCACAATTGCTGCAATTACTTCTCGACTATAAGTTTAATCCTTTATTACATTGAGTTGAACATTTTTCAATATTCCTCCAATTTTTCATCAAAGAATGAATTGTATATTCACGTAGGAATACTTTGCTATCCAGCAGAAAAATACCTAAAAACTTGCCTTTACATTCTTGCCTTTTATCAATTTCTACCCTGAAAGAAAAAAAAGTAGCCTGGCATTTAATTTTTTTTATTTCCGCTATCGTTCCTAAAATTTTAAATCTGACCTCGCACTTATCTGTGTCACCATTGTGCCAGCGCACCTCAATGATGACATGTTATATTGGAAAGTAATCATTTTTGAGTCCACTTCTTGGTTGTTCTAAAATAAATTAAATACTAGGGATCACGCAGTATATGTTTTTCAAAATCTGTTAAAACTCGACCATTTTGTGGTATGTTATTTAAAATAGTTTTTTATGGCTTCAGCTATTTTTCTGTTTCTGACACACTGATCGCAAAAAAATCAATTCTATTTTCGACTTCATGACGTGCATCAAGTATTCACTTTCAATTCCACCCTGAGATCGGAAATGTGTATTGCTGAATAATGTTTAACGCTGATTTATATGTATTACTGTAATTTATATTAATCATTAAAATTATTCTAAAACAATGCTTCCAATGCAGAAAAATTAAAGGTAGTTTCAAAAACTCAGAATCTGTTAGGAATAAAATCCTTCATTATAAAGGACGGACACAATTTAAATAATAACTACATAAAACAAGATTTGATTGTAGACTGAAATCTCAGAATATTGAAGTATCTTCAGAATAAAGACTGTATCATTATGTGAACAGCTTTCACATATTGTCATTTTTTATTCTTATTTCCAATTACGTCCGACTGTTGCAAACAATATTTGAAAAAAATAAACCCATTCCAGCAAGTTGGTAATATTCACTTAATTTTTTACGGCACTATTATTCTAGTGGAGATGATCTCGCAACTGCGATTTTGCGCAAGAAGGACAGGCCAAACAGGCTCCTGGTGGCGGAGGCGATCAATGACGACAATTCAGTCGTCGGCCTCTCGCAGGAAAAAATGGATGAGCTACAATTGTTCCGCGGTGACACTGTACTTCTGAAAGGGAAAAGACGCAAGGAAACTGTGTGCATCGTACTATCAGACGACACATGTCCAGATGAGAAGATACATATGAACCGTGTCGTCAGAAACAATCTGCGCGTCAGACTCAGCGACGTTGTATCTGTCCAGGCTTGCCCAGACGTTAAATATGGCAAACGTATCCATGTTTTGCCCATGGATGACACTGTCGAAGGTCTTACTGGGTGAGCTATTTGAAAAGGTGTATATACACTCACCGATCTGTTAGAATTTTTACTAACACAAATGATTTCTTCTTATCAGAAATTTATTTGAGGTATATTTGAAACCGTACTTCCTTGAGGCATATCGCCCAATCCATAAAGACGACAACTTCATCGTACGCGGAGGAATGCGAGCTGTAGAATTCAAAGTTGTTGAGACTGATCCAGGTCCGTATTGTATCGTTGCTCCGGATACAGTGATACATTGCGAGGGAGATCCGATCAAGCGAGAGGTGTGTACTCGATTTATAATCTGATTAGAATGTTTTTATTGCAGAAAAATTTAACTAGCAAAAGTATAATTCAATGTGCAAACATCAATGGCCACACAGAGCGCTTTCTACACCTGGGTCACTTGACTTTTACTTGGTCCAACATGTTCATATTTGGTATTGGTGCATTTCACACTGCTTCCAATTATTCTACTTCTGCTGTCAATTTTCAGGAAGAAGAGGAAGCTCTCAACGCTGTTGGCTATGACGACATTGGTGGTGTTCGCAAGCAGTTGGCACAAATTAAAGAAATGGTAGAGCTGCCACTGCGGCACCCATCTCTTTTCAAAGCAATCGGAGTGAAGCCACCGCGCGGAATATTGCTCTATGGGCCACCAGGAACTGGAAAAACCCTCATCGCACGTGCAGTTGCAAATGAAACTGGGGCCTTTTTCTTCCTTATCAATGGTAACCATATTGCAAATTAGTTTATAAACGCTTCGATATAACCCTCGGCGTTATTCGACAGGCATCTTTGAGAGTGATTCATTTTGAAATTCACACTCATCAAATTAAATATTTTATTCTAATATCGACAGGTCCTGAGATTATGAGCAAACTAGCTGGTGAGTCTGAGAGCAATTTGCGAAAGGCGTTTGAAGAGGCTGAAAAGAACTCACCAGCCATCATATTTATCGATGAATTGGATGCTATCGCCCCCAAACGTGAAAAGGTCAGTAAAATGCTATATTCAAACGTAATATGGATAGTTAATTAGTGACTTTTACTCTTTTTCCTCTAAGTCTATAAATTAGGTGATAATTCAAATACGTGGCATTGTTCAAAGACAGGGTGTCTACTGCTCCCTAAGTATCTTTAAATCTTGGAATTATCTCGGAAAACGAAGATTGCTCCTCAAGTTTTGAATGATTCATGAAATCTTTTGATCTATCTTGAAAAAAATTGATGTAATGTATTTTTGATTGCAAACGACATTTCATTTGACTTAATTTTTTAATATGTGCCTCGAATGCGTTAAATTTTAGCCTATAATGGAACATGTAGTCATTATTAATTCATTCTGTATATAAACTACAATATGAATTTCATGATTCAACACGTAACCACCAAATTGATCATCTTACAATTTAGATTCCTAATTTATTGACATTTTATTTACCAGACTCATGGAGAGGTGGAGAGACGTATCGTCTCACAATTGCTAACGCTGATGGATGGTATGAAACAAAGTTCCCACGTTATAGTTATGGCTGCGACAAATCGGCCAAATAGTATTGACGGAGCTCTTCGTCGTTTCGGACGATTCGACAGGGAAATTGACATAGGTATTCCCGACGCAACTGGACGTCTTGAAATTTTGCGTATTCATACCAAAAATATGAAACTAGCCGACGATGTCGAACTAGAAGAGGTCAGTTTTGTTAATTTTGATTCTTTACCAAATAAAAGTTACATTCTACTTTATTCCATTTGTTGACACTTTCATTTCTTTCAGATTGCCGCTGAGACTCACGGTCATGTCGGTGCTGATCTAGCCTCGTTATGCTCTGAGGCTGCGCTTCAACAGATTCGAGAAAAGATGGATCTGATCGATTTAGAGGACGACCAGATTGATGCTGAGGTTCTTTCCTCCCTTGCTGTTACGATGGAAAACTTCAAGGTAGATGATAAATATTATTTTCTTTAGGCCTTGATTCACACGAAATTAAACTTAGTAATAATTTTCTTCGACAACCTTTGAATAAGTAAATTTCACTTGTAATCAATATTTTTTCTTTTCTTTTCTGACAATCTTCAGTACGCTATGAGCAAAAGTAGTCCCAGTGCATTGCGTGAAACGATTGTGGAAGTGCCTACAGTTACATGGGAAGATATCGGCGGACTGCAAAACGTCAAACTGGAACTTCAAGAGTTGGTTCAGGTCAGTAATAAAATCAATTGAATTTCCAAGTTACAAACACCTTATGATCGTGCACCAAGCCATCTCATTCTAATAATTCATTTACTGAAAGTCAACTTACTCATCAATAAAGTGCCTATTTTCTTCAAATTCCAGTATCCAGTTGAACATCCAGACAAGTTCTTGAAGTTCGGTATGCAGCCATCGAGGGGAGTTTTGTTCTATGGACCACCTGGTTGTGGTAAAACACTTTTGGCCAAAGCTATTGCTAACGAGTGCCAGGCTAACTTCATTTCAGTTAAGGGACCAGAATTGTTGACCATGTGGTTTGGTGAATCTGAAGCAAACGTGCGAGATGTTTTCGACAAGGTACGTCTGGTTATGAATATCCAGCGAATAATTTTCAACTTAATGTATAAGCAAATGAAAAAGCGTGTGTTCCAACATTCGAATCTGTTTCAATACTTGGTACCTTGCAACACTAGGCCAGATCAGCAGCGCCATGTGTATTGTTCTTCGATGAATTGGATTCGATCGCTAAATCACGTGGCGGAAATGTCGGTGACGCTGGAGGTGCAGCTGACCGTGTGATAAATCAGATCCTTACTGAAATGGACGGAATGGGTGCCAAGAAAAATGTATTCATCATCGGAGCAACAAATAGGCCTGACATCATTGACCCAGCTATTTTACGACCTGGCCGTCTGGATCAGTTGATTTACATCCCTCTACCAGATGAAAAGTCGCGAGAGGCAATCTTCAAAGCTAATCTACGCAAGTCCCCTGTTGCCAAGGTGCGTTGATCGCAGGATAAGAAGTCACCATACATGGCCCATCGCCTTGCAAAATCTTAACCATGTTTCTCTGTATTAGGATGTCGACCTGACCTACATAGCAAAGGTAACGCACGGTTTCTCCGGTGCTGATCTTACTGAGGTCTGTCAAAGGGCTTGCAAATTGGCAATTAGGCAATGCATCGAGTCAGAAATACGTCGCGAACGAGAGCGTGCTGCAAACCCGAATGTGTCAATGGACGTTAGTATTTTGTTGATATTGTTACAGCCGTCTGTTTCCCCTTCTACTTATCTATTTCATTCTTGTAAGAAAATATGTCTTACATCACAGATGGACGAAGATGATCCCGTACCTGAAATCACCAGGGCTCACTTTGAAGAAGCCATGAGGTTTGCACGCCGTTCAGTATCTGACAATGACATTCGTAAGTACGAAATGTTTGCTCAGACCCTTCAACAATCTCGAGGATTCGGAACGAACTTCAGGTGAGTTTTATTTTTGCCTAAACAATTTTCAGGGTCCCAATGGCATATGTTTCTGTTTAAGTGTTTATTCTGGCAAAGATTTGACCAAATAATTTTACCCTCGCATTAATTTTCTTAAACACCTAGTTTTTCCAACCGAAAATCAGGTAACTCGAGTCTTACTTTTGTATCCATCACAAATTTTGCGACGAATCATGAAACCTTTGTTTTGGTACTTTATCTTATGTTTCATAGAAGAAAGTATTTTCTTCAAACCACTTCACTTGGTTTTGTTTTTCTCCAAGATTCCCGCAAAGCGGCACAGGAGGTACGCAGGACACGACGCAGGGAGACCCAACGTTCCAAGACGATGGTGATGATGATCTATATAGCTAAGTCTTCATTTAATCGTATGTCATCTCTCGTTGGGTACATGTGTAAAGGGTCTATATTTGCACACATCGATTACATACACATATTTTAGCTCAAGGTAACGTCTTTTTTCCCATAGTTGGTGGAAAGCCTGAGTAAAAGATAAAGTTAATTAAAATTTGAATGGAATGGTTAAAAAAAATTTAAGAAAAAAAAGGAAACTAAATTAATTGAAGTGGATAAAATTTTATATAATGTATATCAGTAGGTTAAGATTTATTGTAATTGAAATATACATTATGAAAGATTTTATGTATCACATGGTAAAGAAAAAGAAGAACAAACACTAAAAGAAAATCAGAATTTTCATTGAAAACTAAACATATAAAAACTTCCTCATATTTTCGAGTTTATATCGGAAAAAGGAATTATATCACGTCACGCTACCTTACATTAAGTGTATCGAGTGTCCGAAATCTTTTACAAAAGTGCGAATCATGACGATGTTCATGATTATTCTAAAATTTACATAAAAAAACAACAAAGTCGAGAATCAATTCAAGTTCTTACTCACATTCGTCAAACTTTGGCAAATGTCTTGCAGTTCTATTATATTCAGAATTTGTACTAAATGACTCGCCGTTTATACTGGCTTACAATTAAACAAATAAGCAGGCGGACTACTTAAAATCGAAGTAAATGATTATTGATAGACCCTTTTTTCATGTACGACCACCACATCTGCTACTCGTGTTATAAGATGAATCATATGCAAAAGGAAATACTATGATTCAATTGTAACTGGAGTAGATTTTGCATCGCAATGTGGCTGAACTGTACACGAGAACCCTTTTGCCCCTGGGAGGAAGAGATCCCTAAGTTTTTTTTTTGTTTGTTTCCAGAGTGAAATATCTTGTTTTTTTTTTTTTAAATAAAGAATAAATTCTTAAACGTCTCCGTACTAATACTTTGTTGATAGCGCAACTACCGCTTATCGGCAAATTAAACAAAATTATTTTATTCAAGGTTTAAAAATCACCGAGCTTATTGATTTGTATCCGAATTGCATGTAAGATGAAATTGAAATAGCTGCTACTCCGTGAATAGAAAAAAGTCCAAAATAACTTCGGCTTCTCGAGTATAGTTCGATCAAGGAACATGGACGTGAAATAAAAAAAACTTTATCGAAAATTGGCAGCTTACGATGCAAAGGTATATTGATACTTTCATAGGTATATGATCATGAATGCTCCATCTTGTACACATACATACACATATGCTAGTATGTTTAAAACTTTTACATTATATTATTATAATTATTGATTAAAACTGAGATTACACTGAGAGTATATTATCATCATTGCTGTATTTTCCATTTCTCTCTCTCTTTTTCTTTTTCTCCTCCGTCAGTATTTTTTTGAAGTAAATTCGTATTACAGTGTAATAAAATAAAAAATTTTTAGTAAGCGAGTTCCTTTTGTACTGCTGCATTAAAAAAGAGGAGGCAAAATAAAAAATTGATGAAAAAAAACTAAAACAAAGTGCATTCGTGTCCGATTATAACGGAGAAAAAATTATTATCCCATATTTCGTTCCAGCTCTTAGCAATCCCTGTTGTGTTGTCGATTGTTATGTGATGTATGATCCTGTGGAAGAAGAACAAAAATAAATCAAGTCTGTAGAGAATCGTTGGCGGTGAACTATCCCTGTCGTTATGAATATTATCGATCTTATTATTAACCCTTTGCACTCCAGTGGTGACTCTCACTCACCATGTCTGGAGTTGCTGGTGCGCCGCGCGAAAATGGTCCGGAGTACAAAGGGTTAATCTTATTCTCACGGGAACACATTCATTATCTTGTCATAATAATGATAACAATTAGAAAAAAAAACTACCCTTCATCGTTCGTATTCTTACATGTATTTCAGATGCATATATCTTGACGAGATGCGATTGAGATAATTTTTATTCTAATATTGTTTTACTCAACAT
The DNA here is from genome assembly GCF_021155765.1 of Diprion similis. NCBI lineage: Eukaryota > Metazoa > Arthropoda > Insecta > Hymenoptera > Diprionidae > Diprion > Diprion similis. The sequence continues at coordinate 14,490,218 of NC_060114.1, forward strand.
TTAAATTTTATTCGCAGTGAAAAATAATTACATTACACGTGATTCGTTATAGTAGATATGAACAATGATAATATTAATATGCACATCTTCGCAACAGCACTGAATATGGTAGATCCAAATACCGTGATCCAGGTTGGGGAAAAAAAAAGTGGAAAAAAAAAAAAATGGTTCATCAACGATTATTATCATCACTATAATACTCAACTAATACATTAAATATGTCTAGATTTCTCTGATTAAAACCAAAGGATACGTAATAATATCCCATGTAGCTATATGAGGAAATCTTACCAAGTAAAAATAAAAATTAGCTACAATTTGCTAGCGTGCTCATACGTGTATTGGTAAGAAATTATACATAACAATATTAATACGTAAGCTTTTTTTTTTTTTGTATTTACAGTCGTTATTGGATTTTTTTTTTTAAATTCTTTTTTATTGTATATTTTTTGAATTAATTTATTCTTAATTATCTTTATAAAATTAAAACTATTTACCAAACAAGACTCAAGTTAGTATAAAACTGTCTCAAATTATCGTAGATCTTCTATTACACTGGCCTGGCAAATAACACACCAAATGATCTCGTCTATTAACCACTAGATACAATAAATCGAGATGCATAGGTCCGTCATTTTCTGACATACGGATATTACAGTTACACAGTAAACACAGTGTTTCTACGTAATGATGTACAATAAAATTAATAATGAAAAAATATGATCGACGTCATATCCCCAAGTAGGTCTACGATTGGCACCAATTTTCAATTTCTTACTCGTGATATTTTTTCGTCTTTATTATTTATTATTATTATTGTTTTTTTTTGTTTTTTTTTTTGTTTTATTTTTTGCTTTTGAAAATAAACTAAAATATAATAAAATAGAGAGGGAGAAAAATTTTATGTATGTGGAACCCCGAGTAATTTTGATACACCTTAAACACATATTTCTTTTTATGACCTTTACTTTCTATTGAACTTTATCTCTCTTTACATATTACTGATAATGATTGAAATTAAACTTTTTTACTGTATATATTTTTGATAAATTTTGTTTTTGTATTTTTGCTTTTATAGTTTTCAACATATTTTTAAAAAGGCTTTTTTATCGTTTGCCTGTACTTTGAAACTATGAGAAAGTGGTCCACTGTCTTCATTGTTTCTTTTTTTACTCATTTTCCTTGTTATGTAAAATAGAGTAAATGTGTGCCGATATACTTAGCCTTTCTTTAATTCATGAAAATATTTTTCTAATACCTTTATAAGCCCTAACTGAGAGACGGCGAAATATTGTTTGTGTTTAACGCAATCCGTTGGTCAAGAATATCCCATTCATTCGTTAAATATTTAAGACCTTCTCAAGAAGTCATATTCTCTAATAGAAAATAATCAGAGATGTAATTATTGATTTAGAAAAATATATCAGAAAAAAATAATGTACCTCCTGTTAACGGAGTAGCAAGACTAATTTTATCAAAGGAAAATTTGGAAAACTTTCAAAAAGCTAAATGTATCGACGCAGGTTTATCCATTTTCTTCTGGTTGAATTATTTTATCGTTACAAATTCTCCTTAAAGATATGTCAAAGATAGTTTTCAATCAGTCCTATGTGTGACCGGTGGAAACTCGGTGTCGTCATCCAAACGAAACCCGCCTTTGGGTGGGCTTTCCGTAGCAGCTACCATCTCGTGAAACTTTTCTGAGTCTACAAACGGTTATTATTAATTTATTTATTCTTTTTTCGTGATTTAAGATTCATGTATTTGCCACTTGTGGATTAAATTGTGCGTGACAGTGTGATCATAATACCATGTGCATGTGAGTAATAATTTCAAGGACAAAAATATTGAACACACAATAAATTTGTCAATAATTATGGAGGTATTTTGTACATATGTGTAATATAATGATATGGTAAAATAGAAAGCATTTCAAGTACCACGCACAACAAACGTGTTGCGTGGACGGAATAAAAACAAAAACTAAAAGAAAAAAGAAAACAGTTCCAACAATATTAGAACTATTTAAAAAACGTGTAGAGTAATATGGTTTTGCCGAATTCAATAATACAATTATTACAGTTCACGTATCCAGTACAACTGATGAAAATAGATACTTTCTGTTATAGCTTTGCATGAACCAAAGTGTATGAAGATCCAAGAAATGCAATTTTTTCTAAAAATTAATAGCACACATTGATAGAAAAATTGATCCGATATGAAAATAAGGTCTCTCTCCCTTTTATCATTCGCATACATTAGATACGATGCAGAAGAACGTACAAGTAAGTACACGAATAAACTAAAAATCCAATCATGCAATCGTGCAAAAGTTTTGTGATTACGTTATTCACTTTGGTTGTTTGGACATTATTCTTAATAATTGAATGAGAATTTTCCCTCGAGCTTTCGATATATCTCTAGAAAAAAATATTTGGATAATTGTATTTTAATATCATGCGATAAATGTATTTCAATGTCAAAGGGAGAGAATATATGAAAATGGTAAATCAAAATGAAATGAAATAAGAATCTTGTCTTTTGACATAAAGAAAACAAGGTAACACAAAAAATCCTCGGGTAATGATACAATATATAACGATCAGATAAAATATAAATACCTTTAGACTGAACATAAATTAGCTGTAAATTAATATTTACTTACACAAAAATCTGTATGTTTTACTTTTTAAACCTGATAGAGTGTCTCTAATGAATGACAAGACATCTATAGGTGTTACTGCCTTTTTTAAAGTTGTTTGTTTCTTATTCTTGTTGTATGAAAGTATATGATGTTTTGTTAACTAGTGTAAAATGTTGTTACTTGTTGTATTATATGCAAGTGTGTCATATCTCGATCCGGGATTGATTCATTTGAATTGGCTGGAGAAATGTTGTGAAGTATTTGCTGGTCCACATTTTGTAAGAATAGCAATGAATATAATTACGTAATTCCATGTAAAAAAAAAAATAAAAATATATGGAGGTGACAATAATAATAATAATAATAATTTGATCAGAAGCAACAACAATCTCGAAAAATTCTTCCAAGCTTTCAAACCGACAGTGTAGTGCATTTTTCATTCGATTTCGATTACGCGTTAGAAATTGAAAGAAAAGAAAAGTGCAGGAGAAATTGAAAAATTTATAGGGCGGGGGGACAAATAAGGATAATAATAATAATAATAATAAAAATAATAAAAATAACAATACTAAGATACTTGATAGAATTTATGATTAGTCCACTGCATCGTCCATCAAAGAAAGGCATACAGGGACACAAAAAATCTCAATATTCCTCTAGGCCAGTTATTTATTCAGAGTTTGTTACTTTCTGCAGGTTTCATTTCCTTTTACTGTATTCTCTCATTTCTGATTAAAAGCACTGCATTGAGCGGTATTATATGTACAATATACTGTTAAAAATCGATAACATTTAACAAAAAAATTACAAGCAGCTTATCATTTAACGAAGGCCTAAGAATTGAGGATATTTATATTTTTTTTGTTATTTACATCAAATTGAAACTGATTGCTATATTTCTCTAATACAGGTGTAATTCTTAATACACCGTTATTTAGTGTTACTGTTGTTTATTACTCGGAAAAATATTCTTGAGAATTTGGCTAAGAGTGAAATTTGAACTTTCTTAGTTTAGTATTCGTCGGGCGATATTCAAATATGTGACACAGCTATGGGGTCGACGAGCACTTGGCCGAGGTAAGCATATTGAAGTATGAATGTACAGTGAGACGAAGAGAGAGGACACGAGGTGGTATGAATGATAATATTGATAACCATATTATAATGTATTAAGAGAGTGAGAAGTGGGGGAGAAAGAGGACATACCAGTACCTGACATGGCGTCTGGCGAGCGGCCGCGCAATGCACCCGCGTAGCTATTTATGCAGCCTTCCGTAGATAATAAAAAGAAAAAAAATATATATGTATATATACATCAACTGAGGTTCTCTATCCCCCAAGAGATCGTCCGTCTCGTAAGGGGGCTAGAAGGCTGTAGAATTTAACAATGTCTCAATCGCTACAAGTTTATTCGCAATACAGAAGGTTGTCGATTAGTAGATTTTTGATCACCTTTGGAGGAAGCAACTAAATCCATACTAACAATAAATATGTGTATATAAAAATGTCTCAAATTTACCAATTTCCAAATTCTAATTCTGTACTATTCTATGTTCGCTGTACGTATATCTTTATACCAGTCAAATAATAACAACATGCTCGGCTACGCCAATGTACGGTTCAAAATATCTTCACCTATATTAGATTGATTTTTGTTCAGGTGCTCAAGTATTCCAAGAACTAATGATCATCAGTGGACAGAATGAAAAAATAGTCACCATTAGGATACTGCAGACATACACAACTATTAGATTCGATTACCTAATCTTACTATTATGAGCAATTCACTGAAGAAAATATAAAACGTTCCCAAGCTGTGCATATCGAAAAACTTATTTCCTAGTTTTATGCGTTTTTTGTCACTAAATAGAACATCAACTATCAACTAAATCATAGCTGATTATCCATAAACGGAAGAAATTTATTCAAATTTTAATGATTCTCTTCGTTTTTCTCTTCTGTAAAATATAAGTGATAAAATACTGGAATTGCTCATTTAAGAAATCAACTTTTCTAGGTCTAAAATTGATGGATGATAAATTAGTAAGCAAAAAGGCTTGAGGCTTCGTACATTTTACAGCTTAAATTATAAAGAAAAATTAAAATATCTCAACTAAATTGACAAGCATTTCCTGTCGGCGATGCGTCAAATAAATTGTTGCGATATTGCTATTTTTTTTTACTTTGGTCAAGTGATTATCAGATCACTGGGTATAATACCAACGAATACTTTTCTTCGTATCGTCATACCTCTGTGAGGACAACCACTGGTGCACTTAAAATAGCCAATGATTCATAAAACTAAAATAGCGAGAAAAAGCTGATAAAGAAGCGTCAAACTACTCGACTGGATTTCTAACTAATTGGAGAATAAGTGGGATAGGATATTGCTTCTTCTCTCTCCATCCGACACACTTGACCTTAAAATTATGTGGTGCAAATATCATCACAGTTTTGTAACAGTGATAAGAGGTCCGAATCCGTTACTAACAAAGGGCTCCTGTTTTTAATACCTGTTTGATGCAGGTATTTATACTCGGCAACGTTATCGACGGCCTAATAAATTCAACAGAAAACGTACCTTTCAAACTCTGACGGATAAAATCGCAATTTTATTCAACTTCAGGATATTGTGTTGAGTCAAGTATCTGTGTATGATGAATATTAATTCTATTCGGTATTAGAAAACGAAAAGTAAAAAATTCAACTCATAAATCTCACTAAATAAAGAAGTAAACAATAATGATCAACATCAAACGATAAGTTAGAAAATATTTTGAACCATAAAACAGTCATGCATAAAAGAATTGTAAAGAAAAAAAAAAAAAAAAAGAAAGAAACACGTTACTTCTCCAAGTTGTGTATATTTCGTATATATTGTATGGCAAAAGAACAACAGAAGAGGCTTGATTTACCTAATCTGTCTACGCTCGTCTCACGTCAAATTCTTGACTGATTGCAAATCAAACATTTTCATTATTACGCTGAACGTACAGCAAATAACATAAAGTGGCTGATAGCGTATTTGGTTCCTTCAATTTTCAGCGTTTCAATCAATTGTCAATAGAGTAGGCTGTGCTGCAATTGTATCATATCTGATCGAAAGGAAAACCACTTTTTCGGTACGACAATTAGTTTTAGACACGTTTGTTATTGAATTCTGAGGTCTTACGTTGACCTGCTTTTCAGAAATGCAATAGAGTTAAAATTGATGACACATGATATCTTGTACAAAGCTAATCAATCATAGAACTTTACGTGATTCAAGCATTTTACTATATGCCAGTTTTTACTGTTGGCAGTACAATTAACTTTTGAATGTAAAATAATTTGAGGAAGTAAGACTTAACGCTATATCATGCAACTCGAGCTGTGAAGCATGAAATTTAGATTAAATATTAGAAAAAATACCTGTGTTTTGTACTGTTTGAGCTGCCGCAGGCGTTTCTCCAGTTGCAGGTGCTGTGGTCGATACGGTTGGACCGTCTACTTCATCCTGCTTGCCATCCAACCTGCACAAAATGGAAAGAAATTTTTCATACATGTAAAATTGAATATTGTATTTGTACAAACGACTCATTTTTTGCTTGCCATCCCTTATTTTCACGCTTTTTCATCCAATTTACAGTTTTTCAGATTTTAACTTTATGCTATGAATTTTTACTTGGACAAATGAAATCTAACGAATAAAAATTCTGGATACAAGGTAACAGAAAAACAATGTTAAATTAATACAAGTACAACTTACCTGTGCTGTTTCAGTAAAGTGCAATCTCCCCCTTCTGCCATATCAAGATTGTAAACATAGAGATATCCATCTGCACTGGCCACCAATAACCTCAGCACTTTCTGTATCCTATTTGTAAAAGTGCGAATATTTTTTTCTTATTATTCTATATAACAAATATATAACAATTTTCAGATGTTACATCATTCCGAAACACTGTACGTAGATAGAAGACGTAGGGAGAATCTAATGAATACATTTAATATTGTAGGAACAAGATAAGTTCCATAAGAGTCATTAACATTAGGACTTACGTAGTGATGGCACAAACATTCCTCAATCCATGGAAAGGTAGATGCACGCTGGCAAACGCGCGCCCTTGATTGAAGACATCAGTTACCTGAGACGGCAAATAATTTGCTGACGCCGATACTGCTTTTGTAAAATAGCCCATCCAACCTTGAACTTCCTCAGAGGCTGGTCTAGATTTCCAACAGGTGAAAATTGCAGTTATAATGATTATACATCCGAGTGATAAAATTCAGTGGAAAACAGGGGGATTAATTGGTTTGAAGGAAATGGTGATGTTCAGACGTTAAATCGACGAATCTTCGCACAGGTCGTTAAGCGAATACCATGATGTAGAAATAGTAAAACGACAATGTTAATGTAAAGAGGCAACTTAATACTTACGCTTCTTTTGGTTCTTCAAGTTTAAAAACGTGCACAGTTTCAGTGTTACTCGAACAGCAGAGAAATAGAGAGTCCATACTAAATGCAAGGCTGCTGATAGATACGCATCTCTTAACACCTCGTCGAAATTCAAATAATTTAGCACCGTCGTGCACCTTAAAAATTAACAAATAAGATAAATAAGACAGCAAGTAGGAGTAAAAAATTACTGTAAAATGAAAGCTGTGAATTGCTTACCTGGAAAACTCTGATAACAGTTCCCTTTTCCGAAGCCGTCGCTACTTTATTTCCTGTCGGAGTAAAGGCAAGAGCTGCCAAAGGGCTGTCATGTGCTGGTATCATCGTCTTGGCTTGCTGGAAAAGTGATTTAGTACAATTGCAGATATTGCGCAATACGAGAAGTAGGCATACGTGAATAAAATTCCAAAGTTCCACTCACAAGGTTGATGGCATCGAATATCTGTACTTCCCCTATTGTATTTGAGCCAGGATAGGCGAGGTAACAACTGTCGCCGTTTATGGAGAGCGTACAGAGGCCCGCGAGGTTCGGAGGTGTGTCACGGATTGTGTGAAGCACCTTCATATCTCTGATATTGTGAATGTAGAGTGATTCCTCGAGGCATACGACCAGTCTCTGTATTGAAAACAGGAATTCAGATCATTTTTTAGAGGCACGTGAAAATTAACAAGACAATAGAAAATATCTGTAAAAAATATTTTTCATCGCACATGCGTCGAAAAGCCGTTTTTCGATACTACGGATAAATTCTGTTGCTTTGGGTAAGATTTACTAACCGCTCTATTCAATTTCACAGCCAGAATGGTATTGGAATAACTGTAGTTGCAGATTTCTGTCCCTTTACGAAAATGGCATACTTTCAGCTTACGGGGGGAGGAGAGGCTGACCACTGCGACAAGACTGCTGCTGAACAGCCGCTCGACAATGCATATGTCCTCAGAATCTGTATGGAATTACCAATCATGAAATTTAGGCAATTTAACAAATTTGGATCGAGAAATAAAGGTGTTACTTACCATTTTCATAAATTTTTTCCAAGTGGTCAACAGAGTTGAGAGAAAAGATTTTGTGCCCTGACTTCGTGCCAACCGCTAGGGATCTAATAAATTAATAAAACAATTCAATTTACTTGTACACAACTTGAAAAGAATATATGAACAACTTTTTATTTTCATTTATATCAAAGTATGTACTAATAATAAGTAGATATAATTCTTACTCAAGATGGGCACGTTGTTTGAATTTGACGATATAAAAATAAAGGCTAGAATGTTTCTTTCTTTTCTTTTATTTTGAATTTAGTATCAGTTGTTTTATCAAAATTGACGACCATAACAAGGTCATAACTAGAAAAACTAATATAGAATAAAATGTGTTTATCAAGTGTTTAATTTGATATGTAATGAGGTTGAAGAATTTTCTCAACTGTCACAATAATTACAAGTAACGAATAACTAAACAGTGCAAGAAGTTCATCACTGTATTCGACATATGTTCAAAGCTCTGAGGTAAAGTACACAAAGGATCATTAGTATTCAGAGTCTGTCATGCCATTGGTCGATGGTATTTCGCAAGATTTGTGGCTGCAGCTTCAGCAATAGCAAATGAACAGGCACTGCATTTCTTAAATTATTTTTATGATAAGTGAGAAAAATGCAAGTTAGTTATTCATGGGAAAGAAATTTACATTCGCAGCAATGAAAGCAAGCATTATTAATTAAATGGAAGAAAAAATAGAGATAAAATGAAAAAATTAGAAAGGATAAACAGATAGCCTCGAGCTTTGTGTATGTGCGTACTACCACTAAGCATATTTCGTGTTTTTGCACTAAACTGTTGCATCATCGCGTCTTTCACGAATTACGGTTTTAAGCACTGTTAAACGATGACTGCACATTGCAAATCAGTAAGATAATTCTTAATGACGTATAGAACGCTTATTTTCGTCTCGCGAATTACAAAACAAAAATAAAGAGATAAAAATATGACAGAAGTCGTGACGAATAATCCCCCTTTTTCCTCAGCGTGCCTGTTGTGATCTAATAATAATATTGCTAGTGAAAATGAAAATGATAAAGAAAATATACACAATAGAAATATATGTATATACGCGCGTATGCGCTCTGTTTACGCGCTGTTTGTGGTTCAGAGTAGGCGAAATATAGATGCTAATGATTTTCGAAGGCATTTCGTAATTCTTAAAGAAGGTGGATACGATGACGTGGGACTGTGACGAATATGGTATAAAATAGTACGTAATGGGTTGGTCATTGGCGTTTGCGAGTTGTTTACTTACGTGCAATCTTGATTGAAATTAACAAAGAAAACACCACTCTGAGGATCAGCGGTTTGATTTGCGAGGTTCATGAGGCCAGATATACCGTATTTAAATCCCTGTGTCAACACATCAACGTTACGCGCTAGATTTTGCATAAATCAGACGACTGCCTTTTAGATATAACTTTCGTTGGATTATACGACCTTGGAAGAATTACTCTCCAAACACGTACGCTCGCTTGGTCGGACTGTTATTCCGTATCCATATTGAACCTGAAACAGCTGACATTCTTCGCTGACCATGGAACGGCGGAACTGAAACATCAGATAACGTTCCGCCGTTCCCTCAGTGGCTATCTCGCTTCTACTCTTCACACCGCGTTCTTTCTTCTTTTGTCTTTCGTTAGCATGCGCGCGCAGCAGAGACCGTGAAAAATATAATAATACTGGAATCATGCAGCGTCAAGGGCGGGGGCGTGGGGGTTTTGGAGAGTAAAATAGCATGGAAGGAAAGTGTCGTCTCCTTCTATCAGCTACTACGCATGAGTGGGAGAGTCTAAGCCAGGGATGAATAGCTTTTCCCTAACTGTTCTCGTTCCCTCCCCCTGGTGCAGCAAATTACAGGGTCCCGTTAAGCTTCTTACTTGGGTCAAGAATATGGTATTCTTTTGTTTGAGCCTGCCTGAGTCACGAATTCGGGGATTCTATTGTTCTTTGGGACCGGGCCGATCGCTCAGGTGCTTTTCGGCCTTCGGCTTTGTTCCCTTGCAATGGGCAGGGTTGCCAGAACCTTTTTACTCGAGGTAGCCTAGCCGCAGCAGTCGTGTAGCCCCGAAATAGCCCCGTCGTGGCGCGCAGGTAGTTAAGGCCGGAATTTTTATTTAAATTCAAAAGTTGATTACCAATGTTAACTTAAATACAATTATTGAGCGTTATTGAATTAAAAGTTACAATCAGCAGATAGAAAAAAAAATTTCAGTCTTATTCCTATACGCATACAATGATTGTTACATCTTTAAAATTCGTACTAACATCAATTGACATACATACAAAAAAATTTGAAAGAAATTCTTGTTATCGTATCATATTTTTTCGAAATAAACAATAAACAGGTCAATTCTTATATGCATGACAAAAAAATATATATCCGAGTTGGCTACCTGTAGCCCATGGCCGATAAATAAAATATTATCGACGTTTGGTAAGGAAGATAGCCCATTGGCGCTAAGTAGCCACATCTGGCAACACTGGTAATGGGTCGCTGACAGGAAAAAGTGCCCCAATTGGCCACCCCTGATCTAACAAGAACCCCGTCCGTAATGGGCACAGACGCTGGTGTACAAGCTTTTTGAAAGACTGTACCGGTGCAATAAAGACAGCGCTTCACTTTCGAACCATCGCTCTCTCTGGAACGGCAGCCGTATACCTAGAACGACCTAGCCATGTAGCGATTGTCCGAGTATTGTTATATTTCATTGTCAGTGACGCACCCTGGCCCCGATGCTGACCGTGTCTCCCAATTATTTACATAATGATTATTTTTTTAGAGCAGTAAATGATGTTGAAATTATATTTCTATAAATTAAAAATTCCAATATAGGTTTCTTTCTGAAATATAGCTTATTGAAAATTGGATCACACACATTTATTATAGATGTAAATAAAACTGCCTGATTGTTGTCTTACTTCATAGAAAACTATGCATAAATCGATTCTCTTCGATTCAAACGAGACTCTCAGAATTTTTCGACTATTTCTAGGATCATCCACGGTTTCCACACACCGTTGTGCTGGTACTGAAAATTCAAACCTTCCCGCCGCAGTAAATTCTGCAAAATAAGATATAACGATGTCGTCTATTGGCCACCACACTGCCACTCCATGCAGCGGACATTATGTATTCGCACGAATACACATATGTGCATATATCTATACATATGTATGTTGGCGTACGCTACGTGTGTCACAAATGATATTCGTACGATATCGAATCATTGACATTCGTGCATATGATTGTTATTATTAACACGTGTGCACGCATGTATGTACACAATATGAGGAAGCAGATCAGGGCAATCTTTCTATCGAATCAATGTATAAATAAGACATTAATTGTTTTCGTACAAATTAAAGCGTTCCAGTTTATTGTTAGGTTTCTTATCCCATATTAGCATAACACCAAATCTTCGCCACGCTTGTACCTACTAAACAATGTCAGCTGGCAAAGGATAGACCAAGGATAAGCTGCGGATTATCAGATCGGTGATGACGGTTTACTCATTTTGTTTCTCCCTTTTTCCACCCCTCGATATTTTCTCCCAGTTTCGCTCCCAACATTAGGCGATACAATTACGTTATTGTTCGCTAATTTATCGGTCCCGTATCAGCATGACCGTCAACGAAGCGAAGGGTGCAATGAGGGGGAGCGCGACATACTGTAGAGCCTGTTAGAGCCTGTAAGTATAAACGGCGAGTTGAGGCTTCGAGACAAAAGCAGAGGTTCCGAGGCTCGGAGCAAGCCAGAGGTGCTCGCGTATTCGTGCGGTGTGGAGTGCGTGTGGCGGGTATCAAAAGCCCCGCAGAAAGTGTCCTGGGAGGAAGGGGTTGATCGTGTGGCATCCGTCACTAGATTTAATGGTAAAAATGAAGCCCGCACACTGTGGATATCTTAACTGGCCACGTTATTTCCTCCTTATCTATCGTACATGCATGTATGTATGTACAACGTACGTATGCGTGAAATGTGATTTATTCACGCATTCATTTTGTACATACATAATTTGATCATGGAATGAGATCGATATGCAATACATAATTATCACGCTTATCTCAATCCACTGCAGCGATCTACGCGGCTGGATCTGTATGAACATACATACGATGACGGATTAAATTCTAAATGAACACACGATTTTTCCTGCTTTTAAAAGAGTGAAAAGAAAATTATTGAAAAAAAAATTGAATCGCGTTGGCTATTCACTCTCTTAGCAAACGGGAGACGTGCAGCTGTGCCAACAGCGGGTCACATCTACTTTCAACATTAAAACGGTCGTCTTGCACAGTTTGCACTGAATCTATTTCTATTATTCAACAATGAAAAGCCGAACGGATTTTTTTTTTTTCACACCATATTGAAGTTAGCGACGTTATCGTATAACCATTAATGCTGAGGAAAGACCGTTATTTCACGATTTTTAAATTGTTTGCAATGCTTTAAACCGTAACAAAACAAAACACACTCGTATTCTGAAATCTTAATACCTTGAAAATCATTGTTAAATTAAGAAAGTAGCTATTTCCCTCCCAATGTTTCCTTATGATAAAGTTACTAACTTCAATCTCGTGTATTTTCACGCATTGATCTTGGCAACAACGCGATAACGATTTTTCATACTAATATGTATACATATATGTTACACGTATGCACGTAATGTGTGCAGAATATATCGAGAATCTTTTTTCTAACATACAAAATTGATAATTTCACTTTTTTTTTTGCTGGATAAAGGAAAAATAAAAAGCTCGATATTTATATTATTATAAGGATTTATCGTTACATTTATTATTTACTTAATTCTTTCATTATATGAGCACGCATACGTGTTAATAATATTGACTATCTGTAATCCTTTTCTGCAGTGACGGTATTGTAATAGAGCAGAGAGTAAAAATGTCGGAAGGAAAGAGGTGGAGAGAGGAAGCGTTAAATATGGCATAACAAGGAGATTTGGATCGCTTCATCTTTAACATTGGTGTCCGTTTGAATTATAATGAATCTCAACATGGATGGATTTCGTCTTCACCATCTGATCTCTGGCCCTATAGCCAATCTATTGCAGTCAAAATGGATTAAAGAGTAAGACGTTACGTCACGAATTTACATTGGGGATAGTAAACTTTGAATGGTAGAATGACAAGTAAATTATATACGCTATGTCATACGAATTAAAATAAGTGTCCTGTAGGTTTTCATCCTTCTTTGCTAACAGTGAAGTATTACTAACCAGTTTTGTAATTTTAACTACGCATGTTAGAATTCTAGAATATTTCACCTGGTATTTGGACAGCAATTCTCGACTTTATTTTTTAATGTTATAACATTCAAAGATCAGATTTTACCCAAATATGTCATGAAATCTCTCCAACGATTTAGGCCTTCCACTGAAATCACTGAAGTTCATTTCTTGCCTGCTGAATGTGTATAGAGGATGATAATAATAATAGAGTATTTTAAGTAGATTTTCTACTTGCTATGCTTCCATTTATTTATGAGGACGAAGTTAGTAACGTACATTACTGTAACAACGCATGCTTAGGAAACATCTTTACATCGCACCTTCAGGATTATCTGAGAGTTAGTAAATCATACTAAACAAACATACTTATAACTTGAAATACCAACTTTTTGATAATCATTTTAAAATTACACAATAATCAACTTTTCTCTGATATTTCGTTACCTTAACGTTACTCACTTCAATCGCACGTTTATTTCCATTTCGAACTGAAATACGTCTAGTTATTCGTTCTAGCAAATTGCGTATTCAAATTTATACTTGGCATAGTTAAACTATTTTCTAATAGTGGCTGTATAAGTTTGCTGATAATTACTGGCCTTTGAAATTTGTGGTGAAGACAAATTTCAGTCTTTATTGTACTTTAGTTTGGCATTAGATTTGGTGTATGATATACAGGTAGTTGTGATCAAAGACTTTGCTTATGTAATAAACTCATCAGATTTAATGTCCTCTTTGTAGTTTATGTAAGATTTATGTAACTTGGGAATATTTATGTAACGTAATATCCTGCACAGTCAATCTAATTAGGGGGATAGTGCATGAAATAGGTTTCTTTGGCGCATGATTTTATTACCATTATTGTTATGCAATTCATGTAAATTAATTTAGCAACAGGACATTATGCGTGGAAGTTTCAGTTATTCTTGGTAAAAATTTGCAGCTTTACAGCTTTTAAATGCGTTCGGTATTTAGCTACACGCGTGTTTCTCGAGCCTGTGAACCTCTAAATAATTATATTATCAAAGAGCCCTCGATCAGAAAGTTTTATCTCACTCAACAGAAGCTTTCATATGTATAATAATTCCAATTTGTGTATGATTTTAGTGAGTAGAGAGAGATTCTGTGTTGTAGCTAACTTCATGTGTATACAATTCCCCTCGCTTTTATACATTGATAAATATATACGTATTAAATTTAATTAAGTAAATAAACGCATGATCAGCGGGATCATGGAAATACACAAGTTTTGTTTGATTTATTGAATGATTGATTTTACAAACGTATGCAAATTTTCCTAAAAATTATTAACGAACGTATAATAATTCTGAAACATAGGTGTATGTGTATATTAATGCATGCGCTTGCGAATGTGCGATATTTCTTGATTTTAACATCGGTAAGCCGATACGTGCGTCATAGTGCACAAGATGTAAGAGAAAATGCATGATGATTGAAATTTTTTATAATCCAGGAGCCGCAGTCTTCTGTATAGATTTAGACGGTGTCGCACACACTCTTGAAGGTTTCCAAGTCGACAGAAACTTCCGCTATTTAACCCTGTAGTGATTGATTTCCATATAATTGAAGTTATGTTGTAAAACCAATTCTTGAAATTTTTCTTCTGATTATATGCTTATCACAAAATTAATCTGGTCCTTTGACCTTTATTTATGATTTTCCGTTTCTACTGTTATTATCATTATTACAATTATTATCTTTATCGCTATGATTATTTCGATTATTATTATCATCATTGTTTGTGTTACTATTTTTTTTTATTTAAATCGAGATGAAATATATACACTGAAAGGGAATATTAGAAGTCAATTGACACGACTTTGGTCACATTATGGCAGCTGTTGACCACACGATTAGCATGTTTTCTCTTCGAGGCAGTAAATTTGCTCCAATTACACGTAATGTGAGCCCCGTTTTATTGTAAACTATAGTAAGGGATAAAGTTCTGCATTAGAAAGTCACAATACTACTGCCTGATCGGATGATTTCAATACTTATCATGTTACGATGGGTAATATCTCAGGGCAAATCAGAACTAATTTCACAAGTAATTATGCAACAATTGTTGCAAATTTAGTGTAAACATACGTACATCGCAGTACAAATGTGAGAAAAAAAAAATTGTGAAACCAATAAAGTGATGAGTAAATCAAAAAATAATCTTCCAAATCATAAGTAAGTCATTAACAGAGATTAATGATGTAGTCAAAGTAATCAATTTCATATACATATACGTATAACTTTGCGCTACGATTATGGAAAAAATTTCAGATGAATAAACGAATAGAAAGTCGAATAGTTTTTCGTCAACAAGTTTCAGGAAAAAAAAAGGATTAGATTGCAAACATTGACAAGTAATTATAGGCGCAAATTCATCGACTAAGGATTGCGGAACGTAAATATATTAGAAAGTAAGTATAATTGTATTTATTGATTGTATGAGAAGAAGAAAAAAGTTGAAAAGTAGATAAATAAATTGGTAGGTCATTCATAGTTCAGTGTGAACCATTTCTAATGAATCGACGATGCCTCTTTGAACTATTAGCAAATCGGAAGGTTTTTCTTTTTCAAGCTTGACGCATGTTTGATATTGTAACACGTGCGATGTGCTCAACATAAATTCTGCGAGACTGCAGAAAAACAGGGGTAAACAAATGATCTGTCCGTTCATATGCACAATATATATGTTAGATTAACAGCGTGCTTGCATATTGCACGTAACGAGCAAGAATGACTAAAAATAATCGATTTTAAATTGAATCGATTATTTTCAAACTAGATTAATCGACCGAATCGATTATTTTTCTTCACAATCGGTTTTTGTTTTTTACTCCCATGAACGATGCAATACATTATCAATTTATGTGACTTCCATAGTCTTACTTTCTAAGTAGCTATTTGATATATTAATTGAAAGATAAATGAATATTTTTATCTGAAATTGAAGAATACTTTGAATGAAACTATAAATTATAAAAAAATATTTGCCGCCATTAGGACTACATACTGAAAACGAAATTTTTCTTTCAAACGCACCGTTTCATAAAAATATGAAATAATCGATGAATTTTTAACAATTCGATCGATTTTTTTTTCATGACTCGATTATCTTTAGCTTAATAGTCATCACTTTTACTTGAAACAGAAAATTTGTTGACCTTCTTGGGAATAATATTTGGAAGGAATGTAAATAATTTTTAGAGAAATTACTGACGTTACGCATGTGATTAACAGAATTTATATTTGTACAATTTGCTGCAGAGTCAAATGGATGAATCCAAGAGCGTCGACCAACGAGGCTTATCAGCCAACCTCAGTAGAACACATAGCGAATGTCGTTACTCATGGGATGTGGGTGATGCCTTCGCTTCTGGCTGGTATAACGCTTGTCCAACGCTCCTCGACGCAAATGCAACTCATCTCTGCTCTGGTATACGGAACTGCGCTTCTTCTCGTCTTCACAATCTCCACGTTTTTCCATAGCGTACATTACTGCAATCATAACAGGTAACGCCGATGTTCGTTACTTGTGTAACGCACGTTGTACCGAGCATCTCGCTGTTCCTTACTTATTCCACTATTTTCACCATTATTTCTAGGCAGCTTAAGGATGCGCTACATCGATGCGATCGTGCAATGATATACGTCTTCATAGCAGCAACATACTTCCCGTGGTTAACGGTTAAAGATTTTTCGGACGACGGATTATTGATAGCAATGCGTTATCTTGTTTGGATTATGGCGATGCTTGGTATTCTATACCAACAAATCTTTCATGAGCGTTTCAAAATGCTCGAGACCATCTTTTATCTAGTCATGGGAATCGGACCCAGCATTGCGATCATCAATATTGTAAGTGTTTGACTTCTCTGGTGAACAAAATTAAACATTAATTTGTCCCTCTTTTTGAATATCAAATTCGGACTATAATTTTTTAAGTCAAACAATTATATTACAATCCAATGTTTTTATTACAGACAGAAATCAGCGGTATAAAAGAGCTAAAAGTTGGCGGTCTGATATACGTAGCAGGCGTTGTATTCTTCAAATCGGATGGACGTATACCATGTGCGCATGCAATATGGCATCTATTCGTGGCTGCGGCAGCAGCGTTCCACTACTACGCAATATTGAATTACCTTTATCCCAGTTCAGAGAACTTGGATCTGAATGTATCAGCGGGATCACTTCATTCTGGTGTTTTGGAATCTCACTTGGAGCTTTAAGTTTGAACGTAAATTGTAAATAATAGATAGAAATCAACTTTGCAGGATATGGTAAAGCCAGATCTGTTAGTCAGCAAAGACGCAATAGTTGAATTACCAATGCACAGTCTGATCTTCTTGCCACATAGCTCTCTAATATTCGAGGATACAAACCTTGATGATATCCAGTAGTATAATGCTCACGGCTTTGATTTAAAAGAAGCTTGTATCACTTGAAACGTGAAAAATGATGCTTCGAGATTCCGAGAACTGTGCGTTCTCAATGTTTTTGTTCACATTTTTTCAAATCGTCCACAAAATTTATTCGAAAACTAACCGACTGTTGACCAATTCCTTTAAACAAATTTCTCGATCCTAAATATCATAAATTACAGGTGAAATTTTACACTGTAAATATATAAACATGTTTTATATAATTGTAAAATTGTTTTCGTCAACTCTCACAGGGTATATACCTTCTTGAATCAACAAATGTTGATAAAGAATTCTCAATTAGATATCGAAGTATGATATCCATATAGATTGATAATAAATTGCCAAATTTTTAGGATATTTCAGAATCTCATTGCTAATTTCTTAAAGAATAGTAGCTCTAATAATTTGTTATTCTAGTGAAACTAGTGTAAATGAAAACGTGATTCTTTGCGGTAAAATACGCATAATTACAATTGTTCTATATTCTCTAAAAAAAAAAATACTAAAGTGATGTATGAAATCATTACTCATTAGGTAAAAAGAAATATATATATACGTAGCTGAATTCAAATTTATGTAGTATCGTACCGAAAGCCTCAAGCTCACACGATACTGAATCTACATCACTTATAAACATTGGCTCGTTTAGTTGACACGCAAATTTCTTCCATATGATTTTTTATTTCTTTTGCTCAATAATACGAAACATATTTACTCTCGTCAATCTAGCAGTAGACATTTGTCCTCCGTAATAATATACATGATTAGGCAGAAACATTTATTAATGATTTAATCGTATAAATGATAGTAATCTTGACTTTATTATATTACTCATATTACTAACTTGTTAGGTATAAATATTTGAACCAATTATTCTCCGGTAAAAATTATTCGAACTCCGCGGTTGCAAAGGTTGTTTCTTCTGTTTGCCAAAAGTATTTGTTCAAAATCCAGCTAAAATATAGTTTAGAAGAATAGATATTATTGTTGTTTACTTTAATGTTTATCGTAGCTTATGAAGTTTGATTGCGCCAAATAAGCAAATATCTACATTTAATAGTCCATGAAGAGTCGAATAGGTCAAATTGTAATAACATACACTCCCCGTGTAATAAGATGTCCTTTATAGAATGATCTGGTGGTATCATAGATTTTTTGATTCTTCCATCCGAATATAAATACTTGTAGTAATGTTATGAATTCCAAAAAATTACAAGCAAGTACATAAGGTAACGATACGTAATAGTTTGAAGAGCATGATATTCTAGAATATAATAACTGGTGAATTCTCCAATGAATCCATTTGATGGATGTATTTGACATTTGTAAATTAATTATTATATATTTATAATCATTACCCACTTTTTAGTGCAATATTTAGCCTGTAAGGCATATTCAAGATTCTTATTGGAATTGTCGCTTTGCAATGCGTCATCTAGCGGGAAAAAATGTAACTAATACAATCAGGCTAACATCTGAGCGTTGACCGTATTTTTTCCGCGTGTGGATGGTAGAACAGGTATATTATTGATTATGTTTGATTAATTTATGTGACATGAGTAATTTGAAACCCCAATAATTACGATTTGCCTCGATTAAAATTAAGAACTTAGGTTATATGGTGATAAAATGGCGCCGAAAACCAGGCTCTGTGTCATGAGGACATTTTTCAATACTAATGTATTCTTCTTTAGTATTGCAAGCCATGTCATTATTATTGCAATTTCGACAGACAAATTCAGAATGGGAAGCGTGAATTACATTGGTTTGGCCAGGCTAGTATGTAATTCAAAATTTCCAAAGACTAGACAAAAGCTACGATCTTGTCTATTGTAAAATTTTCCCACCTTAGTTAAAAAAAAAGAAAAATTTCCTGGAAACTAAAATCAAGTATCTTATTATTTTCATATTGTGTTCATTCGCTATACGTTGTAAAGAATTTTATTTTCTTATTTACATGTGATTCTATAAATTATTTGTTAAGTTAATATTATATTCAATTAAAAATTAATCACACATTCATTCCCTTATAGAATCGTTAATTTTTAATTGGAAAATTGAACAACAAAGAAGAAGAAGAAAAAAAAACACAAGCATTCATTCACATAATTTATTTTCTGTTTAATTATCTCGAAAAAAGATGATTCACGATAATAAACGATACGTATTATCATGGTCATTGCATGGAAAAATTTTCGCTATGGTAGCATCATGGATTGTATTGTACCAAAATGGTCACGAGTAGAAGAATACCAAAAAATACGAAATGACTTTGTAAATGTAAGCTGCTATATTGTCATAATTCAGTAAAGCGAATCTCAAATAATTTTTAATTTTCAATCGCATGTGAGACAGGAAATTCGTTTATTCTACGTCACATCCTTGCTATGCATATATTTATATGTGTATATATACACAAGTCTGAATGTAATTCTTAAATATAAATAAAAAATTGGGGAACATATTGATTAAGTAATTGGTAACTGATAAAATTATGCTCATATTGAAAATAAAATAACTAGCAAAACTTCAAGATTGCGAAGAACGGTGTGAGCTTAAAATATGAGCATATGGTAAATGATGCGTAATATATGTGATCAATTCTATGTTAGTACCAATTTTTTTCACAATGAATATGCATATGTAACCGGATACTCTTCGTAGGTAGAGAAGGATTATGAATTATAATGGAGTCATGCGTACTGTATCGTATTGATTTCCTTATCCTATATGTATACTGCATTGACCCATGCGCTTATGAGCCAGTTCATTCAATTCTAATGAACAAATCTTGGCTCGAATTACATAGTACACCGATCATATGAGAATCATTTAACATTTCAATTGTGTGTAAATTTCTTCGATCTAGTCGACGTGTCATTCCACAGAAACATAATAAATATAGTAGTATGATTTTGAATCGTCAGTGCTAACGAATATAATTCAAAATGATCCAATCGATGTTGAAATTTCAATCAATATTAATATTGCAATTGGCAAAGTACGTCCAATACTTTCCGAATTTCATATTCGGACGTTTTTTCGACTCACGTAACGATCCACACGAATGTATTCATGCAGGTACACAAATATGTTATGATTTGTACCAAAAATGGAAAAAAATTGACAAATTTGTGCAAGTTACAGGGAAAGTAAATAAATGATAATATAATTAGTTATTCGTCTTCATTATTGTCGCAAATCTCGGTGTATGTATGTGTGCATTAGGGTGCAGGCCCTTGATGTAGTTGTTTTTTAATTTTTATACTTCCAGGAGCTTAGACGTTTTCAAATTGATGAGACAAAAATTCCCTTATTCAATCTCTTTTAGATAGTCTCTTTGTGATCGAAGTATCTCATGAAACTAACATGGGAAAAACTTTTTTTGCTCTTTCAAATTTTATAAGTCGTTGACTAATATACCGAAAATAATAGAAAATACACATTTTTGTAGAAAACTGAACGTTCTACAAAAAAGTTCTGATGCATAAAATTCGTGAATGAAAGCGTTCATAAGTTAATTAACGAATTTTATTAAACTTTGAACGTTGATGATGATGATCTTGATTTTCAGGGAATTTTTTTATTAATTTGAAAGCGTTTAAGCCCCTAGGAGCATAAAAATTCAGGAACACCCTAGTGTGCTTAGATGTGGAATAGTGATGTATGACTTAACACTTCTCCATTTCAAATTCTTCATTTATGACCGCACGGTAACCTGGCAACGGGTTTGCTTCTCAATGTAAACACACCTGTCACTGTTACATTTCTGAAGGCCAAGTAATGCACGTATCTCACAAGCATGGCCATGTTAGTCTAAAGCTGGATATACGTTTAAAGAAATGAAAAAAATGTGCCATTTTTTTCTCACTATTTTCGTAAATCAATTAGATTTTATATTCAAAGAAATCCGCCATAACGTTTATTTATATATTTTGATTCCTTCTTAAAATTTTCTTTTAATAATAGTTATGTAATTAAAAAAAAAAAAGGGTAAATAATGCTTCAAAAATCTGATGTCAAAATTACCTCGACGCGCCTGAATTAGTAAATAAATTGAACTTCGATTACAATAAACAATGGAGAAAGTAACCAGTGACGATACCTCGATTTCCGAATCAAATGGAATTTTCAACAAGTTACCACCATGGCTTGTAGAAATGACTGAGTATGTTCACTTATGATAATAATTTTCATCAATTATTTCTCACACCTCTAGCGATCTCACAGTTTCCATCGACGTGATTACCTTCTATATATAATCATCGCCTAATTTGTGTAAATTTTTTACCAACGTAAATTACAAAGAATTTGTTCCACTTTTAGGAGTGTGAAGAAACTAAAAACGCCAGAAGAAAGACTGAACCTTCTATCGTGCAAGCCATTTGCATCCGACGAACTATCGATCAGCCCAGCTATTTGTTCGATGATTACCGGTGTTACAGAAAAAAGAAACAGGTATTTATGATTATTTCTATATCGGCAGATGAATTTGAAACAAATTGCCGCGTTGAAAAATACTGCAATTAAACAATGGATGTTTTTTTTCATATATTTTCATATTTGAATTTAAAATGTATTTCCACACTGTTACTTAGATCATACGAAGAGCCACGTCGACTGTCATTTGCAGTTGAAACTCCCGACGGAGTTGGCGGCTGTATTATTTTACAGTCATCGACAACCACTTCACTTCCAAATACACCGAACGACGAACATGAATTTTCACGAACCTACTCGGCACTCTCAGCCTTCAGTTTACCCGAATCGAATGAAAACAAGTTCGCAATGTTGGATACGTACCTGGAAAAAAAAGATGTCCAGGAAGCTGTAGATTCTAAGAGTGGGGTAACAAGTTTGGAATGTTTACGCTCCTCTTCAGAGTCGAAACCATCTGCCGAAACTGAACAGCTGTTAGATCGTACCGTTCTAGACAGAAAACCAATCGAGAGACTCGCTGCTAATCATTCGACCATTGACGTTCAGATAAAGAAAACTAAAAGAACGACTCGACAGCAGCAGCAAGTCACTGGAAAATCTTCGAAAATTCACATACCACCCTACAGACGCACGAGTACTAATTTATTAGAAGAGGAAACTGGTTTGAATTTACCTATCGGTGAGTATTCGTTAGTTATTACAGTTGAAGTTTGTTTTTTAAAATTTTTTCTCACCAAGTCCCTGCCTTCCTCAAAATCATTATTGCATTAATATGTGAGAATCGTATTGATGGGATGAGAACAGTTTATTTTTATGACGATGTTTTAATTTGCACAGGAGTAGTGAGAAGGAAGCAAGATTATTTAGCTGGAGTTGCGTCAAGAGGAGATATTCGAGTCGAAATTGGAGACCCTGTTCGGGGCGATGAAAAAAATATAAGCGGAAATAAATTAAGAACTGAAACTACAGTTTCTGCACCTGCGTCTATTTCACAGCAGATAAATGACAGTAAATTACCAATAACAGATAAAGTTGCAAAATTGAATCTACAAGCTTCTAGAAAACCAGCTCTCACCGAGGTTGTTAAAAAAAGTGTGCAAACTGATTTAAATCAAGCAGAAAGTAGTCCAAACTCACTCTTGTCCAATTGTAGGCGACCCTTGTATCACTATGAGCGAAATCCACCAAAAGGTAGGTAATGCTCGTTGTAAAAAATTGTCCGATGCGTCGTATCAGACTGTTTCAAGCATGATGTACAATAAATTTACCGTCAAAACAATTCGTGTTGCATTTTGATTGAGCTACCGATTACGATTATGCTGTTCAGTTCTTAATCTATCCTAGTGAAAATTCTTCTCTGACATTTTTACACTTGAGAAATTTCACAAGGTAATAGAACATCGATGGTTTTCAGAGAAATATTTTCACCAAGAAGCAGAACGATATTTCGTGTATTAAATATAACGCTGCCATACAAATCCGCAAACATCTTGATTTAAGCTTTGACTTGCCTTATACACGAGAGAGAAAATATTGGCTCTATTTTGGTAGGCAAAATGATGCTTGAACAGTTGTGTAATAGCTACGGCACGTCGTTATCTGGTTTCAGAAAAGTCTATTGCTCACGATTTCATAATACCTGAACTACCGCATGGAACAACGCTTGTCATAGATATTTTAACAACATGGGGTGACAAACACTACGTAGGGCTCAACGGAATTGAGATATTTTCTGATATAGGTGAACCCGTATCCATAAGCAAGGTGAAACTTTCAGTATATCCGCGTCCAAAATCACCCTTACAACAAAGACTTGTCGACTTAGTGGATTGAAAATAAGACGCCTACTCAAAATGAGGTCGCTATTTTATTTCTGTTTTGTACCAAGAAATGTAGATGATCTCTTTACGTTTCCAGATATGGGCTGACCCTTCGGATATAAACATCTTACCAGAGTACAACAACGATCCACGTGTTGTCGCCAATTTAATTAACGGAATAAATCAAACTACAGACGACTACAACTTGTGGCTCGCTCCGTATACAAGCGGAAGCCATCATTACATTCACATGACGTTTGAGACGGCAGTCAATGTTGCAATGTTCAGAATTTGGGTAAGATTTTAATGTAATGTTACGATTGCTTTTCATTGTATTTTTCATCTCATATCGATTGAGCTGAAAATGAGACGATGTTGTCACTGCGCTAACTTATTTTCTTCCCAGAACTACAACAAATCCAGAATTCATTCTTACAGAGGAGTTAGAGATGTTAAAATTACACTTGACGACGTCGTTATATTTGACGGAGAAATTGCCAGGGCATCCGGAGGTGTGTTTGGCAACATTAATTCGTTTGGGGATGTAAGTATTCGTGTATTGTTGTGTAAATCTTTCCAACATTGTCAATATCAGTACTCGTTGATATTCACGATCGTCGTTCAATTTTAGACGATCCTCTTCACTACGGATGGAAACATTTTGGAGCTGATATCGAAACACGATGCGATGTATTCTTTCGGTACAGGTGAAATAGAATCACCGACAAAGGAAACGGATCGACCAATAACAACTGATACAGGCGTTAGTAGGCAAATTTAATTAACCCTCGCTACATTATTTTTTGCATAAACGTAAAGAATTTATCGCATAATGAACAGGAAGGACGTCCGCTGACCTGTGCCAGCTCTAATCAATCAAACTCGTCTAAGTACAGCAGTAATATTTTTTCGTACATTTGCAAAGAGGTTGAACTAGTTCTTCTTTCTAATTGGGGACATCCCAGTCTCATCGGTAAGCTCTAGTTTGATCCTATAATTTGTTTTCTCATTTTATGCGCAATTTTTCACTTCTGGTAATTCATTCTTCTGCGATTCACAGGGCTGACTGGAATAGAGTTGATAGGTGACCAAGATACCACAATTTCTTTAACACAGGCCTCGGTGTCCTGTAACGATGGAAGCACGCATCTCAATCGATTGATTGATGAAAATAACTTGACTACA
Source organism: Diprion similis (assembly GCF_021155765.1). Taxonomy (NCBI): domain Eukaryota; kingdom Metazoa; phylum Arthropoda; class Insecta; order Hymenoptera; family Diprionidae; genus Diprion; species Diprion similis. The sequence continues at coordinate 14,515,481 of NC_060114.1, forward strand.
GAGCCTAGCCACATGTGGGCGACTTATTTTTCACAAGGCGATATCCCGACATTAACGATTACTTTTCAAACAGAGATATTTTTTACTGGAATCAGAATTTGGAACTACAATGCCTCCTTGGACCTTTCGTATTGCGGGGTCAGTTGCTTAAGTCCTGTTTTCGTAAGGAACTAGTCTCATGGTTCATAACATTTTCGTCATTTTATGGCTGTACAAAGTTATCTGAATAATTTAGATGAAGTTATAAAACATTGAACGATATTCATAAATTTTAACGCGGCAAAACATATGGTAAATTATTTATATTCAGGTGAGGCAAATGCTCGTTAAATTGGATGGGAAATCAGTGTGTAACGATCGTGATGGTTTTATGTTAAGAAGAGCACCGGGTAGTTGTCACTACGACTTTCTGCAAGAAATTAATTTCGCTAATCAATCCGCGATATCAGAACCATCGAAACATCGGATTACGTCGAACGATTCGTTTCTCATATGTAAGAATTTAATTATATAATTTGAAAAAATATTGGCCTTATTTCATAATTTTCAATCAAAATCTACCAGCGAATCACATGTGTGACAATGCCGACTACGAAGCTCCGATGATGCCGCAAGGATTCGTATATCAGGTGATCATCTTTTCAACTTGGGGCGATTCTTATTACGTTGGCCTGACCGGTATCGAAATGTACGATTCCAGTGGATACATGATTAAATTAACGAAAGACAGTGAGTTTTACACAGATACGAACTTATATTTGAACAAATAGTTATTCTAAACTTGTGAAATTTATATGCCTGTAGCTACTTCACGTTGGTTGTTTTTCAGATATAACGGCCTACCCAGAAAGTGTGAACATAATCGAGGGAGTAGACAACGATGTTCGGACTCCTGACAAATTATTAGATGGTGTAAACGATACCACAGATGGTCATCATATGTGGCTGGCTCCGATTTTACCAAATCAGGTAAATACTTTTTATTACTTTTCGCTGAGACGGTAACTCACAACGTGGTGTTTTATCCCCTCAAAGAATGTTGTCTACTTCTTGCAGTTGCAGGTTTCAATATAAGATGTATTTAATGTAAGATTTTTAGATCAGTGAATATTTTGTTTTAGACCAACAGAATTTACATTATCTTTGACTCTCCAGTTATGGTATCTGCTATTAAAATGTGGAACTATAAAAAGACTCCACAGCGCGGAGTTAAAGAATTCGCTGTGAGTAAATTGAGCAATTGTATTTGTTTAAGAGATGAAGTTTTTTTTATTATCTGAACACGAAATTTATAATGCAACGAGAGAATTTTAATCTACAGATATTAGTGGACGATTTGTTAGTCTACAATGGTGTTCTGCATAGCCACATTTCTTGTGGCACCATATTGTTCAATGGTAGTAAGGATGATGCCTCTGAAAATCACAGTTTGATTCAGTAAGTGTAGCTGTAAGACATAACGTCATCATTCAGGTCTTACATAATCTAGACTGAGTGAAATATCCGATATCAAATATAAATTACCAGATATTTCCTGAATCAATTTATTGTATAGAAAAAACTTGAGACGTTGATAACAAGTTATTTCTCAAACTGTTTGCCTGTGAACTCGAAATTATCTCTAATTGCAAATATGAGTGAGTAATTCTATGAGCTTCTGAATGAACGTTTCAGAAGTGGACAAATTGGCCAGGACACCAAGCTTTTAAATTTGGATAGACGAGCTACGTCAGGTGGAGACTGTTATGCAGATCCATTGCTGCGACCACATACATCACTCATACAGGCCAATGTACGCAATAATACAACACCTAACATGTGATTGATATTCACAACAGCATGAAGGTTTAATAGACTGCATTAATTTTGGAACGATTGTGTGATTACATTTTAATGAGTACGAGCTGTTCACATATGCAATTTGATGTTGGAACACCAAATTCTGATGGAGTTCCAGAGAATTTGACTATCTAAGTCTTTTTCTAATATGTATCTGAGGTTTGGGGGGGGCGGGGGAGGGGTGAATAAATATTTCTTTAATACTTTACTATGCAGCTATATCAAAATGTAAAATTACTGTGAATTAGGATTTTTGTATGTTCGTAATAGATGCCATTACGCATGTATACATGTAGGTATGGATATCAGCCTACTAGGTACCAATAAGAAGTTATTCACTGCCATTGCAAAAAAATGTTTCTTGTAATAAGTCATATCCCATTGCGACTGAAATTAGCATTGAACAATAGTTGGTTATAGATGCGTAAGTTTGATTTTTATTTAATTTTCTCATTCCATGCATTGATTTCGAACCTAATATATTATTGTAATGGATTTTATCCACATCAAAGGAAAATTTATTTCTCTGCAAATTGTACAAATGTTGTAATAGATAACAATAAAGATTGGACTACCTTGCATATTATAGTTACATTGCGTAACTGTATATACAAAAATTCAATCATTTTCCAACTATAGATTTGATTATTTTTCATTTATTTATTTCCACATTTATTGCATAAATTATTTACAAGTCCTTATAGGTAAATCGTTAACCGCCGGTGTAACTTTTGATCTTGGACAAACTGTAGTATATGCATTGACAATGTATGTACGTGAATGTGCTTACATTTATTCACTAATAATTATTTATTTATTCACGTATGCAATACATGTATAGAATCTGACAGAAGAAAAGATAGGATAAATAAAATAATCTGTCCATGTGTATGTTTATGTAAATTAACAAAAACCTATAGAAAAAAAAAACAAAAGATGTACTAACTAAATAAATTCAATCTTTTAATTTGATCTTATCAAGATTCGCAGTCAAAATCTTCATGAACGAATTTTTCATAAGGTGGATAAAGTCGATAATCCATTTTTAATGTTTACTCATTTCATACATATACTAATATAATATAAGTAGTTATACATCAGAGCATTTATTATAGTTTCGCGACCAATCAACGGAGGGTGACGTATTCGAATCCAGTCACCTGATTGGCTACTCTCAACTCATGGTAGGCTGTATCCGCAGCAACTTCACACGACTCAAATAACCGCCGCATTTGTCAACTCTATTTCAGTGGTTTGTCAGCATTCGTCTGTCACAGATCGACATTGCTAGTATAAGGTTTGAGTTCCGTAAATCTGGTGCGTGTGACATTTGCTACGCTCTGCAAGTGAAATTGGAGGCCCGAATCCTTCTACGATTACGGTAATCAAAATAAGTATCGTGCCGAGGCCGAGAAATGTTAAATCCTGAACTATGCCGACAGGTTTTTTCACCGTATGACGGGACAGAATAAAGTTTGGTACGAAAAGAACTTTGTTGTGGTTTGTGACAAACGTTATTATTTGTATGTTGTGTGGTGATACGGGAGACATTTCGTGTGATTTTAATATGTTTTGTGTGTGAAGTGAGCGGACAACGACTTCCGAGCGACGGCCGTCTTGCATAAGGTAACAAACTGGTTTAGACCTGTTAGAACGTAACTTATTGCAGGGACCTGTTATGCCGATTTCGGCGTGCTCGATTTTGCGGGTCACGTGAGACACTGATTTACTAAATGTATATCTATTTCTTTGACCGGCCAACTTATATGTTTGAAGCATTTGTTAATGAAGCCAGCGATTAAAATTTACCAATATTATATAAATTATATGTGCAATCATGAATATTAACTAGATTAGCACTTTGTCAATAAAGTCGAAACTTATACGAAGATTATTTGCAGATTGAAAGCTTGACCAAAACTCACCGAAGGTATACCGAAGATTCTACAAGTTTTCTGCAATTGGTAAGTCCTTCCTGTTATGAAATATTTCGACTCTTTGCCATTTGATGGACTGAAGAACGTGACAAAATATTGAGTCTTTCTGAAAATATCTTGTCGCATTGACATCACACACTTCAACCTGACTAGTTTTTTATGTATGATTAGATTTGCCCCCAACTAGTATATATACCAATACTCTGGAGTATTGTCTTTATGAAATGTGTATGCACTTGTCTCTTTACTGGTATTTTTTATCGACGGTTTTTTCGTCATTCATTTACCGAAGCAGTTTCATCAATTCAGCTGTGAAAAATTGGTTGCTTCTTGTCTTTTCTTTGATTATCTAGTAAAAACTGGAACATATTAAGAAATAGATGATACGATGTGTAACTAAGTCATTATATCTCTGCAGATACAACAGTATAATAAGTCGACAAATCACCGTGTGATTTTTTATGAATGATTACCTTCGCGAAAGGGACTACTAAAGAAATTCAGGACAAATAAATTTGTAAAGGTAGAGAACGGAGTGTTTTGAGAAAGGATAAGTAGGAGTCTCGCCCTTTTTGGTATGCTAAGTACCTTCAGTCGTATCGGTATGCACCACCACCTGTGTCACGTATATTGTCTGTGCTTTGTTTGCCAGCATCAAACTATTACAAATTCTTGCATCTCTCAAATTCGAACTAAGTGGACCTCTCTTATTTCTATGATGAAAATACAGTCAATTTTTCTGCATTGATAGCGAATCAAATTTAGTAAAGCATGAATATTCACCTTATCTGTGAAGAACTTGTGCTTGATTGAATGGACAATATATTCTGTGATATCTCCATGTCAACTTGGGGTGTAAAGATATGTAGCACCGCGTCTGAAGGCATTGTGTTTGTGCTCCATTTTTCTCTGTATTCTTTTATTTATGAATCTCTTTAACGCCAGCTCATGAGGTTGAAGTCCGTAATGTTAATCTAATGATGCGGTAATAGAACAAATCGTTATTTCGCTACTTCATGATTGTCTGAGACTCAGTAAACTGTAACAAAATGGAATATACTAATGATTTGCAATCGCAATTGCTGCAAGTTCTAAGATTTTTAGAATAGTATATTGTTGGTTAGTACTTTGTTATGTTAACGTTACTTACTTCAACCTCGTGTTAAAACTATTGAAAGATAAGAGTTTTGACAGTGATACCACCATCCAAAATCTTATATACTTGAGTGTTGATATCAAAGTGATCCAGAAATAGAGAACTCTGTGTGTCTACAGTTGAAGTAATTTGTCCTCTGTGAGGTTTTCTACAGTATTTTGATGTCAAATTCTAAAGTCTCATTTACAAATAAATTCAAAATGTGAACATGATAAAAAAAAACAGTAAAGAAAAATTTTGGCAGCCTAAAGAACCAAATTCTTGACATTTTTTAATTCCACCTAAACTTTATAGTCGTATACATTCCGGTAAATTTTGGTCACATAAATTCAGTTAGTTACTGAACGTGCTGAATGTCTTTGAAGTAGGACGACTCGGTACAGATTTTTTTCTATAATTTTACAAAAGTAAAGACACAGACATCGAAACTAGATATGTTTTGATTTGAAATAAACAACGATCGCGCCGCCGGCGCATCGTCAACTCATTTGCCGCGCATTTTGTCCGTGGACTTAATTCCTTCTGATTCTTTCCGGGAAACCAGAAACGGAAAACATCGTGATTTTTTCCACAATGTATGCTATCTCGAACTTCCTACACGTAGTGGCGATGACATCCGGTTTAATCACAGGATACAAAGTAACACGCAGTAATACATATATCCGGTTCGGAGAGGTCCGGAAAATTTTTATTCGTTATGTTAGGTGTCCACAGCGCTCTACTGGTAGCCACGAGCTAAAATTTTGAAAAGAGCTGAATCTCTAATTAAAATTTGATTGAAACATGAAATGAATAATTATTTTTCACTCGCGAAAGCTGTGACAAGTGACATCTAGACTCATCAGAAGGCAGCTTTAAACAGAGAATTTTCTTTTCACGGGTGAAAAACAAGTAAGAATCATGCCCCAAGTAAACTAAAATGAAAAAGTGTCCAGCGGAGGCTGTAATTAACAGTTCAAAAACTCTCCAGAATAGCGCTAGCGTTGTTAAAGGGTGTGGTATGAATGTAGCAGTTTTAGACGGATTGAAGTATGCCGAGTTTAAATATTTAATATTTTGGTGCCTAGAGTAGTTAGTGACAGTACAGTATACAATGCTCAACCATTTACGTAGTTCGAAATAATTTTGTAAATATAACCTAAAATAACTGATTTTTTCCCTCTTACTTCCTGGTTTACTGTCATAAAATTTTTTAAAATAACAGAATAATAATGGTAAAAATTTGTGTGGTGAAAAGTTGCTGAAATGGGCGTAAATCAAAATATCGGAAAAATTATTCTTCACTATTCTCTCTATTAATCACCTTAGTTGCTGTCTTATTTCTAACCAACAATATGTAAAATAATTTTTAATGAAATATTTACTTTATTAACGGTTATTTATTTTTATAATTTTTTAATGATTTATTGAACAAAAAATTTATAATCCCAAAAATTGATACTTGCGAAATTTTTTTTTATCTGCGGTAACGAAGCGGAAGTTTTCCTTTCCTTATCTATTCCTCTATCCTACTCTACTAACTTTGGTACTTTCTTTAAAATTCACCCTGTAGCTACCGTGGCGCCACCCTAATTTCACGCAGTTCGACGGACACTTTTCATATACAGGGTGTCCCAGACTAAAGTGCAAAAATTGATAGGGGTTGTAGAGAAGGTCGAACTGAGTGAATTAACCCAAAGAACATGAGGTCCCCGAAGTCGCGTTTGCGAGATACGACCGGTCCAAAAAGACCTGCTAAGCGCCGACATGTAGGCAACCGAATGCACATCAGGCAGCGGTTAGCGGTCTTGTTGATGCGCGCTTGACTATCAACGCGAAACATAACGCGTTCAAATTCACGAGTTTCAAACAGAAACACTCCTGACATTGAATTTTGCCGGCGGTATGTGTGCTTGGTTGCCTGAATGCCGGCGTTTAGCGAGACTTTTTTGACCGGTCATATCTCGCGAACGCGACTCCGAAGACCACATTTTCTTTGGGTTAATTCACTCAGTTCGACCTCCTTTACAACCCCTATCAATTTTTACACTTTAGTCTGGGTCACCCTGTACAGAGATAGTTTTCCTTACCTCTACCCTCTATAATGTGCGGGCACATTCTCAACTTATACCTAAGTTGTCTGTGTTCTCAAAGAGCGACGCGGCAGCGGATGCGCAAGAACTCACCGTGTCCAATGGGCGCTTTCCTCTTACGTCAATCTTCTCACACAACACGACACCAAGTTACTTCATTGGCCTATTTCGTTAGATCTGACCAATGAAATCACTTGGTGTCGATTTGTGTTGGAAAACATTTAAAAAGCATAGCGCCCCGTGTTTTCCAACACCATGTTTAACCCGAAGCGAAACTTGAATGTCAGGCATCTGTTGCTAGATTTGCTGTACATGGGTGAACATGAACATTGCAGTCTGCCACTTTAGGTGAATATAATAAGAAGTCGGGGAATCCCTTGTCGGACAATGTTATTCAATCGATCCGTCATTTTCGTACTAAATATGGATAACTCAATTCAAGAACTTGAATTCCTACGTGCTGGCCGATTATAACCCATAAAAAAAAATTTTCTATATACCGAACGTGTTGTCGAAATTGAATCATCAGAAAGAGATAAGATAAGAAAACAGATATTGTGTATATTTCAGAAGGAACAATGTTTTTTCTATTTTCGTTCTTCAAGAAAAAAAAACGCACCAAGACACCGGATGAAGCTTTGGATTACACAGTCGCCGAAGATGCTTTGGAAACATTGGCTGGTGGAAGCACAAATATCGAGCCTGTCAAATGCGCTCCGATATTGAACTTGCCCTATTCACCATCTCAACGTGAAACAGTAACGACAAGACTACTCCAAGGCGCATCAGAATCGAAATCTAGCAAGAGAGAAACAAAATTTCACAGCCAATCTTTGAAAAAATCAAGCAGCACAGAGGTTAAATTTTCTGTTTCAAATGTAACACCACCGAATCAAGAACACGTATCCGTTCCACGATATCATGTGGCATCTTCCTCTCGTGCAGAACAATCGCTCAGTACTGCTGCTGTTAGATTGTATCCTGATTTGAAAACTGTGGGTACAAAGACATGTTCCCCAAACGTGCAAAACGATCCTTGGACTCTTGTAGAAAACAAACAAACAGATTTAAGTCACCAGGACTTTACAGAAGCAGAAGACAGAAGAAGTAGAAGACTCAAAACCTCAGAAGTAAAAGTACTGAAATCAATACACGATATTGTTGGTGAAATTAAGTTCGAGATTCAGCCAAGGGTCGTTTTTTCCAGTGAGTTGGAAAAGAATTTTGAACAACTCAAAAGTAAAACTGTTAAAGATGTAACAATGATTATGTCAATGATCACCAATTCCTCGATGCTGGATTATGATTTTGACAAAGAATTGAAAGTGCAAAGTGAGTATTCCCATGTTACAAAATACGTCAAGCTGCAGTCATTCAAAGACGTCCAAAAGCATCTTGAGGAACTTAAAAAATCTATAAAAGGTCAAAGGAAAGGTCTAGCTTTTCCTAGTTATTTTGAAAAATTACGCTGCTACAAGGGAAAAAAAAGTGATATTGTTGACTGTGATTGATGAAATTTTAGCTGCTAAAGATTTAGTTACACGATCGTGCTTCACAAACACAACTCGCCAGAATAATTTTCTGCCTTTTGATTGATGGTATGAAGTGTTCTGATATCCTCTAAAAGACTGCGACTATCAGTTTGAAATTAAGTTACTGTGTTATGAATTTACAAAGAAAATTGCATTACTTCATCTTCCAGATATTAGAGTGCAATTTTACTATTATTTGATCCTATATACACGAGAGTCGTTTGTGATTTGGTATCTTGCGAACATTCTTATTGAATTTGCAGCTTAGGTCTTGCTATTCGATTGACAGAAAAAAAGCTTGATTGGTCAAAAGTTCTACTAATGTGTGAATATATTTACTCGTGAATTATTATATGATTTAATGATAGAAAGAAAGAAAACTTTGATTTGTACAGAAATTGCTTTATTTTTGTAATTGTATGATATTGATACATAGAAGAAGAATATTCAAATAAAATCATTATATTATTATATACCCAAAGTGTGATAATATTTGGGCTAACATTAATTTTCTTCATCTATTTACAGTAGAAATTTCTTTTTCTCATTTTTGTTAGTTATTGCGAACTTATGTCAGTTCTGTTTCGCAGGACAATCATCGCTATGTCTTCGGACATTTTATAAACTCCGACATCCGCTAGTACTTCAGCCGTATCTTCGTTGCCCTCTAATGCTTGTAACAACAGCATCGCTGAACCTAACGCCATGTTTAAAAGAATCGTAGCCTCCTTGATCCTGTACAACATTCATAAATTAATACAATTACAGAATAATGCCAGAGTCAATCCGTGGTTTAATAGATCAAAGGTTGACGATTGAGAAAAATCCACACTAAGAATAAGTTTAAAAATAAGAATCTCTATTTTGGAGATTACAATCTATGGTTTTGGTTTCTACACACAATTATTGCTATTTTGACTACTTACAGCGGAAAGTAAGCTTCTGGCTTGTTTGTGTACAAACCAAAGAGCGGAAGGAGATTTCTGACAATATCGTACTGTAATTGAGCCGCACCCCCAGAGTTGAAATGATTGACCATAGCGATCTCCTCGAGCAAATACTGAACAAAGAAATACCAATTACGTTACTTAGTTTTGTTATCTTATCAAAAATTTGTACACGATGTATCATAATGAGGTAGGTTTGTAACGTACTTCATCGAGTTGTGCTGCAAGATTTCTCCAAGCCTTGTTGAACAACGGTAGTGCAAGAATGTTCTGAAGCGTGTTGAGACGAGCAGCCAGCTCTTGAAACATGGGACAACCACTCGGAGTTACGGACAACGACGCCAATTCTTTTTCCGATTGCATTGCAAACCATCTAAAAAGCGTAACTAGGAATAGATATTCAGGGTCGAAAACTTTTATTATTGTAAGTTGATGTATTCGATATTACTTGTCAGTTCTGTACGGTCTGCTTTTAGCTTTCACATCCAGTGCCACAGAGTCGGTTATTTCATTCACCAACTCGCGTTCCATCCTTTGTAGCAATGCGAGAGCTTCGTCGAATACAAAACCATCTTCGTCCCCGGGATTTTCGGAAGTTTCAGCCAATTTTTCTACAGATAATTCTGTAACGTCTGACTGTTTTTTGAAATAGTGAAGCCGCAAGAAGTCCTGAGAACAGCAAAACAACACTTTTAAAGTATTTTTCTTATCTGATCTTGTACTGCTTTTTACTCTTCACTTCTTCACTTACCGGGGTGGCACCCCATTCTGTAAGAACACTAGATACGTAGTGCAGCGTATTCAAGATTTTAGGAATGATGGAAATCAGCGGATCTTCGTAATCCTCGTGCAGCAATTGCAACAAACGAACGCGCCAATCGTCCACCAGTTCTAGCTGTAGTTCGAGAAATTGTAACCTATCGAGCGAAGACATTGTTGAATTGTCGGTGAGGATGCAACGAAGCAGGAAAATCGATATCTATCACTCACCTGTGACCCGGTTGTGGCAGATGACTGTATCTATCAGTGATAGTCATTAGAAGAGTGAGAAAAGCTTCCGCGCACTCCGTTACTTTCATGTCGTCTATATCTGTACCCATCAACCTTTCCCATGCAGTCTCAGAGCTCAAAATAGCGTCCATTTTTTCCGTTGCATCTGCAATATAATATGAAAGTGACAATATATGTAATATTTTATTTTTACCACATTTTAGACTTCTTGGAAGTCGATTTGTTCACACAAAAGTTACTCCGATTCGAATGATTGAGCGTTACACATTCGTTTCACATATTCTATGGAATCTGAAAACGTCTATAAAGTGCTGGAAAATATTACTTATTGTAAGTAGAGAAATGCTTACATTTCTTTTCCATATTAACCCATTTGACAAAAATCTGTGCTTGAGTTAGTACAAAAACTGTGGCTGGTTGACTAGCTGGATACAATAACGTGTCCCTCAACTCTCTTTCAAAGCCTAGAGCCTCGTCGATTAGATGTGCAAAGAGAGCATCGTCGTACTGCATGTTTGGTAATTCTGAATATAATTTTTCCACAGCAAGTTGAACCAGTCCTCGCATGAATTCGACCTGAATAAATTATTTGTGAAAATTGGAACGATGAGAAAATTAGCTGTGAGTTTTTTTCTCACTAGACTGTAATCTTTGTTTAATTATTGGAACATATTTGAAGCGAACTCATAAATACCTTAGCATTGATGCGATCAAGTCCCAAAGAATTTACAATTGGTTGTACATTCACCCTCACCCATTCGGCGTGATCTCTGATCCATGTAAGTATCTGAGTGAAAAACCACTCAGGTTTGTCCGAGCGATTAGTTTGCTTTGCGCCTGTGAAATGGTATATGAATCTACGTCTGAGGGGCCGAATCAGCAATAAAATTGGCAAGCTCACTGGTACAAAATCGGTTAAAAGCGACGAGGTGACCGCAGGTTTCGTCGTTTCTTCACTATCGTTCAATCTGAGTTAGGGATCAATTTCAGAGTTTGTAGGAGAGTTGTGTGTTTCGAAAAGCTAGATCAATTGATTCTCGATGCAAAGGATACGGTAGCTGTAGTTGCAGCAAGTATTCCGTAACGGTACTGAACCTCGCCATTGCATCTAGCGAAGGAGTAGTTGAAAGACTCAAATTGCTGCCACAAAACGGCCATTTTAGTGCCTTCAAAATTTCGTTGTATTCTCTATAAAATTTCGTGAATTGTAGATAATTAAATGCCGAATAATCGATGGTATTTTTGGCTAGATATCGATTCATTATTGTGGAATTGCATAATGAATTGTCTTCCGTTTTTTTTTTTTTTTTTTTTTTTTTACAAAGGGAAACATTTTATATTGATAGGTATTTATGAAGCCACTAAAACAATATCTCGCCTATACTTACGCTGTGAATTTATCTTTGAGATAATTATGCCAAAAGTGAAGAGTGTCGTGTAGGTAAGTTACGAGATGATGACAAGTGGACGATTGTAATTGTGAACTTCTTTCCGTCAAGTTAGTGTACAGATTTATCGTCAGCTTGTCATCCTTTACTAATAGAGAACCCTCTATTTCGTCGCTGTGAAATTAATGATTATTTCAATTAGTTGACTGTATACGGTAAAAGAATTTAAAAAAGTTCCACTAGTTTATCGAACGTCAAGTATTTTCTCAACTTTTTTTCCAACTTTTTTTTCAACATTCGATTGTACTGAAAAACTCTGTACCATATATCCTCGATGGATTTGACCAAGTACAAGTATGACAACGCTCTTTGAAGTTCTCCTATCTTCTCAACGTTATCTCGAATCCCATCAATTTTAGAATCTTGCTGAAGCTGTTCGATTAGAACTTGTTCCAAATCATTGCTGACTTTTACCATCTCATCTATTTCATTGTTTATCCTATCAACTCCTTCTATGGCTGCTTTTACCTTTGACGGAGCCTCCGTTGATGCTAGCGAAAGCTTAAAATTGTCAAAAAATTAAATACGGATATGATTAAGATGTTTTTTTGAATCTGTAGGATTTTTAGAAAATTTGGTTTTTTAATGGTTTCGGGAGTGAATATTCAACTAGAATACACAATTTTTACTCACCGATTTTTCGATCTTATTTCTCTCGTCTTGTAGTCGCTCGTGTAGCTGACGAATTTTTCCAAGGTTCTTTAAATCCGAACCCAATTCGGCGTTGAATTCTTGTATGACCTTGTCTTTGATTTTATCCATGATTTTTATCCCAGTTATTATCACGTATCATAACTCGATCTTTGGCTGAAAACTGTATTTTTTTTTAACCTTCCAAAACACCAAGTTGCAGTATGTTTAACATGTTGGCTTCGTTGACGTTTGACGCATCATCGAAACATAACCTAACATCCGAAATTCAGTTTCACCCTTAACCCCGTATTAACCTAACCTAACATAACCTAACATAACATAACATAACATAACCTAACCTCCGAAATTTAGTTTCACCCTTCACCCCGTATTAACCTAACGTAACATAACCTAACATCCGAAATTTAGTTTCACCCTTCGTCCCGTATTAACCTAACCTCACCTAACCTCAAAATTTAAGTTTCACCAGTTTCACCCTAAGCGTAATTTAACTTGAGAGTTTTCGCTTCATCAAAATCCGCCGAATATTGACAGTTGGTGAACTGTTTTGACATTTGCTTGTCCGAAATGATTTTCATACTCAAGTACTTCGCTTTTATTATTTACGGAATTTTGATATTTTTATTTGCAAATTATCTCAAATTTGCCAATATTTATGATAAATACTTTAACTGGTCTCACAACGATATGGAGAATTCAAAATTCTATGATTATGTTGTTGGTAAGTTGTTTCATTTCGCTGTTTCAATCAGAAAGAAATTTGAAAACATTTATCTAGTTTCCTAGTTTACACAGATTATCTCCTCTTTTATTTTTCATTATTTCATTATTCGTCCTCCTAGAGCTCAACGTCTTTTGCCACATGTATCGGTCCAACGATTTTTTTAACATTTCAGTCGGTGCAGGCAGCGCTGGGTCTGTAATCGCTGCCAGATTGTCCAAAGCTGGGGAGAAAACTTTGCTATTGGAAGCAGGTGGTGCAGTTCCTCCATTCTTGAATATCCCTGTACTAACTCCGTTATTCCAACAGTCTGTCTTCGACTGGCAGCATGTTACCGTTCCGCAAAAACATGCTTGCAAAGGATTAATCAATAATGTACTCTACCTTCATTCGCGGTCAATTCGTTCTTTCTCTTCTCATCTTTCTCATATTTTATTCTGACACTTGGTTTACTCGTTAAATATCGTTTGATTTTTAAATATCATCTTCAGAATTGTCAGAATATTTGTTAATTAAATATCGCATGTGTTTAATTATATTACAGCAAAGCAAGTGGCCGATGGGAAAAATCTTAGGAGGATCGAGTAGACTAAATTATATGGCTTATGTTCGCGGTCACGCCGCTGATTACAGCGATTGGTTCCCCGATCTTGAGGGTAAAAACTTATCACTGTGACAATATTTTACGTGAAAATTAATGTAGTAATCCTGATAAACTTTTCAATCGCTGCAGAATTTATAAACACAGGAAACGATTCTTTGAATGTAAATTATAATAATTGGTACACGGATTTACCTGAAGCTATATTGAACGGAGTTGCAGAACTGGGACAAAATGTTGGAAATATAAACAGAGATCTAGACATTGGTTAGAACCGTTGAATGCTAAAGAAAATGGTAAAGAAAATGCTGGTTATTCTACTTATTGGTTGTTTTGTTTGTTTTTTTTTTCTCTTCTTCATCTTCAAATCAGGATTCATGAAAGTGGAATTGACCTCAAAGGATGGAGAGAGATGGAGTAGCGACAGACTGTTACATAGGGATATTGAAAAATTAACTGTCATCACTAACGCTCATGTTAATAAGGTGACGAGACACCATTTACTTCAAACTAAAAAGCACCTTTGAACAGTTGATAGCCATTTTGCTCAACATAAACATCCTAATTATCCAACGACGTCGCATGTAATCATTTGAATTTCATTTCTAAAGGTTTTATTGAAAGAAAAGAAAGCCGTTGGAGTTGAATTTGAGAAACTGGGAACCCAGCTGAAAGCCTTTGCCAAAAAGGGGGTCATTCTCTGTGCCGGAGCAATTGGCACTCCGAAGCTATTAATGCTCTCAGGAATAGGTCCGAGAGACCATCTTAAAGGTCTAAAGGTTACCGTTGGTTCAATCGTTTGTCAAATTTATTTACTCATCTACTCCAAATGTGGTCAAATGAAATTTCTCTCCTATCAAATCACTTGATGCGAAAACAATGCAACATTATTTGGTAACGCTGTTCTTCATCAAGTGAACCATAATCCATTTCAAATAGAGTACCTTGTTCCTTACAACGTCCCTGTTGATCCTTACACAGCGAACTGGAGTATCTAATCATTGAGTAAATGCGGATAACATTATTGCAAATACAATTTCATCTATTTGTGACTCAGATCGAAGTAGTGAACAATTTACCTGTGGGTCAGAATTTGGTGGATCATATTCTTACCGGTCTTGACTTAGTCGTGCTCAATACAACTTTACCACTGAACGTATTGAATGTTCTAAATCCTCTGTCAGCGTTCAACTACTTCTTTCACGGCAAAGGTATATATCGATTAGTAATTGAAACATTGCGACAAATGTTAATCGGTTTTTGAAAAACGAAGTTATAAGCGTTTGTTTTCACATCTTACACTCTATAGGTCTGACCTCGAAGACAAAGAATAATCGAATCTCTTACCAATGCTTTACGGATATTTTTTATTCAATTTCTGCAATATTAGGTAACACAGTTGACGATAGTAGATGAAACTGTGAATCGTTCTTCCAGGTCCTTGGACTTCAGCGGGCATCGAAGTTGTTGGTACATTGCATAGTACTAAATCAAATCGAAAACGCGATCCGCCAGATATACAACTGATGGTAATGCCAGTTGGAATATCTCAAGATGGTGGTATCGCATTGAGGAAAATTATGGGTATATCAGACGAGGTAAATTATCCCTGCAAGGTTAATATTTCAATTTCTTAAGAAATATTCTTACGGTTACAGCACTAAAAAGTTCTTCTTATTCAGGTATTTCGCGATTATTTTTCTCCACTGACCCACGAAACAGCTGTCAACATATTACCGGTTTTATTGCATCCAAAAAGCTCTGGGGATATCAAATTACAAAGTTCTGATCCAGCCGATCCCCCTATTATCGATCCAAAGTATCTTTCCGTTCAAGAAGACGTTGAAGTTCTGATAGATGGTGATTATAATATTTTTCAATCTTCGCGGATGCTGATCGAAGAATGATCTTCTAAATTTCTCGATTTCATGCGTTTCTTTAAACTATTTGTGTGTGTAGAAATATGATTCTGATTTTTTCGAGTTCCCTTGTGTCCTTTTAGGTATACAATTCGTGAAAAAATTGATCAAAACAAGAGCCATGCAGAAACTGGGCGCGACTCTTTACACAAAACATTACCCAAGCTGCAAGGAATTTTCATTCAACAGTAAAGAATATTGGGAATGTTACGTCAGACATGTTACTTTGACATCTTATCATCCCGCAGGAACCTGTCGCATCGGTAGCGTTGTAGATGAATTTTTCAGGTGCGTTGAGATCTAAGGAATTTTATTCCTCAGGATTGATCAATCTTATTAAGCATTTGCAATTGAATGATGCTGCGTTATTGAATCGTAGTTATATTTTCAGGGTCTATAACACTGAAAACCTCTACGTAGTTGATGCGTCGGTACTTCCAGTATTACCAAGTGGCAATATCAATACCGCAGTTGTAATGTGCGCAGAAAAAGCAGCTCGATTATTAATTGACAAGAAATTTGTCATACAGAAATCGCAGTGTCATACAACAGATTTTATCCAATACTTATTCTACGCTTCTCAGGTGAAGAACTGAGTATTAGACAGTTTTAGTAATTTTTCCAGAATCAACTTGTGACTGTAAATATTACAATAATAACAATTCTAATCAATTCACTTCTACATTTTGTATATTATATTCTCATCAGATACATGGTGGAAATTGTTAATTAACATACTGCATTGAGCACTTTCACAATAATAATAATAATGATAATAATAGTAATAATAATAATAGTAATTTACAACCTGCACCATTACTGGTGATTTCATTATTTTTTTTTTCAATACAACTATATGTCTATTGTATTACGGAGACAAATGATTCGATTTATCGTGTTGCCTAATAATCGTTATCTCTCAACATCGAACTTGTGAAATATTCAAACAATATGTTTGTGTAATTGAAATAATCTAATGCTAACAGAATAATTACTTTTCCTTTGAGTGAAATTATTTCTATAGATTCCAAGAAGGATCATATAAATAAGATTTATTTTTGATAAACGTAATCAATATTCTTATCCGAATCTCTTCATTAATATTGCTTTTTCAAGGGAAAGGGGGGAGGGGGGGGTGTTGGGTGTTGGGTGTTTAACACGATGATATCGAATTGAAAGAAATTATCATCCGTGATAATGGAGACTCAGGGAATTAGAGACAAATAAATTCTTCAAAAATATAAGTCATGCAAGTGTTGAATACCCGAGAGGGTAGATAATCCACGTACTATTGGAAAATGTCCTCATGACGTCAGAGTCATTGGTTGTCGGCGCCATTTTATCATCACATAACCTAAGTTTTTTCATTTTAATGGAGGCAAATCGTAATTTTTGGGTTTTCAAATCACACATGTCACATAAATTCATTAATCATAATCAATAATATATCTTGTTCTATTATTCAAAGGTGAAAAAAGACTGTCAGCTTTACAGCCTGGTTGCATTAGTTTGATTTTATCCCACCAGATGTCACATTGCAAAGTGACAATTCCAATAATATACTATATTGAAATTTTTTTTTGAATATATTAAAACGAAAATTCAGTTGACCAGAACTTAATTCTACAATATTATACTATGCAATAATCATTATTACATTGTCAAATTGCTATAATAGATTATAAGGCCACTAACGTAGGTAATTATTAAATGATTTCTTTATATTGTTATTCTTTTCTTTTCTTTTTTTTTTTTTTTTCTTCTTTTTTGGTTCACATTATTTTCAAGGCATAAAATGGCACACGTTACATTGTAGGGATATATGTATAATATAGTGTAATAGTCAAATGTACGTTAATTTATCCTGTTTTTTTTTTAATTAAGTACAATATCTTTGATCTCAAATGACTGTAATATTATTCTTATATATTAATTTATAAATATTTTATCGCTGGACGGATTCTTAAAGGCGTGAACTAGAGCGCAAAAACACACACCAATTCAAATAATATATCACACCGATGTTATCGCTTCAATGAAATTACTATCTATACACATGTATATTATACATTTATAATTAAAAACATAAAATTCATTATCATTATTATTCTTACTATTATTATTAATATATATTGTATGTATGTAGGTATTTGTATATAGTCTCTTATCTACAATAATTTGGATGTTGAAAATGATTATTGAGCAGATCTAGTTTTTGTATGACATGAAGTTTTAATTCGAATGTGTTTAATCGTTAATTATTATCAATCTCCGTATTTTTCTTTTTTTTTTTTGCTTTTGTTTTGCACTTGAATTTCAAACTTGAAAGAACAAAAGATTATTAAATTAAATCAAGTGATTAATTATATTCACTTTATCGAACTGGTTTACACTTTCTACATAAATACCAAGATATTTGTATTATGTATATATACATGATATACTGCTGGTTACATTAACAACGATCACATATATTATCTAATAATACTTGATAATATGAGCTGGTTACACATTTTCAACATCCAACTCTATACATGTGATATATTTAAATTTTTTTGAAAATATTTTGCAAAAAAGGGGAGGGACTGAGATCCTACAAAATATTCAGACAACTTTTTCTTTCACCCTCACTAATTTTCTCTTCTTTTTTTCACGTCGTCGAATAGTCGTTAATATTTGAGCATGATTGATCTGACATTACATTCCTACAGAAGCAACTCGTTCTTTTTTTTTTTTTCTTTCTTTTTTTTCCTGGCTTTTATTTCACAAATCTAACACATCAATTTCCTGTAATTAGCAGATTTCTCTCACGAATTAATAATTCATTACTTTCAAATCTAAGTACGTAAGTGTAATTTATATTAAAATCGCATTGAGCTTTATTAATTAATTCATACTTTAGAAGGCTCTCTTTTTTCAATTGTCCCTAGATACGTCTAAGGGTTCAACAATATGAAGTGAATAGCGAATATTCATTCCAATTATAAGTACTTTAATTATTGAATATCTGTACAATAGTTATTCATGTTAATGTAACAAATTTCATTATATGTATACTGATAAATACTAAATCATGTCTTATCGTTTTTTGGACGGATTTTATTGCTTGAACTTGAGTGTTTTTTTTTTTTTTTTTCACGTGTGGTACTTGTTGTTTGAGTCGGTTCTACGGTATTACTAATTGTATCTACACTAATTTAATTAAGAAAAAAATTCGATTACAATAACTAAAGATTTTTCTTCTTAAAGTTGTTAAAATTTCTTAATATTTGAAGAATATTGTCCGAAAATTTTCAACTCCATTGCCGGACATCACTTTAGATATTATACAATATTTAAATCACTATATAAAATGTATGTTTGAATTTTTTTAATTCGCGAATATACAATTTACTTGTGCAAATCACTCGAAGGATCGTCGTGCGTATTAAAGTTAGAGACAAAAAGGTTGTCTGAATATTTAATTCTATACATGAGCAACGGTTATAATTATTGCTGTCAGCGTAAATTTACCGCGGGATGTTTGAACCTTGAACGATAGATGTATCGTATACGTCGGGTTATTTCACGGCAATTTCACAGGAGTAAATCCGCCTGAATTTAGGCAATTGAGAGACAATTTTCAAGGAAATAACCCGGCGTCATTATTTTATGAAAAAAAAAAAAAAAAAAAAAAGAATTAGGAGGAAAAGAAGAAGAAATATGATGCTTACAAGGAATCTAATAAAGAATCGAGAAGATCAAGCTGATTCTCATCCCAGCCGACAGTTGCGATCAGAAGTCCTGTAAGGTCATCTTCGCTTAGACTAACCTGTGTCGATTCGGGGACTTCTGGCAGGCTGTCTGGAATTGGGGGTGAAACGCTGCTCGGTGGAGTTTCGTACAAGGCTACAGGTGTCGAATTTGCGGTTGGTACCGCTGTTTTGGTCGTGCTATTTCGGCGGGACGAGACCCGCCTTCGCGAACGTCTTCCTTCCTCTAATCTCTCAAGATCCAATTTCCAAAAACCTCCCTTACCCGGCTCGTCTTTCGATCGTGGCAGCTTCACGAAACATTTGTTCAACGATAGATTGTGGCGGATTGAGTTCTGCGCATATAAACACCAAACGTTCAATTACTTCGACTTCTTTTAAACACTTCATGCACGTTAACTTTTTATTTGTTAAACTACTATTTTGGTAATAACTACCGAGTTTTTTGGTCCCACATGGTTCTTGTAATATTTCTAAGTCTATAAAAATATCAAATTTATGTATTCATTTAGTGAAAGAATAACCATTTGCTGCTAATCTACTATGAAAATCCAGATGCCAATTTCTACACAAGTGTAATACACTTCAAACAATTTCACAGAATTATTTCAGAATTTTTCTTGCTTTTGTTCGGCTGCTATATTGGATACGCCATTTTGAATTTCCGAATTTCGAGTGCAGATTTGTACTCAGTAACCCCAAAAACCATGCAACGTAAAGTTTTAACAAAATCAGACAACTTTTTGAATTCCTGTCCGCCATATTGGATCCGCTATTTTGAATTTTGGAATTTCGAGTTCAGATTCGTAATCACCGACCCCTAAAGACCCATGCATGCAAAATTTCAAGAGATTCGCATAAAAGGAAAAATGTATGCATGAAAGAGTTAAGGGGATACTATAAGTCAGTGTTTACCGACCGAGCGAAATATTAACTTGTTTTGACTGTCACCTACGCTTACGTATCATTGACGTTAAGAAGTTAATGATAGTGCCATTCTACATACAATGACGAATAGGAATAACTAAAAAAAAAGTCTTGTTTTACGCAACAATTATAATTCCAGGAAATGTATTTCTGTAATTCGATTACTACTTATTGAAGTAATACATTTTCTGATGTTATTCTAGTAAAGAAATAAAATGAGTTTTTTTTATTGTTTTTGTCTGGCACTGAATATAGCATCGCGCTACCAGTAGCTTTTTTGCGTCAATGATGAGTAAGTGAAGGTAAGAGTAAAAATAAGTGATATTTTACTCCGTCGGTAAAGACTGACTATAGCATCCTCTTAATAACAAATTTTTTGTCCCAATTTTGAACATTCTAGAAATCTGAACTACTGTTTTCGGAATAATTGGATTGGGATGAAATCCAGAAGCGAACGGACGAGATAATATTGACATACGAACCTGCCACGCGGGATCGGCATGCTTGTAGTACATGAAGTTTTCTCTTATCCATCTGTAGATGCTCGATAGTGTCAGTTTGTTATTATTAGCCCGCATCGCCAAGCAGATTAATGTTGCGTATGAGAAAGGAGGTTTAGCATCCGAGTCCAGACGGTACTTTTCCGCATTTTCAGCAAGGTCTAAAACGAAATATATCTCTTCTATAGCGTGATGCATGTTTCAGTTTTAACCTTAGTTGTATGTACCAATTTCGTCGAAACTCATAATCACGGATTGTCAAAAGAAGATAACATTTCGTTAACGTTTGTTTAATTGCGTTTTACGAACGCGTCCAATTTTCAAACGCACCCATCAAGATCGGTTTTGAAATTTCAGAGGTTAACGGTGACTTTCTGTACCACATTTTTATGACAATTTGAAATGGATTCTTGTGGACGCGTTTGGAAATTTTACCAATTTCACAATCTTTACTATCTTTGTATACCTAGTTCAGCTTTAAGCAATGGTGACATTTTCTTTGGTGCATGCTGAGCGATCGGAGGAGGCGAAGGCGAGCATGGTGGAGTCGGTAGATTTGAGGCACTGGTGATGTCGAGGGATTGGAGCCAGGAAAGGCTCGTGAGTTCTGCTTCTACTCCGTAGCTCTCCGTATCCATATTCTCTGACAGTGATCCTTCATCCGAAAGGCCTTCGATAGTATCAATTCTCATTTTTACCGTGTCATATCAGTATCGGCCTGTACAGACACACAAAATCTTTACATTAATCTCAGGCTCGAGTTGTGAAAAACTCTATACCTCTGACATAAACTTTTTTCTAGATATATATCGATGTTATTTCAAGAATAGAGTGAAAGCTCATAAAAATTCTAAGCTTTTTGAACATGATATAAATAAAATACGTGTATTAATCTGCTGATCTTTTTGATACCTTTAAATCTATGTATTAGCGGACAATCTCAGCCTGACCAACGGTTTTTTATTCAGACTATTCAGAATCGTATGCTTGTTGAGAAAATAAAAACTAGATATCTGGAATCAACGAATTTTCATTATATTTAGGTTCCTATTCGATTACGAAAGTGCATTCACAATCGAAAAGTAAACTACGTATATGGGTGCATATAATGAATTTATAGAAAGTGTACCTTATACTTAGAATGTTAACGCATAATTAATACCGTCAATAGAACGAGTTCTATTACGCCTATTACAGAACCATCACAAAACGAATGCTCCAGTTACACGTAACACTTGAGTTGAAATTAATTTTAGATACCATCAGTCTTCGGTTTTAACGGCGATAGAATGGTCAATTATTCAATCCGAACTTAAAGTACCAACACCTTGCACAGTGCGAAAAGACCCCGATCTCCTTAACACGCAATGTATAATCGAACTGTTAAAGCACATCACGTCCATAGATCGATATAATGCGTGCGTATGACCGGTACATACATAAAATCATGCGACGCAACTAGACAACCAAATCGCGATATGATGGATGCCTTTATCCGAAGCTCAAGAAATACCAAAAACAAAAGAAAGAAGATAAAATAAAAGACGACTTACCGAATCAAGATTCCTCGTGGGACTTGATCAGCACATTTTAAACAATAACGCTTCTCGAACGGATCTGACGGATAAAAACGCATCCGATTCTGCAGAAGTCACGTAGAGACTAGACGCGCAACTTGCGATGGACGCGACTTCCAGATCACGAGGCATCGCCGGCTCAAACTGAACTCCCGCGCGCAACCCTCACGGCTTCTACCGTTACCCGCACCTATTTGTGCGCGCGTGCGATGGACAGGTGCGCGACCAGGAGCTGCCCTGGCCCTGCCTTCCTGCTTGCGTCGCAGGTGGACCTTTCGCCATCCGACCACCCGTCACCCTCAGCCACAATTTCCCAACCCTGGGCTACCCCTACCGGAAGTTCCGTTGCTCGTGTCCCGATTGCGAGCGTAACGTTGAGCCAGAGTCCGTTCTCAACGAGGTGGACGATGAATTTGAACTTCCAACATTTTTCAATCTATTTATTATTTTTTAAATTTCTCACTGAGGTAGCAGAGCTCGAGACAAAAAGAAGCAATTTTTTTTTTCGACCTCATTTTTGGCCGTGAATTTTTGTGCTTGAGAACGTAGAATTTTGTGATAAATTCATGATTATATTAGATTGGCTCTAGTTGTTGTTGTTGTTGTTGTTTTTGTAAGGAGGGTATGGAAGTTTCGGAAGATTTTTCAGATAAAGACGACGGAAGGTAGATGTGGACGCTTTTACCAGGATTTTAGAGTGATGGAGGTACGATATCAAGGTCGGTGTGACATAGTTCCGAAAATCTCTGAAGAGTATTATTTTTTCTGTATTTGGTTTCATTTTTGTATTTTTTGGATAAACTTGAGATGTAAAAAAAAAATCGAGTTTTTCATCCAAATATCGCTTTTCTGCGACATATGTGAGAATGTTGATAAAAATAATTAACTAGAGCCAATTTCAAAAACTACGCTTACACTCCTAGGGTCGTTGATATCAAATCTCTTTCTAAGACTACTCAAACATCAAAGGCAACAAAACCACCGTTGATCAGTGTAATTCGATAATTCGATCAAATTTCGGGATTAATCATCAGGCTGAAGTTTGTAACGTTATTGTAATTACGCATCGTTGGAAAAGTCTTTATTTTTCAATTCTAGGATTAACTAAACTTTAGCAAACTGTTACTGCAGCATCAAGAAACTCGAATTTTGTAGATTCAACTTGTACAATTGTTCTAAAGGTACGAAATAGTAATTTTTTATTTCAACGTTTCCATACGTTAACGTTTTTAAATTTGCAGTCTCGAGATTACTCTGCCTGTTTCCGATCTGCGAAAGTTTTGGTAAAAACTGCAAAGTACTTTTTCCTTGCGTTCACTCTTCGAATAAATTTTCCTTTGTTCATCACGAACCGGTTTTTACCAGGTGACTGATCTGTCCAGTGTGCAATCAGCAGAAGTCGAAAGTGTGCTTCAGGCAATTGGGAGTCCAATTTCGAACTTGATCTCTAGAATCTTAGCTGTAAATGGTTTCGAGCTTGCAGCTATAGCTACCCTTAAACGATGTTATATCGCATGCAGATTGAAAGTTGGACAAATCGAAGGTCGCAGTGAAATTAGAATTTCGGAGGTTGATTCTCGAGTCGTTCGTCTTTCTAGATATATCAGCGGATCGATGAAAGTGTCATTGAACCGTCTCTGCGGCATTCCTTATCTTAACGAACTTTGATCGGACAAGGATAAGAAATAATAGTTTCCAGTTTTTTTAAGATTCGCGATAAACTTGAGCATTATAAATTGCGCGGTAGGTATTTCTAATTTTTTACCCAAAAAAAAAAAAAAAAATCTGGACTGATCCACTTTGATGTTATCGCGTAAAAACAGCGAAACGAAACCCCCTGCGCAGCAGCAACCACGAATGATATTAAAGCGTTCTAAATATAAAACCAAATCACGTGAAAGTAAGGGGGTGCATAACGTAAAGTGTTAAAACAAGAAATCTTGCGTGCTACGTTGATACGTCTTAAGGGTCGGCAACAGGGTTGGCAAGGGTTAGCAGGGTTTGTTCAAGGGGTTGGCAGTATAGCGGAACTCCTCCTGTGGGTCGATGCCGGTATAGAAAGAAAGGAGTCAGGCCAGGCTCCTGACTGACAATGAGTTCCTCTTTTCTCGTCATGTCGAATTTTCGCATTCCCATAATTTTCAATTAAAAAAAAGTGCGAAAGATTTGTACACAGAACAGTGATTAAGTTCAAAAATGTTCTACACTTTTTCCAGTATTTCATTCTACCACATGTATCTTACTTCTATATGATGTTTATTAATTTGCAATTAAGAACTATCAGCACGTTTATCGCGTGGATAATTGTTTAAAACGCGTATCTATAATTTTATTATAATCAATTGACCGAATCTCATTTTATCCGTAAACATGAGTACGCTTTTCGGATTTCACAAACTTTGTTAATCGTACAGATCTTCCCAAAACGAGCGTTTCGCCATCTGTTTTTTTTGCACGGTATCAAGACTATCAAGCCATGATGAGTGATGAGAAAACGGCATATGTCGGTTCACAGTGCTGCAGCAGTCATGCGTGTAAAACTAGGTAGAAATAATTTGAATAACAAGTCTGCGACACACAAGCACACTAGTAATAGTCATTTATTTTCTAGTATATGAACGTGGTGAACTGGCGTGTTAAACTTGTCTCACAAATGTAGACATGGTATTTACGTAGTGTGACTGACTACGAAGCAAAAATTAACACATTTTACCAACAAACGTAACGACATTGTCGTCTGTTCGCAATGGTACAGAAGGAGAAAAAATTGCTTCCCCGATCATGTATCATTGAGAAAAAATTGCTCGGTATACTGTTGTTATTGGTGCTGAGGCTGGAGTTAGTAACGTTAACATAACGAGATATCGCGAGGAAAAAATCATTATTGCGTAATTTTCGAACGACTTTTTCTAAACATGCATCGTTGCGGTAACGATACTAACTTCAATCTTATCATTGATGATGGTTCATATAGGTATTGTGTAATTCCAGTATTCATAGACGCGTGATTAATTTTCGACAGCTTTATTCTGCCCTTGAATCTAATCTATTTAAGCTTCACGTTTTTTCGCTTCTGCATTGACATTGATCAATTTCCCCGTTTCATTATGTATAATTTTCAAATATGGAGTTGCGATTCACAACATTTTGGATACTTCCGAAACGGCAACATTCTAGATAAATCGAGATTATTATGCAAAAAAGAAAAAAAAAAAAAAACGTCAAAAATATCGATTTGCGGTTGATGGATAAATTTTGATAGTTTTCACGTCACTTAAGACCGGATTAATGAAAATCGATTAAGTCGATCAAGTGCAACCGCCTTGTCCTGCACCAGCAGCACAGGTGAAAAGGTACCGTTTGGTACTGTGCAGGGGGTCCTGGTATCTGTTTGTTCAAAGGGGTGCGAAGCATAAGGGCTCGGAGGCTTTGAGCCTTTGGGGGTGAGTGGCTATTTTGTCCGGCAGAAACGGCCGGATCGTTCGCGGGTTGGCCAGGCCGCGTGTCCGTCTGTCAGTTCGACACCAACACAACTTGACACACACTGCCGTCGAGGTATATATAGAGAACGATCAATAATCTCCTGGGAACATCCCCCTGTGCCCAGTTCTGTAGCACCTGCCAGGGTTGCGTCAGGTTGACTCATTGTGTCGGCAGTAATTGAACAGGTTCTTTTCAATCGGTTGCTATTCCTCATCGACGTATAAGGTACCATCGATTTATCGAAATGAGGATTTCACCACCCCTCAAACTTTCATCATGTTCGACCGTGTTTCCAGGCTTCCTAAAATTTTTGGATTCGTATGGAAATTCGATGTTCGAGCATCGTTTGGGTAGTAAAAAGTTCGTTTTTTCTGGGGGTTGAAACGGCACATCTGGAGTACCTGCTGGCAAGCACGTCGAAGTGATCATCGGAGACTTGAAAACGGCTATAGGTCAAACTGACTCGGATACGTGGACGTGTTTCACTGGGTTGTGAAGTCCACGTAGGTACATGCATGTATACCTGTATTTGTACCCATAATATATACCTAACCATGCCAATGACGAATCGAATCGTAGCTACACGACGCAAGCTTCTGCGAAGTAGATTTGCAAAGCGGCGAGGCTGGTTACGAGTTTTACGATTATTAAAGGGTTGGTATAATTGATAATGGTGGATGATTCAAGGTGAATTCTAATATTTCTGATGGAAAGTTATGGCTATACCATAGCGTGGAATTGAATAAGCACAAACGATTGAGGAGATATACTGCGAATGGTTGAAAAAATATGAAAAGATTTTAATTTGTAATTTCATTACTTTCATACTAGCCTCTGGAACAGTTTGATTTCCATATTCAAAGCCAAATGAACAATTATAGTGGTACAACTTTCTTGAGATAAGGAATTTGAATTATCTATGAAACAAATGAAGTAACGCCTCGACGGTTAAAAGTGGGTGCTGATTCTCCCTGAAATGTCGTTTAGAGGTATAGTTGATCGTTTGATTCGTCAAAGTAATCCTTATACAAGCTTCGATGACTTGTCTTGCCAAATTGACGAGAAATCATCGGTACTTTTACAAAATTATAAGACGAATCAGGCGGGGGGACGAATTTCAAGATTTTGATACCTAATTTTCACTTTCGTTGTCAGTCGTTGTTGAGTAGATATCAACGACTTCCGTTCCGTGGGTCCGTTTAAGCGATATCTAATGGAGATATCGGGTCGGTGAGAAAGTGCGCCGAACATTGAGGATCGTTACAATTAATTTCATAGTGCGATAGTGTTATAATACCGGCATTGTTGAATACAAATGTGCAACAATCGATCATGCAATTGAATAAGTGGCGTCATTGATGTGCGAGGTGAACGTTAACGTTAATTGATTGAAAGATCAAGGATCAAGGAAAGAAACGATCCGATCCCCCTATCGCGTGACGGACGGTTGATCAAATCACCCCTTCCTCATCCTCTCATCGTTAGAAATGGAAAGTAAAAAGTGCACAACAACGAGCCGAAGAAGGCTATTAGTACAATTGAGCCGGTGAAAAATCTCACATCACTTATTTTCATCCGCTCACTCACCTTCGGGCAGCGAGTGAAATCCTCGCGGAGAGAAACCAACACCCTCGGTAGCCTGATACACCAGCGGAATACCAAAGATGATCCTTTGGGTCCAGGATCGATATACCGTTAAGCGTAAAGCGCGTAATTCACGCGCACCACTTCCTCTTCACCCTCTCAGGGTTGTTTAAATCTACTCTTACCGCTACTTTTCCTCTCCGCAGCTTATCCTCGTGCAGGCTGCTTAAGCAGACTCCCGAGAATACCGCGGCGAGCAATGGAACGAAACCTACGTTCTACGCTTCTTCTGGTTCACCGCTTCGCGCACCTCAATGAATCGGCGGACAGCCGTCCCTCTGGGACCAGCGCACCACCGCCTCCTGCCTCCTGCCTCCTGCCTCCTGCCTCTCGTCCGGCCGCCATCTTCTTACTCGGCGGTGGCGGTGGCCGCAGGTGTATAGCTACGGTGAATATTGATTGGAATTCTGTCACCCTGTTCGCCGGCGCTACCTGCACCACACGACGCGATCAGGTCTCCTCCTCCAGGCGCGACGCAGCTGTACCCGCAGTTTTCCTTCCTTCCTTCCTTCCTTCCTTCCTTCCTGACTTCCTGACTTCCTCCAGTTCTTCTTTCTTCTTTTTCATTCCCCCTGTCGCTACACCTCCCCTCCTCCTCCTCCTCCTCCTCCTCCTCCTCCTCTTCTCGGTATTCAATTCTCCAGATAGTTGCTAATTCCATGGTATCATCGTCATCCGCTATATCTAGTCCTGCGATTGACTCCTGGTTGGTTAGTTGGATCGTTGGTAGGTTGATCTTCTGCACCTTTGTTATACGAGCGACAGTCGACGCTATGCGGGTACGACGAGGCGTTCACCCTGCCTGCCTGCCTGCCTTGCTCGCTTTGTTATTTTTTCCTTATATAGGTACATGGGTATACATGCATAGCCATTTTCGTACAGCATATCTGTACACATGAGTGCGATGCATGTATAATTCTATATTTGAATATCACGAGCGGTAACCAACGCTTGTATCTGTATCGGGTGTGACATGAGATGGTTTGTAAATTATTGAAACGATTGATTATTTTCTATGCCTATATAACCCACGCTTGGTGGCGGCGGCAACTTCCCAAGATTGAACCAACGCGTCTCGCCGTCGATCCATCATATTTACGACACGCATTAACCCATACTGACCGTCGCCAATTCGCAATCGCTGGGTGCAGGGTACTGTTTTTAATCCATTACGGTTGTTGATACAATTTGCGAATTTTCCCAGAGGATATCTTATTAGTACTTATTTTTTAATAGGGTCGCTCGGCCATCTGGTTCGAAAAGATTATCAACATACAATGGCATCAAGTTTTTAAATAATGTTTGAAGTCTTTGGGCGTCATTTTTGACTATTCACTGAAAGAATTTATGTCATTATTTGAGCGTCCGTGAAATGAAGTTTTTTTTATGGCAAATTCTTACTGGTGAGAACCAACAGCATTTTGACCATAAATCGGCGTAATGCAAAACTCAAAATTTCTGAAGTGCTTTTGATTTTTACACAGTAAACGAAAAGTGTCGATTTGATTGTTTTAAACAAAAACCTAACGGTTAATATCTGTGGTTTGCAAAGCAAACTTTTTTAAATGATGTATAAAGATCACATAGAATTTTTATATTTCATTTGACACTAAAAATCTGATTGTGTGTATAGTGTTTCAGGTTACACACTGAGATTAAAAACAAGTTCGTGTTTATAAAATTGTACTTAGTTCGCTAATATTTAATAAAGAAATATTCCAGTTTCTAGCATGTGACGTGTGAAGGAAATAGTATACTTTTTGAAATTTAGGAACGAATTATCCGTGTAATTATTCAACTCGTGTGTACAGTTCTGAATCAATTATTATTATTATTATTATCATTCATTATTTATTATTCTTACAGTACAGTATTTTAACGTTGGTATAAGCTTGTTCCTAATAAAATCGCCAGAACGAGCAATTAGGTACTTTGTACTGTTTTGGCGAACTATTTCCAAGTCATATGCATATATAAAACATGGAATTAAAACATTAAACAATATATACAATTCACAACAATTTTCTTTTCGTGTATTTCTTTCTTTCTTTTTTTTTTTTTTTTTTTTTTAATACTTTTCAATTGTTACTCTCCGTTTTGTTTGTTTTTTTTTTACGTTTTTCTCGTCTTCTTTTTCTATGATTGAAATTCGTAATACCTATTAGAAGAACTACGGATCGTTCTGGAGATGATATCTAATATATGTATATTTTTACTTTGTGTAAGCGGTATGCCACAGCTGTGTTTTGCGACATTTCATATTTCTTTTTGTTTCTCACAAGATTCGTAGGAAATTATTTTCTATTATACGTAATATCTCCGCGATTTTTTTCCTCTTTTCTTCTTTCTCTACATATTTGATACAATTGAATGTCGTTCATTACCTCCTACTCGTTACGGAGTATCCGGGTTTCAAAAGTCCTTCATCAAGAGGGGCAGGGGAGGGGGCCTTTCCGTAATAAAATTATATTCCAAGGGGAACATAGTATATTATCTACGTTACTTTTACGGATGAGGTCCATGGAATGCATTTCTTTTCATTCAATTTTTCTCTCTTAAGGCTGATTCGTGGTGAACGGCGTCACTCCATTGTTAGCCATACTGTCTAACACTCCGCTGACATACGCGGCCACGTCTATTTTCGCTTCTTCACCTTTCCTTATGAAAGGATGTTCCAAAAGTTTGTTGTATTTTGGACGCTGCGTCTCTTCCTTGATCAAACTGCAAGTAAAAACGGTAAAACAATTTAGAATCTATCTCGAATCCGAACATCCTCCATGATCGCAAAGATTTAACTAATTTTTAAAGTCACGTCTCAGTCATTACCATGTATTTACGAAATTGACAAAATCCATTGTAAAACGATTTCCATTCTCGTTGGGTGACAAGCGCGGCGGGTCTCCTTGTACCACCTGATATAGCTGTTCGAATACCGAATTCCATTTTGGATATGGAAAATATCCAGTCGCTACTTCCATCAACGTTATCCCCAGAGACCATACGTCGCTCCTCACGTCATATCCTCTTGCTCGTTGGGGATCTATCCTTTCCGGCTGTAAAAGAATTTTTTCCTCGTTACGTGGCAGGATTGGAAAAAGTAGACGGTAAACTCAATGAAATTTTACACTTTTTATAACCTGCGACTTGAATGGATTTCAGATTAATATCTCTGCTGTTTAAAATTACGGTAAAATCGATCATTTGCGAAAATGCTTTGAACTTACGTTTTTACTTGGGTCAAAATTAGTATTTCTTTAGTTATTACTCACAGCCATGTAAGGCCTGCATCCGGCGTCTCGTGTTCGGGCAATTGAATCAACCAACTGTCCAGAAATGCCAAAATCGCATAGCTTGATGTTACCACGACGGTCGAGAAGTATGTTGCTTGGCTTAACATCACGGTGAATAATTTTGAGCTTCTCCTTAAGATAATTTAATGCCTTAACTGTAGCTACTGTGATTTTTCCCAGTATACTTTCAGGTATCCTCTCGTTTAATCTCTCATATATAAATTTGTAGAATTTGTCTAAAGACGTGTCCATTAGTTCCATGCAAATCCAACAGTCTCCCTGTTTAAAAAAATAAGTAAAACCGTCGTAACATCACTTTAGTTAAAAGTTTTACAACAAAACGAGGTCGAAGATATAATTTCAAAATACAGGTATTATACAGTTCGACTAACTCACAATGTTGGATGAAAATAATTTTTTTTTTTACCTGATAGTTGCAAGTTTTCTTATTAGCAAAAATTCTAGATTTAAATACATGAAACTAAAAGTTATTTACCTCTTTAAATAAAGCTCCATAAAATTGCACGATGCAGGGACACTCGTTGGATTTCATAACAACTTCCAAATCCATTAAAAGTTGTTTCTGTTCTCTTTCATCCACTGTTGAGCGAATCCTCTATGTAACGGAAAAACCAAAAATTGCATTCACAAGGAATCGTGATAAGCTTGTGCAATATTTTTTGATCTGAATAAATATTGTGAAGGATTTTTCATTGCGAATCAAGGAAAGTTATAAGTTTTGTCAAAACACTTGTATAACTGATTATGATTCGTGATGAAAATTGTTTTTACATAATTACAAAACCTTTGGTCTAAAGGAAATTATTCTTCTCACCTTCACAGCCATGACGGTATTGCTTATCCTATGTATCATCTTATTTACAGTGCCAAATCCTCCGCGCCCGATCTCTCCCAAATCTTGTAAATCCTCGCTGGTAAAATCGTATATCGTGTCAGGAGATAACTGAAGTTTTCCAGTGCTCTGCATTGATTGACACATCCGTAATTTCTCCCTGGAATAATACCTCATATGCACAGAATTACTGCAGTATGAACATCGTTGTAACTTAATTCAGTGCAATATATAATTATCTCGCATTCAAGCTTATTACCTTGCTTTATCAGGGAGAAATTCTTGTTGCGCTGCCGGCCGAGGCCTGATCGGCAACTTGGGCAAAGGTAAGGGCAAGCTAGGGCGAGACGACCTATTATTCATAGTAATGTCATTAAGAATTCAGTTTTTCATGCCTTTCCAAAGAATTTCGTCGTTAGTAGAAATCCGGTTGATTGTAAAATCGGCGTGGTTATACGTTGTTACGTTCGTTAAACCTAATACCTCGAAATTCCTTGCAAACGTTTCCGAACCAAAAATTTACTCCCTCCATACACAATTGTACGAATATTTATTCATAATATACAATTTGCGTGGTAGAATATGATTTGGAAGAACGACTCTTGCAACTCTTACTTGTCAGAGTTGGTAAAGAATATTTTTCCACATTATTCCACATTGAATTAAAGGAGGAAAGTGTGCAATTGGTTTTTGACAACGTCGTTTACTTACGGCAATGGTTGGCATGATGACATACTGGTGGAATTGGAGTGAGTCGAGTTTGTGGAATTTGAAAAGGTCAGGCTGCTAGATCCCAGGTTCATCTTTAACGCCTGTCTTTTCTCTGTTGAATCGAGTAAACGAATAAATTAAGTTGATGCGAGAACATGCTTAACGACAATAACAAATCAATTCAGAGGATGGATGGAATTAGAAGCCAAGTTCATGAGAGATGTGATTACAAACTCTGCAAGTTATTAACAAAAGAAATGTCAAAGATAAGACAAAGATTAAAAAGATCTTGAAACTAAGGAACATACTCCATCAATTATCATATTGAAGTCGGTAATGCTTCATGCTGAGGAAAAACCTTTATTTCGCCATTTTGAAATCATCTGAAATTTAGTAGACCGTAATTAAACAAAATACGCTCATATTTCGAAATTTTAGTTCTTTCAAAATTGTAAAAGTAAGAAAATAGTTATTATTAGCCAATGTTTCGTTACAAGAACATTACCAACTTGAACCTCGTCTGTAATTAATGTCAAATGATGAAAGTCTTGTATGGAAGTGTGGAGATCCCAAAATATATTGTCATATGCCGTTACGGATCCTCCGAAGGAATTTCATACCATATTCAAGTAATGAATTTTACATCGCAATAACTTGCTGAATTTTTTCAATTTTCCTCTCATCTCTCGTTATGGATTAATTACGTGCTTGATCCATTGATCCATCAACTGAATTAATTATTGATAAAGTAGAATCTAATCAGGTACCTGACACATCGTTCTGAATATCGTTATTGGACAGAAAATCCAAACGTGGAAAGAAGTTTCTGCCGGTTCCTGCAATGTTAGACAAGACTTAAAAAATCATTGTTATCCATAAAAGTTATTCACGGGCGTTACGTCTAGGCTAGAACTCAGTTTGATCAACGTTGCTAACCTCGGACATTAGTCTACGTCAAAATAATGACGATAATAATAACAACACTGAATATTACCGTATATCATTAAAGACGTTACAAAGTTGAATTATGAAATATCCGTGTACATCAATAAGCTCGTTTTTCGAATCCGTGGAAATGTCAAAACGCGTCAAAGACCGACGGATGCGAGAAAAAAGAGATAAGAAGGCAGGGGATAAGGTGCATGTTTGTTGGGGATCGTGGATCCCGCTGATAAGACATTCCGTAGGAAACAACGTAGGTAAATGCGTCGTAAATCGTGTAGAAACATGCAAAACGAAGGCGGTTAAACAAGCGAGCGACGTTTCAGCAGACGATAAATAACAACTGGATTGAATGAAATGTGGGTTACACCGATTGTTGCGGGTAGTCGAAACAGACGACTGACGATGTGAACGACGACTACCTGCATCTGCAACGACACTAGGACGGGCCATAAGACTGCCAGAGAACGTATTTGGAAGACAATAGATGTGGAAAAGACGAAGAGAGCGATCGGCAAGATGTAACGAGTTAATGAAGCAGCGAAGGAAGAACGAACCTTGGTTTAATTGATGCGAAGAGTTTCCTTGATTCTCTGCCATTTTGATAATTGTGGTGTTTTTAACGTCCCGTTTGGGTGCGGAAAATTCGTTTCTCCGCCGTATTTTCGATCCAAACACAGAGACGAAGTTAATCCAACCAACCACCACTTGTCGAGGCTCTCCTTCGATTCAACGGGCTTAGGAGACCTTTTCACACGAACTTATCAATCTAACGGCGAACGTTGTTTTCAATGTACGAATCATTTGGGGGGTTATTTAACGTGTCGTTTTTTTTCCTCTCTCTCACTCCCTCTCTATCACTCTATCTATTTTATCAACGACTAACGATTTCACCGTTTTATTTTTTAACACGTATCGTTTATTTTCATTTGACTCCTCTGTGTTTTCTTCCTTTCTATTCTTCCTTCTTTTACTCGTCAACGCGATTGCTCCCAGGCGGGTACCTCGAAACCACTACTACTTACTTTTCTTTGCCGTAAGTTGTGCTGGTTCATACCAATCGTACGATCAAACTCGAGTTCACCTCGCATTGGCTGAGACACCAGGTACACTTTTCCGCAGTAATTCTCAGATGGTTAATTTTTTGGACAAGTCTGTTACGTTGGCAATCCAGAGTAGCCGGGAAACAGGATTTGCCATGTTAGGTGCTGTGCCGCATTTGACCGCCGATGCTGATGCGGGCTGATTCTGCATTACCGATGTAACCGACTTGTCCTAAAGATTAGCAGTTTCAGAATCATTGCGAGCGAGTGTACAAAGAGGAAGCCAACGAAAATGGCCGCGCTTAAAATGTTTCACAGCAGACAATTCGCGTCTGCTACCATTCGGTCTTTATTATCAACAAACAGGTGCGTCTTGTCAATTTGGGTATAATTTATCGGTCATATTTATTCCACGGCCTTTTTTCATGTCCATTTTTTATTACAAGTCTATAGAATAATCTTTAATCATCATTCGTGTTATCAATCGTATAACCTCAAAAGCACCGGGGTGTGAGAAAAGAATTTGATATTTGTTTTGAAGAGTTGTTGTAATTCATTGCTAAACACAGAAATTATCCTTGAAATATGAAGCTTAAGCTAGCAAACAGAGTTAGCAGATAAACTTGTCAAACTTTTTGGAAATAGAATAATGCAGTTCAGTTTTATCCTCGGATTTCTATAGAGGTATAGGGGATTCCGGATATTTTACAAAATTTTGATTATTGGACTTCACTAACCTATTCGAATAATCGTTAGAACGTTTGACTGCCAATTCTGGCTGCTAGCATCAGCCTCATTCTCAAAATGGGAATTAGAAATCGTTTTCAGAAATATTTGGCAAACTTTATGCACTATGGTTGTTCAATCACTTCCTTGACTCAACACACTCAAGGACCAGTTGTCAAGCTCGCTCTATTATCAATATTATATTTGATATAAATCAAAATTGGTCATTTGTTGTCGATGAATTTATCAGATTATAAAACATTCCGCAGTAATAAATCAAGTATAGATGTCTAAAAAGGTGGAGAACATAAGGAATTACAAATACCAATTTTTAGAGTTACTTTATTCGAAGAACTGTATTACACAACAAATGTTTTTGAATATTTCCAATTCCAGTTTACCATTTTGACTTATTATAGATGGAACGAAGTCAGCATCAAGAAAAATGACTACAGCATTTATCCATCATACTATGTTAGACCGGTTTATAAAAAGGAGAATCAAAGTGCTCTCAAAGGAACTGAAGAGGCTGATGAACTCGCTAATTCCCCGATCAAAGCAGCTAGAAACAATGAGACGAGTTCAGTTTTTCATGACGAAGTTCTAAGGTTGTGTGTTGATTTTTTATCCATCTCATCGATATAAGAGTTGAAAAAATTCATCAATGTTTATATGAATGCCTGAAAAACTGATCATTTTTTTAAGTAATCCATCGTGATCATATTTCTTTATTTCTTTTTTTTTTTTTTTTTTCATTCTGGTAGCATAAATCAGTAGGTTAAAAAATTTTTTTATCTCATGCAGACAATTTACCAATTACATTATGAAAAAGGGAAATAAGATATTGGCACGCAAATTACTGGAGAAATCACTAGAGAATGTGAAGAGGATACAATTGGAAAGATATCACAAAGCAAGCCCCGAAGATAAATTCGGCATGCAACTAGATCCGAAAGTAATTATGCACCGGGCTATTGAAAATTGTAAACCACTACTGAAACTGGTACCAATTAAAAGAGGTGGAGCCACATATCAGGTATATGAAATTCAGTTATTGTTGAGTAAAACGTTTGAGATCTGAGTTGGTTTAATTATATTCGACTAGGCTTGTGTATTACAAAAGAACAAACTCTTAAATTTTATGGTCATAACTGTGTAGTATTGAGTAAGAAAATTGAGGATTTGGCTTCATTTTCGCCTAGTACTTGAACTGTGCAAGTTTTAGTTATAAATACCCTCATCCAACTCATAGCGTTTTTGGCTATGTTTGCATATTCTTTTGTATATTCTTTTGAATATTCATCATTTTTCCTTAAAATAATTATTGAACTTCCTTTCGAAACTCCTCCAGGTTCCAATACCAGTGACAGAAAAAACTGCACAGTGGCTTGCTTCAAAGTGGCTGCTTGAAGCTGCTAGAGACAAGGAAAATAACGCGCATCTTCCAGACAAATTAGCATATGAAATTCTTGATGCATTTAATGATCAGGTTTTTATACTCTTTTCAATAATTTTCAAAGTCATCGAACCATCGCTTTCAATTTTTTCCACCTGTGCCAAATAATGGTCTGATTTCAGGGACGTGTTATCAAGAAGAAACAAGATTTACACAAGCAATGCGAAGCAAATCGAGCCTATGCTCATTACAGGTGGAGCTAAATATTGTCCCCGTTAATTTCCTCCATCGTCAAGCTATTGTAAATTTTAAAACTCATATAAAATAAATATGTCATTCACAAACGAGGTGTGCATTGAATACGTTTTCTAATCAACGATGATATCGTTTGGGAATGATCACGTTAAGGATCAGTTAATCGACTGAATAACATGTACACGATATTTGACAAAAAACATTTATTTACTCTACATATATATTTTTATTGCCTAGGAATACCTATTTTTAATTTAAACTCTTTTTGTCAGAACATGCTCGCCAAATATTAGTTTAAATTTAGCGGGATCTTCAATAATTGCATATTTCAAATTGAATTTGAGAGTATCCTTCGTAGAGTAACGTTGCAAGCTGTAATAAGGCAGGATGGGATTGGTTGACGTCTCACTCAGAGGCCAGATATCATTTATATCCATGTCAACGTCGACTCTGGTTCCCCAAATATTTGCGTATGAAACTTTCACAGTTTTTTGATCGTCCATCAAGTATATCATTCCGATTCGATTTTGACCGAGGAAACCAATCGTAAAGAATGCCAAACACCACGACAATCCTGTATAAAATATACTTTATCGTTATACAAAATATACCGTTGCCATGTGAAAATATTGTCCTAAGTAATTTCTAGGAACTTTTATGGGACATCATTGATTTCTCTAAAGCATGGTAAAGGAGAACGATAACGCAAGGCTTGGAAAAACTATGCACATAGCGTTGAACTGTTACAGTATAAGAAATGAACAAAAAAAACAAGAAATTACCAGTTCCTGCAAACAAAACTGCAGTCTCTGTACTGATGACATCTGATATGGCAAGAACCACTGCTCCGGATATACCGGTACCGGTTGCAATGGTTTGATACAACTTTAGCCTGTTGACAATACTGGCAGCACGTATCAACGGGTACTTGTAAATCAAGTGATAATCGACATAACGAGTCACTGCATTTGACTGAAAACGTATGGGTTGATTGATTTTATCTATACAAGAAGTCACGCTCCTCAATTTATTACATGCACCCAGTCTCAGAATGAAAATCATTTTTAGTAATTTTTTAATTGTCAACGTTCGATTTTTTCACTCATTTATTTTGCAATTCCGGCTTAGCAGATGCAGTCAAACGTATCATTATTATCATTGATACATTTTCTCCTGTGATGATCTATTCGACCTGGCTGTTTAGGTTATGTTAGGTTAGATTCTTTTTCCTTCAGGCGAAGACCGAGGATTTATATTTTCAGTGATTTTCAGTCAACCTAATCTTTGAGTCAACCATTCGAAAAACTGTAAGCAGGCTAATTTTTGTCGGTAAGTAAAAAGTGCTGTATTACCAGAGAGTACTTTTCTATTACGTCAGTTTTCTGACGCAACACAATACCAAGTGATTTTATTGGCTTATTCCGTTCGATCCGACGGATCCGACCAATGAAATCACTTGGTGACGTTTTTTCGAATCGCCATCTTGATTATGACGTCACGAATATAGTTCCGCCAGCCAATTGACAATTGTTGATGAAGAATTAAATCGTGCCCCGCGTGCGTAGTTTTGCGTAGCGTGTAGTCATCCACGTGAGTTCGGAGCAGAGATTATTTCTATTCCAAAGTGATTAGTGGGAGTTACTTTACATGTTACGTATAAAACTCCGTTATTTTGGAAAATGAGTGGAAGCAGCCTCAAGGAATTGTGAGTTTTTCTTCTTAAATATATTCGAGAATACAATTATAAATTCAGCAATATTTGAGGTTATAAAAATCTACCGCCAACAGTTCTAACAACTCCAAGTTTTCTATTTTACATTGTTTTTTCATTGCTTGCGATCCGTCATTTTTACCAGTTTTGTATCCAGCGATTGTTCGCATAAAAATTAACTATAAGCTTATGGAAATCTAGATACATAAAGTATTTGAAATATGGAATAGAACGTCCGTTCATTCGACACATTATATATGTAATTACTGTTTTTCCAGGTACGAGCTTGAATCACAGTATGGACCATTTTTTACTGGAGGAAATATCGAGGTTTGTACTTTTGAGTGATATCACAAGTATCATTTCATTCGATTACCTTTCTTTCATTCATATTGACCAGAAGTCTATTCGATTTGCTGGACCTAGAACTAGCTGACCTCACAATTTCGTGCTCAGCAAAACGGTATTAAAGCATAACTATGTCTCATATTTTCCACAGTGGAGCTCGGACGGACATTATTTTTTTTGCCAGAATGGTGGGACAGTACACGTTCTGTCCCTAGATACTGGACACGTCGAAAGTGTCTTAGGAGAAACTTCGACTGATCAAGATGAGGATACAGTGAACAGTTTTGCACTTGATCCCAGTGACGATGGCATTGTCACACATCATAAAAGTGGACTCTTCAAATTATGGAATTGGAAAGGTATTCATCTGATATCTGCCCATGAATATCAAGACTGAAAGATAATTATGGAGCAGTTCAAACCCTTGTTTGAATGAATATTCAACTATTTGAATTTTTGAACGCATCTGAGATCAATTCAAAGTTTATAATCATCGAAAGAACTAATAGCCAATTTCTTACCAAAGGCATATCAATTGATATTATTACCAAATTTTGATACAGGCTTCTGTGAATCATATTTTACTCTTAGTTTATCAGTATCTGGTAATGTCTAATCACTCTGACTAAATTTGTAGACCACATTTTTTTTACACCTTATTTATTCAATAAGAACAATGGAGAACAGAAAGTATTTATGAACAATCTGAACTTTTTTTCATCCTTTTTCTTTATTTATTCGTAATGTGTTTCGAATTTAATCTGTGGTATATTTTCTTCTTATATTCTGTAACAGAAGTCAAACTCAAAAAAATGTGGAAGGCAATACATAATGGACCAGTCGCCGAAGTTACTTTTTCACGTAATAGCCAAACAATGGCAAGCGGCGGCAGCGATAGTAGCGTTAGATTATGGGACTTGGAACACCAAGCTTGCACACACAATTTGAAGGGTGTTCAAGGAGTCGTGAGGCAAGTTATCGTGGTTATAATAGTCATTTTACAGTCTTATTGTATTCACAATATTCGTCAGCAGGTTGGATCATTGATTCCGATTTATAGTGCCTTAAAAAGATAGAATTTCACAGGGTTGAAATCAAATATTCTAACAACAGATTTTTAAGCTGTTAATTAATAGCGTAAATAAGTGTCCTTCTACAGGCACAATGCGCAAATAATCTACTTAATTTTGTCTTTATGTCTCACGTTCCTTCAAGAATATTTTGTAATAATAATTAAGTTTCTCAATTAGTTTCAATGAGAAGAGAAAACATTATTTTATTACACTTGGCCATTGTTTCTTAAAGTATACGCTTCTCTTTTAGTGTTTTGGCTTTTCATCCACGACCGGATAAAGAGTTAATATTTGCTGCTGGTGATGATACAAAAATATACGCATGGAATTCGATAACTGGTCAACAAAAGATTGTTCTTTCCGGGCATTTCAGCAAGGTTACGTCGCTTTCGTTTCACGACGATGGAATTCATTTAGTCAGGTATTCAAAGCATTTGCTGCAACAATTTATTACCATCTAATGACAGTAGAAGTATCTGTAAGAATTTTTTGCTTCTAATATATAATCACACAAGTAAATATAACAAATATTCTCTGTTTGAAATTTATACAATCATACACTCGATTGATTATATTTATGGTGTTTAAAATAATTGGTGTGGTCAGATAATTTTGACCGACTGCAACAATTGCTGGAGTTAAAGGAAGATACATGCGATTAAATTGGTATTTTATAAAATCGTTCCTTGCATTTCAAGTGATGAAATTTTGGTTTTCAACAAACTCTGTAAATAGTATTGCAACAACCTATGAATTTTTTTTGTTACTTAATTTTTCCAAAATTGATCAGAGATATTAATTGTGACAAATGTCCCTTCCCTACAGTTCTGGAAGAGACAAAGTACTTATCCTGTGGGATATTTCCCAAGGAAGTATAGTACGCACTGTTCCAGTTTACGAAGGCGTTGAGGGTGCCTTCTTGTTACCTACAAACAGTACAAAACTCATATCTTCTTATCAGTCTAATGGGATTTACGTCGCAGCTGCAGGAGAAAAAGGTAGTTACAATTTCTTCACGTTGTATCCATCCCTATTAGGATCGTTCTTAAAAAGTTGATTGTTGAATTTCGAAATTGCGACTCCAGATTCGTAATCAGTGACCCAAGAAACACCCTTATATCAAATTTCATCTAAATCCGTTAGGTAGATTCATTGTTTCCTTGAAAAGTGTTAAATGGGGAACTCAACCCTCCGACAGAACCGGTTACAATTGCGATAAAAATGTGAAAAAATTAGGGAATCATTTTTGAATTCGTTGGAGCTGATTTGAAGGGTGAGACAGTCGAAATTCAAACATACCTTTTTAAGGACCACCCTAATCCCTACTTAGAATTTGTGGTTACACTGCGGCATTTAGAGGAATCTGGAAACTTCATCCTTTGATGAGAAATCATTATGCACTACGGCTGATAGAAATGCTTATCAGTGACACACAAATTAATACAATGAGCGTTATACGCTCTTTCAATTCTCTTCTATAATTATTTTCTTCTCCTACTCGAAATAATAGCAAGTCAAATTTCAATACTTGTTAGTTTATCCAAAGAAAACTGTTTTGCATCTTAATAACTGACTGCATTATCATATACAATAAGATTCTAATAAACGTAGTTCGACGTGCTTTACGACAAATAACACCTTCGTATCTGGTCACTTGGTCTCATGAACTTATATTGACCTTAGAGTTAATAAGAAGCTAAATTTACTCATCCTAATCCCAAAACTACTAATTACTTTTGGCATATTGAATGGATTGAGTTCTCGTATACCGTCAATGTAATATACCGGTCAGTTTTGTTTCATGAACTTATTTTCGTGTGCTTGTTTGTTACATCTTATTCAATTGTATACTTATTCCGGCTTTCACTTTAAACAACAATTGCCGTTCCTCTGTTGTGATTCCAAATGGCTTTGCTAACAAGCTTTATAATATTGCTTTGTTAGTTCAATAGTAAAAATAATAATTGTATTGGAACAATAACGATTGGTAATGCATTATCAAAGAATACGGATGATCAATAGCATGAGCATGTAGATTAACAAAAGCTGTTGGCTCATTGAAATTGTATTGAATACAAATAATATTTTATGGTAATCAATATAATGAGCTCAGATAAACGTTTCCGAGATTTCTGTTATTCAGTGTGCATTATTTCAATACAACAATGACATTGTCTATATTCTTAGGAGTTGTCAAAATATGGGAAATGAGGTCTGGAAACAAGGTATACGAGCAGAAAAATTCTCTGGTCGCATCTGCAAAAGAAGTTGGAGGATTGGCTATTACCCAGCTGTTATACAATCACGTCACTAATAGCTTAGCAGTGGTATCGACAGAGCATAACGTTATTATTCATCAGTTAGACACCTTTGAATGCAAGAAACAGGTACGTTTCGCACGTCTAATGGTTTGACGCATTTTTTATTCTACTGAAAAAACAGTGAGACTATTTCACACCGTAAAAGTTTTACCGATGAAAATTTTTGTAAATTTATTTAGCATGTAGTGTTTGAAACTTTGTTTTTCCCGATGGAAATTTCATACGTACTTAACTGTTTTTAGCTAGTCGGATACAGCGATGAAATCTTGGATGTTGTATATTTTGGTACCAAAGATACGCATTTGGCGGTAGCGACAAACAGTCCTGACATAAAGCTTTACGAATTGACGACAATGAATTGTCAGCTCTTATGTGGTCACACAGATTTTATTTTGTCTCTTGCTACTACGCCAGCCAACTTCAACTTATTACTGTCTTCTGCAAAGGTATTCTCAACTGACGTTTTTATTTTGTAATTCCCTAATTATTGATTAAGTATTAAGATCATCAATGAGATATGAAATTAGTAATGAAGTTAAAAGGCAACAAAGTTGAGTGAAGAAATAAGTTACGAAAAGTAACGAAATTATCAAAAATATCCCAAAATTATTTGAAAACTTCAATTTCTGCTCTGGTTCATTGTAGGACAATAGTGTTAGATTGTGGCTTATGGATTCGGAAACATTTAAAGTTTCTTGCGTTGCTCATGCAGTTAGACACACGGCGTCGGTGGGATCAGTTTCCATATCTCACACATCTGTGAAATTCTTTGCATCAGTAAGTCAAGATTTGTGTTTAAAGATATGGGATTTACCTGAGAAGATTTCATCCAACGGTAAGTGATTTAGCTTTAGATATATCAATCTAGTAACTAAATTGACAGGAGTGGAAAGGAATGTACAAGTATATTTATTACAGAAACAGAAAACTCGCTCAACGTTCGATGCACGGAATTGGCGCATCAGAAAGACATAAACGCCGTTGCAATATCGCCAAATGATAAACTTGTCGCTACTGGATCCCAAGATAAAACTGCCAAGGTATAATTTTTCAGAGCTACCGGAATGCGAGTGTGTCTGCACATCTCATATTTTTTTCACAGTTATGGACTGCGGAAAGCTTACAACTCGTCGGTGTTTTGCGTGGCCATCGCAGAGGAGTTTGGTGTGTAAGATTCTCACCCATAGACCAAGTGCTGTTAACAACTTCAGCAGATTGTAGCATCAAATTATGGTCACTGACTGATCTGTCTTGTTTAAAGGTACGATCGATCATCAAAGTCTATGTTTTACTTGCTTGTTTTTGTTACAAAGCTATTTTTTCAGACGCTAGAAGGGCACGAATCTTCTGTTTTAAGAGCAGAGTTCTTATCTCGAGGAATGCAGCTGGTCACGGCTGGAGCTGATGGGCTCCTCAAACTGTGGAGCATTAAAACGTCCGAATGTGTCGCTACTCTTGAACACCATGAAAACCGAGTCTGGGCACTTGCAGGTTTCTAATTATATGTCTTCTTATTACTGCTTCTGCCGAAGGAATTATGAATCGGAAATAGAAGTATCAAAAATTTGATCTAGATGGATACTTTTACTGCATTCTTGTTGTTTGATGAATCAATGTTTCTATTTTAAAGATTGATGTTTCATTACAGTGTCTCGAAACGAAACTCATATTGTCAGTGGTGGAAGTGATTCGATATTAGGTAAATGGCGAGATGTTACCGAAGAAAAGAAAGCTGCGGCTGCCGCTGAGGCTGAACGTTTGGCGTTAGAAGAACAGAAACTTTCAAATTTATTAAAAGCTGATAAGCTATTAGCCGCTTTAAAGTTGGCTCTTAAACTGGAAAGACCTCTTCAAGTGTTGAAGATTATCGATAGTAAGTAGTTAATACGCTGTCAAATATTTACCAATGTTATCAAGATAACTTTTTGGCAAACACAAATGTTCAATCTTTTATTGCAAATTCTGGATGTCTATATACATAACTATATCAAACTCATAGCAAATATTAAAACTGAACAGCTTAACTTCTTAGTTGATATACTTAATTAATTCTCTGTTTGCTCTGCTACTGATAGAAATTTATTTTCCTACGCGGGTAATTCATTATCACTTCGATAACAGATCAGTACTCAAAATCCCAAATGAATCACACATATAAAAATCATTTTATCCCCCTACAACCCCCACCCTCCGTACGAGGTTTGAAGGTAACCAAAATTAGTTACAAAAAATCAATTATGTATAATATACCTCCAGGTGTTATCAGAAAGGGTGAAGATGGTCTGCGTGAAACGATACATCAGTTAAAGCAAACACAGAAAGAATCATTGCTCAGATGTGCAGTGACGTGGAATACCAACAGTCGGAATGCTCAATCAGCTCAGGTATTATTTACAGAAAAAATTATTGCTGACGAATTTTTC
Organism: Diprion similis; assembly: GCF_021155765.1. Lineage (NCBI taxonomy): Eukaryota > Metazoa > Arthropoda > Insecta > Hymenoptera > Diprionidae > Diprion > Diprion similis. The sequence continues at coordinate 14,560,293 of NC_060114.1, forward strand.
AAAACCTCAGTTTCTAAGTTTCTCAGTAATTTTTTGGGAGTACTAAAGAAAAAAAAATTTCTGCATTAATTTTGTAAAATTCTCAAAAATTTGTCTACCAGATTATTTTTGATTGGTTAGAATTATTGAAATACATTTAAATAGAATTTGTCAAATTGTTGTCAGAAATTCGTTCCAAATTACCAGGCTATTGATCAAGTTTTAAAAATTTCGATAATGCTCTTTACACTCTCTTTTTATTTAATTGAATTTTTCTAATCTCAATTCCAAGAAATTAGACCAGACTGTAAAATGTTTTACAGTCCTGGTATTATTATCATGCTTATTATTTTATTCCACGTTTAACACATTTCAGCTAGTGATAAACGTCCTATTGGACGAGATTAGTAGCGGGGAACTGAAAGTACCTGGATTAGCCTCTTCATTGGAAGCTATGATTCCCTACACCGAAAGACACTTCAAAAGGCTGACTCAGCTCATGCAAGATCTTCACTTTATTTCTTACACCGTTACTTGTATGCAGCCCCATAACAAGATAAGTCCAACTTGAATCTTGCAAATAATTTTACCTTAAATACATACTTGCATCGAGACTATTAACATCGACTATAATCGTCTATCCGTGCTACTTTTTGTACTGGAAAAAGAACGCTATTTGCAAAAAACAAATAATGTACAATATTTATAATAATTATACTACAATGTATGTGAAGCCGGAATCCAACGTAGCTTTTTGAAAAAGTATCCATTTTAAAATAGAAAATAATTTTCATTTGCACGAAAATCATGGCAAAAAGCATTCTGGCAGTGATTTTTGTTTATTAACTGCAATTCTTTTTTTCAAACTATTCTTGAACCATTGACTTTTGCGGAAAATTTACTGTTTCAATATTCCTGGGTTGGATAACGCCTTCCTTCACTGTTCTTATTCATAGCATGCGAATTATTCTAATTTGTGTAAACGTGAAAAAAGAGTTACAGTGTTGTTATCTTATCATTTAGTCCAATTTTCAGAAATTCATCGCTATACCTCAGCTGTTTAGCATAAACGAGTGACTCATTTTCACTACTTATATTTTAGTCAAACGTTCCTATTGTGTTAAAAAAAATATGTTACATCAGTTCATTGCTCTATGTGTTCATTACCAATTTCGATGAATCAGTTGACGACTGCGATACTTTAATAAACCTTCGTTACTCACGCAGCTGCTCGATAAATCATTGAAGAAAAAATCACAATAAATTTTTTCCTATAGGATCGTTTTTGCAGCACGTGTTTCAACATGAAAGATATTACATAAATGCGGTTCATTTCACATGATTGAGCAATTGACAGTGATCACGTTTTCAAATGTCCAACCTCTCCCGTTTCTTAAATTTGTTTTCTTCATTTCGCTTACCTATTTACTTAAAAGTTTCTCAATTGAAACTCGTAATTAACGTTTTCAACAAGAGCACGTTGGTCACGAAAATTAAGTCACGATCAAAAGAACACCCTGTCAAGATTTTCAACAACAAACTGTTGCAAGAATAATTGTATTATTGTATTTTTTTTTTTTCTATCGAGCATTGTTTCCCTAACAATGCGGATCTTCCAAATTTGCATAAAATTAAATGAAAATGTCCTCGATAATGGTGGACAAAAAAAAAAAAGAAAAAAAGAAAAAAAGTGAATTATTTTTTTTTTGTTCCTTCACGTTTCTTGTTGTTTTTTTTTTTCCAATCGTATACATACTTACATTGTTGAAAATGATATGTGAAAACGTCTGCAGCTGGTAATCCTTGAGCATACCGAGCTGTTGTTACCCCAGCCTAGTCTTTCAGTATGATTGTGTACTCTAAGCAGAGCACTGTGCCAAGTGGGAGCCACTTCGTTTTGTTGATCATACACCTCTCCTGCAAGCTTTCCAGACTGAATACCAAGCGCCTCTGTGTTAAAAACTGGTCAGAGATAATCTGACTGTCGTTAAAGAAGCTCAAAATGGCTCGTTCGGACGGGTGCATCATCTTCCTTCTCTGGGGGATACTTCTTACATTGAAACAAATTTGTTTGGTGGAAAGTGTCGATGCGTAAGTCCCTCTCTCTCATTCTGTTGTCGTTTGTTGTGTGTTTTTTTTTTATTCTTTCTCTTTTTTCCCCTTCCCACTTCAATTCTTTTATTCGTACAAGTAATATTATTGGCACAGTTGACTTGTCGGTTATTGATAATAAATGCTTTGTATAATATTTATTTTATTGTTAAAGTCTCGCCGGGTGGGTAATATTTTTAATCTGTCATAACGTCTACTCGTGACATCCTGCGTGTCAAATACCGAACGATCTTTGTTAAAACACAACTTTTTTTACTCGGTTTACTCGGTTTTTAATGATAAATAAAATATGTTACTTCTTGATATTACACATTTTGCAATCGTATACCATGGCGACAAATTCCTTTAGCACGGTACTTTGTGACATTGAAATGAATTTATACTACCTTTGAGTTTGAGTCTGGTTTTGTTGCGCCAAATGTATCAACAATGGTGAACTTCCTGTTGCACGTGGTTAGTACCTAAAACCAAATTAGCGTACATTTATTACAAAAGAATATTTTATCAAAGGCCGAATATTATGTATACGCATACATGCAGATATTATGGAGCACAAAGATTTGTTATGACCGGTTTGAGAACGTTTTTAGCTCATCTACATCAGTCTTTTATCAATAGAATTGCACCGTTTTAAACGACTAGATTCTGACCGATTTTCGGGAATAATTTGCTCGCAATAATCACTCGTACTGTGGGTAGTGATCGTAAAGTATTTGATTAGGAAAAGAACGCGGAGAAAAAATCTGCACATGTATAAAGCGTAAATTTGTGCAATACTTTTGTACGATTTGGCAATGTATTGATTGTTAATGAAGAACAATCGAATCTACTAACTTCCTTGTTACAGTAATGAGTGTTACGTTTATTCTATGTCCTCATGGCCGTACCGACTCATTGCACGTTACCACAATTCATGATTGGGTACTTTAAGCGTTATTGGGCATGGAGGAGCCATCGTATATATCTTTATAAATACCTTATCACCTAGCTAGCGTAAAAACATTTGTTTTATTGAAGTGTAAAACGACAGAAACTTTCAGTGTTATTAGAGCGGAACATCCAGCCTTCGCTATGCCCTGAGAAAAGAATAGATTCATGATTCTTATACATGGTGGCTATTGTAGCAACAGAGTGGACTAACTGATGAATCGAACAATAGTTAATCTAAACTGCTGCACTAATGGTCAAAAAGAAAAAGAGAAAAAATCTCAATAACATCTCTGTTTTCACAATAACAATGTGGTCGCACTTTTTACTGGAATTTTTTTCAATAATACTGTGAAAAGAAAAGTTTCCACTTTCTCATATACGTTTCATCGAATTATTCAGGCGTAAAGACTAAAAAAAGAAGTACACAGCTAGTTTTTGTCATTTTTATAGCAACCTGACTCAACCTTTAGCATGAAAACTATTACAGAGTAAAATGTGAAAGAGGAATGAGGTGTTGATTGCAAAAAAATTACTTCAATGATTACTGAGCGTTTATTTTCTCAAATCAAAAATTGGCAATTAGATTTTTTGTCCTCTGTCTTATACTACAAAATTTCTGTAGAATTGTCAAGGCAACAACCATTGAGAAAAAATAAATTACATCTTTCGCATATGCGGAGAACGTGCTCACAATCATTATTTCGCTATACTAATTATTAATAAAAAAAAAAAAGACAAATTGACGTGTGTTTTAACAATGTCTGGGTATTGAAAAGAAACTTTATATTTGTCTACTAATTAACAAAATTTCTACCAACTGTAGAAATAATTAAGTAACATTCACCTGTGCAAATAAAACTGAATGACAATATTATCGTTGAAATTAATATATCTTTAATATAGATCTCACTTTTCTAAAATGTTGATAGTTTCATTAAATTTTTACGATTTTAGAGATGTTCAAATTTGATTAAACCCAATAAAAATAACGATCCCAGTTGTTTCAACTCCTAGATAATCGTTATTCGTCTAATTTATTTGTACAGGCCGATTTTTTACGTTTTACGGTTCTCAGGTTTACTTAGGTAAATGCAGCTCTTAAAAATTTTACATTATTAAGCCCCAGTTTAAATAGGGTGGTTACCATTGTAGACGCATTCAAGTTAAACAAATGTGACGCAAAGTGAAAACAGAGCTACGTCACAATGTGAGCGAATATTTAGCATGCATATACTATAAATTTCCGGGTGTAATAGATAACGGTTGAAAAAAATTTATCATTTGATGTTAGGCGGTTTTTTTTATTCTCAATTATTTATTACCTTTTTTTTTTTCCTGTCTGCCATGGTCACATGTCTTCTCTATTAAGTTTGTTTTATTTTATCACACGAGGAAGAATGTGTATTCACTATAAATTATACTACACCATCAATATAAACAAATTTTAAATTTACACTATTGAGCACACACACCGTGCTGCGGGTTGTCTGACTCAATTTACTAGCTAGACCACTAATTGTAAGCTGTACCTTCGTGCGACATTTCACCACTGTTATCTTTCGATACACATGCTAAATTAAACAGGTTTGTTTACAGTACACAGGGATCCCGTGACGCATGCTGTTATTGTAGTTGAAAATAATGTGTTACATTTGAGATCTATGATGGTCTCCAGTGTCGAATTGCAAATTTAATTCAAATGCATCTTTTGCTTCGCCTTATTTTACTTTATTCATTTCACTTATTTGACTCATTTAATTTGTTCTGTCAAATAGTGATTTCACTTTACTAAATTAAGTTTGGAATGCATAGCGCTGTAAATCCTGATTCACGTAACGTGTCGAAAGGAAAATTATAATTGGGAATATAATCTGATTGTATATTTTTTCACTGGGTAATCATCATTTCTTACCGTATCGAAATACAATACGTACACGTATATTTCGGTATATGTGTGCATCATATTCGCTTGTATTACTCAGTCATGTGCTGTAGTTTATGTAAACGACATTTATGTCATCTGGAAACTATACAATGCAACAAAGAGCCATTATTTGTGAGAAGATACTTGCTGAATATTAATTTCATTTTTAGTTCACGCGTAGCATCTCATATTTTTCGTTACGCTATTTATTTCTAATTCTACTTTTTTTTTTTCTGTTTCCTTCTTCCTCTCAAACGATTTGTCCAGTAACATACGTAAAACTGGATGTGTATATAAATATGTTTGACGGATAAATCTGTCGACCTCTGGGGAAAATAAAATGAAAATGTTTCAAACTTACGTCACTGACTTTGATTACCTGTAGAGTTTTACAAGGAATTTGAGAGTAATAATTACGACTAGAATTCCTGAAGATATTCTATGATAAAAATATTCATTGTTATTTTTATTCCTCCAGAATGCAGGGGAGTTGTCCTGCGTTAAATGGTGCGAGCAGCTTAACACAGACTGAACTTTTAATTGAGCTAACGAACGATTGCCGCTACGATAAGATGGTTCGTCCACCGGGTGAAAAAAATGATAGCGACCCAATCGTAGTCGCTTCGAGAGCTTATATATATACGATACAATCGAACATGGCAAAAACACTGGTAATGTAGTTTACAATAAACGTAAAATATTTTATAATGGATTATCGGTATACTTATGATGAACAGGCAGACCGATAAATGTGTGGATTCTTCCCATTTTGCACAAATAAATTTCTTTCTTCAAAGATAATTTTATAATTTCAGCAATTTGACATACAGATGATGCTGCAGTTCCGATACCTCGACAAACGGTTGAGGTTTGTCGAAATTGCACCTCATTTGTCACAAATCATTGGAGGCAAATCTGCTAATGACCTTATATGGACCCCTTCGGTTTATGTTGCCAATGAACGAAGCTCCGTCATAATGGGTAACGGTGTGAAAGATCTACTTATATCTATCGATCCCAACGGTACTGTTCTTCTCACCTCCAGGTAAGTCAATCAATCTTGAGTAATCTTAACGTCGGATAGTTGAGGCAATTTATAAATTCATTTGCCCATGCGATAAGAACATCAAAGTTAGTCCTTTGATAGATTCGTTGTGTGTGCTTCATTGTGATTTACCAACGCCGTGACAGATTTATACTTTGCTGATAAATTGTCGTCAAAAGCATGAGCACAATAGTTTAAAAATAGTCTTTCAAATCTCGACTAAAAAGACCATTTTTTAAATTTTCAGAAGAAATTCTGACTGAGTTTTAACAATTGATAATGATTTCCAATCTTTATCGGTAATTATATATGTTTTTCAGACTAGCGGCAACCCTCAACTGTGGCTTGCGATTGGAAAAATTTCCGTTCGATGTTCAAGAGTGTCCGCTAACGTTTGAAAGCTGTACGTGGGATTTATATGAATTTAACTTGAATCTCTTTTTTGTCATGAGATAAAATTTTCATCCTGAATGTATTTCAAATGTGTTTAGAATTTTTTTCAATTCATCATTTTTCTTTTCAGGGACGAATAATGTTCATGAAATGAAATTGGTTTGGGATGACTCTCCAATACTGTTAGCCAAAGAGCTTCATTTAACCGAGTATAGTCTTGTTACTTATTGGGTGAACGAGTCAGACGTTTCGTATACAGTCGCCCAACAGCACTACGGTCATTTTGGTTTGTATTTTCTGGATCCTTTATTCGGAAACTCCTTCCTCCTTTTAGTATTTACAGCTTGCATATGGAATTATTCAAAAATACAATTTTCTACCATCCGATGTTACAGCGGGAAACTTCAGCGCCATAAGTATTACCTTCAAGCTTGCTCGTGAGATGGGATTCTTCATTATGGATTACTACATACCCTCGATTCTTATTGTTGTCATTTCATGGGTGTCGTTTTGGCTACACATGGACGCGAGTCCCCCAAGAATTGTATTAGGTACTTATTCCTGCACTTCATTACTCATTATTTTATGTCAATTCTTATGTCGTAAATGTCAATCAATAATGAATTTTGTGTGTCCAACTTATTATTTATTTTTTACTGTTTTTTTTTTTATATCAATTTGGATGAAAATTAAAGTACATTCTTATATTTGGATAAATTTGCATTTCAGGAACAAATACGATCTTGGCATTCATGACACTCGCATCCAAAGTCGAAAACTCACTGCCCAAGGTGTCGTATATAAAAGCAAGTGAAATCTGGTTCTTGGGTTGTACAATTTTCCTCTTCGCTGCCATGGTCGAATTTGCATTTGTTAACACAATCTACAGAAGAAAGTAATTAACACTTCTATTAAACCGTATTCATCGCACGCGAAAAACGACTAAATATTCTTTTCACTTTTCTCTACCACCAGGAAAAATGTGCCCCTGAAAAAGGTGAACAGCAAGTATATTCTAAAGTCAACGTTGACGCCAAGGCTTGCTCGAAAGCAATTTCAGAAAAATACTACCAGCTTGGAACGTTCGCGTTCGTGGTCTTCTCTGGATCATGAAAACGCGAATGATTCGGTCTACACAAGTCAAAATTACCTGACCGTGCACGTAAGTGAATCTCCAATAACAGTAGTTCTGAAAAGTATGTGAATTATTTAGTTCAAATTTATAATCCAACGAACTATATGTATTTCGCAGAGTTTCCCAAGCAGCATGAACATTCCTTCTGTTACGATTGAAGACGACAGAGAGCAAGACTCTGGTGGAAGTGTCGTGACTTTGGATACCATCGCTGCACCAGTATCTCCACCAAAACCACCAACACGACGAGCCACTCTCGCGAAGCTAACAACTTTCACCACTATGACACCTCAAGAGATTGCTCAGTGGATAGACAAGCGTAGCAGAATAGTGTTCCCAGTCTCGTTTCTCATATTCAACGTTCTTTACTGGTCTTTTATCTGGATATGAGAGTACCTTCCAAATTTTTCGTGTCTGATGAATTATTTTCTCAATATATTCGTACCGGCATGAAATGAAAAAAAATGAATGGACAAAACTGTTAAAAAGTTTTGAGAGGTTTTTGTATCTAGTAATAATTGATAATCGAGTCGCAATCATTTAGAGAATTTATTTCTCAGCAGCATTAATCAAATCGTAGAGTAAGAGGTCTATGCTTATTCGGTACTGTAGCTCTTGGAACGTATTCAAGTAGCAAGCAAGAATCGTACCAGATAAATTTACTGAAACTGTAACCTGTTTCCCTCTCTAGTTATAAATTTTTATTTATTCACGTTTTTCATCTTTACTTTCGATGCATCAAACTTGGCTTCAACGTTAAATTTTACTCGTCTATTGACGAATTTTATTATTACATAGTGAGATCGTATATTCGAATCTTATATGTTTCTTATATCTGCGTCCTGTGCCACTAGCTTACGTGTAAATGCTTAGATTTAACACAAATCAGTTACACGTAAGAACAACAAAAGCCAACTCAGAGGTTCTATCGTTCTTTTAAATACTCTATTCATTCGTATAACAGGTAACAGTGGGATCTAGAATTAGTACTAGTACAGTACGAAGTAGAGGAAAAGTTCGTTAATTTTGCATATCAAGATCACTGTTAATCCATAACTACTGTAATGTAAGAGTTTAGTCATTGACTGCCACTGCTATTTAGATTAAGCATAAATAATTTATCTTCCGAGAAGACCAATAGTTGTGTAAAAGAAGAAAGAAAGAAAAAAACAAATCAAAAGAATGGAAAACAACGCGTTTGGCAATGTGTAACCCGCCCCATATGCAATTTTTATACTACACAATATTCAACCTTACAAGTTTGAACAGGATTCATTTACAAGTCTGATTTTACTTTCAAATTCGTCTAACATTTTCTCATACCTGATAACATCGCGCGCGTGTTTTACCTTCTTCGAGGTGATGAATATTCCGAAATTTAAACAGACATTTAACAGAAAGATCGATAATGCAGACGATAATGTATACGTATATGTCTTTTAACGTAGCGTACGTATATTTTTTTCAGCTCATTGAGATACAGTTGAAACGCTTTCATGCTTAAATGAATCTAAACGTTCTCTCGAATTATTTGAACCCTCAGAGATCGTTAAAATATGAAATCATTTCTCTCCATTTGTTGATGTCTGTTTCGTAAAATTCAGATCCATACATACTAAGGTGTAAAATTATTAGACAATACGAAAAGTACTCCGGCATTGCATTTACATACAAACCACGTAACGAGCAGCGGTACAAACCGCGATCACAAAACGTGTGACGTTATTTTATTGAATCAATTAACCGAAGATAACACAGATGGTATGAGCTAACAATTAAGTCATTTTATTCTCGTGACGTCAGCGCGCCGTTTTTGCCATCGTCCAACACCGCCGACGTAATTTCGTTAATAACTAGATGTGGTTTCAATTAAACTGGCCAATGCATATAAAAAAATTGGATTATCACACTGTTCCAAGGTGAGGAGGTTTAACGTTTACGTGAATTAGGGCTCAATTGAGTTCTCGAACACGCTACGCTTTTCCCGGCGTTATTCTAATTGTACGCACATACAACCTCCGATGTCATCAACGTCTAAAAATGTTTCATGGCTTCAAGAATCTGTCAAGATTCTTTTAATTGCAAAATTCTTTAATCGACATTATAAAATTGATAATAATATATAGGATATTTATTCAGAGCACATTCGATTAGATGGTTCGAGAAGTAGGCGAATTTCGAGTACTTTTATCTAAAAGACTATTTATTCGATTCCATTCGATTTTTCTTTTTTTTTTCAAAGTTTATACATTACGGTATGTTCAGTAATTATTTCATCAAAATTTAAAACCATAAAAAAATGAATAAATAAATTTAAAAAAAAAATCGTACGCAACGAGACAAAATTTACAAAAATCTTGTCCAGATTTGGTAAAAATTAGTCGCGTCGTTTTCAAGATGTTCTAGGCAGGGACTCGGAAACGTAGCTTCGAGATGATCGAATTCAAAGTTCCCCGAATCGGCCGCAATTTCTACAATCCTTCGAATTTCATCATACAATTTACACACAATATTCTTCATACTTCAAACTTTTAGAAAGACGAATAAAAAGAAAATCTATTTTCAAAAAATTCTACTCGGATGTGCCCCCTTAAATAAAAAAACACGTCCAATATTGTTGAATCTTGGATCAGCCCTAAACTGCCTCCTTTAACCCCAGCAATGCGAATGATCGTCTTCATATTCTATTGTACATTTGATGTCTGCATCGGGGTTGAAACATGCAGGGTAATTGGACTTGCAATATGCACTCTGCCATGACGCTTATTCATACTTCATAATGTATCTTGTACATTCCTAACTGTTACACCCTGATCGTTGTACCTATAAAACATTCGTTCTATTACAGTACTTGCATTTTTCATCGATTGCCAAGGCGATTCAAACTGTGTAGTACGTGTTTAGTTTCATGACCAGAACTGACCGCCAACGGTAGAATCGATTATTTCGCGTGCTCCACCGCACATATATCCATGAATATACCGCGTATTTGACGTCCATTCCATGGTGTTGGATTGTCGGTGTTTTTAATCAAAGCGATAATCATTCCTCGCCGATAGCAGCCCCTTTTTCCTTTTTCTTTCCTTCCTTTACTGACCTTTTGCGAGCTATCACCGTTACCCTTGCACCAGGACTTTATTTGAATAATCATAATCGAGCAATTATCCAAAAGTCTTATCTCGTTTTCTAAGAATCGACATCTCAGTGTCACCAATTCTCACATTAATTTGAAAGTGGACGAAAAGTATAAATAATTAGCCACTACTCGACAAATTTAGTTGAAATAATAACTTTTGTTCCAAATCTACGAATGTAACTATGTGAATATTATACACGTTTTTTTTCTCAAGTTCACTTTGTCGCGATGTAATAATTAACGATTATATACACATAATATTTTTCGACCTTCGTTTCGCCCATATATTATGTATATTCAGACCGAAAGACTGACAGGAAATCAATCATCGATAAAATCGTATGTTCATCGTAAGGATTCGCTTATAGATTATTATTATTATACTTACGATGTATAAGGAAATTATAGGCTCATACAGCGATGCGGTTCTCATCATTTTCAGAGTTCATGTAATGAAAAACATTGTACACGTAGTAACGAAATCGATGCCGAATGAATAACAAAAATTGGAGTGACAAATGCGCTGAAAATGATATGGATAAGTAAATAATGGACCCAGACGCGATCAGAGCTACAAGGCATTTGATTATTTTTTACTAGTTTTGTTGATATCGTAAGTCGAGTTATACATATAGCCGATGGTAGGTGTATGTAATTTTACCGCGAGTCAAGTGCAAATATTGACCGCCCGACTATATGAAGCTATTACCCGCGGAGGAGAAAAAATGTTAAAATTCTCTGCACGCGTAAGACGTGTACTAATATCTTTGCATAAAAGATGAAAGGATATGATTTTGAATTCACGCTGTTGCTCAATTATTGCAGGCATATGCGGACGCAGTGTTAAATAGAAGAAACGCGAAAGTCTCCTATTATGAATCGATATTACATACATATACACGCGATCTGTGGTACATTGACTTGACCTTTACCTTCGATAGATATTGTCGTTGTTGTTATTGTTTTTTTTTCACAGGTACTGATCTCCCATTTTTCCATCGATCAATGCCCACGTGGAGTGCACTTCTTTTTAATGTTTTTTGGAATAATTTTTTTTTTTTGGATACATATTGAAATGAGTTGTGCAAGAGGAAAATGATTGTTTCGGATCTTTACGTCCTTATATCCTTATATTCCGTACAAAAAATTATGAAGGAAAAAACAAGCATAGTAGGCATCTAAAAAAGCGAACCACGCATATATTATACTGTAAAATACACAATGATTTATTATTAAGATGGTTCAATGCGTGCAGTTTAATAGCAACGAGGTGAACGCATGCGATCCAAATATTATTTTTCTAACAGCTATATTACGTAGAAAATTCAAGCTTACACATGTTCACTATGAAATCCTGTACCACATGTGGGAGGCCATGAAAGATTTTGAGAAATTCAGACTGGAAACATCGTAAATTTAATTTTGATTTGTGTACCGATTTTAACTTACATCGAATCGTTGAACAAAAATTGCAAATGATAATCTTTGCAAATGAAACAATTTACCAGTCGTTGAAACTCGATCGAAGGATGAGAATATTGTAAATTGTTGTAGTCCCCTCAAGCAGCTAGGATAAATAATTAAGCAAACAAATTTAAAATGTCCCAAGCAGTCGTCGCGCAGGGCTCAAATAAAAACCGCGGGTGTTTCGACACGCGGGCTGCACCCCGTGTCCTTGTGAATAACCTGGCAGGTACGCCGACTCGCCCAACCACCCAGTCGATGGGCGTCAAGACTAAGCGAAGCACCAAAAAATTTGCAAAAGTGTCGAGCTGATCTTGGTCGTCTTGAATCAGCCAATAATTATCATTAAATTAAGCGAAATTTTAATTATGCACTAGATTCCCTTGGGATTTAATTTTAGTACAGAATACCTGTACAGGAAATAAACAGACGTGTGAGTAAACGAATTGAATAAAGGAAAAAACAGGAAAAAATTATGTGACCAGTGAGGTGCAACAATTGATTAACAATGCAAAGGGAAATATGGCGCGGAGTACAGCGTGGATAAAGTTTAAGCGTTCGAACTAGTTTGCGATTATGATGCATTTATGAACGGCACGTGTTGTGTATAGTTCGTAAAAGTTTTGACACGTTTTATTGTTACATGTGATTACGTACTTTGGTATAATGATTGCTTAGGCTAGTCGGCAGTGGTTTATAACTGTACACATATTTTCTGCATGTAATAAGAAAATGACGCAGTATAGCAGTGGAAGTGGTAGTAGCACCAGCAGCAGTGGTCAACATGACCTTATTAATCGACCACAAAGATCCATCACTGAGGAAAAGTTGATGGTAATTTCATGAGTTATAACCTTGAACTTTGTATCAAATTTCTCTCTTCTTGTCATAGAATTTTATAGATTATAGGAATTCCAAATCGCCATGGATTTTTTACACATCGTTTATAGTGTTCGAAATATTCACGTGTTGAATACATTTTCTTAAATCAATAGAAATCAAATTGCCATTATTAAAAAAATTAATTTCTCACAATATAAATATATATATAATATTGAATATTATATATTATATATAATTTTGGAAGGTTTTTGTGAGAAATTTTTTACAGATCTGCGTGTAAATGTACCAGCGCGTGTTCGAGGAATCTGCAAGTGATTGTCAATTTGTAATCAGTAGAGTAATGTAACCGTAAGAGATGAAAATAAAATTTTCTGACTGATTCGATAAACTATATCTATGACTTTGGCGTGATTGAGAGTATTTCATTTTTGGCAAAATACTGCGAAAAGCATTCCATTCACCCCGATAACGTGTTTCGATTACGGTTAGAGAAAAGGTCCTTGAAATAATCGCTCGTTTCACATTTACCCTTTGTAATAACGCGTTTATTTACGATGATTTATCGTGTCGTAAAGTGATGATATACGTATATACCTGTAAGGAATTTCGCACACCTATAATTATTGTGGTACACATAATCGATAGTGAGATAATGATAAATCGATGGTGACTCGACGAAACAACAATATCGTCGTGAGTTTACCAAAATTTCCACATCCTGCTGAGTCCCGCGTCAGTTTTTTTTTTTCAGGAAACGGAAGAACATAAGTATATAGGTACAGCATGCTAGCACGATAATAAAGTGAAAATGACTAGTCCAATAGGAGTAAAAAATGTTTCTAATTGCCCTTGTATAAAATCGATAAATTCACATTATTCACAATTGATATGCTCGATACGCATGTAATTGCCGTTAGCAAATATGATCAGCGATCGCAAGTGTGACCCCCATCAATCTTTCAATAATTCCGTCGGCGGGCCGCTATGACGGATATTAATTTGGGGTAGTACGTCCGGTTTTGTTAATAACTAGTTACCCTCGTTCTCAGCTCAGAAAATTTCCTAAACTTATAATATTTTGAAAAATATATTTACTGATCAAGTTTTATAACTAAAATAAATAGTTCAAGTTTACAATTTTGTATCATCTCTTTTGCTCTCTTTCATTAGCATGCCAAATCATGTATTTTTAAGGTCAAAGTGATTGAACGAGGATAAAATATATAAAAATTAGTAGAATAGAAAGTTCGGTTCTGGATACAGATTCCTAGTACCGACACTTACCGACATTTCACCCAAGACTCGAACCCTTTTCCGCAATGACGTCAACCCCTCTGTCAACGCAGAGAAGATTTTGATTCTCGGGTGAAATGTCGGTAAGTGTCGATAGTAGGAATCTGTGTCCAGAACTCTCCTTGTATGTGTACTAAACTCATCGATTTCGGAATTTTTGTTGCCTCAAAAAATCGAGATCTTTTAGCTAATTTTTCAACTACCCATTATGGTTTCAGGTTGCAGTGCGCATCAGGCCTCTGAATTCCGAAGATGATGGGACGAGGGTCTTGCATGCAATTAATGATAAGGTAAGGGTACAAATCGGTCTAGGATTAATGGCAGTTGATGATAAAAAAAATCAATTTTTTTTTTGTGTCATTTCTTGGAAGTCTTGCATTATTTATCTGCTCGATGGTATACAGATGGTTGTCCTGGAGGAAGTCGACGGCGAGAAGGGAGATGTTCTCCGTCAGAAACGCGGTGCATCCCGCCAATATCTCTACGATATTGCGTTCGGTGAGGATTCAACTCAGGTAAAAAATATTTGTCGTACTTATATTTATAACTTTTTTTTTTTTTTCGAGTGTGAAGTTTCTCGTTTTAAATCGATATTCACATTAGCTTTAGACTTTCGCCGATAATGCCATTAATGGTTTTTGTTTACAAATTCGTCAAAAACATTCACTATTTTACCAGTAAACGGTAAAAAATTTATTCCATCACACCAACCGTTGGTGTAAAACACGTAAATATTCTATGATATCTCGAGCACCATAACTATTTTGTGTACACATCTATCTAAGAGTATTGATTTTTTGCTATCAGGAATATTGGCTCGTCCGTCAATATTTGCACGTTATAATACTTGTCGTGTGTATGCACCTAACGAATAATGAAATGAAACGTGGAAAACATCGATAGTGGAAATTTTATATGTATTTGATTCACTTCTTTTCTTAACTTCTTGTAAAATAGTAAATTTTAGAAAAAACGTACATGCGATATTCTGTAACAAGCTTCCATGAGTACCTAGATAAAAATTTATGGCGTATGAGCAATGTATGTCCAATTTCACCTTAAAAGAAAAAACTTGAGTATTGTAAATTTGTTTCTTCCTTTTAGAGAAAAACTGTTTCAGATATATATCTAACAAAAATCGTAATGCTTCCTCCTTTCCCCTTTAAATCTCTCGCTGTCTATCGAAATTTACATTCGTCACGTCCGGTGGTATTTCCCTGCATCTAGAACGCGTGTTTAATCGCAATTGTATCTAAACACGCAAAGATATAACGACCTAATTAATACATTTAAATTCAAAGGAGTTGCATTGATCTGGCATCTATTCAACTCCGTAAACTCATACTGGGGGTCGACAATTTTTAATTTTTAAAAATACACAGATATATCGCATTACAATAGAATAATTGTCCTCTGCACGCTAATGAGTCATGTGTTCACCATCAAGGGTGAAGGTCAACCCCAAAGGCTAAAGTGAAGGTCGCCGACTCGCTCTGCGCTGTTCGAATTCCAGCATATCGTTCAAATGCTAAAATAACAGAAATCGCCAGACGATTCATTTCCGACAATCGTCACAAAGTGTTTCGTCATTTTTTTTGCATACGTTACTGACAGAATTTTTTTTTATTCAATCACCAAAACGAACCGTTAAATTTAGCAACGGGAACGTTTTTTAGGAAGCAGTTTACGATGGAACGACCAAAACTCTTGTTCAGGACGTTTTGAACGGCTATAATGCAACGGTGTTCGCCTACGGAGCTACAGGAGCTGGAAAAACTCATACGATGGTTGGAAGCCCATCTGAACCAGGAGTCATGGTCCGGGCTTTGAACGACATATTTCTAGCTGCTCAAAAACTTCCGACGAACGTAGAATTCGCGGTGAGTTAATTAACCCGTTATAAGAAATCAATTTTGATCATAGAATTGCTGATTTTTCCAAGAATTGTACAACTGTAGCACAATTTTTCATTTTTCAAGTTTGAACCATGTTTACAATTATAACAGTAGCAGGTAGATCAAATTTTACTTAAATTTTCTATATAATTATAATTTCAAATCTTCGTTATTATAACTGCATCGGCAGAAGGATTCGCATTCGAATTAATCCTTTAATTAAGAGGTCAGAAGTTCAATATACAGATCAAATTTTGAAAAAATTGTAAAGAATTTCATTTACGAGAAGCTGATAGAATGCGTCCGATCGAATGTCTTTTATTTATTGATTGAGAGTTGAGCGAACTATTACAACAATTTTGCTCGTTTCGCTCTTTATTCGTAAAGCAAAAATCTCGAACCCATTATCGAGTAAAGGTATGCTTTTTGACCGAAAAATATAAAGAAAATTGGACTCTTATTGAAATTCAAATTTAGGTATCATTTTAGATTTACAGTTACATGAACATGTCTTATCGTGATCTTTCGGTTTTATTCATAAAGGTAACGATGTCCTACATGGAAATATACAACGAGAATATCAGAGACCTATTGAATCCTGGAACAGGATACTTGGAGTTGCGAGAAGATTCGCGCGGCCGTAATATTCAGGTGTCTGGACTTTCGGAAATCTCAACAAACTCAACTGAGGAGGTACATAATACTTTATTAAAATATTCAATCCTTCTCTGAACGAGTCGATAGTGTAATATAATACACCGATAATTTCAACTGATTTTACAAAATCGCAAATAACTGAATATTCATTACCTACTTTCTTTTCTTACCATTCAGGTAATGCAGCTTTTGCACAAAGGAAATAGAGCACGAACCGTAGAGCCAACTGCAGCTAACAAAACATCCTCTCGAAGTCATGCACTTCTCAGCGTGACAGTGAAACAGACCCATCCAATCCAGGAGGGTGATCGTGCTAGAACTCGCATTAAGCAGGCACGTCTTTTCATGATCGACTTGGCGGGGTCAGAAAGGGCGAAGCAAACAAAGGTGAGCGAGGATGATGAACTTATTACAGAATCTCCCAATAAACCATTTGATTACCTGATTGAACAACATTGATTCTTGGATCACCCAAGTCCTCGAAGTTCATTATTCACTCATTAACATCAGTAATGAAATTCTGTTACGATGAAAAATTTGGAACATATCCGTAACCCAACCGTTTGATAAAGTTCACCGTAAAGTATTAATCGTAGCAATAAAACAATGAGCCTCTTGAATCCATCTTCTGCAGAATCAAGGGAAACGTCTTCAGGAGGGAGCGCATATAAACCGGTCTCTGTTAGCGCTTGGTAATTGTATAAATGCACTGTCTGGTGGAGCTCGATATGTGAACTATCGGGATTCGAAGTTGACGAGGTTGTTGAAGGAGGCGCTAAGTGGTAACTGTCGTACAGTGATGATTGCCCACGTTTCACCATCAAGTAGCCACCGTGACGAGAGTAAAAATACACTGGCCTACGCAGATAGAGCAAATCGGTTATCGAATAAAGTCGAGAGAAACGTTCTCGATGTCAGTTACCATGTTTCACAGTATCGCAATATCATCAGTGATCTCAAAAGCGAGATATCCAGGCTGCGTAATAAGATGCAGGATGACCGTCCCAGAAGTAATACAGCTGTCGAAGAGCATGGTGGTAATCTGAAAAATCTTAGGGAAAAAATTGTATCTACATTCAGAGAGCAGATGAGATTGAGGTGTGTGAATCGCTGAGCAATATATTTCAAGCTTCCTTTATGTTTTGTTCCTCACTTTCCTAATGCTTCTTTTTCTTACTCTTCATCAGACGAAAACTTATGGAATTGGATAGCCATCTCCTTGGATTGAAAATGGCAGCGGAACAACAGCATTCTATTATATCACAGTGGGAGTCGCGAAATAATAAATTATACAAAACCACCAGAGGGTCAACGTCACGTCGCGTAGGAACAGGGAACTACGACGATGACGGAGGTGAGTTCTGTGTTACCGGCTAATTATCTTGTAAATTTATAACATCTTTTTGTAAATTTGTTACCAGACTTTCTCGAAGAAATTGAAAATGATGCAGCGATGCAGCACGCGTGGGCCGAGCTTGCTGAAATTAACAAGGAACAGGAACGCTATTCTGAATTGAGGGCAGCCGCTGATCAAGAGCTGGAAAAATGCCGTCAGCGTAGCCTACTTCTTGAAGATGTAAGTGAATGATTAATCGACAATTATTGTCGTCTACATGAAATGTGTAATTTATTTTAAGGAGCTTCCATCCCGAATTAGTTCAGATGACGAACGAGAATTGTTGGCTCTTATGCTGCGAGTTCATGAACTTGAAGCAGATAAAATGATGCTGCAGAGTGAGAGATTGGTCAAACAACACGAGCTTAGAAGACGCGAATTATTAATCTTACGATATGATAGACAGCGTCAAATATCGGAGGAAATTATCACCAGACAGAGGCAACTGATGGAAGGTATGATTCGAACTTCCTTCATGTATTTAGTTTCAATTATTTAATATCATTATTTCAGATGGCCAATTAACTCTTCCTGCCGATTTGCAAGAACTGTATTCAATGTATCAGCAAGAAATCCATGCCGCTGCATATGCTGAGTCTAATCTAAGTGATTCGCCTGGCGCAAATTCCAGTCTTGGAAGAAAGTTACCTCCAATATCTACTAGGTTTACTTTTAGTCTATTCAAATTGTTCCAAGAAGGGTAAACTGAAAAACTGAGAAACGACAATAGTGCTTACACAAGATTTATATTGAAGCAAAAATTAAGTGACAATGTCTTTTCAGATATGGCTATGACACTACGAGCACCGATTTTCGGGGCAATAGTAGGTAGGTAATACCGACACACATGTGATAATTGTAATTTGCGATGTACGATCCAATTCAAAACGTAATTCTGTAATTTCGCAATGTGACCAAAATGGTGGGAAATGAAAGGCTCTAGCAGATCGATAAGATATTGATTAAATGTGATAGTTCAACAGATTCAGATTGGGAACTTTCGCCTTTGCCCCAAATCGAGGAGCCAGCGACGGACGTCAACCAAATAATGGGGGCCCCCGTACATCCGTTAATATCAGCAGCAGGCCTGTTCCCACCAATTTCAGCAACTATTGGCAGCAGAAATTTGTACGTAAATAATATCGTCACTGTATAGTAGAACCTTTGAGATTCCCTGTCACCACTAGACAAGCCCTTAAGAAAATTCATAGGCAGGTTGCACATTGCTTCAGTGCCAGAATTGTAAAGGTATGAAGATTCTACTATACTTCTATAGCGTTCGAAATTAAAAACTATCATCGGATTCTGTCTTATTTACAGCGATAAAAATCTGAGACGAACTGCTAGTGAAAATAGTATGGTTAATTACAGTACGAGCTTCCAGAAAAATAGCACCTGACGATCAAAGTACGACCTGCAGTATCCCAGGCAACACATGAGAACTAACACAGTCGATTATGAGGATGAAGATGATGCGGAAGTCGAAGTAGAGTTAAGTGGAACGATTTTTAAACCACTGAACAGATAATGAGAATTCAGGGTATGAAGATATCACATATGTTGCTAATTAATGGGAATGCTAACAGAGAATACAAGCAGAGATCGTTTTAGACAACATTAACCAAATAAGTACATGAGCTGGTTTCGAAAAGTGCAGCTCAACTTGATCGCACAAAGCGTATGTATCTAACGTATGTATACGTACGTATACTTCACTGACTTTATTATCCCTAATTAGGGCAACATATCATTTACCTCCATGCATCAAAGCCGGTAGATTATCTTTTGACTGTGTACCAGAAATATATTTGAACAACAAGAAATTTAGTCCTTATTTGTTATGCAATCAATGATAAAGTATCTCGAGTGTCAAGCCAAATAAATGCATACCTGAATTCAATGCCACCACTATCGTGAGATTGTAGTTTAACTCAACACTGAATACAATGCAATAGGAAATTTAAATTTGATAGACAAAATTCTAGTTTGGTATAATCCAGAGTTAACACTACACTCTTCTTAATGAAGAGATTTTAAAAAATCAGTAGTCTTCTCTTTTGTATCATAGTTTAAAACAACATAATGCAATACCTGCATACATACAACGTACGAACTTCAATAGTATACATATTGAAATGCGCTCAATTACAGTTGATGTTGCAGTACATTAGTACTTGGATTGTTATTTTTAGTTTATCATCATAAGTACTAGTTTCTCGTGTATTTTTTTTTCCATCAATTTATCTATACACGAGAATACGCACCAGCAACGATACCAATTGATCTTCTATGAATCGAATAGAACGAGATGCTATTATGATTATCGTTCTTACATTCTTAACCGTCGATCAAGTTTGATGTGTTGAAACTTGAACAACTTCTGACCAATTGTATGAACTAATTTTTGCAGGTCAAAAACTTATGGAAGGAAAATTCAATATTATATTAAGATAAATAAAATGAAAGTGCATACGGCAGTTTGACGAGTTTTTCTTTTTTTTTTTTTTACTTTTTCCTATATTTCAATAAATACACATAACGTAATAAGTGGGGTAAAAATGTTGAACGGAATTGTAACAATAAAAAAAAAAAAAAAAAAAAAAAAGAAACATCAAATCAGTGACACCTGTATAATACATCGTTTTCTTCTGTTGTTTTCTCGCTCAAAAGTAACTGTTAAATTTGCAAATGAAAATGATTCCAACAATGCCTGCTGTCGCATTAATGTTTAAAAATACTCGTTACTCGTCTTTATAAATTGCACAACCGTCGCGTTCAGAATAAAACGAATCTCAACAGAGCTTCTTATCCATAAAATAAAATGACGTTTAAATATTGTTTTGCGGTATATGAATAGGTGAAAATTTCAATCATTGACGACGGTAGGCAAAAGAAGAGATGGAAGAGAAAAAAAATAACGTGGAAAAAACGTATGTAAAAGCAAAAACCGCGACAAAGAACGCGAACAAAGTCAAGAAAATCTTTGACACGGTTCTTTTAATAAATACTACGAGAGCGACGACGAACCAGGTGCGAACATTTTCACTTGACGATCTAGCAACTTGTACAAATATGTCGTCTTCTCAGCCCAGCGATACTTCCTCCTGACTTCGTCGACTTTCCACCGAATATTTATCTTCCCTGAAACATCATTAGCATGCCCAGTACTCAATGGCTCGACACTAACTATCAAATCGGACATGTGCTTCAGCCCTATAGCTATCATGTCGGGCTGGCAAGTGTCAGGATCAGCTTTGTATGTGTGGGTCATAATGCAGACGGAAATCATTGGCTCAAATTCCATTAGGGATCTGAGATACCTGACGTAGAACCAGACGTCTCTCAGGCTGAGACTCATGTCGAACAAATGGCTCAGATCGTCGACTATAACATTGACCGATCCCATCGACTTGAGCATTTCGTGGACCTTGTTTCTAACGGGTGAAAAAAGCTGGCGTACAAGCGTCGTATCTAACTTCATTATATCCGGGATACCGATATTCTCGGTGTTTGTGATTTTTCGATCGGTTTTTGTCAGGTCAACATTTGCTGCGTCCACAGAGTCGTGTCCCAGATCCTCTACGTTACTCGCAGCTATTTTCATAGGCTCGACGACCGTCACCTGCCCTCTTTCTTTCAAAACCTTCATATTGTAGCCAAGCTTCATTCCTACGTTGTGGTAGTGGCCGAACGTGTTGTGGAAAAGGACCAAGCAGATTCCCTGGCTCTTTTGCAGGGAGCCAGAAACAACAGCGTTTACTATAAAATTTGCATCGCTTCCATGCTGCTCTTCTATCAGTATTGTTTTACCACACATGTCTACTCGATCAATTCCCAGTGCGCTGCATACAGAGTCAGTCATTTCGTCGATTTTGTTTCTAAAAAAATAAGGAGACTGAAATTAACTGACAAATTCAACGGGGAAAGAATTATAGTTTGGAAAATACAATTTCCAAATTTCAACAACAAATCTATACGTCTTGGCCAATTCATTGACAAGTGATCTCTATCATTTAATTAATTACAAGACAACGTGATGGAATTTGATTTGGTTATTATTTATGAATATACAGTTTTACGAAAATATTTAAAATCCATTTATTGAAAGACTTATGAAACTCTGTTTAGAGAAAAGGAAAATTATAATTCAGATTCTCAACTCTCTAATATTTGTGGATTTATAATTACTGAATTCGAGTGGCCGCGTGTAGCCGGAAAAGAATCCAAAGTATTACGCACCTGTCTGCTTAGTTTTGTGATAGAGACGCGGTGAACAACTTCCAGTGTTTTTCTTCTGCCGGTCAAACCTGTTCGAAAGTAATATTCGATTGTTAAACAATACTTGTTAAATGCGTTTAATTTATATTCGATTTTGACAGTACGTCCCTAACCTAACCTAACAAAAATTCGAACGCGTGCACAGTTCAAACGATTTTGACAGTAAGTTATGAGTAAAAACATAAAAGTGAAAAATAACTATATTTCCATATTTTTTCACCTTTTAATTTTTCGAACGTCGGGTATTTCCGTCAGCGAAAATTAAATTTTTAGTGAATGAAAGTTATATGCAGGAAAAAAAAAATTAAAAAAAAAAAGTAAAACTGTCCGCTGATGAAGAGGTATTTCTTGGCTGTCCAACTTATTGGCGTGCATGTGTACGTCTATACGTGTGGTCACATGTGTGATTATGCGTGTGTATCACAGTCTTTCACTCCTCGTGGTTGTGTTCTCATCGACCACACTCCCACCTGCATGCTCCACGTTTCACGCGGAACATGAAAGCGAACGCGAGTCGTGAACACGGGTGTGAATGTGCCTGCCGTCAGCTGTTTTCAACGTTCGATATTGCTCTCATTGTCAGTGTTGCCACTTTTGAAATAATAGAATTAGTGATGAAATCATTCAAATTAATCTATTACTTTTTCATTAACATTAAGTTCGCATATTATTTATCCGAATGCTGCAGTTTTCTAGCGTTTTCTCCCTCCAACATTCTTGTGAAATTGATGTATTGCATTGTTGATCATCGTTGTCCAAGGATTACCTGTAATATATACCAAATGTGCAACGCGTGCAAGGCAATTAGCTACATCATACCGCCTATCAAAAAGGCTATAAAAATCCGATAAGAATAACAATTTAAAACCGATTAAACGTCGATCAGCAGAACTTTACCTTCTGAGATGAAAATATACAAAATTTATATCGGTATGATAGACTTTTTGTTCTATATCAAATCACTCTTCTACAAAATATTTCATTAACACTCCTCCATAGAAAATAATTTTATGGGCTTGTTAATTGGATGTATCTTATAATTTGTAGACAGTCAATTATGAGCTTGCAAATTTCCTACGTTTCCTTATAGGTAATATATTTATTTCATTTTCGATCCATGATTTCGTACGATATGGAATCAAAAGTATGGTGGTGATACAAATCATTAAAATGTTTGATAAAAATATATTGTTTTAAGAGAGTGCCCTTGTCGATTTCGACGTTCCCGAATGTATCTCCAAATATCAAAGTCCACGTATCTCAATCGCGAAAATGGGTTAAACAGCCCCATTCTATACACAATTCTGAACAAAATCACTCCATAATATTTTCATTTGACGCAGAAATAACGAAATGCCACGGATTCTACAAAATTGCAATAGTAAATTTGTCGAATTCATGCCATTTCTTTGCTTCTACGTGGAATGAAAATGTATCAAACTGTTTTTGTTCCGAATTGTGTACAGAACGAGGCTGTTAAGCCCGTTTCCGCGGTGAGATACGTGGACTTCGATATTTGGAGACGTATACCCCTCCCCCCCCTCCCACCTAAATTCAAAGGTTCGTAGATTCGAAGATATAATTTCGCTCTGCGGTTGGCAGCGCTGGCCCGAATCGTAGCAGATGGTTCGAGAGAATGATCGATTTAAATTCGAGATGTGGCGGGGATTTCGTCATTCTTCGGATTTTATCGTTAAAGCTCCATATTTAAGCGAAGCTATGGGCAGTGATCTCCGTGACCTGGCCGAGCGAGGGTGTCAGTGTCCGTTGAGGGAGAAATCCAGACCGGGCTGTTCCGTATCTATGTTAAACGACTTATTTTGACGCAAAGCAATTAATTGAGTGTGTGTCTGTGCGTGTAAGTCATTTGTTTCACACGCTTATCTAGTCATTACTCAACACCGACAACTCACGTGTCATTTGTCCGTAGGTTTATCAATTATTTGAGTTCGTTGCCTGCTGCAGGGAAGTTGTTGTACCTAAAATGTAAGTATCTCTGCACATTTTTTACTCACGATTTTTTCTTTTTAAAGAATATATTAATAGCAAAACTTTGCGTCGAGCTGCCTCCTGTAATTAATATACATTGTCAGATTTATACGTAAAATGTCAATTAACGATACCTGCGTATTTCTCAATAATAATTCGCATCTGATATGCAGACATGAACTGAATGAATTTTCGAAATATATCTAATCAAGGTCACGGGGGAAATTATCAATTGCGATAATCATTCGCTCGGTCGGTTAATTCGATGTCTACTAATTGTGATACTTGCATATGATAGGATCGTGTGCGCGTATCTGATTCCGGCATAAAAAGAAGAAAAAACAAAATACGACAGGCAAAAAAAAATACAAAATACGACAGGCAAAAAAAAATACGAAACCCGCGTGGTAAAACAGACACGGACACGAGATATCGTGTTTTATGCAGGTATGAGAGGCAAGGTCATAAATCGCTCGGTGCATGAACTATAAGAAAATTATTATCACGTTCACCTAGCAAACTGGGAGTAGATCAGTGACTCGGCACATTCAATTAAAATTCATATACGCGAATGAGACGAAATTTATTTTGATTATAAGATGAATTACAAGCTTTACATATTAATTAAATTAAGCTAGGTATATAGACTCGATTTAAAAAATAATTCTCAATTATCCTCAAGCAGATCAAACAGAATTGTTTAGAAGTAATTTAATTTCACAGTCAATCGAAGAACTTCTTTTATTTGATAATCTCAAAATATGTATGACAAATGATTGTAACTACGTTTTGTTTATCCACCTGTATTACGTTGATATTTTACCGTTGACTCTGATGTTGCTTTATTTAAAACCCCTTTATGTCTTATATGTATTGTAATTTCTTCTTATGCTTTGACGATCCTTTGGGCATGAATAACGTCCATAATCGAGATAGATATAGCGTATTCAAATATCGTTATAAATCTAGCCATACTGATATAAGTATTTAGCAATATATTAACTGAAATTAGATAAACATTGCGATTGAAAAAGGGACTAATCCGTCTGAAGGAATTTTGTTTACAACCCAGTTTAACAGTCTTTCCAAGTATATAATCAAGTTCATGTCAGGATGTCTGATAAGACTTCAAAAACGCACCTTCACTATGTTCAATTAAATATGTTTATCAAACCACTTCCAACATTAACAATTTTCTTTTCTTTTATATATCCGGAAACATCTTGTTCATTCTACATTTTAATAAATTGTACTTCTAAAGACCGTTAAACACAAAAATAAGAAGATAATGATTCATAAAGATAAGAATCGAACTTGATATTGTAGGCGTTATTATTAGGCAGAACTTAGCTGTACAACTTATCTTTCCCTAGAGTCTGAACTGATCTCCGACCTGTAGATTAACATCGAATTTACGTTTTATCAAAGAATGAACTGTGCATGTTGTTTACAAAAACTTGTGTGTATCCTCAGATTAAAACTTGCAGTTGTGCACTGAATTTCAGTTCAACTCTCACAATGTTTCTCAAAATATCACGGTCGACCCTAAAAGAAAAAGAAAAGATAGTGCCTATTTTTACCAAAAAATAACAAAATGATATTTTCAGTTCCTTCAATAACAATACCTATGAATAACATTTTTATAATTTCCATTGAATGAAGCCTTGGACTAAACTCTCACTGACTTTCCCTTAATGTGATTCTTGATCTCTGACCAAATCACAGTCGTTCAGACTTGTGCGATAAGCAGCTATTTATTTTCTATTTCTACACTAACACATGAAATATTTCCATTATCACAAGAGCCTTTTATACCATTATCTTTGATTACACGTAATAAGTCAGAAGATTATTTCTATGATGTAATTTATCTTGCATCATATTTGAATGTCAAGAGTATTTAGAAGTCAGATGAAAAGCCAGAGATCAAGTAGAAACGAGTACCTTTTGATAGGAAATTTTTTTCTCAATACAAAGACTAAAATTAAACTAATGGCTGCAGAAAAATTTGTCATTATCTCTGAAAATATGAACAACTCAGGATTGAAAACTTCCTCAGTTTCATTGCTTATGCCGTAAGCAGTCTGACGTACTTGCTAATTTTTTTATTTACACTAAAGCGTGAAGAATATTTATGATGCGTTTTACATAAAGCTGGGAAAACACTTCTTGCAACTGTCGCGTGATTATTTTGTATTAACAGGAATTGCAGTTGGTCATAGATCACTTCTTTTGTGTACCGAACAAAAAGCTCCTACAATTAACACTATTCTTTACGAATATCGATATTCTTTTCTTCCTCGTCTCATTCGTTCCCCTTGATTTATAGGACGAAAAAGACGGTAAAAAATTGAATCAATCGTAAGACAGCTTTTGAATAACGATACTCATATAGTTCACTGTTTAATGTTTATAATTGTACGAAATTTTGAAATACAAACAAATGAATGTCATTCTCAATAATTTTAATTTCAGTTTCTCATACCTAGTGTTCTTGCCAATAGACGAACGTAAGCGACAGTAATTTTTTTAGAAATGGTTAAACAAAATCAAAAACTATCCCGCTGGTATTTTGGTGGATTGGCTTCCGCAGGTGCTGCATGTGTCACCCATCCGTTGGATTTGTTGAAGGTACAGTTGACATTAAGAAAAGAATTTTCTTATTTTTTGTCCTCAAAAATCCAGAGAAATTATTTTTCAAGAAAATTATTTTTCATTACCAGTGTGTGTTTTTTCTTCTCTCCAATGCAAAACTATGAGAAAGAAGCATGTACAAAATTTTTGTACCTTTGACGTTGAATTATATGCACTTTCCATCGTCTATTATAATCAATCAACTATGAGTTTGCAGTTTCCAACTTTTGACGTCAAGTGTTATTGCAATTTCTTTTTCCATGCGACATTTTTTACACAAACGTAGTTGCTATTTATATTTAAAGAAAATCTGTATAGTGGATAGATACTAAAATATACTTTTCCAAATATAACAGTTATGTAACTACGTCGGGTTGCGCAATCAACTTCTGATCTTTCCAAAAATAAGTGTAGTCATTATAAAGATCTATCAGCTGTAAAATCTATTTGACTATTCAGCCGTATGCAGAATTCAGGATGGCGAGCATTTGGAAGTTTCAATTCATCCAACTTTCAAATCACAACATTTATTTTAGGAATCGCATCTTGTCAACAGTTTCTCTAAAGTTTTGCTGCACAGAAATTTCCTCGAAGATATTGTATTGAATTGAGTCGTTCTTGGGAAGAAAAAAAAATCCAACATTAATCTAACTTGAAACTTTGTCTGGAAATGAATTTTTCAAACACCTTTATAGAATTTTTTTCACAGAAACTAACACCATGAATGGTGAGCTCTGGTCGTATTTTTAATCCTACGAATGTACATCCATCCTCAGCTTACGTAACTTAATTAATTTAATAATGTCGCGCGCATCATTTTATATTCACTATTTATGTTAACGTGCATGGAAACACTGACCTATTGTCTCAAATTTTGTACAGAAAGGTATCAGCTGACAGTCGTGTAATATAATTAACATAATCGCCCCCCTTTACCTTGAACTGGCACGAATGTATACGATTTCCCAGATAATCGTTTTAGAAATCTGTTAACGAGATATTAGATGCTGATAGACCGTAATCGTTAAACTTACAACTTAGTCTTATTAGCTTATAGAAAATCATGTTTCAGTGAACTCATGTACAATGTATTGAGTAGATTTATTCTCAGTTGTTCACATGCTTGGTTTAGAAAGAGCAAGATTCAAGATTAGACGGTTGAAAATTGTTGCTATCGTTAGATAAAAATGACAGAATTTTTGGTAAACGAGAAACTTCAGAGTTTTGTTGTTAAGATTGAAATAAACTTCACAGGTCCATCTACAAACACAGCAGGAGGGTAAATCATCTGTATCGAAAATAACTTTGAAGATAATCAAACAACAAGGCGTTTTAGCACTTTACAATGGCCTCACAGCTTCCCTTCTACGCCAGCTCACTTATTCGACAGCCAGATTTGGCTTTTACGAGGTAATTCCAAATTTTTGTAAATATCCAAGTTTTCCACAGTTGCCGGTTTTCGGTAAGGGAATGATCGAAATGAAATTTCTGAAAATTATCATCATTTTATGTTATAACATTTCCGCCTTACTTACCAACTGTTTGTTCAATCCACAGGTGGGAAAACAAACTCTGGAAACTCCAGGCTACAGTTCGCCTTTTCACCAACGATTATTATTGGCTGGCGTTTCAGGCGCTGTCGGAGGAGTTATCGGTACTCCTGCAGATCTTATTAATGTACGAATGCAAAATGACATCAAAGTATCGCCCGAGCTAAGAAGAAAGTAAGACAAATTTTCATATCTAATTCAACTGCGATGTCAAAGAAAATTCAAATTCATAATCTATGAAACTGGTGACTAGACTCATCAAAGTCCATTTAGCTGCAACGATGAGATCCCTTTTTACAGTTACAAACACGCGTTGGACGGCCTGTTCAGAGTATGGAAAGAGGAAGGCTTTCTCAGACTTTTTAATGGTTGCTCAACTGCGACCAGCAGAGCGGCCCTCATGACTATCGGACAGTTAAGCTTTTACGATCAGATCAAAATGCTATTATTACAATCTGGCATGTTCACTGATAGTCCGACCACACATTTTCTGTCCAGTTTATCAGCGGTAAGTGTTTGACGAAGTTTTGCTGAAAGTAATAGTTTTCATTGAAATTTTATAATCAAAATGAGTTGAAATTGTAAGAGGTATGTATCATTCTGTTTTAGGGTGCGATAGCGACAACTTTGACTCAGCCTCTGGATGTCCTCAAGACTAGAGCGATGAATGCCAAGCCTGGAGAATTCAAGGTAAGTAATACGTTAAGAATTCTGAAATTGCAAGAAGAATTTTGTAAAATGTGATTAATATTTCAGAATATGATCGATCTCATACTTTACACTGCTAAACTTGGACCTCTGGGATTCTTCAAGGTGAATTGTGGAAATTCAGTCAACTACCACCAAAATAAAAATTTAATTGAACTTTTATTTGATATAATATGTAAATATTTGTTTCCAGGGGTATATACCTGCATTTGTTCGACTGGCGCCTCAAACAATCCTGACGTTTGTTTTCTTGGAACAACTGAGAACAAATTTTGGTTTCACACCTAAACTTCAATGAGAAACGGCAATAGGAATACAATATTAATCTAGGTTTACGTAAATATGATTATCAAGTTCAGCGGTATTGGAACGGGCAGGTGTTTCCAGCCTGCTTGTGTGATTCGGAAGAGAATATATCGAGTTATCGATGTATCAGAGAGGGAGAATTTGACAAATAATCATTTCTAGCGAAATTGTAAAACTTGGATGTTCCGTGACTAAAGTTGACGGAGAAATAATCTGCACTAGCAAATTATCATACCGTATGATGCGATTACCAAAAATGATTACCTGTATGCATAGGTATATAGGTATACAGTGTCTGGAGTATAGGTACAATTGTTTTTAAAAGGTTTTATCGTTATTAATTTAGATTAAGTCTACGGGATGGACTTTGGTTTATATCATTAATCATTTCATTATTCAATATATTCCAGATGTGCATTCCACAAAACATTATTTTTGCGTATATGCTGGCATATATAATATATACATGGAAATACTTTTGTTGATATTTATTTGGATATATACGTACCACAGATATATATATATATATATATATATATATATAGATTCTTTTTCATTCAGCAATGTGGCATATACCATGCTATTAACAAGTACGTATTGGAATGGTGCCTAAAAGATTTGATTTAATTTTGCAATGTTTTTATTCTATTTCGTCAATTTGTTTCCAATCTAAATTCGCCGAATATCACCATTCAAAAGTTGTCTAACACATTTTAAATTGTAAAGAACAAAAATAATTATCAAAACAAATTTGGAAGATTTTCTCTGTTAAAAAACAAAAAAATGTAAAATAAGCGGTACAGAGTAAGATTGAAAGACTG
Organism: Diprion similis; assembly: GCF_021155765.1. Taxonomy (NCBI): domain Eukaryota; kingdom Metazoa; phylum Arthropoda; class Insecta; order Hymenoptera; family Diprionidae; genus Diprion; species Diprion similis. The sequence continues at coordinate 14,590,781 of NC_060114.1, forward strand.
AGCAAGGCGATTTCTCTTTTTTTTGGGCTTCATCCTCATCCGTAATCCAATTACCATCAACCATTGTTCATCAATATATTCCAGGTGCTAAAAATTCACCGAGTTTTCATGTCACCTAGTTACGTTCATGTTATCGACTAAATTATTGTAGAGATTCAACGTATAATAATGAATCAATAATCCATAAAATGGTATCGTAAATAAATATCAATTGAAAGAATAAATATAGTAAGAAAACAAATTCAACGCCGTTTAAAATTAAATGACCATCAAATGTCTAGTACAAACTGACAAGATACATTATTATGTATACATTTCATTATGAGGATTCTATTTTTGCTACTATTTATCAAGAAATGATATACGGTGGTTTGGAAAGATGTCTGGCCATTCGATATTGATATCTTTCATTTTTCAGAAATTTAATAGACAAATTACTGAACGATTTATGCTCAGTTACACGACCAGTAAAAATAATATTTCAATCAAGGCTTGCTTTTTGGCATATACATACATTCACAAGTTATTATTATTGTTTTAGGCATTTTTCTGTCACGATTTTACAACTTCGCTTTTTTTCTTGCTCTGTTTTTATAAAGTATCTACCATAATGATATTTACAGACACATAGCTATTACATCCTTGATCACTTTTAAAATTTGCATATGCGTCATGTTGCGCAGCAAGCCTTGATTCTTTTTTATCGTTAGTTCATTTTCACTTTCTCTAATGGAATCATTTACATTAAGTAGCTTTAGACCTCGCTATGGTGAAACATTCATCGTTACAGATCTGTTCCAATCAATTTCTCTTTTTCCTATTCCTTTTTTTTTTTTTTTTTTCCATCTTATACACTTGGTGCACTGATCATTGGACTATTATTTAACCAGCAAGGTGTTGCACAATAACAACATGTCTATAGACAACAAAAAAAGAAACCAACCAGTTATTGTTAAACACTGCATTTTAATTATTTTGTATTATTCGTAAACTCACATATCAATACCCACCGTACTATTGTACATACATAATGTATACATGTACATACCTAAATGCAGAGTCATAATCGATCATAGAGTTATCACGAATGTATATTTGAAAATATTAAATAAATAGTTATTGTTATTCCAACACTGCATGTGTAGTGTAAAAATTAATTTTGAGAAATGAACTTTGACTACCTGCACATGATTATGAAAAGTGCTTTGACGTTGATGATATTGTAATAAACTAGGGGATTAACTACATTATATATGATAAAATCATATTTATTCAGCGAAAATATTTTTTTGTACCTAGTATATCGTACTTTATTACCTGTACAACAACAGGTTGCAATCAACATTTTCCCGCTTAGGTGACATGAAATTATATCACATTTCATATATTATATGTATATTTCAAACTTATAGTTAACATTTTCAAAATGTTTTACATAAAAATTCAAGATTCAATGCAATTTTTATACCGTCAAGATGGTGTCCAGTAATACTAAATTTTTACATCAACATAATCAAAAGAATCATAAAAATTCGAGGTACTAAACATATGAAAGAATTTAAGTAACCATTTTTCAGTCCTGCTCAAAAATGGCCTTTGATTTGTATTGAGAAATTTCAAATACAACCTTGCATTACTTATTATTAGCAATCAGATCAGCCCTTCTTACGGAATAATAAATACCCACTTAATTTTTGGGACAATACTTAGTAATTAACCAATGGTACACTCCATTGTGAAGGAATGACGAAAGTAATAAAAGGTTATAATTAATGATTTTAATGAGATTGCCCCGAAGAAAAAGTAAAAATAAGAATTAAAAATATCCAAATTACTTTTACAGAGATTCTGCAGTCTTGTCTTCTGAAATTTTGGCTATCTTAGGAACGTTTGAGATAAGAAGACACGATGCAGATATCGTTAAACAGAATCAATTCCAAGCCCGGATAAATCCTTAATTACTATAATAAATATTTTAAAATAGGTACATCAATTGTTCACAATATTTGTCTGGCTGTTACTTAACATAAAAAAAATTAAGCTGTCAAGCACCACATAGTTATTCAGTTGTTTTAACAAATATCTACGAAATCACGAAATTGAAAGAAATCCGAGTAGGACACAAATTGTGTGACATTGTGGTGTTGACTGACTCATAGAGGTCACCGGGACACTCTAGTTTAAGCATAAGCATAAGCGTAATCCTAAATATACGCATGAATATTTTCAGACATATTTCGATAAATGCCCAATGGGCGAGAATTAATTGAGTAGTTTTTTAATAGCAGGCAAAAGGAAGCGACGCTTTAAAAAAATAACTATTGTATGTACGCGATGTGTTCGATAACGTGACTAGAGTTTTCTTTCGGATCAAAAATAAGAATGGTTCTACAGAATCTGCTTATGTTCGTTGAAACCGTTTGTTAACACACAATTCTGAATACGTCAATTGCACAAGCATTGATGCAGGAGATGTCAATTAGTTGTAGTTACTTTTCAACATCGATGCCTGATCGCAGTATGAAATGTTAAATTCACAAGGATGCTGATACCAAGGTTCTCCATCGATTTGCACTGCGCATGAACCGAGCAATTTTATCTGAAATGTAAGTAGCATCACATCAACATATCTACGAAAATTGTATTTGATATGCTATTCTAAATTTCATTATCTACCACGGCGTACTGACCTTGATATTTGATGCCTGCCCAAGATGATGAGGCTGAGACAGACCCACTTGCAGTTGGGCCATGTGAAATGAAGAATATATCGCAACAACTTCTAACTTTCCGTCATTTATGCTTTGCTTTTGAACCCCATCGGCCCCTGTAGGTATTTAATCGTAAGAGAATTAGTGTGAGAAAGCACATTTATGAATTAAAAGAAATGGCATTGCCAATAGAAAGCTGAGAAATGTATAAAAATTTTTTACTCATAAAGTCTAAACCACAGCTCATCTTTATAGAATAGAAAAGTGGACAGTATTGAAACTAGGATGTGTACTCATATGGTTTGAAATGAAAATGTAAGGAGATAGATAGATTGACAAACTGTGATTTCTAATGACCGATGATGAATGGTAATTGTGATTAGTGTAGTACCTTGAGGAAGCATGTTCCAGAGATCAACACCGGCACCCCAAGAAGGTATGTTAAGAACGACAATACTTTCAATTGATGGCAGTTCTACTTTGTTTCCATCCAAATAAAGTTCTATTTTTTTGTCCAAATCTCTGCATTCTCTCTCGACAACTTGCTGTGTCCCAAAGCCCAGATAGAGAAGCTATATAACAACACAATTTATAATAGCTTAAAATTCGTAAGCCATTCTAGACCTGGAATTACCGACACCTAGAAAAATTTCTACATAAAGAAAAGAGATCATAGAAATTTCTCACCTTATTGAATATTCTGTGACTGAATAAATAGAAACAGCTTTCTCTGGCGCGATGAAAACTCAATGTGACCTGTGCGTCTACGCCAATACTTATATAGTTGTACATAAAAGAATCTTTGCTCGAACCCCTGAATCCAAGGCCTCTGAATGGTTTTACTGATACTTGCCATCTAAAAATATTAAAAAATGAAATATAGATGAATGATTAAATAATTAATCTTGTACATGTATTTTTTGTTCTCTAAAGAAAAAAAAACTTACCTATCAAGATCCACCTTCTGGGCGGCTTGTATCTGCTGCAAGGTGGCTGCTGGGTCTAGATCCGAATTATGCTCTTTTCCCCATCCGAGAACACGAGACAAGTCATTACCTGTTCCCAGAGGTAGTATCGCCACAGATGGAATCGGCTATGAAGACCAAAGTAATGAAAATTTGGGTCAATTTGACAAAAAAAATAATTGTCTGTGGATGAGTAAGTGTATACTATTCTTATTTTAGTATCATTTTCCAACCTTTAGTTGTAATTTATGAATTGTGTTGAGAAGCCAGGCCACAGTCCCATCACCACCAGCGACAAGGATGTTGCATGAAACATCTCCGAGTAAACGGCACCATTCAAGCGCTGCGACAGGATCTCGTTCAGCAAGGTCAACAACTTGAGCTGGGTTTACGAGCCTTCGAAATAGTGACAATATTGCAGCCCCATCGTTATTACCCGACTTCCTATTGGCTAAAAGAATAATGAGTTCTTACGATTGGCTGTGTTTAGATTTCACATTAAGGATTTATAAAACGTACGGTTCAGTCAAAGAGCTGTAAAGACAGAAATATGATATAACGAAGGTTGAAAGTGCAACTGATGTTATCCAAGTTCAATTTGATTTAATATGCATCACTTTCAATGATTTCAGTAAACATGTTCTATTGATCAACTGATAAATCAAATAGAAAATACGAATTTGTTGATTTATAGAAAGTTCATTTAGAATGTTTCAAACGTTGCGATTTTTTCACTGTAGAAACTATTTAATACTGGGATCTTTTCAAAGTCATCAATAATTACGCGATTGTAGCGGAAGTGATTGTTTTCTTTTAAATTTTTTCAATTCTAAGGGAATGTTGTTTCAACTAAACTCAACTCGTTGAACTTCGGTTGCACTTTCAAACCTACATTATATGAGATTTTTTTCTTTATAGCTCTTTGACTCGACTATTGGTCATTTGGTAGATACTCAAGAACTTTTTCTGCTCTGCCTGAATTAAGGTAAGTGCAAAATACAGTATCCAGCACACGTGTAATTTAACTGACCAACGATAATTATAGGATTCCAGTTTGGCCACAGTGGAGGTATTATTTTACGGAGTTGAAGGCGACGGCGCATCTTGCTGCGGGTGTTGACTACTTCCAAGCTTCCCGGCGGCACTATCATCAGCTTGAATTTCCCAAAGTCACATACCTAGAGCGTAAATTCTTAGTTAAATATCGCGCCGGTATAATGAACTCGATAATCTTATTGCTTCAAACTTACTTCTGGTAAATTAGATTTACAGAGATCATGAACGCATCGTTGACACCAGCAACACCACCAATCCGATAGCCCTGGTTCCATTTCACATTCTTCATCACAAAAATCGCACATCGCAGTTACTGGCAAGTTACCTGTTATACAAAAGTTCTCTCATAACTACAAGCGATAAACACCACTTCCTGCAGAATACTATTGTCTGTTTAAAAAATCGTTGCGAGTTTTTTCCATCATGGATACAAACCAATAACAAAGTTACTCACCTTTGACCCAATGGTGTTTCATTGGCTGGTCGCTAGCTAGCGTTATGTCTTTACACTTCAGCTGTTTATCCGCCAGTTTGAAACAGCCTCGATCGGCACAGACTCCACACGAGTCGCAATAAAGGCCATCGACGTTGATGAGCAGTGATTCGCATATGCTGCAAAAATGGGCCTAAAAAAAGGATATGAGTTTTGAATAAGAGTGCAAAAGATTTGTGTGGCTTTGGATATAACTGTGATCAAAGTTTTAAATTACCCTGGATATTCTCTTTATTGGTTTCCACGAATGTGATTTAGTCGCATCTCTGATGTGGATGTGCGGCTCAGCCATCAAGTATCTGACAATGTTTATCGTCAGAACAAAAACAATCATTGTCGATACCGTAGGTAGAATAACGTCGGCCAATTCTCCTTCCCACATCCTGCCTCACTTGTGAATATCCTAGTCATCCAATATCGCAATGTTCTTTTATATTCAAACTTCCCTCACTGTTGCGCATGAGCAAGAACTACGTGATATTCTTGCAATGGATGAGACCTAGTGATATCTGACAGGAATGTTTATGGATGGATACTGAAAGATGGAAAATATTCAGATTGCGAGATGCTGTCGATGCTTTATTCATAGATTCGGACACGAAGAGCAGAAGTAACTTAGATAGAGGAGAAATAAATATTAGTGATACTAGCTGTATTCAAAATATAGAATAGATACTGTTTTGGCATCTTATTGCTGTCTTTGAACTTCAGCGATAAAAGTAGATACAAAAGATCGATTTTTTAAATTAAATCAAACGCGGGTTACAAAACAAAATTTAACGTTTTTACGAATGAAACGATCATTTCTTCAAGATGCCTTGATGAAAATATCGTAATTTATAATGCATGGCATGACAATCAATTTGCATGTTTGAATTTTAAATAATTACAGAGTAAACAAATGTCGAGAAACCTAACCTGAGACGCAGCGATCGGTAAGAAATTATGAAAACTGCGGCATTATTTCACCTCTTTAAACTTCCTCTTGAGTCATAATACGATTGATATAAATTTCTTTCGGATTGAATAACTTATGATTACAGTCATACACATGCGCGTGCGGCTGCTGCCCTGAAGCAAAGCAAAATCATCTGTCAAACTCGTGTTGGATTATTGCTGTTCTTCTCTAGTTCTTCATCACGCCATGGCGAATTGAATTGTTTACGCGGGTAATACTCAAATCTCCGAGTTTATAAATCCGTACGCTATTTTCCAAATGAATTCAATTTCCGTCAAATGAGAAAGAAAATTTTTAAAAACCAAGTATCGACGTCACTACGAAAAGACCACCAATTTTTTCCAAATCTTTTAATACACGGATTATTCCGGCACTCAACATCGTTAAAATAATAATTTTGTACAGTATTTCAAACAAGATAGAGTAACACATCATTTGTGAGGAATTAACAGGAACAACTTATATAATTACTTCGTATTTGTATTAAATTATTATCACTATTTTTTACAAAAAGTTATTTATTTTGGCAAGAGAGAAAGATATTTTCTGAATTCAGGTAATACACAGTCTTTTGGATTGAGCTGTCTTTCCGTTGTCAAATGATCGCTGAGGTATTGGGGTAAAAAACAAAGTATTCCCTTGCTTGCCATCATTGCCCAGTCTACTGGCTGGTCGATCTGCTTAACTTGTATGAAACAGTGAGTTATTTTCTTCGACTTAGGACTCGTGTTGTAAGGCGGTCTGAAATCAAAAGCATAAATACATAGTGATTATTACTGTTTTTCTGCTGAGTGTTTAAACTAAAATTGTCAATTATGATTCTCAGATGAATAATATAAATATGCTTAAAACCGTCAACTCTACCTGGCTTCGACAACTGTTCCGCCACCAGCACAAATTAGTCTTTGAAACTGCTGGCATTTCTCCTTTGGACCTATGAGCAGAGCCACCATATTACGAAAAGCACCACCTGGATTTGCTGTCAATTTTAGCCTCCATCTGTGAGCAGCAGCTGCCATTTGTCTCTCAGTGTCGGTAGCAGGGTTTGGAATAATATTTTTACTCTTAGGATTACCCCACTCGTATTTTTCCTCCTTTGAACAAAAACACCGTAGAAGTAGATACATCGATGGATTAAATTTTTATTGAATAATTGGCACGTAAATTTTGTGATTTGTGTAAATTAGTAACGGTGATTTTTCACAGCAAACTTACATCGAGAAACGTTCCTGCTTCTTCAGAATCTCTTAAGTAGTAACAGTGGAGTACCCATTTCCCGGCAGCTATACTTGCAAGGAGTTTTTCATTCCGTGCAAGCTTCATACACAGAAGATGAGTCGCTGACGGATCATAGTTTGGTTCCTTTGAAAAATCACCACCTAATTCTACTATTACTTTTTCGTAATCACCTCGATCCTGTTGTCAAATAATTTTTCGTCAATTTTTTTCTTGCCAATTAATATCCTTCAAGATGTATGCAAGAACCTTCTAACTGTTTATCTGACCTTTATTCCAGAGAGCATGAATTTGGGTTTACTCTGGATTTCCTTGCCAGTGTCTGTCAGGACCGTCGTTTCTGGCGCACTTTCTACATCTTCATATTCGACGTCCTCAGGTATGGTGGACTACATGTTGAAAGGTATTTTATTTGATAAAATAGTCCGGTTAGCAGAATTTCAATAAAACTATGAAATTGAAATCTGTATGTGCAGTTAGCTTACCTTTCGACGTAACACTGTATGGACTGGATCCTCCCAACCAACAGTATCAGGCTGTGAGTCTTTAACAGGGCCTGAAAGAATTTATCGATAACAGATTTCTTTATCAACACGATAATAAAGAAGATTAGTATTTCGGTTCCTTTCTTACATCGATTGATTTTTTTACACAACTCCAGAGATTGGATTGAAAATATTTGTGTAAAAAACAATTCTCTAACATATTTTTATCGGCGAAAAGACTATCGCTAATCAAAATCAATTAGTGGTAATACTTCAAACCTACACTTTGTTATATGATCGACAGGTTCAGAATCGTATATAGGTTGTTTTGCAGAATCGGAAGAAGAGGAGGGTCGAGACTCTGGGGTCGAGGCTTGTAGAACTTGATCAAGTTCAGCAAGTTGTCTGTAAAAAATAGTATTTTTTTCAACTGATAGTTAGATATGAAACAATTTTAATGACTATCTTAGTATCAGTGAAAGATTACTTACAAATTTATTTGATCTGTTTTTGTAGGAGTATTCTCGTCATCGTATGACAATACTTTTTTTATTGGTGTATTAGTGGGCAGCGGTGATCCGCTTGCATCTTTCCCCTCGACTGGGTTTGGAATATCCTCTGATACAGTCGCAGCTTCATCATTGTCTGCTGCAGGATTCTATTCATTTGAAAATCACCAAAAAATATTAAAGAAATAAATCCTGCTGTGTACACATACTTACGTGCACAAGCGTATAACTTACTTGAACTTCCTTACGGACGAATGGTTTTTTCAATTCCACCATTAATTGTCTTTTCAGTTCCGAAAGTGGCTGTTGGAAAAAGAGGTACATTTTTTTTATTGTGAACTATAACTTCAATTGTTGATTTCTAAGAAGTAACTTACGGTACTAGGTGCTCGACGTTTCAACGGTGGTTCCTGCACAAACATATCAGGCAAGTCATCTGCCCACTTCAACCACCTTTTCCTCGTTTCTGGAGATGGATTTGGTTTGAAACACTGTCCATATGGTGTATCTGGGGTGGATACGTGAAATGGGGATGGTGGAGTTTTATAATCGCCAATGCTGAGCCTCTTGTTTATAGGTGTCATCTCAGAAGACGAACAGGAACTCTACAGATATGAGTCAGAATTAAACAAAAATCAGTAAAAATTAGATGAGCAACGAAAATTATGTTCAAATGAAAAGAAATTTTCAACAAATTTATTCAGCAATTAATTCACATTTTTAGATATTTTAATCAGAAGTATTGCAACATTCTACGGCATTGTAAAAAAACTTGGAGAGATGTTTAAATTGTAACTAAAATGAACTTACCTGAAGAGATGGTAAATTCCGTTTCGGAGTTATAATTTGTCTAATATTTGCATTTGAAGGCGGTCCCATTTCACCAATAACTGGATCTATCTTGTTTTGATTTGGGGTTCCAGTTTTGGGCTCTTCGGTTCTGTCATCAGCTGTAAATTTTTGGATCAAGAAGTGTGGGAACATAATTATCGTATTTTATACATGATGTTGAAGTTAGTATCGTTTGAAACGCAATGAAACATCAGAGAAAAGTTCGTTATTGTTAAATTTTTGTATGACTTTCAAAAAGTTGGCTTTTCGAGTTATAAATATGTTTTGTTTATTGTGATTAAATACTAAATCTCAGTCAATCCTAAAAATGTGAAGTACCAATGTTTCTTAAACATGCATCGTTACAATAACGTTACTAGCGTCAAACTCATTTTTATAATTATCTAAACATTATCTGTAAGCACCTATGGTTGTTTCACCAACAAGGTACGGGCGTTCATCTACCCGGCGCTCTTGAGCCAGACAAGCTAAAAGCCAATCGGCAGTTACAGCCGGAAGTTTCCACTTAACTGCTGCGTTGTATTTACTTCCTTCCGGCGTGGGACAGACCAGATGTGTACATCCATATGTGTTTCTGTTCAAGTAAGTTTTACGAGCAAATGTATCTTGATACCTGAAAATCAATGAATACTCTAAAAATCTGTAGGTAATTGATAATCTTCAAGAAAATCAGTACACGATTGTGCCAAGTTTCATGAAGTCATTGTATTCCATACAAAGTTTTCTTGTCAGAATCTGGAAAATTCATGCAATGCAACAAATATTACTTATTATTTACGTTATGTTACCTCGCACCAAGGGCCTCAGCTACGTTTGACAGAAATGTTCTCTCCTTTCCCGTGTATGAGCTCATTGCAATGACACAGTTTGTCAATGGTGTAGCGTCTTTACTCAAAGAGATGGGTTTGTAATAATACTTGATCTCAACTACTGTCTCCAAGTCTATACAATCTTCCTAGAAACAAAATCAGACTAATTATCTCTGTAGGGAAACATAGTGATCCTTGGTCATTTTTATACTCACGATGAATAAGTCTGTAACTATTTCATTTACTGTATGCTTCAGCGGAGCGCCGAATAATGGTACCACACCGTAATCAGGGATACCTTTGTAGGAATTTGGAACTATTTTTCCTCCCAATGTGGTTATGCTAGACGATAGCTCAGTTTCTTCTTGATCTTCAAATCCAGTTAAAATAAAAGTTAAACCTGTTGAAGTCAATGATTGTGTTATCTGAACAGTTATTTGATACACTAAATTTTTTGTACATACACATCCAAAATTCTTGTTACTTATAACACAATAAGAACTGCTAAATGCATTCAAAGACTGAACTTTACCCTCCAGAATCCGGACATTAGTTTCAGATGGTTGTGTTATGGGTATTGTGGAGTCATCGCTTAATCCTGAAACGCGGCGTTCGTCTGTATGACAACTACCGTTGGTGACAGTTTTCGCGTCACTGTGTCTATCGTTTTCTAGTGTCGACTCATTCGGTGACTGTAAAAGTTCTTTGAGCGATTTGTTGGCTACACCTGTGAATATTAAAAAATGTATAGCCAGTGAATACTGTGCTGCGTGTCAAGTTGCATCATGTCATAAATTTTGTCATTCGTAGTTATGAAAATTTCTCAAGGTTTCGTACTTACTAGGTGCATTTGACCTGAGATATTCTTGAATAAGATCAGGTTCTTCGGTTACTTTAACTGGATTCATTTCCTTGTCAATATTGAACACTGGTACTGGTGGTCTCTTGGGTTTTTGGAGTAATTGTAAATTCTAATGACAGAAAATACCGTAGTTATAACGATGAAAGAATAATACGATCGTGTAGGATAGAAATTAAATACAATCGTGTACGAAATTTCAAACCTTTTTGCTAAGCGGAGAAGGTGGTTCCACTTTTTTCTCATCAGACACGCCTTCGCTTAGCTCATACTTGAAGTCTTCTTCTGCAGCAGTGCTTTTTATTTTCATACTTTCTTCCAACCAGTCTATTGTTAAAAAATGCGGACTGTAAAGGAAACGCGCATTAAATGTTATGTCTTTTATGTGTTGATCAGATTTACTCAATTATTGATGTGTTATTTGAATTCACGTCTACCTCAGTCCCATTGATTTCATTGATTTTATTTCAGGCAATGCTTTGCCTGGATCTCCAACAATAACATGAGTCACAGCATCCGATATGTCGTCTAATCGCGTTGCACTTCCTACATTTAATATGCGGTTCAACTTTTCTCTGTGATCCATTGGAAATCCGGTCAAGTAGATCTGCGAATACATAAATTTGTACGAGACGTATATGTCAAATAGTCGAGTGGTTCACTGAGAGTCTCGTTCTTTACACGGTCTGGTGACTTACATTGCAACCATCTAAAAATGACCCTGCCATTTTTGCCTGGTGAATATTAAGCCTGGCCAGCACTTCCACATAAGCAGCTGAAACGTAATTATATAGAAAGCGATAATTAACAAATATTCAAACTGGAAATTTGTGTATCAATGATTCAGTCAATCCTCAAAATATGTTTACATATTTTATTGACCGTCAAATCTCGTCATGTGAAGTTAGAGTAATTTGAAAATCATTATATCAATTTTATCTACAAATTTTTTCTACACTAAACTACAAATTAAAAGAAGAAAACCTCTGTTTTCCAGCGGTGATCGTTCTTGAATGGTACTGGACATTGTTGTCATCATAGTTTCATTGACAAAACCATTTTGATTTGAATCTGCTGTTATGGTACTTATAGTGGAAAAGTTTAATGATGCGTTAACTGCAAAAGAAATGATATTTTATTACCATTTTATTAATTAATATCTTAAATACTGGCAAGAATATTGTAAATCTCATTTCACCATAGAATTTAAACAGACCATTAGATTTCTCAGGTGTTGAACATTTTTTTGTAGTTTTGACTAAGTAGTCTGAGAACGGCAGGGCATAACCGTGCTTTACACTGTGATGAACCCATTGCGGTGTAACGCAGGCGATGTTATTCTGTAATGCATACTTAAGCTTTTCACTGAGCATTGAATCTTCTGGCGCTACAACGATCTTTACTTTGGCGCCATCCAAAGCTCCCATAAATATCTGAAAATTGATACGGTACTCTGTTATTATTGAATTTAAGTTACAGGCAATGCAGGATTCCCAGTAACAATGTTACAGAGAAAAAGTAAAATAAGTAATAAGTTTTACAGAAAATAGTTTATAAAAGTAAACAGTAATTGAGGCTAGCACTACTATTACTACATTTCTGAGCTACAAACTATACATACTAATTTAAAAAGTACAGTTTCCCTAGTTCACTTGCCTTTTCAGTATCTGATCGAAAACGGGGAATATCTACACTCGGTACGTCATTTTTCTATGAATCTGATTCACCAGTACTTAGCGCTTTCAAAATCAAGATTCGGTAACTTTTTTCAATGAATAGTTTTCAAAAAAGTAAATAAAGTAAACTTTTCGAGAATAAAGTAGACAATAGTAAGTGACGGGGAGAAAAGTAAATCATAGTTGAAAAAGCCTACTACTAAAAGCTCAGGGCAATGCGAAACATCACACAGTAGATGTTAATACTTACACCACCATTATCAGTGATCAATTGTTTAATCTCCTTTTTTCGTTTTGATAAATTGGTTGAGGTAACAACGAGATTCATGAAGACAGGACACTTGTAATCATCAAATCTACTGCTAGTAGCTCGTACATTTTCCACAAGACTTGCTTCCCATACTGCTGTTACCCAATTTTCGGTCATAATTGGTATTTTTTGTTCAACAGCTTTCTAGAAAAGTTTAGACAATATCGAAAATTGCTACAATTCGTGTTTGTCAAAGTCGTTATAGATGGTTTCAGCCGTACATAAATATACAGACCTCGTACTTCTCAGACATGACGAAATTTGCAATCAAATGTGTGACACTGTTTCGCAACTGTCGCGAATAAACACCCCCCATGTATTCTACCTTCCTTCCTACATTTTCCTGGGAACAAAAAAATCAGACTCAGAATAACCCACGGTCAAATTACCTTTTGTCAACTGTCAGAACATATACATTTAACCCCTTCCCATACTTTAACGAGTCTGAAGTGTGATGAAGATTTTGGCCCAAACGTGAATATCATAATTATAGCTCGTAGACTGAAAATCGGGCCAAACTTATACATCACGAGTCAGTCTTGCGGAGTTATTTTGGAACAAATAACTTTATCACAGGTATTTACATTTCGGCTAGTATTGCAACTGTTTTCAAGCCTCAGCGCTTGGGCCAGGATTTCGTCGAGATAAGTGGCACGTAAAGGGGTTAAATGTATTGATTTGGTTGGGAGCACACAGGGCACATTCTTGGCGCAAAAATTGATCCGATTTTCTATAAAACACAAAACGAACAATAAAACTCAGACAATAATTCTCACTGAAGGCAATAGAATAACGAACACTTACAATCTTTGAATTATCGCAATATACCAATTGCTATTTCATCTGAACAGGATAGTCTCACACAAACATTACATTTGTTTGCATATCAACTTGCAATTACCACTGCAACTCGAAAGTAATTCGTAGACAATACATACTTTTGCCTCTGAAGTGAGACCAGACACACTGACCACCAGGCCTCTCATTGCCGTTGTGAATACCGGGCTGGTTCCTTCGGGAATTGGTTCCCCGGTCATGAAACAGCTGAGTAAACATCGTGGCCCAACTATTCTGCTAAAAAACAATAAACCATCAGTTGTTACTAACAAATAAAGTAACTTTTCAACTGAGTGACACTAAACTTTGAAATTTACGTGCTAGTTTATTGTGATAAGAGAAATGAGTTTGTTCGCGGGAAATATTGTAAGATAAAAAAAAGGGAAATCTGTGAGAAATTGATAACATGAAGCTTCAATTTTTCGATTTGAAATATAAATGCTATAAATACTATGAATGTTGCTACAATTAACAGCTGTATTAAATTCTTACGAGCATTTAAATTTTCTTAAATATGTAAACGTTGGCCCTTCAAATTCTTCCAATACAAACACATCTTTCTTTCCTGGTGTTAAGTTGTCGCATAAATTTTCTTTTATCCATTTTGGTGATAATTCGTGTTCGTCACAGCTCTAGAAAATGCAAGTGTGAGATAAATGTTTGCACCATTTGTAGAAAATTAATTCTTCAGGATCACAGATTTCATTGAATTGCAGGTGATTCATAGTTGAATGTTCACAAAAATCATTGAAGTTTGTAGTATGGTTAGACGGATATACTTACGTTAAATGCGTGCCACATGTCGCTTGAGCAATCATTCTCATCTTTCTGATCTCTCGTTATGACAAAATATATATTCAAATCGGAATCCACCTGACTTCCTTCGCTGGTCATTCTGTTTTTCATAAATACAGATGAATTGAAATTTAATGAGAAATTTATCTAAATTAAATTTCTGCTCTAAACCGGCATAAAATTAAATCTGCCATTGGCAATAATTACTTTATACTGAACATAGGTTGTTAATGATAAAATACGTAATGAAATACCTTATTGCAGAAAGTGAAATTGCATGTACAAAATGATTTACAGTAGGTTTGAAAAAGAATTCTTACCTTTAAAATTTTAGGTCCGAGTACTGATAACAGTCATAAATTGTTATTGACAAGTTACTTATACTGGTGTCCTTGATATATTGACAATATCACAGTTCTCGAGTAATAAACTTATGACAACTCGAATTAAAAATGGTTTTGCCTTCGTAATTTTGAACGTAGAAAAGGCTGCGGAATAGGTTATACTTCTAAACCACGGTGATTCTCAAACTCCAGGTAAAAATATGATAAATAACAATTACTGCGATGTAGAGCGATGGCTAAATCATAACAGATAAACATCAATATTCTTGATCTGCCGTTACGTCAAGTCTTTCATAATGAAATTAGCTCTGCTAACCCTGACAGTGAATAATTATAAAACTGGTACAAAGTTACAAACAGATACTACAAATTGCCATAACGCGTATACAGGATTTCCCGCGTTCCGCAGTTTCACGATATTTCACGATGTTGTGCGACAGTTTGTCAGAATATTATAAAACAACAAAGTAACGAAACTGCCACAGAGGCAGCAGCGTTGGCAGAGTATTTAGAGTGCGTTCCGAAATTAGCTGTAAGAGCTGAAACCTTTTTAGAACAGAGACGGAGCTAATCACACACTTGGTAGTGCAAAAAAGATAAAAGATTTCTGACAGCAGCCAAGACTGAGAGCTAATTTCGGAACGCATGGGAAAAGCATTCTAGGAAAACCATATTTCCGGAACGCTGCCGGTAATGTAGCGATCCGGTAGCTTTGTTATTGGTAAAAGTCGTTTAACATGCAATCCCCAGAAAATCTCGATAAGTCTATGGAAAATACACAATTTCTTCGCGTCGTGAAAGAAATAGGGGAAATCCCATCGCTCCTACCACACTCTGAAAAAGTGCTGGTTTTAAGAGAGAAGCGAAGAGTCTTGCCAATCATTGCCAGCGTCTTCGCTTATTCCACGTCGGCACGCTTGGTTCTTACCGTGGTACCGGTAAACGATATTTTCTGTGATATACGAAGGTGATATAACGAAAAAACTGTTTTACAGTAGTTATTGTTCTTTTTACATTGTGGCATTGTTTATTCGAATGAGAAAAAAATTAGTGAACGTACTCGAGACAGCACCAGTATTGAAGTAATAGTGTGATTACAGCCATCAAGCCACTGGCAAAGACAACGGAATATGGCTTTTGCATACGATTATTCGAAAGATCCTCTGAATTTTGATGTTCTGGGTATGGAGGTCCCTTTAATGATAACCAAGGAACCACGATATTTTACGATAACAACCGACAGCTACATATCGTTGTGCTCTCGGGTCTACGCTGCACTATGCGCTGAAGACGATGAATTTGCTGACAACGTCCCGGAATCAGTGTTTCAATATTATGCAGTGATTCTTCTATGGTTACGGTTTGCAGACCTTCAGCCTAGTTCGATGAGGTCATCACAGTTCCTGAAAGAAATTTATAAGCTGCCATGTGAAGAATTGCATGTACCCCTGCCATTGCTAATATATCTGAAGGGAATCGGTAATTTTTGTGACATTGACCAATGCGAGAGACAGTTTATGTTACCAGAGTTACCGACCCATGAATGCATCGGTGGAGTCAAATACACGTATGGAAAAATCAGTGCCAAAACACATCACTATTATGAGGCTTTTCCAGCCCCTGGAATTGCGGCTCTGCGCATACAGGCTGACATTCAGTACACAAAATATATTTGCAATGCAAATTTATTTTGGGATTTACCTGACGATCTTCGTCCTGATGTATTAGATTCTCGTATAAAATCTGCTGCGCCGACTAGAAACCTTTTGGGTTGGGCTCCTGCACAAGAATTGACTTCTGCACAATTGGAATTATGTCAATTGCTAGATATGAAGGAATTTCTAAGCAACAAGGTCTCGACTTTAAGCTCATGTACCAGTGAGTTGTTGAGAACAATTTCCAAGTACCTTTGCTCTTACAAAAATCAAACTGGTGGATACATACACTCTAAGGAGGTGAATGGGAAGCATATTTGTACGATGTGCACAAAGTTAAATACTCTTTCCTTGAATGGCTCACTGGTTCAGGGAACATTTGTTGAAAAACGTGATAAGTGTGTCAAGTTTGACAGATCTGCCATGTATTGCGATGGAAGTATATCCTTGCACTCCCAGTTTCTGCTGAATATTTCGTTGATTAAAGGTGCAATAATTTCGGGATATCGGATGATTAAGGAATCAACTGGCGATAGACATTGTTGGTCCTGCTATGATTTTGATGAGTACACAAATGTTCCCGAAACTTGGATTCGTTCTCGAAACATGGTCTATGCGTTTGGCTCCGTTGGAAAATTTCAGGAGATAAAATATACCACCGCATGTGTCTCAAAGAGAATTTTACAAAATGCATGCATCCTAAACTCCATGATCAAACGTAAAAGTCTATGGAGCATTTACGTTTAAAGGAGGAAAAACAACTGAATATATCTGTGACATACTTATATATTTTATGCTTATTATTAAATGTGATTTTCTATTGTTTCTACTCACACAAATGTTTTAATTCATATTTCATGAGTTTTTTTGTAATATTTTTCATATGTGCATTCATTTAGTTATTTCTATTTTTGTTATGTAACATAAAGTTTAAAGTAGGAATTAGACTTTCATTGAAATTTTCAAGGCACGTACAAGTTGACATCTGAAGAAAAAAAGTCTTTTAAAAGAAAAATCACATGCCAGTTGATTCTGTATCGCTTAAGTATCTGATTTCCAAAAGACAGCTGTCCAGGTAAACTTGATGCAGTTCAGAGCGAGTGAATTTGTGCGTACGTTGTCAATTGTTCATTATTTCCTTATATCTCTTATATGGCATTTTCATTTCTGTCATTATAAATTGACTACTGGAAAAAGCAAGTCAAAAAATCATACTGAGGACAATGAAATGGGGATACCACATGTTTGTGTTTGTTTGTAAAGGCAGAAAATTTTTATTTGACAGAAAATAATTAATAAATACTCTGACCATACCAAAAATGGCAACAATAAACCAGAACCACTTTGCCCACCTTCTAAATCCAAGATGTTCAACATGTGCAATGTATTGTGATCAAAGTATATGACTACATTCTCAAAACATACTGAACAAAGATTTCTTCAGGTGCATTGATCTCCGGGCATTTGATAATTAACGAATCAATCGACCATAGTCATTGATAATCCTGCTTGTATTCTGACGATTACATAAATATTCTCAAAGCATTGATTTATTATCCAAATTCCGAACTAAATATTAGGCTCTGGTGGAGAATTGAAAAAAAAAAAATACATAATTGTATGCGTCCCCAAAGGAATTATGCAAAATAAAATTCATCGAGAAAGTTGATAAAATATTTATGGGTGAAGAAAAACAAAGGTGTACATAAACTTTTATTGATTTTTCCATTCATGTTATTCGTGATGCAAGGCATGATTTTTTCATGTTATACTACCCGACACATGTGTTCTGTTATATATTTTTTTTCGGTTTTCAACACATCTATTATTATTGTTGATATGTATACAAATGTCCTGGCACACAATACAGTTAACTTGGATTTCCTAAAAGATTGGTTGTTGAAAATTCAACGGCACCTGCAAGTTTACTTTTCGCAAATAATATCTGTTTTGATCTCTTGAGCTTCTTGAGATTTTTGCTGTGAAATATTGTATATTCTAATTCTTATTCGCTTAATTCCTTATTTAGCGTTGTTAGTTTTCAAATAGTTCACAGTATTAATCACCATCCCTAGATGGCGTGATCTGTGGTATGATGTCGTGTGAGGGGCAGTGCAAATTTGATGATTCAAAGGACCCTCTGAACTTTAAAACCTGAGACAATGAACTACCACTGGTACAAACTATGAAATCACGAGTTTTTACGGTAACAACTGATTGTTACATGTCGCTCTGCTCACGAATGTAAGCGGCATTATGCATTTATTACCCGACATTTGCAGATATACCGGAATCAGTTTTTCAATACTACACCACAGCTTTGCCCCGGAAGCAAATCATAGAGATACTTCCTCGCTTGGAAAAACATGATGTATAATTCTTCAGTGAAATAGGAAGACTGAACGACGAGGAATGGTACATTCCTGGGATGATGATTACGTTTTTGAAAGGAATTCGTCATTTTTGTGATCCTGATGGTATTGATAGGCGATTCGTGTTGCCAATGCTCCCAACCAGTGAAACAATTTCTGGTGGTAGATACACGTTTGGTAAGGTAAATGCTACAATACATGTCTTGTACGAAGCATTTCCAACTCCTGGAATCGCAGCCCTGCGCATGTTAGCTGATACCAAATACACATGATTGACAATTTGAAAGGGGATTAACGACATTTTTCATTCATAGGTATACATTTTTGCTCTTAAATAACCTTAAGCAAGTCGATGACAAATACAACATTTGACCATATTTAAATGTTTTTTTTGTACTTCATATTTATATATTGCTCCGTGGTGCATGTGTACTGTGCTGTCATTATTGTTTACAATTGACTGTACAGGCCCGTAGCTGTCTGGTGGCCGTGCATCGAATTATGCCAAAATAATCACAAGCCTGTTCAATAATTGTAATAAAAATTGAGTCGGTAGTTACAGAAATCTGCCCCCCCCCCCCCACCCGCAAACGGAGCGCTCCGCCAGCTGCCGCAGCGCTCATCCTGTAGAGCTTCGGAATCCGCACACGTAGGGCGATTCTATGCACAGTAAATTCGATTTAATCTGCCGCGACGCATCATGTATAAATCCGTTTCATTCTACATGAGACAACAGATTTCCACACATACACATGAGACTTGGACTGCATTCATATGATTCAAATTCACACATCCAATCGTTCTTACCAGCATGTTTGTTTGGCGCGCTACGTAGCGGCGGTGAGGTGAAGCATAACATAACTGAAAACTAAGAGCCGTTGAATTCGTTGATTAACATCGTGTTGTAGCCAGCATCACTGGAAATAACTTTCAGGGGATTTGAGACGGTCAAGGGATAGTGGCAACTCGGTGGCTAACGTCTAATCGGCGAAGTACGAAGGATTAAAATAAAGAAAAATAACTGATTGAAGGAAGAAAAACAAATAAAGAAAAAGAACACACGCGCACACGTATATCATACATTATAATGAACGGTTATCCAAAACGTTCGATTTCATCAGGAATAAAAGAAAATTAAAATGACAAAATCATTCTCCTGAAACAATAATATCTGCTTTACACATGCATATGTTCACACGTACGCCATATAAATTTCGTTGAATTAACAACATATCCCGAACACCCGTCGTTCCGATGTGGTGCAAGTAGCTAGCCGCGTGCATTCGGTCCGAGTTCACAGTATACACATTACAATTTCAGTCTCCAGAGGCAGGTGGGAGAGTCAGGAGGGCCTCCCTTGCAAATAACGATACGTGAACTTTCGGCCATGCAAACCGTGCGGACTTGTGCACACCCTGATCACATCAATATTTAAAATAATTATAAATCTAATTTTCACAACTATTTAACCTATACGGAGAAAGAACACACATGGAATCGAAGCTATATCTCGACAGACGTGAAATTTATATCTAACCGTCACTTGTTTCATATTCGAGTAGAGCACCCAAGGGTTGACTATATGAAAAAACAAAACACTAAAAAAAAAGGAACGTTTCTTAAAACCTTACGGACCAAGAGCCTTCTCCCCCCCTAATCGACCCGCCGACGCCGCCCCATCTCGTTCAATTTCCAATTTCCGAATCGCTACACGCCACCCGAGTCGCGTTGCTCTACAACTAGATAGATAGGATACGCGAGTCAGCTGTTTGATGCGTTGATCATCTTAGCTTATGTCATACATATTTTCGGTATTTCGTTGTTAGTTGGCTCAGAGTTCGAACCCCTTTACCTTTTCATTTTTCTAAAAAAAGAAAGAAAAATACATAGATATAAACACACATACATATGGGTACATATTACTAGGAAGAGGAATAAAGCTTTATACGGAGAAAAGAGCAATTAGAAGTAAAAAAGAGAAAAAAAGAAACACCCACACACTTATGAAATAAAGAAATTAGGGGATTAAGAAGAGGAAAGAAAAAATAAAAATAAAATAATCAACAAGTAAATAAAACAAAAACGGAAGAGATAAAAGATCAAGGAAAAGAAAAGAACTACCTTGTATATTTTGTAAAAGAAAAAAAATAACGTCGGGTCATCGCGCGCGTACGCTGAGATGATACATTGATGAACCTAACCTCAATATTCTCAAACAATATCGCTGAGGTGAGAGAGCCAGAGGAGGATAGCAGCAGCAGTACCAGCAGCTACTACGAGACAAACTACATTACGGATCAGCTGAGCTCTTTCAGTCTATCCAGCGACACGCGGTCCCTCCATAATTATCTGGTAAGGATTTTTAACTTTAATATATTTCCCCTTCTTTTTCCCTGACCGTAATAACTCGATCTAATAGCTTCGTAAGAGATCTTATCATATTCATCTAATAGCTTTGTCTACGATCAAGACAAATGTGTTAATATTCTGGTACGTAGACAGGTTATCCGTTCGCCTATTCACACGCATGAAAATTTCGCCTCACGGTTCGCAGGATTCCGTGCTTCTCGCATTTCCTTGTTGCCTGCAAATCTTGACCCTATTTGTAAAATTTTTATTACTCATTCGTTCGTTTAACATTAATAATCTATGACTTAAGCTCAAGGACAGTTTCCAAGGTCGATTCAACTCGGCTTTATGTTTATCTTATGGTGCTGATCTGCTGTCAGTAAAGTAATCAAAACTTCACAACTTCAATTGTGTCCTTCATCCTCAAAGTAATGATCACTTGTTCTGCAGATACAATTTTTTTGGTTGACGATTTGGAGTCGAGTCATTACTGTCGTTTTATTTGAGCTTGGAAAATTGTTGTTTATGGATTTATGTCAAACCGCTGACAATAATTTTTGTTATCCTCAGCTAAGCCCGAGGTCAATTTTTTTTTTTTTTATACCAACCATTTCTCGTCTAAAGTTTATCACTTAACAAGGCTTGATGTTTCTTGCTATTATTACAACTGATATCAACAAATGGGATAACGATAAACCTTGACATTTTGAAAAACTTCAGACACCCTGGGAGGAAAATCAACGAGGGTCTCATACCGAGCTAGTGGAAGTAAACGAAAGCCGGAGGCTCAACGAGGGGGTACAAAGCCGAGGCCAGGTACTGGGGGCCGGAGGGATGCCTCGCAGTAAGCGGAGAGCGCCCTCCAGCACAAATCACCACCATCACCACCATTCAGCATCAGAAATGGCACCGAGCGCACACGAGGAAGGCATGGCAAGGCACCCTACAAAAAGGCTCAGGCACACGTCAAAGTGAGTTATCTTTTTTGAATATCAGGGGCGAGGGGCAAATTATAACACAGAGCATATATTATTCCGTTATCAGTGCAATGATGCAAATATGTAACTGTTCGTGTCTCGTTTTTTTTTTTTTTTTTTATCATCTTTTTGTTTACCGTTACTTTAATTTTCTCCTCCTTCATCTTCGATCACGTGCAGTCGATGAACGGTGCGTTGGAATGTTTACAAATCGTGAGATATAGGCTAAATAAAAAGTAAGCATCATCGGCAACAAGTCTGCAAAAAAGTTATCTGAGAGTAAAAATCTGTTAGGCCATAAAATTGGCTTTATTCATTGACGAATTCAAATTTCAAAACATTAGTTTTAATAGTTATATTTCCAGTTCCATAAAATGCTTTAGAGTATTGTTTGGTGTAGTTACTATGCTCTTTAACTTTTTCTGTCATCTTTGAATTGCCTGTATTCTCATAATTTGCCGGTGAAAATTGTGAAAGATAAAGGAAATACTACAATTTTGTTTCCTGCCACTTTTCACTATGTGATGGTAGAGTTTCAACTTTTGGAATTATCTAAAAAGGCAAAAAATAGACTTGAGAGTGGCCTTGTCGTATCCTTGACTTCGCAATAACGCAGCTTGACTTTTTGAATTGCATCTAACAAAAATTGTTGTGAAATTTAAAAGAAATATACCACCGAAGTCTTTTGCTTGAGAAACTAACACGAGATATGCTCTTTTCAATCAAAACTAAATAATCTCAATTTCATTTTCATATGTTTCCTGAACTGCATGTTTTGCTATAACTGAGAACAGTTTCAATGCTCATAAAATACTGCTTCGTAAAAACATTTGTCTTATTTCCATTGCCTACTTTTATTTTTCGCATCATTTATGACAAAGCACAATGATTGTCCTTGGTCAACAAAATACTCATACAAACCATCCAAAAGCTTGTTGAAACGTTATTTATGCATCCATAGTAACATAGGTGATAATTTGAATGTCTGTAGATAATAATTTTAGATGATTCGTTTTTAGATTGTATCTTTTTCACTCCACATGACGATTAGATAAGATTGGAAATGTATGTATTTATCGGGTATGTGTGTGTACACTAGCGTCGATGTGTGTAGCAAGGTGAAAGTTTTGTATAAGTCATCCATTGAGCAGTCAGCTGATCATCCTGTGCAGCCATCTGTGTCAGTCGTAGAGCTGAGTTGATAAAAGTTTTGGTGAAAAAAAAAAATTTACCAGTATTTTTTTTTCACTCTTCTTCTCATTATCCATCAGACGTGTGAATCTATGCATACTAGTTAATTATAGTTGAAATGAAATATTTTTAACTTGGATATAAAAATAGAACAATCGACCACAATAATAACATGCAAGAAATGTGTATGTTCGCGTTGCATAAATAACAATTCAGTTCGTCGCCGTCACTGTCATCGTTGTCATGAAGAGAGTTGTACTTAGTGAATTTAACGGTATCTTCTACTGCTGGTCACAAATCGCAAGATAGTCACAAGTGAAGTATTACGTTCAAAGTGTCAAATATTTCCAAACTACACTATCAACGCGAATGAAAAAAATGAAAGCACTGATGTAATTATGATCACAATTATTATATTTAATTTCTATAACTATTTTATAAGTGAGAAATAATGATATTCGATCATTTTATTACTGACAAGAAAACGTATATTCTTTCGGGAATGAAGGTACATGTTTATTTAGATTTATGGGAAAAATGTTTCACCGCACGTTACATTACAGTCTCTTGAATAATTGTTCCCTTTAATATAAATCGATTTAAATTTAGCAACAAAGTAAAATTTTTGCAAATATTTTCCTCGGTTATTATCATTTAACAAAGACTAGTCATGTCATTGATAAAATGCTTTTGTTATCAAGAGCGAATTGCGTCATGACTGAAACAACTGTAGTCATGAAAGAATGTTTTTCTCATTTTGTTTCTTTCTTTTCCCTCAGTAGAACCAAGACATTATTATCTCAGGTATATGAAATTTGCCATAAAATAAATTATATTTCCTATCTCTTGCTGCGCAATTGTTGTGTTGCATCGGTATTCGGACTCGACGCTATATGTTGTCATGTGGTTGACATCGCTTAGTCCTTGAGAAATAGTTACGAGTAATTGTGATTGAGCAAGCTTGTTCACATGATTGTATTTAGTAATTTATAATGTAACATGTGAAAACACTTCTTCACTGTGTATCTCTATTACTCGTTGCTGTCGAACGGCTACTCATTACCCCTCGGATATCTTTTGCCAGCTTTGTATTTGTCCGTTATATGTATACGTACGTTATGGCGATGTGTCGATAAAAGAAAGCGTATAGTAATCTGGATCTTTTCATTGTACAGAAAAATTTTGCAACACTCAACAGTAGCCAACAAACTTTTGATTAGCGAGATATTTGATCTGATTTTTATCGCCAGAAAATAAAATTAAATGAGAGCAGAGGAGACTGTAATTGGAAACGAAACAAATAAACTTGTGTCCGGGTACGAGGTTTTTTTGACTGTTGCATCACCTTGATTTACGTGTGCAAATATAATACAAACTGGCTTCTTTTTTTACATCAAAATCTATAAGTTCACAGTTCGTAACGTTAATATAACAAAACGTTGGAAGAAAAATTACTATTTTACATCATTACTTGACTTTGACAGAGCTGAGAATGGATAGTATGAGGAAATCTTCTTCTTTTACAGTTTACTGAATTCCAGACAGTTCTAAAGTTGTCAAATAACAACGTTTCTTTAGAAAGGCATTGTCACATTGACGTTACAAACTCCACCCTTTTAAAAATTGAATTGTTTCTCACTGAAAATCATTCATAGTGCAAACTATATTTCTGGCTATTCTATTCACTGAATTTTTTTGGGCAAATTTGCTTTCCGAAGGTCGGATGTTGTCTCTTCTTTTTTGTGAGCATGAGCCTAAAATTTTTCAACATTGGTGTTAACACATATATTTCTTTCTGGTACGTTTTCATTTTGAATTTCCAAATTACTTAGTCGTCTTTAATATTTTTAAAAAGATTTACTTTCCCATAAAGACTGCCACAGCATTACGAGTAATTATCACCCCACAGGTAAACTAAATTTAAATTCAGCCTTGGTTCAAAAGAAACCTACTTCAGAAATTTGGTAAATTACAAATGTCATTAGTTAGATGGAAAAATTGTGTTATAATCATCAGAAATTAACTGCTGAATTGCTCTTGGTATTTATCATTGGATTTTTTTCCATATAAAAATTATCACACAAATTATCTACTCGATTTTTCAACCCTAGAAAATGGAGATGTAAAATAAAAGAGAATTGTAATTCGACGTAGTCTTGAGAGTTGTGTCCTTATGTCGGAATTGGCCTTTTGGCACAGACTTCTTTCTCTAAGCATATTCGGGTTCCTCAATTTGTTTACCGATAGCCTTGACATAAGAAGTATGCGTGAAGCTGACGGTGAGGTTGTCTTGCACGTGGTCACAATCACACGCATGCATGCCTATACATATGCGTATAGCTAATACAGGCAGACGGTTAGCCAATTCGAAAATAGACATCTCTTACCCCCACCGTACAATTAACGGCAGTCTGTCTTTTTCTCCCGTCTGCGTTTGTCCGTTTCTCAGATTTCCTGTACATAAATACATGTGAATATGAGTATATAAGTGGGTGGTGGATATTTGTGTTTTACACTAATAACGCACGGTCCAGTAATAATTGTGAATATATTATTTACACTATTTAATATTAAACGAAATTCAGAAAAACTAAAAGATCCAAAGCAACTAAAGTGAGACAATTATTGCAAGTCATCAGGTATCACAGAGTTCTAAACAAACTATTTAATCTGTGCCGGTAAAGTGACAGGTGAAAATTATTCATTATTTTTTAAATGATTTATATTTGATATATTTGATTTAGAAAAATCCTCTTAAATCTTCAAATCTAATGACTGCAAAAACGTTATTCAAAATTTTTTATTTACAATTTCTTATCAGCTATTCATAGAATTTAATGAAATATAAAATAATATAAACTGTCATAACAATTCGAAGTTTTGAAAGACTTTGTCGAATTGTTACATTCAGATCCTTTTAAAACTTCATGCTTGCGGTGCGTTCTGACCGCAGTTAATTACAAACGAATTAGAACAGACAAAGGAATCTAGAAAAAATTTGGTATAGCTTTTGTACTCTGTGTTTCTGTCTTGAGTTGTGTCTACTTCGAGGCCGTTACGTCACACACGGCCATACATATTAAAACTTTTCGTTGATCGGAATAGGTAGTGTATCCGTGTCATTGGCACACATTGGAGTTTGTGCTCTGTCGGATCTAGAACAGAACTTGGCTGGGTTCGGCGTAAACAATATTGTAATATTGTTTTGAACCCGATAGCGGTTCAATAAAATATTGTAAATAGTGTTTCTTTCAGTTGCATTGAATCTAACAGTCTATGTGAATAATTTTTTTATCAAGATATAAACAAAAATATATATCGACATAGCGGTAATAAATCTAATCAATACATCGAAGAAACAACAGTATCACAGTGTATGGATGTCGAGAGGTTTGTTTAATAATTACTTTGCCGTAAAAATATTGACAGCAAATTTTCTTTTTTTGTTTCTTCTCTCAACTTTAATAGTTATAATGCTATCAACGAGATTGAGTTATAGATCAAACAGTTCAAATGTATATCTGCATATTTTTTTAATTATATAATTAGAAGAATACATAGTTGAATATGAATTGTTGCTTTCGAAAATTACAGTAACTTGGAGGAATAGTATGTAACTCGTGTATTGTTGCAAAATTCCAATTGACATTTTCCCTGGTATTTGCAGGTGCCTCTGTTAGTATTAATTCGGCCACGATTCAAGGAGTCTATTAATAAAATTGTCATGAGTCATTTGGAGAATTTTAATGTGTCTGCATTTTTTTTTTCTTCCAACTCTTTATATTTATATTTTCTCACAGCAGTCCTTGTTCTTCATATTCATTTCAATTGTGAAACGAGAAACAGGAAAAATTAATTACCGAACGTGTTTAGAGAAAAGTTTTAGTGAAAAAGTGACGGAATAGTCGATAGTTGAGACGATTCATTCGCCGGTAGCGAAATCCCGAAAGATATGATTCTTGACTGTATTTACAATAAGGCATTTACAATGTTCAAGGCCAATTTATATTGATGTGAATTGGATAACTTTCGAACCATTCCAATTAAAAAATGCAAGAATTCGGTCTGACATTACAATAATTCAATGAAATTTTTGTACTTTTAGTGCTAGGCGGTACACAAAGACAGAAGATGTGTCCAGCGCCTCATCATTTTCACAAAAAAGATGCATCGCGTGGTTCAGGGAGTACACGACGCCAGATGATCCGGATATGCTAGGTCCAGAAGGGATGGAAAAATTTTGCGAGGATATCGGTGTTGAGCCCGAGAACGTGGTGATGCTTGTATTAGCCTACAAAATGAATGCTAGACAGATGGGCTTTTTTACGCTTAGCGAATGGCTGAAAGGTCTTTCGGAGTTACAATGCGACTCAATAGCAAAAGTACAACAAAAGCTAGAACACCTAAGAAACTTGCTTAACGAGGCGCACACATTTAAGGGGATTTACAGATACGCTTATGACTTTGCTAGGGTAAGTTAAAAGTAGTTCAAAGTAGTTCGAATTTTGTCATTTTCTTTTTACTTCTTGCAAGTTCGATAACACCTTCATGTAGTGTAATTCCTTCACGGTAAATCGTTTTTTGTTTTATAGGATAAAGATCAACGGAGTATGGATATGGAAACTGCGAGAGTAATGCTTCAGCTCCTGCTTGGAAAGCATTGGCCACTCTTCGCTCAATTTGCTCAGTTTTTAGATCAGTCAAAGTACAAAGTTATCAACAAAGATCAGTGGTGCAACATTTTGGAATTTTCACGCACCATCAGTCATGATCTTTCAAATTATGATTTGGACGGAGCATGTAAGTACTCGTTTTTCAATATGATTTTAAATAAATTGTCAGTTCATTGAGATATGGCTGTACGTGTATCAGTCACCATTTGGCTTAATGTCGTCATATCGTAACTTTTCGAACAAAATATTTCCATAGGTCGAAAAGTTTCGTTGATCTAAATGTGTCAATATTTTTTTCTTTACATATACAGAAATTATCATTTGAGCTAATATTTGATATCTAGCAGCTCAGATGATCGGTTTTTAAACTTCATTACGTATATTATCGAATGATAACCATATAATTAACTCTAACCATGATATTTGATGTTTTGGTTTTTATCTTATTTTTTTTCTTTATCTTTATCTTTAATTACAGGGCCAGTAATGCTTGACGAGTTTGTCGAGTGGCTCAAAGTTCAACGAGGCGAAGGTGTGACTTCCCTAGAATCGCGAGGCAGCTGAAACAACCGATTGAAATGAGACCAGCTCATCGTCAGACGACAAAAGGCCCTCACCGAACTTAAATGAACCCTCCCTTCCTTGCCCCCCCCCCCCCTTCCCCCTCCCCAGATACCTTTAACCACTAAATGCAATACAATAATTCGTTTTTGTCAGTTAAAAAAAAGTTTTTGGATTCTTTGCTAAATTAAATTCTGGCTTGTTCGCAAGAAAAGTGTTTCAGTTGTTGTTATTATTATCACATATTTGTATGTTCATTAATATACGTAGTGGTATTCTTACTTTCATTATTTCTTTGTCTATTTTCCATCTGTTGTACTTGCAAGATTTTTTTTACTCTCTTCTCTATATCTATAAAATAGATCACAAACAGCTGCGAGTACGAACAGCATACACGTATACACATACATATGTCCACTCAAAAGCTGACTCTGAAGCGTATAGTATATAGTGTATTCATTCAACTCAAATAATTCTAAAATTTAATTCCACGCCGTATGTATAATAATATTAATATTTAATAAAAACTAAAAAATAATGATAGAATATAATAATAATAATAACAATAATAATGACGACGGTAAATAAGTAAATAATAACGTTAATTGCAGACTGAAGGAAGTAGCGATATTACTGTGATGATTCTTCGTTATTACAATTTATTGAATGAAAAATACTGATCCCAAAAACAAAACAAAAAAATAATAAACTCAAAAATCATACGGTTTAATTTTAATTATCTCATTGTTATAATAACAGTAAAGAAGATAATAATAATAATAATAATAATAATAATATTAATGATGAAATTTAAATTCCTACTCTAGTTTAATATTCATCGAGTAACGTGAAGTGATTTAGAATTTTAGAAATTTTGACGATACAGTGATGTTACACATCATTGAAGTTTCGTTCACTCAACGCCGATGTTTGGATTCTTTTCTGAGCAGTTTAGGGTGTTCGAGGTTATTACACGCCATAGGTGTTATTATTTGAAAATATTTTTGAGATCTGAATCTGCGCAGGATAGATGAAGCCAACAAAGCATAATTACTGGAATCCTTTTTGTTTGGGTTAGAAGGAAAAAAGAAAGAAAAAAAAAAAAAAATCGAATGAATAGTAACAAAACTTTGTTATTGAGCGTGAATCAATGCTTGTTAATTACACAAGTGGACTTTTAACGATTTTATTGTTTTCTCTTTTATCCCCCTTTTTACAATTTTTTTCTCCTTCTGTCATATTTTTCTTCTTTCACACACAATATTTTTAATATAATAGGTAACTAGGCACTGTATTACCCGCGATCAAGAGGGTTGCAAACTAATGCGTTATACAAAAACATTTTAGTCAATTAATCAAATTGAATAGGTATTCATTAATGTGTATTATTAAATTGAATTCGTAATAACATGTGTGACAAGTGGATGCCTCTATATTCATCCTTGTGTCGTCACGTGTATATTTGTTTTTCTTTGTCTTTATGTTTGTCATTAGTTTTTCTATTGCGGTTTACGTTTTATGATTTAAACGGAATGTATTTATGTACAAAGGCTTTGTTCACCTGGGTCAGGATTTCTTTTAGTTAATTTGAATTATAAATAAATGATAAGTAAATGAATTCGTAAACATGACGTCTTTATTTTCTCGATTTATCAATCCCAATATTTTGCAGAACTGTTGTTCTCTGTCTCTATGTTGTACATATCTTTCTGTCTCGATAAATTTATAGTAATACATATATTGAGGTGAGATTGACAGAAGAAAGCATGGAATGAAGAAATTAATAAGCGTTGAATAGAATTAGCTAGAAAAACGAGATGAAAAAAAATTGCGTTGGGATATTTATTTTATTTTACGTCGATTAAAACATTATCGTTGAGTCATATATTCTTTGATTACCCAAACTATGTACATTATTTGAAGACCACTTTTTTTCCCCTTCAGACGTTCTGTTTAATTGTCATAGTATTGTTTTTAATGGTTGATGTAGACAGAATACAAATAGAGAAGAAAAAAGGAATCCAAAATTGACGCACGATGAAGTGATGGTGTCTGGATAGAAAACGGTATAATTTTTTATTATTCTACCCAGAGGGAGGTAATTAACAATTTATTCATATTAACGTCTCACGTCATTTTAGTTAATTTTTCCGATTCCTATTTTCTACCAATTTTACGATAGTTATGAACCAACGAAAAAATGTATACGGATAATACGTACACATATTGAAATAATAACATACGCTATATTGAAATAAAGTTGTTTCTTTCTTCATCAAGTTTACAATTTTTATTTTCTCTACTTCGAGTGAACGAACTTTTGTCGGTAACACTGGATTATACAATAAAAATTCAACACCGGTCGTACTTGAATAATTTTTAGTTTACATTGTTTCATCTCCGAAAAAAGAAACAACAAAGTTAATCTATTATTCTTTAGCTTTAATCGATACCCTAATGAGAAGTGAGCGATAAAAGTAAAGAAGAAATCTTCCTAAATACGTATTAAAATCAACAATTTCTTCAAGTATAAATAATTATCCGAATGTTTTGTTTTTCCAGCATATTCACGATAACGTCGTTTACATTATTAAGTAAGAATTATTTATGATAAAAGTTCAACTGTTATAAATTTAATTATTTACAGTATCGATCAGCTTTCATTTTACTTCTTCGATCCAACAGCGCTTCGTGAAGATTCCCCTCATTTTTCGCCTGTTCCAATTCCGCACGACTTTCGACGTTGATTCTAAGCTTTTTATCCTGAAACTTTTGAAACTTTCTCCTGAAAAAAGGTCACGAAAAAAAA
Source organism: Diprion similis (assembly GCF_021155765.1). NCBI lineage: Eukaryota > Metazoa > Arthropoda > Insecta > Hymenoptera > Diprionidae > Diprion > Diprion similis. Next base: position 14,622,263 of record NC_060114.1, read on the forward strand.
ATACTGTTATTAATATTATTACTCTATTTACAATCAAGTTATAATCTATTAATTATTGTTGCTTCTAATTACTATTTATCCTATTAATTATGTAACTATAATAGAATCATACACGTAATTAATTTCGACTTCAGCAAGGGATCCTTGCTCTTCGGTAGGTACATTCTTGCTTGAATCCTGTGTTTTTTGCGTCAGGCTTCTTATTGTCAATATTTCTGATGGACCAGCCTTGGTTCTTTCACATATTATATCATCGTCGTCTGCGACAGACATGAAACACCCAGTATTACTCAGTAACGCCAGTTTCCCATCCTGAAAAACAGTTCCAATAGAAGGATGCAATTTGTAATGTTAAGGTACCAAAGCATTTTCAGAGAAAATCTTTACTAGTCTTCTTAAAAATTGTTTGAAAATAAGACAAAGTTAACTTGCAGAGGTGCTAATTTTTTCATTGCTTCATTACCTTAACATTATTCAAACTATCAACAATAGTTTGGTGTTTAAAATGATGATTGGATATCTATTTCCAAGAAGATTTTACAAATTAATCCAAACTTGTTCACTTTTTCATTTATGACTAACAGTAGTTCAAAATATGTAATTAATTGTAATAAGATTAATTTTTTCAAAATGGGCAATATGATCATTTGAGGAATCAAGATATACTTCAAATATTGGCTCCCATTGCTCCATGGCTCCAACTGCGTCACTTCTTCCAATGACAACTCCTTTCTTATCAACGCCAATGTATTTTCCGTAACCCGATTTCAATGCAATTTTTGTATCGTTGACTGGAAATGCAGTAAGGATTTCTTCTGGTGACGGACCTTCCTTCTCATCATGAGGAGCACCCAGTGTAAACAATCCATTATCCAAAGCTTTGACATAGCATGAATTCCCAAATTCGATTGCAACTGTTCCAGTTATCTCAGCAATTGACGTTGCTTTCCACCAGCCTCCTGCAACACATTGAAGAATGAAGTACAAGAAACGATTTAGCATACTGGATCAAGTAGGCTGTCTAATTTAGTAAAAGTTTCAATTGTTGAACCATTATGATACAATCATTCGAAGACAGTTAAGATGTATTAGCACTAGGGTGGTATAAGGGTTGAATTTAAACAGGCAGACCGTGAAGAATAGCATCCTCATCTTGCACACTCTCTGCTTTGTCCTTGTTCTCTTGCTTCTTGTGTTTCCGCTTTTTTGACCTAAAATTCGAACCAAGAAAAATCCACAAGTTGAGACAGTGATTTTAGGTAAATATAACCTCAACTATATCGACATCAGTCTCGTGAAGGGGTCACCATAACAATGTACCTATACCTACTTGGGTTTTTCGCCTTTCAATACGAGTTTACCTATCCGAACTTTATCGTACTCGGACATGTTAAAGTAACGACAATTCTTTAGGATAATGTATCCAAAAGCACTTCGAACTTATTTATTCCGTGTCAACAAATATGACTGCTCGAATGGTGACAAGGGAGTAACTCCAAAATTGCCGTACGTTAGGCGCTATTGTGGATTACTTAGTTCTTTTGCAATAACAGTACGTAAGCGCTTTCGAAATCTTCTTAGTAATCCTGGGGGTTGAATTGGTCTAAACGGGATCGATCTTCTAAGAAACGCAAACACGTGAGGCTAACCCTTTTGGATTCTTAGTGAACATTTCGACGATTTGGAAAAGTGCTGTAAACTATTCTTTCATGCACTGTTCTGACGTAATTTTGCGAGAGGAAGCGATTGAGTGCAGTCCCAATACGCTGCGAGCAACGGATCGAAAGTTACAGCCAAAAAACTGCAGATTTCCATCGTCATTTCTCTGCTGTTGATCCTACGCTTTTTTAACAGTGTTTTTTGAGTTCCTGTAGTTCCAATTAGCCAAGAAACGGTCATACAAATCAATTCAGAGACCAGAAATTTTCGGCTCCAAAGATCGAGAAAGAAAGTAAGGCTAACCCCTTTGGATTTGTGGCGAAAATTTCGACGACTTTGAAAAGTGCTGCAATTAATTTTTTAGGGCACTATTCCGACGTAATTTAGCGAGAGAAATCGATTGAGCGCAGTCCCAATACGCTGCGAGCAACGGATCAAAAGTTACAGCCAAAAAACTGCAGAATTCCATCGTCATTTCTCTGCTGTTGATTTTACGCTTTTTTGACTGTGTTTTTTGAGTTCCTGGGGTTCCAATTAGCCGAAAAACGGTCATACAAATCGATTCAAAGACTAGAAATTTTCAACTCCAAAAATCGCAAGAAAAGTAAGGCTAACCCCTTTGGATTTTTAGCGAAAATTTCGACGAGTTTGAAAAGTGCTGCGATTAATTTTTTAGGGCACTATTCCGACGTAATTTTGCGAGAGAAATCGATTGGGCGCAGTCCCAATACGCTGCGAGCAACGAATCAAAAGTTACGGCCAAAAAACTGCAGATTTTCATCGTCATTTCTCTGCTGTTGATCCTACGCTTTTTTTACTGTGTTTTTTGAGTTCCTGGGGTTTCAATTAGCCTAGAAACGGTCATACAAATCGATTCGGAGACTAGAAATTTTCGGCTCCAAAAATCGCAAGAAAAGTAAGGCTAACCCCTTTGGATTTTTGGCGAAAATTTCGACGAGTTTGAAAAGTGCTGCGATTAATTTTTCAGGGCACTATTCCGACGCAATTTTGCGAGAGAAATCGATTGAGCGCAGTACCAATACGCTGCGAGCAACGGATCAAAAGTTACAGCCAAAAAACTGCAGATTTTCATCGTCATTTCTCTGCTGTTGGTCCTACGCTTTTTTTACTGTGTTTTTTGAGTTCCTGGGGTTCCAATTAGCCAAGAAACGGTCATACAAATCGATTCGGAGACCAGAAATTTTCGGCCCCAAAAATCGCCAAAAAAGTAAGGCTAACCCCTTTGGATTTTTAGCGAAAATTTCGTCGACTCTGAAAAGTGCTGCAATTAATTTTTTAGGGCACTATTCCGACGTAATTTTGCGAGAGAAATCGATTGAGCGCAGTCCCAATACGCTGCGAGCAACGGATCAAAAGTTACAGCCAAAAAACTGCAGAATTCCATCGTCATTTCTCTGCTGTTGATTTTACGCTTTTTTGACTGTGTTTTTTGAGTTCCTGGGGTTCCAATTAGCCGAAAAACGGTCATACAAATCGATTCAGAGACTAGAAATTTTCGGCTCCAAAAATCGCAAGAAAAGTAAGGCTAACCCCTTTGGATTTTTAGCGAAAATTTCGACGAGTTTGAAAAGTGCTGCGATTAATTTTTTAGAACACTATTCCGACATAATTTTGCGAGAGAAATCGATTGGGCGCAGTCCCAATACGCTGCGAGCAACGGATCAAAAGTTACAGCCAAAAAACTGCAGATTTTCATCGTCATTTCTCTGCTGTTGGTCCTACGCTTTTTTTACTGTGTTTTTTGAGTTCCTGGGGTTCCAATTAGCCTAGAAACGGTCATACAAATCGATTCGGAGACCAGAAATTTTCGGCTCCAAAAATCGCCAAAAAAGTAAGGCTAACCCCTTTGGATTTTTGGCGAAAATTTCGACGAGTTTGAAAAGTGCTGCGATTAATTTTTTAGGGCACTATTCCGACGTAATTTTGCGAGAGAAATCGATTGGGCGCAGTCCCAATACGCTGCGAGCAACGGATCAAAAGTTACAGCCAAAAAACTGCAGATTTTCATCGTCATTTCTCTGCTGTTGGTCCTACGCTTTTTTTACTGTGTTTTTTGAGTTCCTGGGGTTCCAATTAGCCTAGAAACGGTCATACAAATCGATTCGAAGACCAGAAATTTTCGGCTCCAAAAATCGCCAAAAAAGTAAGGCTAACCCCTTTGGATTATTGGCGAAAATTTCGACGAGTTTGAAAAGTGCTGCGATTAATTTTTTAGGGCACTATTCCGACGTAATTTTGCGAGAGAAATCGATTGGGCGCAGTCCCAATACGCTGCGAGCAACGGATCAAAAGTTACAGCCAAAAAACTGCAGATTTTCATCGTCATTTCTCTGCTGTTGGTCCTACGCTTTTTTTACTGTGCTTTTTGAGTTCCTGGGGTTCCAATTAGCCTAGAAACGGTCATACAAATCGATTCGAAGACCAGAAATTTTCGGCTCCAAAAATCGCCAAAAAAGTAAGGCTAACCCCTTTGGATTTTTGGCGAAAATTTCGACGAGTTTGAAAAGTGCTGCGATTAATTTTTTAGGGCACTATTCCGACGTAATTTTGCGAGAGAAATCGATTGGGCGCAGTCCCGAAACGCTGCGAGCAACGGATCAAAAGTTACAGCCAAAAAACTGCAGATTTTCATCGTCATTTCTCTGCTGTTGGTCCTACGCTTTTTTTACTGTGTTTTTTGAGTTCCTGGGGTTCCAATTAGCCTAGAAACGGTCATACAAATCGATTCGGGGACCAGAAATTTTCGGCTCCAAAAATCGCCAAAAAAGTAAGGCTAACCCCTTTGGATTTTTGGCGAAAATTTCGACGAGTTTGAAAAGTCCTGCGATTAATTTTTTAGGGCACTATTCCGACGTAATTTTGCGGGGGAAATCGATTGGGCGCAGTCCCAATACGCTGCGAGCAACGGATCAGAAGTTACAGCCAAAAAACTGCAGATTTTCATCGTCATTTCTCTGCTGTTGGTCCTACGCTTTTTTTACTGTGTTTTTTGAGTTCCTGGGGTTCCAATTAGCCTAGAGACGGTCATACAAATCGATTCGGAGACCAGAAATTTTCGACTCCGAAAATCGCCAAAAAAGTAAGGCTAACCCCTTTGGATTTTTGGCGAAAATTTCGTCGACTCTGAAAAGTGCTGCAATTAATTTTTTAGGGCACTATTCCGACGTAATTTTGCGAGAGAAATCGATTGAGCGCAGTCCCAATACGCTGCGAGAGACGGATCAAAAGTTACAGCCAAAAAACTGCAGAATTCCATCGTCATTTCTCTGCTGTTGATTTTACGCTTTTTTCACTGTGTTTTTTGAGTTCCTGGGGTTCCAGTTAGCCGAAAAACGGTCATACAAATCGATTCGGAGACTAGAAATTTTCAGCTTCAAAAATCGCAAGAAAAGTAAGGCTAACCCCTTTGGATTTTTAGCGAAAATTTCGACGAGTTTGAAAAGTGCTGCGATTAATTTTTTAGAACACTATTCCGACGTAATTTTGCGAGAGAAATCGATTGGGCGCAGTCCCAATACGCTGCGGGCAACGGATCAAAAGTTACAGCCAAAAAACTGCAGATTTTCATCGTCATTTCTCTGCTGTTGGTCCTACGCTTTTTTTACTGTGTTTTTTGAGTTCCTGGGGTTCCAATTAGCCTAGAAACGGTCATACAAATCGATTCGAAGACCAGAAATTTTCGGCTCCAAAAATCGCCAAAAAAGTAAGGCTAACCCCTTTGGATTATTGGCGAAAATTTCGACGAGTTTGAAAAGTGCTGCGATTAATTTTTTAGGGCACTATTCCGACGTAATTTTGCGAGAGAAATCGATTGGGCGCAGTCCCAATACGCTGCGAGCAACGAATCAAAAGTTACAGCCAAAAAACTGCAGATTTTCATCGTCATTTCTCTGCTGTTGGTCCTACGCTTTTTTTACTGTGTTTTTTGAGTTCCTGGGGTTCCAATTAGCCTAGAAACGGTCATACAAATCGATTCGGAGACCAGAAATTTTCGGCTCCAAAAATCGCCAAAAAAGTAAGGCTAACCCCTTTGGATTTTTGGCGAAAATTTCGACGAGTTTGAAAAGTGCTGCGATTAATTTTTGAGGGCACTATTCCGACGTAATTTCGCGAGAGAAATCGATTGGGCGCAGTCCCAATACGCTGCGAGCAACGGATCAAAAGTTACAGCCAAAAAACTGCAGATTTTCATCGTCATTTCTCTGCTGTTGGTCCTACGCATTTTTTACTGTGTTTTTTGAGTTCCTGGGGTTCCAATTAGCCTAGAAACGGTCATACAAATCGATTCGGGGACCAGAAATTGTCGGCTCCAAAAATCGCCAAAAAAGTAAGGCTAACCCCTTTGGATTTTTGGCGAAAATTTCGACGAGTTTGAAAAGTCCTGCGATTAATTTTTTAGGGCACTATTCCGACGTAATTTTGCGAGGGAAATCGATTGGGCGCAGTCCCAATACGCTGCGAGCAACGGATCAAAAGTTACAGCCAAAAAACTGCAGATTTTCATCGTCATTTCTCTGCTGTTGGTCCTACGCTTTTTTTACTGTGTTTTTTGAGTTCCTGGGGTTCCAATTAGCCTAGAAACGGTCATACAAATCGATTCGGAGACCAGAAATTTTCGGCTCCAAAAATCGCCAAAAAAGTAAGGCTAACCCCTTTGGATTTTTGGCGAAAATTTCGACGAGTTTGAAAAGTGCTGCGATTAATTTTTTAGGGCACTATTCCGACGTAACTTCGCGAGAGAAATCGATTGGGCGCAGTCCCAATACGCTGCGAGCAACGGATCAAAAGTTACAGCCAAAAAACTGCAGATTTTCATCGTCATTTCTCTGCTGTTGGTCCTACGCTTTTTTTACTGTGTTTTTTGAGTTCCTGGGGTTCCAATTAGCCTAGAAACGGTCATACAAATCGATTCGGAGACCAGAAATTTTCGGCTCCGAAAATCGCCAAAAAAGTAAGGCTAACCCCTTTGGATTTTTGGCGAAAATTTCGACGAGTTTGAAAAGTGCTGCGATCAATTTTTGAGGGCACTATCCCGACGTAATTTTGCGAGAGAAATCGATTGGGCGCAGTCCCAATACGCTGCGAGCAACGGATCAAAAGTTACAGCCAAAAAACTGCAGATTTTCATCGTCATTTCTCTGCTGTTGGTCCTACGCTTTTTTTACTGTGTTTTTTGAGTTCCTGGGGTTCCAATTAGCCTAGAAACGGTCATACAAATCGATTCGGAGACCAGAAATTTTCATCTCCAAAAATCGCCAAAAAAGTAAGGCTAACCCCTTTGGATTTTTGGCGAAAATTTCGACGAGTTTGAAAAGTGCTGCGATTAATTTTTGAGGGCACTATTCCGACGTAATTTCGCGAGAGAAATCGATTGGGCGCAGTCCCAATACGCTGCGAGCAACGGATCAAAAGTTACAGCCAAAAAACTGCAGAATTCCATCGTCATTTCTCTGCTGTTGATTTTACGCTTTTTTAACTGTGTTTTTTGAGTTCCTGGGGTTCCAATTAGCCGAAAAACGGTCATACGAATCGATTCGGAGACTAGAAATTTTCGGCTTCAAAAATCGCAAGAAAAGTAAGGCTAACCCCTTTGGATTTTTAGCGAAAATTTCGACGAGTTTGAAAAGTGCTGCGATTAATTTTTTAGAACACTATTCCGACGTAATTTTGCGAGAGAAATCGATTGGGCGCAGTCCCAATACGCTGCGAGCAACGGATCAAAAGTTACAGCCAAAAAACTGCAGATTTTCATCGTCATTTCTCTGCTGTTGGTCCTACGCTTTTTTTACTGTGTTTTTTGAGTTCCTGGGGTTCCAATTAGCCTAGAAACGGTCATACAAATCGATTCGGAGACCAGAAATTTTCGGCTTCAAAAATCGCCAAAAAAGTAAGGCTAACCCCTTTGGATTTTTGGCGAAAATTTCGACGAGTTTGAAAAGTGCTGCGATTAATTTTTTAGGGCACTATTCCGACGTAATTTCGCGAGAGAAATCGATTGGGCGCAGTCCCAATACGCTGCGAGCAACGGATCAAAAGTTACAGCCAAAAAACTGCAGATTTTCATCGTCATTTCTCTGCTGTTGGTCCTACGCTTTTTTCACTGTGTTTTCTGAGTTCCTGGGGTTCCAATTAGCCTAGAAACGGTCATACAAATCGATTCGGAGACCAGAAATTTTCGGCTCCAAAAATCGCCAAAAAAGTAAGGCTAACCCCTTTGGATTTTTGGCGAAAATTTCGACGAGTTCGAAAAGTGCTGCGATTAATTTTTTAGGACACTATTCCGACGTAATTTTGCGAGAGAAATCGATTGGGCGCAGTCCCAATACGCTGCGAGCAACGGATCAAAAGTTACAGCCAAAAAACTGCATATTTTCATCGTCATTTCTCTGCTGTTGGTCCTACGCTTTTTTTACTGTGTTTTTTGAGTTCCTGGGGTTCCAATTAGCCGAAAAACGGTCATACAAATCGATTCGGAGACTAGAAATTTTCAGCTCCAGAAATCGCAAGAAAAGTAAGGCTAACCCCTTTGGATTTTTAGCGAAAATTTCGACGAGTTTGAAAAGTGCTGCGATTAATTTTTTAGAACACTATTCCGACGTAATTTTGCGAGAGAAATCGATTGGGCGCAGTCCCAATACGCTGCGAGCAACGGATCAAAAGTTACAGCCAAAAAACTGCAGATTTTCATCGTCATTTCTCTGCTGTTGGTCCTACGCTTTTTTTACTGTGTTTTTTGAGTTCCTGGGGTTCCAATTAGCCTAGAAACGGTCATACAAATCGATTCGGAGACCAGAAATTTTCGGCTCCAAAAATCGCCAAAAAAGTAAGGCTAACCCCTTTGGATTTTTGGCGAAAATTTCGACGAGTTTTAAAAGTGCTGCGAATAATTTTTTAGGGCACTATTCCGACGTAATTTCGCGAGAGAAATCGATTGGGCGCAGTCCCAATACGCTGCGAGCAACGGATCAAAAGTTACAGCCAGAAAACTGCAGATTTTCATCGTCATTTCTCTGCTGTTGGTCCTACGCATTTTTTACTGTGTTTTTTGAGTTCCTGGGGTTCTAATTAGCCTAGAAACGGTCATACAAATCGATTCGGGGACCAGAAATTTTCGGCTCCGAAAATCGCCAAAAAAGTAAGGCTAACCCCTTTGGATTTTTGGCGAAAATTTCGACGAGTTTGAAAAGTGCTGCGATTAATTTTTTAGGGCACTATTCCGACGTAATTTTGCGAGAGAAATCGATTGGGCGCAGTCCCAATACGCTGCGAGCAACGGATCAAAAGTTACAGCCAAAAAACTGCATATTTTCATCGTCATTTCTCTGCTGTTGGTCCTACGCTTTTTTTACTGTGCTTTTTGAGTTCCTGGGGTTCCAATTAGCCGAAAAACGGTCATACAAATCGATTCGGAGACTAGAAATTTTCGGCTCCAGAAATCGCTAGAAAAGTAAGGCTAACCCCTTTGGATTTTTAGCGAAAATTTCGACGAGTTTGAAAAGTGCTGCGATTAATTTTTTAGGACACTATTCCGACGTAATTTCGCGAGAGAAATCGATTGGGCGCAGTCCCAATACGCTGCGAGCAACGGATCAAAAGTTACAGCCAAAAAACTGCAGATTTTCATCGTCATTTCTCTGCTGTTGGTCCTACGCATTTTTTACTGTGTTTTTTGAGTTCCTGGGGTTCCAATTAGCCTAGAAACGGTCATACAAATCGATTCGGAGACCAGAAATTTTCGGCCCCAAAAATTGCCAAAAAAGTAAGGCTAACCCCTTTGGATTTTTAGCGAAAATTTCGTCGACTCTGAAAAGTGCTGCAATTAATTTTTTAGGGCACTATTCCGACGTAATTTTGCGAGAGAAATCGATTGGGCGCAGTCCCAATACGCTGCGAGCAACGGATCAAAAGTTACAGCCAAAAAACTGCATATTTTCATCGTCATTTCTCTGCTGTTGGTCCTACGCTTTTTTTACTGTGCTTTTTGAGTTCCTGGGGTTCCAATTAGCCGAAAAACGGTCATACAAATCGATTCGGAGACTAGAAATTTTCGGCTCCAGAAATCGCTAGAAAAGTAAGGCTAACCCCTTTGGATTTTTAGCGAAAATTTCGACGAGTTTGAAAAGTGCTGCGATTAATTTTTTAGGACACTATTCCGACGTAATTTCGCGAGAGAAATCGATTGGGCGCAGTCCCAATACGCTGCGAGCAACGGATCAAAAGTTACAGCCAAAAAACTGCAGATTTTCATCGTCATTTCTCTGCTGTTGGTCCTACGCTTTTTTCACTGTGTTTTTTGAGTTCCTGGGGTTCCAATTAGCCTAGAAACGGTCATACAAATCGATTCGGAGACCAGAAATTTTCGGCTCCAAAAATCGCCAAAAAAGTAAGGCTAACCCCTTTGGATTTTTGGCGAAAATTTCGACGAGTTTGAAAAGTCCCGCGATCAATTTTTTAGGGCACTATTCCGACGTAATTTCGCGAGAGAAATCGATTGGGCGCAGTCCCAATACGCTGCGAGCAACGGATCAAAAGTTACAGCCAAAAAACTGCAGATTTTCATCGTCATTTCTCTGCTGTTGGTCCTACGCTTTTTTCACTGTGTTTTCTGAGTTCCTGGGGTTCCAATTAGCCTAGAAACGGTCATACAAATCGATTCGGAGACCAGAAATTTTCGGCTCCAAAAATCGCCAAAAAAGTAAGGCTAACCCCTTTGGATTTTTGGCGAAAATTTCGACGAGTTTGAAAAGTGCTGCGATTAATTTTTTAGGACACTATTCCGACGTAATTTTGCGAGAGAAATCGATTGGGCGCAGTCCCAATACGCTGCGAGCAACGGATCAAAAGTTACAGCCAAAAAACTGCAGATTTTCATCGTCATTTCTCTGCTGTTGGTCCTACGCATTTTTTACTGTGTTTTTTGAGTTCCTGGGGTTCCAGTTAGCCTAGAAACGGTCATACAAATTGATTCGGAGACCAGAAATTTTCGGCTCAAAAAATCACCAAAAAAGTAAGGCTAACCCCTTTGGATTTTTAGCGAAAATTTCGTCGACTCTGAAAAGTGCTGCAATTAATTTTTTAGGGCACTATTCCGACGTAATTTTGCGAGAGAAATCGATTGAGCGCAGTCCCAATACGCTGCGAGCAACGGATCAAAAGTTACAGCCAAAAAACTGCAGATTTTCATCGTCATTTCTCTGCTGTTGGTCCTTCGCTTTTCTTACTGTGTTTTTTGAGTTCCTGGGGTTCCAATTAGCCTAGAAACGGTCATACAAATCGATTCGGAGACCAGAAATTTTCGGCTCCAAAAATCGCCAAAAAAGTAAGGCTAACCCCTTTGGATTTTTGGCGAAAATTTCGACGAGTTTGAAAAGTGCTGCGATTAATTTTTGAGGGCACTATTCCGACGTAATTTCGCGAGAGAAATCGATTGGGCGCAGTCCCAATACGCTGCGAGCAACGGATCAAAAGTTACAGCCAAAAAACTGCAGATTTTCATCGTCATTTCTCTGCTGTTGGTCCTACGCATTTTTTACTGTGTTTTTTGAGTTCCTGGGGTTCCAATTAGCCTAGAAACGGTCATACAAATCGATTCGGGGACCAGAAATTGTCGGCTCCAAAAATCGCCAAAAAAGTAAGGCTAACCCCTTTGGATTTTTGGCGAAAATTTCGACGAGTTTGAAAAGTCCTGCGATTAATTTTTTAGGGCACTATTCCGACGTAATTTTGCGAGGGAAATCGATTGGGCGCAGTCCCAATACGCTGCGAGCAACGGATCAAAAGTTACAGCCAAAAAACTGCAGATTTTCATCGTCATTTCTCTGCTGTTGGTCCTACGCTTTTTTTACTGTGTTTTTTGAGTTCCTGGGGTTCCAATTAGCCTAGAAACGGTCATACAAATCGATTCGGAGACCAGAAATTTTCGGCTCCAAAAATCGCCAAAAAAGTAAGGCTAACCCCTTTGGATTTTTGGCGAAAATTTCGACGAGTTTGAAAAGTGCTGCGATTAATTTTTTAGGGCACTATTCCGACGTAACTTCGCGAGAGAAATCGATTGGGCGCAGTCCCAATACGCTGCGAGCAACGGATCAAAAGTTACAGCCAAAAAACTGCAGATTTTCATCGTCATTTCTCTGCTGTTGGTCCTACGCTTTTTTTACTGTGTTTTTTGAGTTCCTGGGGTTCCAATTAGCCTAGAAACGGTCATACAAATCGATTCGGAGACCAGAAATTTTCGGCTCCGAAAATCGCCAAAAAAGTAAGGCTAACCCCTTTGGATTTTTGGCGAAAATTTCGACGAGTTTGAAAAGTGCTGCGATCAATTTTTGAGGGCACTATCCCGACGTAATTTTGCGAGAGAAATCGATTGGGCGCAGTCCCAATACGCTGCGAGCAACGGATCAAAAGTTACAGCCAAAAAACTGCAGATTTTCATCGTCATTTCTCTGCTGTTGGTCCTACGCTTTTTTTACTGTGTTTTTTGAGTTCCTGGGGTTCCAATTAGCCTAGAAACGGTCATACAAATCGATTCGGAGACCAGAAATTTTCATCTCCAAAAATCGCCAAAAAAGTAAGGCTAACCCCTTTGGATTTTTGGCGAAAATTTCGACGAGTTTGAAAAGTGCTGCGATTAATTTTTGAGGGCACTATTCCGACGTAATTTCGCGAGAGAAATCGATTGGGCGCAGTCCCAATACGCTGCGAGCAACGGATCAAAAGTTACAGCCAAAAAACTGCAGAATTCCATCGTCATTTCTCTGCTGTTGATTTTACGCTTTTTTAACTGTGTTTTTTGAGTTCCTGGGGTTCCAATTAGCCGAAAAACGGTCATACGAATCGATTCGGAGACTAGAAATTTTCGGCTTCAAAAATCGCAAGAAAAGTAAGGCTAACCCCTTTGGATTTTTAGCGAAAATTTCGACGAGTTTGAAAAGTGCTGCGATTAATTTTTTAGAACACTATTCCGACGTAATTTTGCGAGAGAAATCGATTGGGCGCAGTCCCAATACGCTGCGAGCAACGGATCAAAAGTTACAGCCAAAAAACTGCAGATTTTCATCGTCATTTCTCTGCTGTTGGTCCTACGCTTTTTTTACTGTGTTTTTTGAGTTCCTGGGGTTCCAATTAGCCTAGAAACGGTCATACAAATCGATTCGGAGACCAGAAATTTTCGGCTTCAAAAATCGCCAAAAAAGTAAGGCTAACCCCTTTGGATTTTTGGCGAAAATTTCGACGAGTTTGAAAAGTGCTGCGATTAATTTTTTAGGGCACTATTCCGACGTAATTTCGCGAGAGAAATCGATTGGGCGCAGTCCCAATACGCTGCGAGCAACGGATCAAAAGTTACAGCCAAAAAACTGCAGATTTTCATCGTCATTTCTCTGCTGTTGGTCCTACGCTTTTTTCACTGTGTTTTCTGAGTTCCTGGGGTTCCAATTAGCCTAGAAACGGTCATACAAATCGATTCGGAGACCAGAAATTTTCGGCTCCAAAAATCGCCAAAAAAGTAAGGCTAACCCCTTTGGATTTTTGGCGAAAATTTCGACGAGTTCGAAAAGTGCTGCGATTAATTTTTTAGGACACTATTCCGACGTAATTTTGCGAGAGAAATCGATTGGGCGCAGTCCCAATACGCTGCGAGCAACGGATCAAAAGTTACAGCCAAAAAACTGCATATTTTCATCGTCATTTCTCTGCTGTTGGTCCTACGCTTTTTTTACTGTGTTTTTTGAGTTCCTGGGGTTCCAATTAGCCGAAAAACGGTCATACAAATCGATTCGGAGACTAGAAATTTTCAGCTCCAGAAATCGCAAGAAAAGTAAGGCTAACCCCTTTGGATTTTTAGCGAAAATTTCGACGAGTTTGAAAAGTGCTGCGATTAATTTTTTAGAACACTATTCCGACGTAATTTTGCGAGAGAAATCGATTGGGCGCAGTCCCAATACGCTGCGAGCAACGGATCAAAAGTTACAGCCAAAAAACTGCAGATTTTCATCGTCATTTCTCTGCTGTTGGTCCTACGCTTTTTTTACTGTGTTTTTTGAGTTCCTGGGGTTCCAATTAGCCTAGAAACGGTCATACAAATCGATTCGGAGACCAGAAATTTTCGGCTCCAAAAATCGCCAAAAAAGTAAGGCTAACCCCTTTGGATTTTTGGCGAAAATTTCGACGAGTTTTAAAAGTGCTGCGAATAATTTTTTAGGGCACTATTCCGACGTAATTTCGCGAGAGAAATCGATTGGGCGCAGTCCCAATACGCTGCGAGCAACGGATCAAAAGTTACAGCCAGAAAACTGCAGATTTTCATCGTCATTTCTCTGCTGTTGGTCCTACGCATTTTTTACTGTGTTTTTTGAGTTCCTGGGGTTCTAATTAGCCTAGAAACGGTCATACAAATCGATTCGGGGACCAGAAATTTTCGGCTCCGAAAATCGCCAAAAAAGTAAGGCTAACCCCTTTGGATTTTTGGCGAAAATTTCGACGAGTTTGAAAAGTGCTGCGATTAATTTTTTAGGGCACTATTCCGACGTAATTTTGCGAGAGAAATCGATTGGGCGCAGTCCCAATACGCTGCGAGCAACGGATCAAAAGTTACAGCCAAAAAACTGCATATTTTCATCGTCATTTCTCTGCTGTTGGTCCTACGCTTTTTTTACTGTGCTTTTTGAGTTCCTGGGGTTCCAATTAGCCGAAAAACGGTCATACAAATCGATTCGGAGACTAGAAATTTTCGGCTCCAGAAATCGCTAGAAAAGTAAGGCTAACCCCTTTGGATTTTTAGCGAAAATTTCGACGAGTTTGAAAAGTGCTGCGATTAATTTTTTAGGACACTATTCCGACGTAATTTCGCGAGAGAAATCGATTGGGCGCAGTCCCAATACGCTGCGAGCAACGGATCAAAAGTTACAGCCAAAAAACTGCAGATTTTCATCGTCATTTCTCTGCTGTTGGTCCTACGCATTTTTTACTGTGTTTTTTGAGTTCCTGGGGTTCCAATTAGCCTAGAAACGGTCATACAAATCGATTCGGAGACCAGAAATTTTCGGCCCCAAAAATTGCCAAAAAAGTAAGGCTAACCCCTTTGGATTTTTAGCGAAAATTTCGTCGACTCTGAAAAGTGCTGCAATTAATTTTTTAGGGCACTATTCCGACGTAATTTTGCGAGAGAAATCGATTGGGCGCAGTCCCAATACGCTGCGAGCAACGGATCAAAAGTTACAGCCAAAAAACTGCATATTTTCATCGTCATTTCTCTGCTGTTGGTCCTACGCTTTTTTTACTGTGCTTTTTGAGTTCCTGGGGTTCCAATTAGCCGAAAAACGGTCATACAAATCGATTCGGAGACTAGAAATTTTCGGCTCCAGAAATCGCTAGAAAAGTAAGGCTAACCCCTTTGGATTTTTAGCGAAAATTTCGACGAGTTTGAAAAGTGCTGCGATTAATTTTTTAGGACACTATTCCGACGTAATTTCGCGAGAGAAATCGATTGGGCGCAGTCCCAATACGCTGCGAGCAACGGATCAAAAGTTACAGCCAAAAAACTGCAGATTTTCATCGTCATTTCTCTGCTGTTGGTCCTACGCTTTTTTCACTGTGTTTTTTGAGTTCCTGGGGTTCCAATTAGCCTAGAAACGGTCATACAAATCGATTCGGAGACCAGAAATTTTCGGCTCCAAAAATCGCCAAAAAAGTAAGGCTAACCCCTTTGGATTTTTGGCGAAAATTTCGACGAGTTTGAAAAGTCCCGCGATCAATTTTTTAGGGCACTATTCCGACGTAATTTCGCGAGAGAAATCGATTGGGCGCAGTCCCAATACGCTGCGAGCAACGGATCAAAAGTTACAGCCAAAAAACTGCAGATTTTCATCGTCATTTCTCTGCTGTTGGTCCTACGCTTTTTTCACTGTGTTTTCTGAGTTCCTGGGGTTCCAATTAGCCTAGAAACGGTCATACAAATCGATTCGGAGACCAGAAATTTTCGGCTCCAAAAATCGCCAAAAAAGTAAGGCTAACCCCTTTGGATTTTTGGCGAAAATTTCGACGAGTTTGAAAAGTGCTGCGATTAATTTTTTAGGACACTATTCCGACGTAATTTTGCGAGAGAAATCGATTGGGCGCAGTCCCAATACGCTGCGAGCAACGGATCAAAAGTTACAGCCAAAAAACTGCAGATTTTCATCGTCATTTCTCTGCTGTTGGTCCTACGCATTTTTTACTGTGTTTTTTGAGTTCCTGGGGTTCCAGTTAGCCTAGAAACGGTCATACAAATTGATTCGGAGACCAGAAATTTTCGGCTCAAAAAATCACCAAAAAAGTAAGGCTAACCCCTTTGGATTTTTAGCGAAAATTTCGTCGACTCTGAAAAGTGCTGCAATTAATTTTTTAGGGCACTATTCCGACGTAATTTTGCGAGAGAAATCGATTGAGCGCAGTCCCAATACGCTGCGAGCAACGGATCAAAAGTTACAGCCAAAAAACTGCAGATTTTCATCGTCATTTCTCTGCTGTTGGTCCTTCGCTTTTCTTACTGTGTTTTTTGAGTTCCTGGGGTTCCAATTAGCCTAGAAACGGTCATACAAATCGATTCGGAGACCAGAAATCTTCGGCTCCAAAAATCGCCAAAAAAGTAAGGCTAACCCCTTTGGATTTTTGGCGAAAATTTCGACGAGTTTGAAAAATGCTGCGATTAATTTTTTAGGGCACTATTCCGACGTAATTTTGCGAGAGAAATCGATTGGGCGCAGTCCCAATACGCTGCGAGCAACGGATCAAAAGTTACAGCCAAAAAACTGCAGATTTTCATCGTCATTTCTCTGCTGTTGGTCCTACGCATTTTTTACTGTGTTTTTTGAGTTCCTGGGGTTCCAATTAGCCTAGAAACGGTCATACAAATCGATTCGGGGACCAGAAATTTTCGGCTCCAAAAATCGCCAAAAAAGTAAGGCTAACCCCTTTGGATTTTTGGCGAAAATTTCGACGAGTTTGAAAAGTCCCGCGATCAATTTTTTCGGGCACTATTCCGACGTAATTTCGCGAGAGAAATCGATTGGGCGCAGTCCCAATACGCTGCGAGCAACGGATCAAAAGTTACAGCCAAAAAACTGCAGATTTTCATCGTCATTTCTCTGCTGTTGGTCCTACGCTTTTTTCACTGTGTTTTTTGAGTTCCTGGGGTTCCAATTAGCCTAGAAACGGTCATACAAATCGATTCAGAGACCAGAAATTTTCAGCTCCAAAAATCGCAAGAAAAGTAAGGCTAACCCCTTTGGATTTTTAGCGAAAATTTCGACGAGTTTGAAAAGTGCTGCGATTAATTTTTTAGAACACTATTCCGACGTAATTTTGCGAGAGAAATCGATTGAGCGCAGTCCCAATACGCTGCGAGCAACGGATCGAAAGTTACAGCCGAAAAACGGAATATCTCCTTCGGAACTTACCTGCTGTTAGTTCTACGCACTTTTTGATGTCTTTTCCGGATTCCAGAGGGTCCGATCAACGGAAAAAGAGTCCCGGAAAATGATTATGAGTCGCAAATTTTCCGAGCTCTAAAAACCGCAAAAACGCATGGCTAATTCGTTCCGGTTTTTCATCCGAAATTAGGCCCACTTTGGATCGTACTGAAATCGATCTATTCATACCCATAGTGCTCAGTCTTGATATGCTGCGCGCTCAACAAATCATAACCCACGGCTGGGACATATCGAATATGCAACGGATTTTCAAAGAGGGGAAAGTGGAAAATCACAAACTCACAGCTACAAAGTTTGAGTTCGAGTTTATTTAGTGTGCCTCAGTTCTGGTACAAGTGTTCAGGTGTCAGTGTATATTACCTTACCAAAGTTTCTGGATAGTGTAATTAGGATATGTTATACTAATACATTATCCCAATAATGATATATTATACTAGTCATTATTATAACGTTATCTACTAATCGATGTAATTAGTACAACATGTCCAATAGTAATGAATTTAACACAAAATAAAGTGCAGCATATTGAACGAATGTTACATGGGAAGTCTCACTACTATCAAAGGAAAAAAATACGTATGTATATTTCATGAAACAGAAAATGAACAATGTAGACTGAGGTGGTCGTTATTGAAGTTTGTAAACGCAGTTAAAGTTTCAGCTTGAGTTCACATGCAATGTACCTTTGAAGGATACGAGATGTATAATATTGTGTTATTACTATTTCGCGTAATCTGGAGTGAGATGAATAATACCCACATCGACATCTTCGTATATTCTTCTTTTCTTCTCAAGTGTCGGTCCCACGTTGCTCTAAATACCTTTTATGCTATCCTTGGTGTCCAATCAGTCTAGGAAGTGTCATTCGAATTGTTTCTAAGACGAAAAGTTCTACGCTCGAAAAAAATGAAGCCTAACCCTTTTGAAATCTTTTAGTGCTTGACAGATTTTGAAAATTAGTTGAATTAATTGTTTGGTGCGCTATATTCACGTAATTTAGCGAGAGGAATCGATTACGCACAGTCCGAATACGCTGCGAACAACGTATTAGGAGTTACAACTGAAAAATTAAAGATTTCCTTCGTAATTCCTCTGCTGTTAGTCCTATGTTCTATTCAATGTCTTTTTCGCATTTCTGAGGGTTCAATCAGTCAGAAAAGAGTCTTGCAGAACGTTTTTGACACGAAAAGTTTCCGAGCTCTTAAGAATCGCAGAAAGAAAGGCTCTTCGGATGTTTTCTTAAAAATATTGGTTGAATTTGAGAATTGGCGAAATCAATTCATTGAACGCCATAAGTCACAGCGGAAAATTGTATCAAATTCGGTGTATTTTCGTAGGAGAAAATCAACCAAAGCCGCAGCAAACAAACGGAAAAATTCTGTTGTATTTTCCTAGACTTTGATTGACGTTCCAGATGTCTGTTCCTCGTTAGATCGATTTTAACCCTAAAACCAACATTCCCCCTGAACAATTCAATATCTACAAAAGCCAAGGGCCTGAAGCTTGTCATTCGTCAATTTTGATTGCGAGCAATCAAAAGAGCTGACAGATATAATCTGGAATCGGGCCATAAATTCTGCTCGCATTCTGCTGGTAATAGCCACAAAGCAGGAGAGAAAGTCGGTAACACGTTCAAATGCTAGAGCCAATTAATCCCAGAAATAGTAACTAACAGTTCATTTTTTGTCTCCCAAAAGTTACGGTTTCATACACAAGTGCAATTCAATAGGTATACTATAACACGAATAATGTCGCAATGTTCATTCGAAATAAAGTGTCAACTACGTTATCTCCTGTTTGTATTGAGATTGTCACTTTGCAATGCGTGATCTGGTGGAAAAAAATACAACTAATGCAACCAGGCTGACAACTGACGTTTTTTTTTTTAGCTAATTGATAGTGGATCAGGTATATTATTGATGATGTTTAATTAATTTATGTGACATGATTAATTTGAAAGCCCGAAAATTATGATTTGCCTCCATTAAAATTAAAAACTTAGGTTATGTGGTGATAAAATGGCGCCGACAACCAGGCTCTGACGTCATGAGGATATTTTCCAATAATCAGCGTCAAATACTTCTTGTTATCCAACTTGTTTTCAGTGGCAGAGCATCTGTAGCGGGTTGATTAGAATAGCAGCACGAATCACATTCAATTTGATACACAAAATTTAGTCAAGACATGTTGAGACACGGTAGAAATGAACAATCTTCGCATTTTAGTACGCCTCTAATGATGTGGTGAAATCCTTTTGAAATCTCAATTAAATCTATGTCGTTCCATAGGATCAATGTGAAGCTCTACTTGAAGTCTGAAAAAAAATCGCACGCATCCCCACGTGAAAGCTTGCAAAAATTTCAATAAAAATTCTTCGAGTTTCATGGGAATACCTGAGCTTTTAATGGAGTACTGCATAAAAATAAAATGCCAAATAAAAAAAATAAAAATGTATGTGAAACTTAAAAGGCGAAAATAAATTCTCCTGAAATTCTTTTGAACCATAATGATACAAGTTGTAGAGGAATCCATGACACATCCATATCCTCCAAATGTAAGAGTTTCATAGCCAAATTTCTCAAAAGTACAAAAAAAAAATTTTAATAAACAAATGAACGGCATACCGGACGATAGTTATTCAGATCTAATGTTGAAACCGCAAACTAAAATTGAAGAATTCTGCTGGCAGTTGGTATTTCACGTATGAATAAAAACTTTTCCGAACAATAACCGCTCGCGTAGGGGATCTAAAATAGGGGAACAATAATTGTCACCATTTTATTAAAAATCTTTATCAGCTACATTTTGCTAGATACCGATCACCAGAAAACACTTAGCAAAGCTGTATGTGTATGACGAATTATGTACCTATCTACAGGTTTGAATCTGGATGTATATTTACATACACATAGGTATTATATGTATACTCCATATACTGACACACGTATATACATATATTCATACTATATATATATATATATATATATATATATATGTATCTATGTATGCATGTTTGTGATCTTGTTCAGTTTTTTTTTTTCTCTCGTTAAATTACAACAGGTTGACAGAGTTATGCGCGCGGTAGAGATATATTAATGGATTGGTTGCGCGGACACCGATGTCCTGGGGTTATTCATATAGTATACAACACAGCAAAGTAATTTTCTATTCTTCCTTTCGTTTTCATTTAAATTTCAAGTTAAACCTCGACTGGATTTATATCATTATCATACAGATTGCAATATTAAACGGCATTTTACGTACACGTTTTTCTTTTATTAGCTTACTACTTTCACTCGTCTTTAATATATTTTTTCTTTTTTGTTTGTTTATTTATTTATTTTTTCTCTGCTATTTTCTAATCGTTTTTCTCAAGGTACTAATCACATAATAATTCAGGTAGCTCAAAGTTGTCCGCTCAGCCATACATCGTATATAATAATAATAATAACGATAATAATAATAATAATAATAATAATAATAATAATAATAATAATAAATTTTATCCTTCATTATTTTCATATTAAAGTTAATGAGTGTGTGTATGTATGTATGTATATATGTTTGGGTGTATTTTTCCTTAACTTGTATACAATAGTTTTTGCTTGCCTCTTGTTTGTTCTTCCTTTTTTCATCTGTTGTCTCTCAAGTATTAATTATTAATTTATACATTCACAATTGTTTCTTTTTTTTTTTTTTGTTTTCAAGCGTGCGAGCAGAGGATTTTTGTATGTTGATTAATTATATTATATACCATAATTAATTAATTACCTATATATGTATCATGGATTTACTATCAACACTACAAGGATCCTTATCTTAAAACAGTGATAATAATAATGATGATAATAATGGCAATAATAATGAAAATGATAATAATTACTATTATTAGATGTATGTAGTATGTATGTATGTATGTATGTATGTATGTATGTATGTATGAATGAATGTATGTACGTATAATCGCAATGTATCACTTTATAATAACTGTGGCAGAGATTGTGAAGTAAGTTATCAACACCGTCGCAATAATGGTTGAATATTTTACTCGATGTAACTGGGTAATTAGCAACTATCAATAGAATATAAATAATGCAATTTGAATCAGTTACGATAAACATTTTTGAGTAAGATAAAGTTATTAACAAGAAATTACTAAATAATTTCGAAAGAAGAATGAAAGAAAATGAAGCGTTGTTAGACTGATGAAAATTTGTCTTCCAAGGAAAAGATTTCGATGCAGCAATGCACTTCAGTGAGGATCGCCGAGTCGTAGATTCCAATGGATACGTGAAACAGTAAATGATACCTAATCGGTGATGTGGATAAAATCAAAGTTTCGTTAGTCAATTCAATCGTTAGGTCAACCAAAGTAAACATAGAGGTGTGTTAACATTTACTTTTCATTTATATCTACCTCTTGATTTTTCTGATCGATGATTCAATATACAGTGCATATAAGAAGTGATGACGCATTATTATATTTATTTTCACATATGCGATATTGTTCAGTTATTGTAAGGCTCGTTTGTTTTTACATCAATTCTTTTGGCTACATAAATACGAACTTTTTTGTATTATTATCTGATAATAAAATAAGTCGCGACGCCTGCCTACGTTTTACATCTTCTGTCATCGTAGGTATTTATGCATTCAGAGTGTTTGAAATATTTCATACATAAACGAAATAATTAATCAATAATAAGACAAATTCAATAATCATTAATCTTGTTTATTACTGATACTAAATATATGTACCTATATGGATATTTATCTTTTATATGTGCACTGTGTATGTATGTATGTATGTATGTATGTATATATATATGAATACGAAAAAATCTGTACAACGATGGTAGTGTGTACACGCTTGTTCATATACTGATAACACTGCGTTCCGGTGAATTGAAATTCAAACTTGAACTTATTCGTCTTCGTCTATAAATCACGTTCACTGAATGATACTTATACATATTTATTTATTAAGAAGAGAAATAAAGCCAAAAAAATTATGTAGCGTTAAATAATAATAATAAAACTAAAAAAA
The DNA here is from genome assembly GCF_021155765.1 of Diprion similis. Lineage (NCBI taxonomy): Eukaryota > Metazoa > Arthropoda > Insecta > Hymenoptera > Diprionidae > Diprion > Diprion similis. The sequence continues at coordinate 14,644,457 of NC_060114.1, forward strand.
TACGATACTATTTCTTTCTTTCATTTATGTTTTGTAATTTCTTTTCACTTTGCTGTTAAATAAATTATTTATCTATACTGGTAGTAAAGTAAAATGTACTGATATAGGTATACTAATTATACGATATTCAAAAGCTGATATAAAACATTTGTAATGTTCCAATACATGTATTCCTGTTTGTTTTCTCCATGTTTAAGGGGAATACCAATTTCGTATTTATTGTTTATGCGATTGTTTATCCCCTCCCCTCGCCTTCCTCAATTTTACCTTGCTTTTACTGTTGCATATAGAGAAAACCATATTCCGGATATATTTATATTCTATATTATATACATCGTGGCCCTTGCATCTACTACATATATATGTATATATGTATGTATGAGTTCTACTTTCGAAATCACAAATGTGACCTCTCATTCCTCATTGCAATACGAGAAAAGAGATTGAGTAAAACGTAAAACAATGTAGGAGGAAAAATGAAGTTGAAAATAAGAACAAAAATAAATGTAGAAGTTAGTGAATAACGGCGTGATGATACAGCCTGCGTTTGTAATACCTACATTTTTATTATCGTCATTATATTCTTGGTAAAAATAGCAGATCTTGTTAGTATAACAATGCGGTTTTTTAATATTTATTCATTCATTTATTTATTCACTTATCCACTTGTTTTTGTTAATTTTTTTACTGGTTACCTTTGTTTGCGTTTATTTTTATTTTTTTGTGTTCTTGTTCTTCCTTCGAAAATACGCTAAACTCAATTCGCTCATTTTACTAATAATACAAAGTAAATCATTGTCGAATACTTCACATTCTCCAAACTCTTCGTTTTAATCATATCTTTTATTTTCCTATTTAATTATACTTAATTCAACGATGATGACGATGACGACCGTGATGAGAATGATGATAATATTGATAATTACGAAGATGATAATTATAATAATTAATTCATTATTGAATTAGTAATTAATTGTCTAGTGTCTATAATGCTGTGTTTCTGTATGCATGTATTTTATGTATGATTGTTAAACGTTACGAACTGATGAACTTGACATTAAACGACGAAGAGTGTGCACAGAAAAAGTGGTAAACAAAGGAGAAAGAATGCGGCACAATAACGCATCACAAGAGAAAAGTAAAAAGCACGGATGGTGGCATAATTATATGAAACAAAAAAGTTCTTCTACTTCCGACGACGACCGATGACGATGATGATGATTATTATGACAACGACGACAATAATGAGAATATGACGATTGTAACGATGCGATGTGGACACCCGAATTCACCCACCACCACCAGTGATCAATGATACGGTGAGAAAATTTCAGAGTGCCGATCAAAGAAAAAAGTTGAAATGAGAAATAGGAAGGGGAAAAAAAAAAATAATAATAAAACTGGGAAAAAATACCGCGCAATATCAGTAAGTACCCTAGTTAATGTATGTATTGTAATATGTATTATTATATGTATATTATGTAAATTTTAGAATAACGTTCAGCGTAATCGAGCCCGATAATCGAGGGGGGCGGGGGTGGTGATGACGTCTTCTTTAGCGGCGAAAATTCACCTTCGGTGCTCAATTGCGGTGCTTATTACAGTTTTGGGGTCGATCAGTCGTTTACAATTATTCGTTTATAGCAGCTACCAGACTGGACTTATATTCTTCCATTTTGGCACTCAGAGTATTAGGATACATACGTATTAGCCAGTAGTAGCGGTGTAGTAGTACTAGGTATTAGTTACACGTATTTATTTATTTATATATACATATATATATATATATATATATGTATATTATATGTATATATATATATATAAATGATATATATGTAGAGATAAATCACAGGCCTTAATTTTTAAATTAAAACCGCTCGAGGGGTTTAGTGAGGACCCGCAAGTACCAATTTCAGATCACTATATACATACGGCACACTGTACGTAGTATGCATTCGTGTGTCGAGACACGATTATACATATATAATAATAATAATAATACGTATCTACCAAAGGGAATTTCATATTTTCTTTCTCTCAAATTTCTCTGTATTCATCGTCGTCTTATCGTATAGCCGTACTCGGGGTGGGTCTGTCTCGAGAGAAAAAGAAGAAGAAGAAGAAGAAGAAGAAAAAATATTGAAGGAAAAATAAAAGAACCAAATATATAGTTAATAGTTATTGATTTATAAATTACGTTATTTCAATAATAAACGTGTGAAAATTCTCGTTACTGTGTTTTCTTTCTCTCTTTGTTTTTGTTCTCTTATTGTTAAAATGAAAAGAAGGAAAAAAAAAACAAAAAAAAAAAAATAAAAATAAAAAAAATACAAACAACAACCACCGAAGACAATCTTGAACGTGTTACAAACGCTTGTACCCGACTCCGCATCCACCCACCTACCCACCCACTCAGTCACTCACTCGCTCACTCCCACCCGCCCTCCTGCATCTGCTTCTCCCATGCAGAAACACGCGTGTGATAACCGAGATGTTGAAATACTGGGATCTGGTTACGCGAAAGGCTAGACGAATATCTCTTGCTGATCGTCAGAGCCCGAAGCCGAGTCCCAGAAGAAGTAAGAGTAATAGTCGTCGGAAGTGGCTACTTGCTGGCGTGGATCATCACGAGGGGGTTATGGGTTGGCACCAGCCTCCGTGGCGCCTGCAGCCGGCAGTCACAGTTTGAGCTCGTTCGCTATCTTGCTGGCGATGTTTTTGAAGCCGATCGATGTTCCTGAGATCCGCTTGAATCTCACACCGTTCAACGACAGCCTCGGCAGCTTGCAGACCTCTATCTCCCACTGCACCTGGCTATCCGTTGCTGCATCTCCGTGCGCACAGAGCAGCAAAAATCTCTCACGCTGCTCGTACTGGCACTTATTGGCATCCAGCACCTATATTACCACCTTATTAAGCGGTGTACCAAAAACCAATGCCAAGAATTTCTAACTGTTCGCGACTTTTTCTTTTTTTTTTTTTTTTTTTTTTTTAATTTCATTTGCTTTTAAATTACTGAGGCAATAAACCTGTTTTCATGACTATTTCAACTATTTTAACATTAGCTAGCAGTTTACACGTCTCGCGAAAACTAGTTTCTACAGACTTTTCGTATACGCAAACTGATTGGGATAAATTCACTCGACATTTTCTACAAGTACCAGGCTTCTGTGCCGGTATTTTACAACAAGATGCTGGATTAATTTGGCTCTTTCGTACACGCGATACGTGAAATTTTTCTCAATATTATCCGAATGATAATGGATCGATATATTATATGAGGTACACAATGCCATACCTTGCGTATTTCCGACATGATTTCATTTGGATCCCGACTGCTCGTCGTTCTCATGCTCCAAGTGAAACGAAGACTGCGTGGTTTTACCTGCTCGTCATTAGTGGTTGCACCACTGCAATAAACAAACCACCCGTAAGCAACCCTCTTCCACATTAATTAGCGCAATAAAAATTTATCGATATCTATTATCTCGTTACAATATATACGGATGAATGTATGTATGTACAAATATGTACAACCGAGAAGAAGTGAGGACCCTGGCGCATTCAAAAGGCTTTTTGTTCAAAACGTATGCATAGATTCATGGTGAACGATAGAAAAGATGTAAGGAGCATTGCGAAAATAGTAAATCTTGCATGTACGTGTACCTGATGAATAAAAACTGCAAGAATTCATACACGTAACAGCGTGGTTTTGAGCAGAGAAATTAACAAAACTGATATTTTCTCAATGAGAATTCTGCTTTTCAGAATAGAAATGGTTTAGCGTAGAAACAGTCGATTGTCGATAAATTTTCAGATACCTCAGATCAGTATTTTTCTCTGCTCCCACGTTGTTTAGGAGAAAAAATGGGAAAAGAAAAAGAAGAATAAAATAACTGTGCAGGCAGATGAAATATCGCAAACATATAGACAAGCGTAGGAAAATGCAGAGTAAACGAATGATTTACAGTTCGTGGCAACGTACCTCACTACAGCGTGCTTGGGAGGTACGGATGGGTCCATGGGGCTGAAATAACAAAACAGACATTGCTAACGAAGTGTTTTGGATTATGGTCGAGATAAAAACAATGAGAATGCAGTTGAATATTTAACTACGAGCCCTCCCGCCTCTATGCAACATTAACTGTGAATAAACATAAACGAAAAGGGCACGGGATTAGAAAAAAAAAAATGGCAATGTCAACGAAAACCATAAAAAGACAATGCCGGTAGACGTCACGTAGTGCAAAACGAAACGTAAAGACAGTGAAATTATTTGTCAATATCAACAGCTAAATTGATAATTCATTTACAAATCGATTTCCGTAAACATACACACAAAAAAAAAAATCTATATTACACAATAAATCCATTGTAGTAATAACTTATACTGTTTCTCCTGTGCATTGATATGAACGTAAATTGTAAAACAGTGTGGTACACATTCATCTGACATGTTAACGACAAAGAAAAAGGCTATCGATTTCACAGGGGTTGAGTAGTATTGCGTAGAGTCCCTATCGGCTAATTGAATAGACACGATAAATGAATTTGTCCACAATTTAGAAGATAATTTTTAAATATTTATTATACATACATATATGTATGAAACTCATAAATTTTTTTATCGCTACTTAAAACCATTAAATAATAACCGTGCTTAAGACCACATTGAAAACAACAAGTCGTGTATATTCAATTTGCCTAGTATATACCTAAGTGCAATTTCAGTTTATTCTTTAAATACAAGCAAGGAAGATGAGTAATATTTGACCAATTGAAAATTTTTATAAAACTCTCGCTCCGAGTCAAGTGAAAAGGATGGATTCATGAACCTTTGACATCGAAAAGAGAAAGCGTTAGAAAAATGATAATAATTATATCAAACTTGTCATCTTTATCCGTCCGTTGTAAAATCCTACAACCCCTCCTGTTTCATCGTATTTTGCGCGTTATATAGTTCTCTTCAATTATACATTTCAATTATTTATTCAATTATTCTATTTTATTCAAAATGCCAACTACCTAAATAATAATAATTTGTTTAAACAATGGTAATAATAACAACATTAATAATGATAAGAATAATTGAACTAACTGTAGCATTAGTAGTCGTAGTCGTAATAGTAGTAGTAGTAGTAGTAATAGTAATAGTAATAGTAATAATAATAATAATAATAATAATAATAATAATAATTGACTAAAGCATCTCAAGATGACTGAAAATCACTCTTTTAATGCTTGTAGGACGGGAATACACAGTTGATCGATGTGCATTGAGCAACGCACATGTGTGACCCAGGAGGGCATACTTTTAGAATGAATATAAAATATTCACAGGTACACACACGCAGACAGGCATTGACATGCGTGACATGTTTATGCATAGATGCAATGTTGCAAGATTTGAAATTTGTAGTTATTTATTGCTACAATATTATAAAACGTTTTCACTTCATTATTCATCATTCATGTGTGTACATGCATATACATGTGTGTGTGTGTGTGTGTGTACGTGTGCATGTAAATCACGTATCGATATAATTATTTAATAAACCTCTTGTTACCTCCTTGTCCCACTCTCTCGCATACACACGCACACTTATAAAATAAATGTAATATACTATAAATACCGAGAGCGGTGCTCAGCCCAGAGTAAAATATCAAATATCTGTGGACATCGTTTCCATACTCAGCGTTCAAAGAAAACCCGGTTTTAGCAGTCACGTCCTCAAATCCGAAAGAAATGTAAATCAAAGTCAAAGAAGAATAAAAGGGAAAGTGAACTCGGTTTTTTTTTTTTTTTTTTTTAATATTAATAATAATAATGATGATGACGATGCTGATGATGGTGGTGGTGGTGGTAATAACGATAATAATACTATTAAAAATCAAAATAGCAGCAAGTCGCGTGAGAATAACATGTCACTCTATATATTTAATAAAATGTTAGTCCGTTATAAGTCTGGGGCAAGTAATTTAGATACAATTCGAAGAAAAAAAAAACAAAAAACAAAGCAGTGTAAAAATATTACAAGAAGGGATAGAAGGAAGAACACTAGATGAAAAATAAAAGAAAAATAAATACAATGCTCGACGACAAGTTATATTGATTCAAACGTAGAAGTTTCCCTCTAGTGGATTGATTCTAAAAACAAAACCCCAACAAACGCGTCTAACAATAAGTGGTGGAATCTTGATTTTATGTACAATAATGTATGAAATTTTAGTAGTAACATTAAGATAATTACGACTACTCAGGACTACAGAGGCCTGTTATAAATCAATATTCTCTTTATAAAAAATTAAGCCTGGAGTATTTTTATTTTTTTCATTGTTTTATCTATTTGATACCCGGTAGGATCAAACTCATTACTCTTCGATAGAATTAAAACATGATAGAAATTAACAAAAGTAGAGGTCATAAAAATACATAAATGCTTATATAATTTTGGCTATCGTTGTTTCTTTATAATAATGATCATGATCATGATCATGATGATAATAATAATAATAATAATAATACAATACAATACATACTTTTAAGCTGCAAAGGATTCAGTTGATTGTTTTTTTTACAAGCTGTGCTTTTACGATGGATTAGTTTGTTTGTTTGTTTTGTTTTCTGTTTTCTGTTTTTTTTTTTTTGTATAATTTTAATATTACTACTGATTATAACAATAATAGAAATAATAATAAATTTGAGTAGTATTAGGCGGTAGGTAGGTAGGTAGTAATAATAATTAGGTTGATTATCATGATGGTAGAATAACTTAAATGTTTTAAACTGAAAATTCTGGGTGCAATAAACTGTGCTGTGCTGTGCTGTGCTGTGCTGTTCTGTAAACGGCTGAGTTTTAATATAATTAATTATAGTAATAATGTTAATAGCGTGCTCAATAAAATAAAATAAATCAAACCTTAGATCAATTCAAATAAAATATACTTTTTTTTTTTTCAATATCTTTTTGTTAATAATATATATATATATATATATGTTGGTATATATGTATATTTATATACAGTATTTATTTATCGATTATCAAATATATCATCGACTAACTACATTGTAGAAGGAGCTATATATATATATATATATATTTATATATATATATATATATATGTGTTTGTGTGTGTGTGTGTGTTTGTTTTTTTCAACTAGCTGCTATATCGCGACCAGATATCAACGTCATTCTGAATTTCTTCTTTAGACGTATAAATCTCGCATTTTTTCAAACTTTGCGACAATTTTGTAATAAAATATATGTCACATGATTATTATTAAGATAGGAAAAAAAAAAAGAAAAAAAAAAAGAATAAAAAGTATGTTATTAATAGTATTAAATAATTGCACATCAAAGTAAGCTTGAATGTTACTTGTTTCATCGTACATTAAGACTACAAAATTATTAGGTGTATTTTCATAGGAAATTTTACACTAGATCAACTTTAAGTTGGCAATACTGTTTTGCTGTCATCTGGCCGCGGTAACGCAACCGATTTTCCTTGAAACTTTTTCCTGAAGCCGAATAAACAATATCATTTTTTCATTGAAAATCTTAATCATCAAATATTTAATATCTGACGAATCCGAGTTTATCAGGCAATCGATAATTAATACATAATGTGTCAAATTACCTATGAAATTGATCGTACAGTATCGATATTTTCAACTAGTCTGCAGGTTTGCCAAGTTCCATATATCCAAAACAAAAAAAAAAAAACAAAAAAAAATTCACTAGACATATTTTCACTCTCGTTACGAACAAAGATTCATTATTGCTAGGCTACTATATATGTATACGCAAATGAGTTTATATGTATTGTGTAGCGTGCGGATATTACTCAGCTCAAACGCTTTCTTTTGTGACATTAAACAATGAATTATTCACATGTACAAAAGAATGAAATTTTACCATTTATTCATTTCGTTCTATAGTTGCTTGTTCACCTGTTTCTCTTTTGTTTCGTTTTTTTTTTTTTTTTTTTTCTTGTTTGAAATTGCATTTCCCTTTCCAATAAAACGTTATACTTTCGTCGAGTAATAAAAAATTAAATAAGCAATGAAGCGATTACATTGACGTTAATTAGATATCGATGTTATCTTCGTAGAACAATTCAAGATTACAAGGAAACATCAATGTCCAAGGATTCAAAACTTTCGAAACTATTTTGGAATTTTTGCAGAGAAATTCAAACGCATCGAAAAATTTATTTAAATAGATGTTAACGTTTTTGAAAACTGGCCAGGCATGTAAACGGGGAAAAAATTTTTTTTTAAATTTCACCAAGAGAATCGTGATTGATTTGAAGGATAAAAATTTTCTCTACAAAATCAATTGGCATATAAGTAAAATAATTTTCGACTGTTCCTTTTTCATATCGTTATTTCACCGTTCACCGTTTTCAAATAGTTTAAATCACTTGAAAACGCTTCGTTTTTTTTTTTTTTTTTTACATTCTCTGTAAAAGGTAACATTTTTTTACACGCAATTTTAAAATGTCGTAAAAAAAACTAGTCAATTGTTAACAGATCATCAAAGGATGGACTCACTAGAATCTGAATTCTTGGTTCACAGATATTTCCCAGCAAATTTCAATTCCGTCAAAGACGTTCACACATTAATAATAAATAAATAAATAATTACCCTGCACGTTAGCTCACATTATGTTACTTTATTTATTTTGTTTTTTTTTTTTTCAATGTCTTTATCAATTTCTCTATCTGTTCATACTTCTTTTTATTATTTTATCTTTATTATCACTCTTTTTTTTTTTTTTTTTTTTTTGGAATAACAAGATCCGTTGCACAATTTTGTTCATTATTCATTGAATATCAGCTGTACAATAACAACGCACTTCGCAACGGCTAAATGCAGATCCACATCTGCTAAAAATATTAATAATAATACGAACACGTCTCATCAGGAGTCCGACTATAAAAAATTGCATTTTACAAATTCAACTCATCAAACGTTTCGGAAAAAAAAAAAAGATGTATATATATATATATATATATATATAGATGCGGGTGCATTGTCGTAGTTGTGTCGTATCGTTCACTCAGCGTCGCAGTTCCTATCCCATACAAGTTATGTATGTACGAGTTGTGTCTGTGTGTGTGTATGTCTACATCTCGCTCTCATTTCGTCTCGTGGGAAACAAGGCGAGAACCGCGACCATTGCAGAATCCATCGCATCATCTTTCGTCTGTCACTTGGAAAACCTGCCAATGCATGGATTTTACTCCCTTTTTCTATCCGCTTATCACTTTTATGTCGTAATTTGTTGTTTTTGTTTGTTTTGTTTTTCGTTTTTCGTTTTTTTTTTTTTTTTTAATTTTCAATTTTTTCCTATTTTCCAATTATCTTCTACCGAATTGTATTTTTTCTTTTATTTCACTCGTCTAATCTCGCGTTTTTTTTTTTTTTTTTTTTTTTTGAATCGCCCCATTTGTCCTAGCTTAAAAATTTCTTTATACAAGTGCGAAACAAACACTACGCGTCGATTGTCATGTAGGCCGTTATAAAATATGGATAAAATTGTCCACTTGGCTTTGACATATCGGCGCACATGACGGATTAAGAATTTATTTGAAAGTTGCGTTATGTAAGAGGGATCCGCAGCTTGGTGGTTGTTATTATTAATTATTACAACGTTCACTTTCAAAATTCATCGTAAAAGTCCAAGAAGAAACAGATTCGATTATAATTTCAACATACAGCCAGTCAAGAAAAACAATAAACCAATCTGTTAATAATCGTTTTGTAGTTTAAATCAATTGCATAATGATTATAAACTGCATAATTGTTTTTTCTTGAACTTGAAAAAAAAACTTTTTAAACACCTATGTAGAGCTATAAAAATCCAATCAATTCGATAAAAAAAAACTTGTCAAACAGACGTCGCGTCGTGTAGTCAAGAGTAAGGTAAAACTTTATTCGGATATCAATCATGGTCACGTTACTCTTTTTAATATTAAAATATTGACAATGAACGATCAAGCGCGCGATTAAAAATCTTTTTCATTCTTAGTTTTTTTTTTCTCCATCAAAACCCAACTTCCAACCACACAACATGCGATACGCTGTACGCGATGAAATTTATTTTCCTACCCCATTCGAAAGCAAAGAAAAGAAAATACACTTGGCGTAGAATTTTTCATGACTGAAAAAAAAAAAGAAGGAACAAAAAAAAAACAAAGAAATAAAAGGAATCCATCAAACAATGTTAAAAATTTTTTTTACGAACTATGTCGGTGTGCTAAAAGTTGACCCAAATTGATGTTAGAATATAAAAAAAAAAATAAAAAAATAAAAATAAAATAAATAAACACAAGCAGCAACCTTTGCCAAGTAAGAAGCGTAGTATTATATAAAATAATAAAAACTATTTATACAGATGGGGTTGTTGACAGAGGCAAAAATGGTATAAAGGCACAGATTTAAGTGTTAGGTCTTAAGAAACGAAATCCTATCATGCAACTTCCTGCTTTATAGAAGCAAGGAAGGCATACGTCCTATTCTGTTTTTCAAATTTCTTTTTTCTCATCGTTTTTTCGTATTTACCATTTCCTTAATAATAATAGCTTTTTTTTTTCCGTACGAATCAAATGCAAAATTGCACATATATACGTATATATATAGATGTATATGATTGATATTATATATATATATATATATATATATATGAATATCGTTTATCATATACAATATATGAGTAACATTCATTCGTCCAGCACTTAATGTATATCAACCAAGTGATCTTGTGTTCCTAAGAGAGTATATCTTCTAGTGGTCGTGGGTTACAGAATAATACTAATAATAATAACAACAACAATGATAATAATAATAATAATAATAATAATAATGATAGCGATAGGTAATAATATTAATAATAATAAAAATAATGACAAAAATAATAATAGTAATTAATAATTGATAATCGCGCACCACAGAATAACGCGAATTTATCTAAAATCTATCTTCACAATAAACGACGTGTATTACTTAATTGCTTGAGGCGCCTTTTATCGGCGGTTATAATTGTTTTTTTTTTTTTTTTTTTTTTTTTTTTTACTTTTTTTTTCCATCTCTTGAGCATCTTATAACAGGATAGTAGTAGTAGTAGTAGTAGTAGTAGTAATAGTAGAAGTAGTAGAGTAGTAGTAGTAGAAGTAGTAGGATTAGTATTAGTAAGAGTAGTACTAAGGCTGTTCGGTCGTGTGTGTCTGTGTGTGTAATTGTGGTTTTTGTTTGCGCGTGTATGTATGTGGGAAGGGATTGCCGACGAATGAGGATGACTTTCCTCGATTGACCAATTTCCTGGGTCTCGGCTATTACACTTCTATAATCTATTTCTATGTTCTCTTCAATGCACTCGCGTGCGTTTTGTAGTTGTTTTTAAACTCGACAAAATACGAGTATCGTGACGGTTGTCTCTAGGGCTTTCGTTCGATATCCATTCTCTATCGTGTTCTCTTTTTACTTTTTCTTTTTCTTTTTCTTTTTCTTTTTCTTTCTCGTACTCTATCTCTCTCTCTCTTTCGCTTTCTCTGTATCCTTTGCTTTCTTTTTTTCTTATTCTGTTACTGTTACTGTCTCTTTCTCTTTCACTTTCACGTTTTCTTTCATCTTGGGCACCAGAGACGGAGCCAAGTATTTCGGTTCAAGTCCTGCAGCAGACAAGATAAATACCGAATAGGTATGCGTTAAAAATTCATTACCAACTGGGTTATTAAACTTTCAGTTTAGAGTTCAGAGATGCAACAATGTCTATATAAATCCATGACTGGAACAGTCTATACGCTCGTTCAATCAAAGCGTCTTTGTAATTAAGGTTCAAAGTTTTCTTGTAAATTTTTCTTTTCTTTCTCTTTCCTCTCTTTTTAATTTTTATATATTATCATTCCGGATTATACTTTATTTCATTTATTTTATGCATTTGTTATTGTTATTGTTAATTATTTTTTTTTTTTTTTTTTTTTTTTTTTTTTAAATTTGTTTCTTTTCTTTTCAACACGTCTTGCCGCCAACTTTCGAGAATTTGCATGACGTTTAGGACTGCAATTAAATCCGCGCAAACGAGAACAGCGACCATTTCGTGAAAGCCGACACCAAATTGGGGTGCCTGTGATGTTCCGCTCTCTCTCTATCTCCCTCTTTCTCTTTCTCTCTATCTCATTCATTCTCATCACTCTCTCTCTCTCTAAATTTTTTTTTGTCAACAGGTACTCGCACACGTTATTCTGTGGCACTCTAATTACCCAAATATACATCGGCCTTACTACACCCACCTATGAAGCTAATTTTATACATACGTATTACCTAATGTTCTCTCAGAACGTTAACAACAACGATAATACACTCCTTTTCCTTCATTTCTATCATTGGACTCTTTTTACATTTCACTAGGCAACAACGACTAAAAATTTCAGATGCGAAAAAAGTAATAAAAATTTTGCAAAAAAAAGAAAAAAAAACAAAAAAAAAACAAACAAACAAATAAATTAAATAATAATCAATGAACAGTTGATCGTAAACAGAGAAATAATCAAAAATAACGCCTCGCTTGCTTTTTTTCTTAAATCGACCTGCACGAAAGGGATGCACAATGAGTATGCGAGGTGGCTTATTATTATTATTATTATTATTATTATCATTATTATTATTAACCATAAGCCCTGCCAAGCAGTGTAATCTTTATACTTTCATTAAACAATTTTCCTTTCTCTATTATTCCACTTCTCCTTTTTTTCACTCTGTAATTCTCATGACTATCAATTGAGGCGATATACACATATTGCAAATAGATTCGTGTATTATAATAAAAGGTCAACTAGACGAATCTATTCGCATCAGGATTGCACGAGGAATTGATTTTCGTTCTAACGTGAACGCGCGTAAAGAGCTTCTCGTGTCAGCTGAGTACAGTCCCCTCTTTGCGCCGCTTAAGCGTGATGCTCGATTCTTTGAAAATACTTTTTACAAATCGAAATCGTAAGCTCGATACGTAACGAAAATCGTGATATCTTTATACAGGGGGAGAGAGGTGGAAGGATGGTAGAAAACGAGAAGAGAAATTTGCAAAGGGGTTATAGGGAGGGTAGGAGGACACACACGTACGTGTACGATATAATAATAATAATAACAACAACGGCGACACCAACAATAATAATGATATAGTAAAGTGTAAGACAATATTAAATATATAGATAATGATAATAATAATAATACTGCTGATTAATGGTCTCGCAGATTAATATTATTCGTCATTATCGAACAGTTGAGAAATAGATACGTATTATATATAAATATCGTAAACGTCAAAAGAAATTGGATAAATTATTTTCAAGTATGTGTATAGTTGTCAATCAAAATTAAATGGGTAAGTAAGTAAGTAAATAAGTAAGAAGTGAGTAGGTAAGTGAGCAGGGTAGCCACAAATTTTTTTAGGAAAAAAATTCAACGACATTTTCAGGTTTTCCGGGAACTAAAAATTACTTTTCCCCGACATTTTCCGGTTCTAGTAAGTTACTAAAACCTAAATTATTCAGTTTATTGACTCTATATTCGATTTAAACTTAATTCGTATTGAAGAAAAATAAAATGTCAAAAAAAATCAGTTTAAGCGAATTTGTTTTCTTGATGAAAAGAAGTAAACCTGTTACCTTAAAAAAAAAAAAAACATTCTAATTTCCATGATTAGAAAACTAGAATTTTCAGTTTTTTCCATGACCAAATAAAAAATCACCCAACAATTCCAAGCTTTCCATGACCCCGTTTAAATCCCCTGAAATTTCTAGGTTTTCCAAATTTTCCAGGTGTGTGTGCGTGTGGCCACCCTGTTAAGTAAGTGAATATAAGTTGAAAAAGTAAAACTGGAGAGCGGCATGTGTATACACATATACATTTATGTATGTACGTAATCCGTAGGTATAAAAGAAAAAAAGTAAAATAAAATAGAAAATAAAATAAAATACACAAGCTATGATGTTTAATAGCTTTCACTGATAATGGTCGCTGCTGGCTCATCAAAATTAATAATAATAATTATTCAATAACGTAGTAACAGTATGCACCCAAATTATTATTTGCATTTTTCGTTTTCATATTTTTTTTTTTTTTTTTTTTTTTTTTTTTTTTTTTCCAATTGCTATAGTAATCTGTTTATCGACAGATTATATAAACGTATGCGTGTTCAACGCATTGCGGTATAAACGACTGCCAGAACTACATAGTCATTGTGCATCCCTAAAACAGGAATATCATCTGGCATGCAAAACAGTATTGTATAAATATAAATATATCATATTGACAAGAATTTGTATTCTTCGGTCCATCAAACAACATCGCAACTCTTGACGTTGTTTAGTATTCAATTCATCAATTACAAACAGGGTATCGACTGTCGAATCGACCAGAGTTGGATTGGGTTTACTCAATCATATATGAATAAGATATAATAAATAAATAAGAGAAGTAATTTTTACATAAGTTTCAATAAATAACACAAAAATTAATTGAGGAATAACAAATTCTAATTTTTCCAAAATTTACCTTTACTATAAATGGAAAAAATAATTCTTCGCTGTGCATCGTAATTTTTTGCAAAATATTATACAACAAAGTCTGAAGGTTTCTTTTACTCTTTATGTAATCTAAAATTTTTCTCCAATTATTTCAGCGTCGTTCGACAACCTGATGCAATGATACACGTGTGCGAGTACAAATGCATACCCTTTTTTGAAACAGAGATCAAAATTAGAAATCGATAAATGAAAAAGAAGCAATAATCGTATCGACGGAAATTTTATTTTCACTAACTAGAGAAACAGGGCAGATATCCTTGCATCCGGTGTTCAAAACATGTTTGTTTCTCTTTAAAATAATAAAATGGAAAGAAAAAAAAAAATGGAAAGAAAAAAAAGATAACGAACATATCGCTCGAAATACGTAATGTTATTGCTAAGCAATGTCATAATAAGGTGGAAACTTACCGTTTTGAGAACCTGGATGATAATTTTGAAAAGAAAGATGGCCTCGCCAGTGGACTGATAGCGTTCGTATCCTGTGTATGCGTGTGACCCTGTAAATTGTTGAACCGCTCAAGTTTACTTGAAAAAATTTTTTTTTTTTAAACAGACAATCAAAAACCGTGGCGGAAGGATAAAGATAAAAAAAATTCATCATAATCATCGTGATCACGTTTAAAGTATATTTCATTTTAATTGCCAATTTATCAAGATAATAGAGGAAAAATATATGCACTCGAAGGTTTATAACGGTGCATATAATTACACTGTAAATCGACTCATCCTTCAGACACGGTTCAGAATATCGTCAAACTGACAAGAGTACAATACCTGAGGATGATTTCGCTGGGCTCTATTCTGCCCAGAATGGAAGGTGCTGCGGCTTGGAACATTCCTTGGGAATGCCGCTGCAGGTGCCAGTCTGGTGCTTGGTGAAACGCCAAGGCTGAATAAACGAGAGTTCGCAAACATTACCAAATATCATTACCGCAGGTTAATGAAGTAATAAGTCAGAATATGCAGCCCGACTTTGTCCGATCGTCAACTTATAATATGCCTTTTGCAAAGTGACGTTATACCAATAACGTAGATACATAATATACATATAAATTGCGCTGGAAATTTATGTAATATTTATGTATACAGTAAGCATTTGAATAATACCTTTTCTAACAAAATTATGCAATCAAATTGGTGATTGATGATTGCCGTTACCGTTGTAACAATATCTCTGTTTAATGAAAATAAAAATTATAACAGGTTCGACTTGTGTACACTCATTACTCAGATGTTTTTTTATTCTACGGTAAATACTTTTATGTTGTATCACGTGTTTGTAGATTGTAACTATTGAACTTTAAATAATGATAAAAGGGGAATATCTGTAATACATAGCATTGATTATTGCTAATTTCTAACACATGTTTTGTAAAAGCAGCTAATTTATATGTATAATGCATGTATCTGTGTATGTGTATATTTTTGGATAACTTTTTTTGTTAAGCAAGTGATAACGATTACGATAAACATTTCTCGAATTCATATTCTGATTTGCCCAGATATTTAATGAGTCCAATAATTGTTTTTAAAAACTTTTCAAAAATTACTATAAAATGATTCTCTTTGTACAATTATTCTACTTTATACTATTACCCAAACGATTTTACATGCACGCGTCGTATAAATTTGTAACGATTCTTGAGATTTTAATGCGCGAAAAGTTAAAACTTCAGATTCATATTCATATTGGATCCTTCTGCAAGCTACAAACTATCAAACAATATTCTCGAGATATTAGATTTTTATTTATTTTTATTTTTTTTTTGTTTTTTGTTATTTGTAAATAGAAATTAATTGTATACACAATAATTTTGAAGAATCGTACATGTGTTTTAGATTTTGTGAATGCAGTATTTGTTGGGTGAGTGGATGCAGCACTTGCTGTTGTTATTGCAACAATAATTATAATACTACTAATTAATTAATCGAAAAATTACCCATGCTTAACGCAGTATTTATTCTACGTGATTTATACATATATAGGTATGAGTTTATGAGATGTGCAACGGCAAAGATGAGTGGACGTGACAAAATTGAAACTGAAAGCGTTGATTGCAAAAGCAAAAAGAAGTAAGAAGAAAGTAAAGAAGAAAATCATGGAGATGAAAACAGAGAAGAAAAAAAAAAGGAAAGAAAAGGACGAATAATACATGTGCGTTAAAATAAAATCGTAAAACTAAAAAAAAAATTAATACCAAGTCAATTCATGCATAACAATTTTCTCCGTCGAAATGAATAACAACAATAATAATAATAATAATAATAATGATGATAATAATAACAACACATACGGTGCGCAAAGAGAAAAAAAATTAGGAAGAAAACAAAACACAAGAAGTGATTAATGCGATCGACCAGCAACCATCCCAGAGATCCTAAACAACGATGTGACGATTAATATTTGGCGCCTGGATGGTAACGACCAATTCTTTGTGTACCGTTGAAACCCATACATATGTTATAGTCCTAAAGTATTTCTCCATCTGCTATTTATCAATCAGTATATTTTATGTTACACATAAAAGGTGTTTTCAACCCTGGGTAAATGAATTTGTTTTACGGATTCGAAGAGAGTTAGTGGCCCAATAAATAATGAAAAACCTGCGTTGCAATCAAAGAAAGATAAATTGACGAAGAGAAAAAATAACAGGAAATGAATAAATTAGAAGGAAAAAACTTGAGGAAAAATGTAAATAAATAGGGATACGTCGGTTGGAGCAATAGCAAGTCACCTTTAACACCTCCCTCGATTCTCACAATCGTCAAAAGAATAGACAAGAAAAAGAAATCACACGGTTTAAATAAAAAGAGACAGCATTAAACAGCATTAATTAACATTATTAAATAATTTTAATTAACTAACATTACAAATTGTCGTGACTCATTTTATCACCCAAATCTCAATACTTGTATTATATGTTTTATTATGTTTTTCACAAAGAGAGAAAAATAAAAGAAAACAAATTAATAAAAATAAAAAATATGTCGCTCGGCCTGCGGTTATGGAAAGTCAGCCGTCGTCGAATGGAATGAAATTTACAAGATAAAAATTTAATTGAAACCAAAATTTGTTGCGCTAAAGATATTCGCTTCCAGAGAAGAAAAAAAAATCTTTTATCCTGTTTTGTGCGTTCTCTTTTTCGAATAAACCGTGAAACCTTAGTCTTCTTGTTCTTTTTTTTATCTTTCTCTTACAGGTGGCGAGAGACGAGTCAGTATTACAAGACAAGGTCAAATATTGCTACCCTCCTACCAATTTATAATACACGGAATGTTTTGATATTGGTATTGATCGCCCTGTACCTCTGCCTGAGAGGGTCAGCAGTAGCAAGTAACGAGTTGTGGGCGTTGCGGGGCTGCGGGTCCAGCAGCGAGTTGTCGCCGGGCTGTACGCCACTCGAAGATCGGTGGCCCGCGCTGATGCTTGCAGATTTGGTGTGACCCCTTGCTGGCCTAGTGCCCTCGCCGAGGCTGTGCAAAAACCAGTCAGAAGACCCGATATTCCCTGGTTTGTTGTTGTTGTTGTTTTGTTTTTTTTTGTTTTTTTTTTTGGTGTTTTTTGATAATTTGCTCGTTTCATGAGAAGATAGGGAGAAAGAGGAAAGACGAAGAAGCAATAACTGAAGGAATCAACACCGATAACAACAGACTCGTACCGCCATCTTTTACTTTTTTTCATTGAACTTTCATCGCTTCTTTATGCAAACTATACCGACATAGATACAATTTATTTTGGTGGCACGTAGAGCGAGTTGCGAGAATTCAAAAAATATAGGGCATTTGAAAGGTAAGTTGTTTATGTTTTCTAAAATATTACGATTTTCTTTGAAAATTTGATGCAATTTCTTCTATTTCTAAACATTTGTGTGATGTTTAATTTATGCTATAAAAATTTTAAAAATTCTTTGACTTCAGACTTGATTTAGAGATTTTATTTAATCTTAAGAATTAATTTTTTTTTGTACAAATTTTCGACAACTTTCGTCGGAAATTTCGAAAAATTAAAAATCAAGGATTCACCTAGAATTTCATTCTAGGTTTTTCGAATAATTTCGTATGATTCATGAAAATCTACGCAGAGTAGAATTTAACCGAAGTATAGTTTGAGAGGAAGTTTTTCTTTCTTTTAATATGCCATGAAATTCTGTACGAATCTAATGAGCTTCTTGAATATATCGACTAAGGATCAAAAATACTACGCTATCTCATTTCCTACTGCGTCTCGATGAAAATTGAACAAAATTGACAAGCGATCTTCTGTGATAAAAATATAGAGAAAATTTTTACCTTTTGAAATTGGACGATTAATTGGGATGAAAGTTTTATTTATTTATTTATTTTTTATTTCACTTTTCATTTTCAATTAGTTTTTCTGATCGTCGCAAATTCATCACTCCCTAATGATTGATTTATTTTCATTTCGTTTTCCGTTTGAACGATGAAATGAGTAATGACGATGCTAGTGAGATGCTACCTATACTTAGTTGCTTTCATTTAAATAAGCTTTGAACAACTTGAAACTTGTCTGTGTTTTAATTTCTTTACTTTCTTTACGATCAACGAGAGTCAAAAGTCAGAATAATTTTTCCATGTTCTAATTTTCTCCCTAAGTTTCAAGTGAAGCGGCAACAGCAGCAGCTAAGTAGGTAGTTCAAAAAATGAATGATTGGCAGACAGCACACAGCCAGCATGCTAGAGCAATGCAAGAAACAATAAGAGAGACTGCGGTTGTGGATTTTGTATTAAACATAAAACCGCGCGTTGACGAATATTAATTTCAATTAGAACAGTTTTCTAATGGATTAGTCTACGTGTGAAAAACATGTGCTTATCTTCGTATATTTGTCGCTTTTGTTAGTTCAAGACAAAACCAAAAACAAAACATAACATTACTTTTAAATTTCAAACAAACACAGGTATGTTACACGTTATAAAACGTAGTTGTTGACGCTAGGAAAACCATAAATCGAACAAGAATCAGCGCAAATTTAAATATAACATTAAGATTCTCACCAAGGGTAAAATATGAAAAGTTACCTTGTACTTTCCTTGAAATTATTTGAATTAAGAAAATAGCACTCGAATAGATATCGTAATCGATGACGAATCCAAGTTAGATTTAAAGTTTCCCGCGTTCTTTCCCCGAACAAGACAGGACGTTTGTCGATTCTTAAAAATTACACAGACCAAGTGTAGGGACAGAAACAATAGTTGAGAAAAAAATTTGTATTTCGTAACTCGAAAGTAAAACTTTATAAACATCGTCGTCATACCTGGGAACATCGTTGGTTCTCTCCGTTGAAGAGGAAGATGTCTTAGCTTGATCGTAAGAGATGGTACTGCGTCTTCCTACCGAACCTGGTGCTGGAGATGTCAGAGGTCTCCCGCTGCCGACGCCGGCGTTCATTGTATTGCTCTTTCCGACTCTCGACTTACCACCAGGACTCGTTCCCACACCTATAATGAACATTGTCACTGCAACCCCAATTAGATACGGCCCAACACAAAACAAAGCAACGTAACGTAACTTAAAAATAAATATGAATATGTATATATACAAATGATGAACGTACGAAGGGTGGGAAGTAACAAAATGTAAACCGATAAAATGAAGAGTCGCGAAGAGACAGAGAAAAGTTTGAATAAAAAGTTGGAAACATATTTGTATGCATTTAAAGTATAGTTGAAGAAGAAAAAAAAATAATAATAAATGAATAAATAAATAAATAGATACAAGAAAAATTCACCACGTACCAAGCAATAGTGTGTATATATTAGAATATAGTTTTTTACGTAGTATGTTAATTACTGTAAGAAATGATTGTCGTTATTATTATTATAATTATCATTAGCAACATCACCAACGTTATCCAACACAGTAATAATTGCAACAAAAAAGCAGCGATGAATAGAATAGAATAGAATAGAATAGAATAGAATAAAAAAGAAAAAAAAGAGTGAAGAAATGAAATACAGTTTCAAAAGTTGAGATGAAAAACGAAAGTATGACGAGACATCGAAACATAGATTTACCACGATAAAATATTTCACATCAACTGTAAAGCAGGTTTGTTTAATTAAATCATGAATTTGAATTTCTGCGCGAAAAGTGGCAGTGATTGCTGTCGCAACGTAAACTTATTTCACTTCCAGCTACAAATAGGACGAAAAAAAATTCAAGTTAAAGTTAAAAGAAAGTAGAAAATAGAAATAAGTACGAACGAATGAATCAGCGACTCAGTTTTATGCGGTAAGGAATCAAATTATCCATTCGTATATGTCTCCTAGTTTCTTACATTGGTAGATAAAATTTAATTGTGAATTTAGAAAGTCCGACGAGATAAACAACAATAATCATAACAACAACGAATGTTGAACAGAAGTTGGAACATGTTCTACCTTTTCAAACCTAAAACCATGACAATAACATTACTAATAAAGTCTAGTTTGAACAATTCAACGCTCACTGTAACATATTGTTATTATCATGCTATCAAATGTGCAAAGGGATATAAAAACCGAGCAATAGAAATTAAAAATGGGACAAAAAAGCGAACCTAAATCTAGACTAGAGTCTAGAAGCTAGATGCTAGTTTCTGATCTACTCTGTCAAACTTCAGTTAAATATCTTACTAATATCTTTTACCTGTGTCATTGAAACTGGTCAAAAAAAAACCAAAAAAAAATTTAACCGCCCATTGTCCTTATATTTGCGATAATACGAAGAGATACATATCGAAAGGGACAAAGATGCGAGACAACAAAGAGAGCAAAATAAGCAAGAGATCGGAACAGAAAGATTTTTTCAATATATCGCAGCAGACAATAATAAACCGATGGAAGATAAATTCATCGTCATTTACCAGCGACGAGAAGAGGTTTAAGCGAGTCGGCAAATAAATTGGGTAGAAAGATGAGAAGAGAAAGAGAAAATACGAGATAGATAATGTATGAATAAATATACAATGTATGTATATAGAGAAAGAGAATGGTTTAGCAAAAAGCATGTAGTCAACTCACTCGTGTCTAATTGTCCTGGACTATTTTTTGGGGCTGACGGTCTACCCGCAGGTACGCGAGCACTGTTCTCTTTTATTGTTGCCGAATCAACCGTATTTTGACGTTTAAAGTTACTTCCACCGCTACCTGCTAAAGTGCCAGCACCCGTACCAGTCGTTGCATGATTGTGGTTCGTCGTGTTACCAGGACTAGGCGCGCACCCTGAAAAGAAAAAACGAATCGTTATATTGTCAGCAGAGATTTGGAATATTGAATAAGTCGGTAAAAACCTTCCGTCCGTTATTTTCTTCCTTCGGTGGTTCCTTTGGCTAGATAATTCTTTTTTATCGATACTTACGGAGTGTCTCACCTCCGGAAGAAGCTCGTCTACTGGGTTTTGGGTTGCTAGCTGAAATACTGCGGTGAACACCTCGATGCGAGGGACTCTGTGCTGCGCCTCCTGTCCCCGTTCCGCTGACTCCGCCACCCCCTGATCCTACTTGGGGCGGAATGTTGCGCAGCGACAGTGAACTGCCAGACCGAGAACCGTCGCTCTCAGGCTGTCCGAAAATAACAGAAAAGTAAGAACAAAAAACGCGGCAAATAATGGAGAGCAAAAGAAAAGACAAATAAACGACGATTATTACAGAGCGTATCCGGGAAAAAGAATGAATAAATGCAATTTCGTCAATTTATAATTTGTTCGCTTTTGTCAATTTTCTTTTTTGTTCAAGGGCTTGCTGCGCCCGGACTTACGTCTGTCGTCTTTCTTCCTAGTAGTAGATAGGTGGCGAATACATCGTCGTACTTAGCTTGGCCGAGGGAATCTTCTATTTCGCTTCGTGTATATCCCATACTAGCTAGTGCCTCTGTAACAGGATTTTTACAAGAGGCATAGTTAAATCTAACAAACAAAATAGCTATATTACCATTAAGCCATGTACTTACTTCGACAAATAATTACTTTTCATTTCTTTTTTTTTTTTTTTTTTTTTTTACATATTTTTATAACCTGATTCTCTTCTTGTAATTTTGTTAAAATAATTGAATATTAATTATGAAACTGGATCTGAATGTAAATCATCGGTAATAAAAATCTTAAGTCTTTGTGTTGCTTGTGAATTCATTCATACCTTGATAACTGATTCAAAGTATTGTCAAAAATGTAACGATTATATTAACAGCTTCTGTCAAAGCTGTAAAAAGTGTAAAGATTAGATAATAAAAAGAGACAGTAGGAAAAAGAGGAGAAATAAAGAAGAAAATTTTGGAAATGGAGTAATATTTTCACAGCGATTTTTTGTGACAGCAAATATTGTCATATAACGGATTCGTTCGATTGAAGTTTTGACCTAAAAACGCGGCGTAAAAAAGTACCCAGCCAACGAGTTTGATATTAGTGGATTACCCAGACGATTTGTGATCGATAAAATCTACCTAAATCGATCTATACCTAACGACTAACACATGCTATTATTTTGTTAACTATTAAAACATAGGTCGTTGCATGCATAGATATATCAGACTAGAAACGAAAAACAAAACAATAATAGAACAAGCACAATATTGGTGCGCATAACTGTGCAATGAAAACGGTAAGGTATCTTCATCGTTGCTCAGAACGTATTCTAATATAATAATATTAAACTATCGGATATTCGACACATTTCAGAAGGAGAATATCTGCCAATTTATAAAATATTACAGATATATACTGTACATATCTGACAAACGGTAGAAAACGTTCGTAGCAACAATTCAATCGACGAGGATTCAACTAATCGGGTGTCTGATATATCTCCCGATCTAATATTCTATTCTAAACATATAATCCACTGTCCGAGAGCATTTCTCACCGTAAAACAGTGAAAATTGCTGACGTCAGTGGGCGGAAACGCTGGTAGTTTGAACAAACGTTCGATATCGTACAGTTTGAGATTAAAAAAATTTCGTTTTTTTTATCATTGCCTCTCATATACCAGTGAAGTATGTAACAGTAAACAAGACCAAGTTATCAATGAAAAACAAAATTCATCAACGTTCTTTGCATCACGCAGTCGATGTAACGACCAGAGTTTCCAATCAAACACGAAAACGCACGTACTAAACATAAAAACGGTAGGTAGTAAGTGTTATGTACATACTGGCAGACTCACCTATCCTCTTGTGGTCCTTGTAATCGGGTTCGGGTTCTAAGTACGGTTTTAATTCATCGTCCTCATATCCCATATTCATCCATTTATCTTTCATTATATTCTGTAAACCAGAAGAAAGAAAAAAAAAAAAACCATCAAGTCAACCTCTCAAAGGGTAAATAATAAATTGCCCACATTCATATCGTCTACAACAAGATAATCAATTGGGACAGTTTGTCGCGTGGTAAAATTCGAGAATATAGATTAGCTTTTCAAAACCTGAAAATTGTTGTATTTTTTTGTTGTTTCTTCTTTTTTTTTTTTATTCTCATTAAAATGATTTTACACCTCGACAAAACGAGGAACAAACGAATATCAAGATTGTAAAAAACGGTCCATGGATTATCCTGCGGGGCTGAATTGCGCGCAAACGAACACGTTCGAACCTTATCGCCACGTACCTCTAACGAGGCCCGTTTTGTGGGGTTGAGCACCAGAAATTTTTTTAATAAATTTTCACAGTCGGTCGACATGTAAAACGGGATTCTATACTTCCCCCGTAATACTCTTTCCCGTAATTCCCTAAGCGTAGATCCGTCGAATGGCAGTGAGCCCGAAACTAACGTGTACAATATCACACCTAATGACCATACGTCGACTTCTGGCCCGTCATACTTCTTCCCTGAAAACAAGTGAAGAATATTCACAGTGAGAAATGTTCGAAATTTTACATTTCTAATTTCATTCCAAATTACATCAAGAGAATCGACCGTCTTGGTGATTTTATTCAAATTTCAATGTAAAATAACAAACTCATCATTTAAACTTCATTGATTTCTAACATTATCAAATAAATGATTGAAAGGTACAGCTGAAGTCGATCGATGTGAATTGAAAAAAAAAAAAGAAAAAGATATCGTTACGGCTTCTAAAGCAGAAATTATAGTATCTAAATTTTTTCCTATATTAGAAGAATGTGACGTTCGAATAAACTCAACTCGATCTACTTCGGTGGCACATTCCAAACTTTTCAATTTATTTTCGTTCATTTTTTCCTCTGTTTTGACGTATTATTATTTCACTTAGATAACTATATTCACTGTGACACGTACCTTGAAAAAGTTCTGGTGCGGCGTATGGCGGGGAGCCACAAAAAGTGTCAAGTTTATTGCCAGGTGTGAATTCGTTACTGAATCCAAAATCAGCAATCTTGATGTTCATCTCGCTGTCGAGTAGCAAGTTCTCGGCTTTTAAATCTCTATGGATGATCTTTTTCTGATGACAATACTGTACCGCCGAAACTATCTGACGGAATTTAGCCCGGGCTTCCTTTTCCTTCATCCTACCATGCAATACTAGGTAATCAAACACTTCCCCTCCGCTCGCATACTCCATCACTAGGTACAACGTTTTCTCAGTCTCGATCACTTGGAACAGTTTGACGATGTTTGGATGGTCCAGCATCTTCATTATCCTTACTTCGCGGAATAACTGCAGCGTATAAGAAAAACAAAGACAAGAACGTAATTAAAAGGCTGCGAAAATAAAAAAGAAAGCAATCTGAAAGATATGGAAGTGCAAAAGATGCAACATTTCGTTTCACAATCGTTTTGCTAATTTTTGGATTTCAAAAAGCTATCGATTTGCTTGTGATCAAATTTTCACTTTCAATCAACGAAGAATAGCCTCTAATGTAAACGTACTGTATCGATAGATGAATTGAAACTAAAGCTAAAAAATGAAATTTTCTTTACAACGAACATTTCTAAACCTGTTCATTGTTTCCTCTACATTTTTATATCAGTTTTTTCTCACCTTTTGAAGGCTGCCAGGGTTGAGCTGTGTTTTGTCGATGATTTTGATGGCAACTTCCTTTCCGGTTGGAACATGTTTGGCGAGTTTCACCTTGGCGAAGTTACCTTTACCGATTGTTTTCAATAGCTTGTATTTGCCAATGTGAGGTTCCTCCGCCGCTCGGCTTCTCGACAACAATCTTGTGTGATGCCCACCACTGCTCGACACCCCCACGCCATCTCCTGTCTGTAATATCAATAACAATCATTACTATAACTGCATCATTCATTTATTGTCAGTTTCTTCACATTTGTTATGACTTTTTATAAATCATAAAATCAAAATTGAAAATTCTCTAGTCCAAAGTTTTGACAAAGTTTCCGATGTATGGTAAAATTTTGAAGCTGTTGATCTTGATATAAAATAACTTCTTCAAAAACATTCATGCAGATTATTCATAACAATAAACTGGGATATGACATGAATTTGTTAGATTTTAAAAACGCAAGAGACATTCTATTAAATCAATTTTAACAGTCAACAATTGAGAATTCGAGAATTTGGGAACTTGTCATTACATGGGTTCGAATTTTTGACGTCGATGTCATTAATGGACGTGCTGAAATTACATTAAAGTATCAGACTTCAAAGAAACTTCAAAATAGTCCAACTTGTCGTATTTAAAACATTACACGACTTATATGAGATTGGAAAATCTGCATAATTCTGTGAGCAGGTGATTACTTACATCAAGTTTTTTTTTTTTAATTTTAACCCATACACAAGAAAGTTGAATGTGCGCCCCTGTACTTTTTTTTTCCATTGATAAATTACGATAATGGTCACCTTGAGATAATTTAGTACCAATTTGA
The DNA here is from genome assembly GCF_021155765.1 of Diprion similis. Classification (NCBI taxonomy): domain Eukaryota; kingdom Metazoa; phylum Arthropoda; class Insecta; order Hymenoptera; family Diprionidae; genus Diprion; species Diprion similis. Next base: position 14,670,850 of record NC_060114.1, read on the forward strand.
ATTCTTATAATTACACTTAAATTACTCTTATAATTACACTGTACGCTTAAATTCACATTCGTATTTACGACAATTGAACTTTTATCGATTTCTTTTTTCTCCACAATAACGCTTGCTGTAGAATAGAAAAAAAAAAACAAACCTTCATGCAGTTATTGGGGGTGTATAAAAATACGTGACAATATGCAGGATATCATTCAAAGTGATTAGGCTGATTGCATAGAGTGAATAATTATCGTTATATTGGGTAGTACAACAGCAATAATAACAAAAATTACAATATCGTTACGTTACCCGCAAAAGGCCGCGGGTGACCATCTTGCAGGTGGTGGCGACTTTAGAGGCAGCCAGCTTGACGATGATTTTGTCAAAGAACAAGGACAAGTAGATAATAAATTACGTAATCAATTTTTAAATTTATATTAACAAAAATTAGATGAAATGAAACGAAAACAAAATTCGATTAAATACTTTTTTACACAGAATCTATAAGTGTTAGATGTATTTTTCTAACTCATCCTGTTCACCTTGATTTTAGTAAAATTTATAGACAAAAAAAAAAAAAAAATAAAAAACACTGAAATAATCCCAAATTCCGGTCACTCGAATTGGATCCAAGTAATATTTATTATTAGTTTCATTTGTCCTCCTCAAAGGGAGAGTTGTGGTTTATAACTGTTTTTTCATCCTCGCACCGCGTAAAATATTCATTAACTTTTCCATAACATTAGACGAGATGAATGTCCAATCATCGGGTTGATCACTAGACAGGTGTCTAAATTCTTACGTTTGTTAACTCTCACTGAAAACTTCTTTAACACAGATGAATCCGCGTCACCCCAATCGATCGAAAACTACGAGCCAAATGATCTTAATTGTCTTGAGTGTGGCTCGTGGTTGTCGATAGTACGAATAAAAAGCATAACAAGGGAAAAACCACTTGGCGATTTGTCGAATATAAGGAACGACGAGGAATCCTCAGAAGGTAGTTGATAATCTTTTTGTCGTTAAGGTTGTTACTACAGTCGACGAAGGTGAGGATGAACAGCTACCGAAATAAAACGACGACAAGTTTGTCGATGACATTGAAACCACCTCCGACAGGAGTTCCTTCTCCTCCGTCTTCTCCTTATTTTTCTCCTTCTCCTCGACGTCGAGGTCGAGAATTGCCTCCTCGACAATAACTATGTGATCTCTGACGTCCGATATTGTAAATATCGAAAACACATCCTTCCAAACTTCTGCAGTAAATGAACACCGACGATCGATCAGGAGGGCAGGCATTGATCGATCGATCCGTTCGGTACGAACCCCCGGAGAAACACCCTCGGTTCGCTCAGTAAATTGCTTTCTAAAATATCGCAAAACAAACTGCGATATAACGATTACTCGCGAATTTCATTCCTTTCGTTTGCCATGTTTGCAGGTATTATTATAATCCGTCCCACTCGTTTCATCTTTGATTGTAAAGTCGTTAAAAAGATTTTTACTCGTAAAACTGGAATTGTATAATCCAAAGTAGTTAGACAAAACGAAAAGAAGAAAAAAAAAAGACAAAAAAAAAAAAAAATATTGAACCAAACAGAAAGAAGAGAGAAATAAAATATTTGACAAAATAAAAAAAAAAAAAAAAATTTCTTCTGGCTTATTAGCGCGGTATGAACGGTGATAAGTGATGGTTATTCGTTCGCTCCCAAAGTGGAATAATTAACATGTAAATATGACGAAAGATAAATAAGAGTGTCAAAATTGGCTGCACGAATCATCGATGTCATCACAATCCAATGTTTTTCACATCACACCGACGTACACAAAATACAGAGGAGACAGTTTAAACCGAAACGAAGTTTGACGATAGACGTCTCAATTCTCGCGGTTTTTCCCCTCGACAAACGTCACAGGCCGAAACAACCTTTACGATACTCGGGAAAAAAGGGATTTTTTATTGACCGCGAATGAGGGTGTCTTCTTCCTCCGATCGTCTCTGATCTGAGCCTCCTGAGGGGCTGGATACCGTCTCGAGACTAAAGACCCTGAAGACAAGGGGCGACGGTGGATGAATCAATACTAGAGGCACCGCCGGCACCCAACCCTCGGCTAGGATACAACACCGGCCGTATTTTCGCTGGGCTAAATATCTTGGCGCATGCGCAATGGCGACGACGAATCGTGGAAGCCACCAAAACCCGCGGCGACGCAAAGCCGGGAACCAACTTCACCCTGCGATGGCCGGATGACACCTAGTTCGAAGAAAAATCGAATAGTCGTTGTGGACTTTCAAGTGGAAACACGTAGTATCACGTGACCGATTTAATTGACTTTTCAATTGGCTGCACTGATTTCCCCAGTTTTCAACCAATAGCGAAGGCGAAATCCTAGGGAAAATGCACTCGGTGAACACTAAGTGCAGCCAATTGAAAATGTTTGTAACAGTTTTCACGAGAATCCATTTTATTCTTTTGTTATATATCGTAAAGATTTTTCATCTGTTTATTTCGCCGTAAGATACGACGCTTTGAGGTTATATTTTATGAATTATTCGTATGTGAATTTATAGTTACAAAAAATATCGAATCGAATCGATGTTTTACGAGTGAATGAGACGGATTTTTGTAAAGACTCTTTAATTGGTCACTTCGACACGCTTCTGTTATAATATATCAAGTAGGCATCTTGTTTTTGGCGCAAATAATATTACTTGATATTTCTTAAACGGTTTTTTTTTTTTCTTAAATATCTTTTCCCTACGTTTCATTCAGACGGTCATTTTTTTCAATTCAATTATACGGTCAATTAGTACCTATGGATCAACCAGATTATTCCATTTTCCAATGAACAATCATGATTATCAATTCAAGTTTGCGGGATCCAGATGTTATTCTATATCGAAGAAATATCTTCTTTGTTATATTTAATTCGATTAACCAAACCTTAGCTTCATCAGTCGTTTACTTTTTGCTTGCAAGTCAAGCAAAATTTCTTGGACTGAATAAAACTCAAATCAGTGAATTTTCACATTAACCAACAAACTAATTTTACATTCCGACTTTTTCGTCGTTTGAAAAATTTCTTTTTATCGTAGCAAAATTTTTTTAAATAATCTGTTAAAAAAATTATTCATTTTTTGCAGATTATTTTGAAAAATCCGGAAATCCGACGCTGTTTCAGCCATCGCGACGTCCCTCTGGACGTCAGCTGATCTCCGAGGGTTTTGTTTCATAACGGCACGTTCACAATGCGCATGATCGCGTGAAATTATTCATTTTAGTTACCTGAGAATTACCACAGACTTTACCTACAGACTTAAAATATTCAGTTTTCAATTTACCTTTGGATTAACGAGATCTTTTTGCGGGTAGATATATTTAGATTCAAGTTCAAAATTTGAAAATGTTGAAATAACGTGACAAGAGACTTGATTATGTCTTTTCGAGGTACAAGGGGTCTCGAAAGAAAAAAAAAAAAATAGAATTGTATCACACAACGGGGTGGATCAAGACGCAAAACCTAGTCTAATTTTTTTTTCCCTTTAAATTCTTCGACATGATCTTCTTTTTTGTTTTACAATATAACGTACAGGTTGTTTATAAATAGCATCGAGACTCTCTCGAAGCAAGCAAGGATAACGAATCTGCGATAAGATAAATCGTACGACTTCACAGCGTAACATAAGTTTACTCAATGGGAGCGAACGACTTGAACCGAGTCGATTTTTCGTCGTATTCGCGTTAAAGTTTTCGAAAAACTTTCAAGTCAGTCATACAATAATTGAAAAATCAACTTTCCAAGTTGACGAGCTTTCAAAATGTTGTCGAGTAGATTCCTCGATAAATATCACTTGACGATTGTGTTTCAATCAGATTTATAAAACAATCACATGTAATCATACACATAATTGATCAACCAATTAATCAATCGCTGCTACGAAAGTTATATAATAATATATTACACCTACACGTATATATATATATAGGGTGTACTTATATTTGTAAAATTATAGCGTAGATTGAAAAAAAAAACAGAAAACAAAAACGATGAAAAAAAAAAATAATTAAATTGCTTACTCAGCTATCATCGCATTAGCATTTGTTCGTTTGTTTATTTATTTATTTATTTACTATCGGTAATATACCTCTTTTATTCCAATGTTTTGTATCGCCTTTTGAATAACGGTGGTCAGTGGTTTCGGTGTGGAAGTAGCCGTAGAAGATGATGTTGAATTGGTACCGATTCCAGCAGCAGCCTCCTGCTGGAGTTGCCTTTTGGTCATAACTGGTCTGACAATATTCCTTGCTTGTTGAGCGCGCGATTGAATTTTCAACGGCATATCCGATGTGTCCCCGTTACCTCGACGCGTGTCCGAGGCTGTACGATTCAATTTAACACCGGCCCTCTTCTTTGTCGTTATACCAGCATTTCCGGTAGAATTTCTCGTCGCTTCGCCACGTTGCAGGGGTGTCGACCTTCGTTTTATCATTTCATTCACATGTTCAGTCATTTATATTTGCTATACATATATTTATTATTATAATGTCTTTAAAAACTTATAATCCCCCCCCCCCCCCCCCTTTTTTTTTGCATTCCCAGTTTGTTTCTTACTCGTTATATTATAGGTGTATAAAAAAAATTCTTTCACTTCGTTCTCAGTTTCTTTTTATCGTTTTGTGTTTTTGACGATATTCATCAGAGATTTCTTTTTTCAATTTCTGTGTAAGTTTACAGAATAAATAAGAATAAATAAGAATAATGCGAGATCGTGTGTTAACGCAAATATGGAATAAATAAAGCCAGAGAGCGCAGATAAAGTAATAAAATTTGATAGAAAATAAAATTAAATAGACCCGAACGATGTACCGATAAACGGTAATTCAGACGCCTCATTAAAATTCAAAACACGTTATGAACAACTTGGGGCAGTTAAAAATTGGCGAGATTCAGAAACCGAGGTCTTAAAAATAATAATAATAATAATAATAATAATCATAAACAAAAAAAAAAAACAAAAAAAAAAAAACCATCGGAGAGCAAGGAAAATATTGAGCGAGAGATTTCACCTGCGAGAAGTTTAGCGATGCATGTCTATTGTTGGAGGTGCCGAGATCGAAAGAGAGAGAGAGAGAGAGAGAGAGAGAGAGAGTGAGAGAGTTACGAAATACGGGAAATCCTCTATATCCATATACACCTGTTATACGGTGAAAATCGTATGCATTGTACATTATACACGAGCGTGTATCAAGTCTATTGTACTGCGTAATTCTCACCTCATTTTTTCTTTTCTTTTCTTTTCTTTTTTTTTTTATACCCGGTACACGATCACGTTACGTAAATAACAACAACAACAACGACAACAATAATAATAGTAATAATAACAACGCTGCTAATAACAATAATGGAAAGTGTGACGCACCTTACTATTATACTCGTTTCTATAATAAGTGCAGAAATATTGTTATACCGATGTAACGAGTCAAATTTCTCACGTATGCAAGAAAAAGAAGAAAAAAAAAAAAAAAAAATGAAACAAAAAATTTTATCAACTTCAATTGAAAAAATCGATTCCGAGTTCAAGTATATTCGTAGTGAGTGTCTAACGTTCGAATGTCCTAACGCGCATGCGCTAAAATTCTGGAGCAAAAGCAGTTGTTTTATTAGGTTGACCAACCTTTATAAGTTCAGATGAAAGATTGCCGCGATGTACACGTAACCTAAAAAATTTTGAAATCAGTCGATGGTAGTTGTGCTCAACTTCGGTCATTCCCCGATTAATAATTTTTAGGAATAAAAAAAAAATTTGCCCATCTGCCCATTCGATCTTCAAAAACAATTTCAACAGCTAAAAATGTTTCGTCTATTATAAATACTGTCAAACGGCTGTAAAAAAAATTTTTAGGTTACGTAAATCGCGATGAACTGTCATCTGAACTTACGAATGTTGGTCAACCTGACAAAATACGACTGTTTTTGCTCTAGAATTTTAGCGCATGCGCGTTAGACTATTCAATTATTACCTACTCACTTTGTACAATACTCAATTATCTATATAAACTAAATTTCCCCGTGACGAATGACCGTTAAATGTTTACACTATTTGTGCGACGTAAAAGGAGAATTCGACCCTGCGTTATAAACGCGTGCACAACGCGTACACTTATGCAATTAAATGGCGAGAGTAATAGCTGGCATTGTGTACTTTCCGAGGGTAATAAAAAAAAATTGCGTGACAATTGATCGTTACTTTCGGCCGTTACACGATATACATATAGACACATGACGTTCTACTGATTCGCTAATTCTAATAATCCGCATTGCCGTAAAAAGTTTGAAAATTTTCCAAAGGTGTAAATTTACTTTTTCAAATAAATTTTATGAAAAACTTATTACATGCATCAGCTATGGTAAAATAATTGTACACATATGTATAATGTGTAAAATTTCTCTCAAATCTCACTTTTATTCTTCGACTGATTACGTGTGAAAAATTCATGAAAAATGATCGAAATTTCTTCAATGATTTCCACTGTCTAATATTTTTTGGATCATTTGATATTTCAATCACGATTTCAGCACGACACAGTTTGCATAAATTTTCTACAGCATATTTGTGTACATACAACACGATTTCGCAGAGTGTCTCAAATTCTATTCTTTTTCATTTCAATTATTACAAACGATAATCGAACACGATTGAACAAAAAATGGTAACAACGATTGTATACGACGATTGAGAAACAAAAGTGATGATAAAAAGAAATTCCCGGTTCATTTTATAACGATAAAAACCCCTCTCAAGTAAAAAGAGATGATCTCGAAGTAAGATATAAATCTGCATTATCACGTGTCTGCAAGTAAATTGTTACGACTAAAAATAAGTTTAAAACAATATTAATTTATTAATTACCCCTCAGCTTCGTCGTCGGTGTTATTGCGAAGTAAATCCTCGTGTTCCCTATACCGTAATTCGATTTCAGGAACGATTTTATCGCTACCAGTATTACCGACGGAGGAACGATCGCGTTGCAATTGAGAAGATATATCATCGGACGTGACGTCAGTAGCGGCGTCCTGTTTAAACCTAGCAGCAGCGGCAATGGTTCCTTGTTCTATGGCTTTGACTTGCCTCTCGAGTTGATCAAGCATGTCAATGCTGCTCTTGGAATCCGGCAAAACGTTTCCATCGCCACCAGCTGTATCGATAGATCGATGATCCTGATCATTGAGTATGAGATCTAGTTTCACGCCAGTTTTTCCGCTCTGATTTTCCCTCAATGAAGATCGTCGCCCGTTCGACGTTTGAAACTCACCACCGGTCGAAGAACTCGCATTACTCTTGCCGATTACCGACCGTTCAAATGACCGACCGAACTTCTTAGCCAAAACGTTCTCAAAGTCCTGAATATTCTGACTAACTATAGAGTTCTGCGTCCGTTCGTTAACGAATATCGGAACACCTCCGGCGCTTCCTCGCGATCTAAACGACGAGCCTCTGCTGCCGGTCATAACCGGCGACCCGCTCGCCGAATTAGAGTTCGAATTGACGTTCGAATTCCCGCCACCGACAGCGCTTCGTTTTTCCACCACCCTGAGACCCGCGTCGCCCTCGACGAGTTCCCACTGCTTAAGTCCTTCCGGCGTCGAGGGACTTCCCCTGGGACTGGGACTGCTGGTCCTCGAATCGGAACCAATAACGGGACTACGTCGCTGCTGGATCACTGTTCCATCCGGATTCAACGTCTTCCGGAAACTCGACGGTCTTATAGACTTCCTTCCCGGCTGATTTCGCGCCAGGATAGTTTCCCGCTCCTCCCGATCCGCCATGTTGATTATATAAAAGATAGCGAACGTCGAATTACTTTGGTCAGTCTTGTTCTTCTTTTTTTCCTTTTTCTTTTTCGTTCGCTTTGGAATCTAATCGTGATGGAAGTTTTACGATTTCGATTTTCTCATATTTCGTCGCTCAAATTTCCTTTCCTTTCACTATGAGATGTTATATCGTGATCATCGATGTATTATTTATAAATCGGCAGCTACTCTCCTCTGCACGGCTTTACACTTCGTTGTTTCCAAATTCCGGACGATCAGTACAGATTAACGATCTCACTCGGTACGCGTCTCTGTTTAGAAAATACATTTACATGGATTTCATAAGATTTATGATTATTGAATTATTAATTTTTTTTTTTTTTTTTTTTTTTCAACAAGTCGCATTTATCACATCACGTTGCACAACACGATTAGCGATCGGTGTAATTGATAATAATTACCCAGAGTTACTGTACCATGCAATGTAAAAATCGCGTACAATGGAAAAGGCTTAAAAAAACATGTTTTATTCTTCCCGAAACAAGAAATTTACTTTTCCGTCAAGATGTAGAACAGAAAAAAAAAAAAAAATAATAATAATAATAATAATTATACAAGAAAATCTGACAGTCGACGACGATTACTGCCAAGAAAAGAACAGTTTAAACGTTTCCAACACGACGAACAATGTAACTGATTTCCGGTGAAAGGATCTTTATAATACTATAAAAGAAGGGAGAAAAAAACGGAAAAAAAACTAAGAATACTTTTTTTTTTGCGAGACATCTTTCAATACAATATATAAAAAAAAAAAAAAAACGAAATTGTTTTTGGAATGAGTTCGAATCGTGAAAATATTTCTATGTAGTAATTTTTTTTAATGCATTTTCTTATTTCATTCCTCGATAGGAAGAAAACTACACTTGAAAATTTGAGGTGGGAAATTTTTCAGCCAACCATATCACCTCCGATGAGTTAAGAGTTCTGGATAATTATTAACGACACAACCGATAAATTAATATATTATAATCACCAATATTTCCGTAAGCGCGTCGCATTTATGTAAATAGGTGTATACATATATGTACATACATATATAGATACGTGGAAAACTTCACTGTTTCACCACCATAATACAAAACGATTTATATCCCATCTCCGGTAAGCTTATCATCTATTAACAATAACAATAATAATAAAGCATATAAACGACATATATATATATATAATAATAGATGATAACGTGAAAAGTATATGTATAGCACACAATTAGCGATATTATACGTATATGTATATAATATGAATTTAAAAAAATTTGTTGTTTATTTATGTGTGTGTGCGCGCGCGTTTTTTCCCTCAAGTTTTTTTTTTTTTTTTATACCGCGCTGCGTTTGCCGGTTCACTAATTTCCTAAAATTGCTGTGACATTAAAGACACATATTATATGTATACAGGACACCGTACATCGCGTGTATAACAATTTCGAAGTTACAGTCCTGCACGTATATATACATGTTCAACATGATAAATGCCTCATTTATCGTTCGCATATAATTTCTTCTATATTATCTGTAGACACGTCATAAGGCTCATGACCATGGCGACGACGACGACGACGATGATGATGATGAAAGTAGTATTTTTATTAATAATAATAACAACAACAACAGCACCAATGATTCGGATAAAAAAAATTAACAAACAAACGAACAATTATTTTCTGCAGTCTCAGAGATATAATGTATAATCATATGCGTTATACATATCGTGTATAATACAAACGTGTTTAGTTTATCAATATTATATTTTATAACGATACGTGTTTGGATCTGCATTGCACTGCGTGTAGGCGACGAAAACTGAATTGACGAGAGATCACCAGAGAGAGATAGAGAGAGAGAGAGAGATAGAAAGAGAGAAAAAAAATAATGAGACAAGATGAAACAATATATAGGGAAGCAGACGATTTTTACATAACTCCGCGTACACGCGAGTATACCTATGTACACCGCTACTCCTTCTTCCATCTGCCCATTGTCGCCCATCGTTTAATGGATATAATTCGATATTAATATGCACGATATCCAGGGATAGAGAGATAGAGAAATAGTGAGAGAGAGAGAGAGAGAGAGAGATACACAGACGCAAATAAATGCAGACTCACAAACACTGCGTCAGTCGAACAGGACACGTTGACGAAGTAAATCGTGGTTAAAAATTAAACGTGACAAGAGAGTTACAGAGAGAGAGGCTGCTGCCTAGTTGCGAGAGCGTTTGTCCGACAAGTAGCAAGCAAACCTGTCAACCGTGGGCCTGCGGCGATGGCGGGATTCAGTATAGGAGAGGAGAGGAGAGGAAAGGAGAGGAGCTCGGTGTGTCAGTAAAGCCTCCGCAAGTCCATACCTGCAAAGTGGGATGTACATTATAATATAGAGATAGAGACAGAGCAGGTAGGCAGGGAGGCTAATAGTTCACTAGGTACTGGTACTGGTATGAGTGCGTTGCAGGTACCGGAGGGGGGATAAAAAGCGTAGCAGCGTCAGCACGAGGGGCCGTTTCGGTCGGCCGCACGTTGCGAGTTGAGTTGCGTTGAGTTGAGTTGAGTTGCGTTGCGTTGCATTGCGTTCACAAATCCAAGTATCTACGAGTTTTGCACCTCGTGCACACTATATACGTAGGGAGTATCGGGCGTGCACGCCTTGCATGTGCATACGAGACTACGAGTGTCTGATATAAGATTGAAGACATAAGACGATGATAGGATAAAAACTGGAGGTAAATTAAATTAAACGAACTTAACTAATGAATTTCAAAACTATATTTTCCTCCCGCCATAGTTTTATCGACGACTTTATTGCCAACGGGTTTCTACAGTTGAATCGAGAGTCTCAGACAAGCGAAGATCGAGAGTGCGCATGCGCCAAGTTTTTCATTTGTTTGAACAGGTTAGCCAACCCTGTTCGACTAGAGTAAAGAACTGTCAAAATAAGCGTTTCGAGGTTATGTTATACTGGCCCGAATATACAAAGGCGTAAAGTTTCGACAATCTCAATGGTTAACGCGATATAATAACCTCGAAACGCCTTGAGAAATATCGATAGCTATAAACTGGTCTAACCGGAAACTGAGTCACCGAGTAACTGAGTTTGCTGATAAAAAGACGAAAAATCTCGGTCACGAAATAGCGATTGAATTTACCAATGAAATTATCTCACGCTAACCCACGAATAGTCGTTAATTTTTACGCTGTTCATGACTTTTCAGCAGATAAGAGACCCGCAGCAGCAGCAGCAGCAGCATGAATGGTATGTCATAAGTGTACATACATACATACGTAAGGAAAACAAAGGACGAAGAACAACAAGAACACGGGATGAATAATTGAAGATAAAAGAAGGAAGGAATGAAAAAATTAAACAACACAAAGAAAACAAATCGAAGCTCTGTACAAGCTTAGCACCGCGCTTATCTCGTACGGCAACAGCTATCTCTCGTCTGACGCATATATATCTAATATAAGTTGGTACTTAATGCCGCGTGCATGTGGACTCTTTGCAAACCGGCCTGTTGTTATTATACCTGCTGAAGCAGCAGCGTATATTAAGAATTTATCGGGATGTTTCGAAATTTGATTAGTGAAATTTTCGTTTTTGTTCTTTTTTTCTATTTCTTTTTCTTACAATTTCCTTCAATATTAAAATTAGTTATCTCCACCGGCAGATATTGTGCCATTGAAGAAAAAGAAAAAAACACACCACCGCGCGGATTAATGTATATTTGAATTGGAATAGTTCGGGGGAGAAAAAAAAAAACTAAATTCATGAAAAAATTTGAAAGTTTTTCCCAGCCGATCGCTGCAACATACGGAATACCGATGTTCACGATTTGTGATAGAAATTTTTTCCTTTCATCTTCAAACGATCATAATAATTACAGTAATGATTATATATATACATATTTCGGCTATTTGTCGCCTCGTTTTATACCCAACCGATAAACCTAGAGTGACGAAAGCGTTATATTCCACATCAACGATGTTACAGACACGGCACACAAGGCTCGCTTATCGAGAATAATTGATCCCGATAAGCGATAAGAGGCTAGTTATCGCGGCTCGGTTTACCAGGCTGAGTCTGTTCATCGACCAGGACGTACACCCTCGATGAAAAAAAGAACAATCCTTCGAACATCAATTTTGAATGTATAAAAAGGAGAATAAGAAACAACAAAGTATGAGCCGATAAATCGACGAACGCTGAGGTATGTGAGATGCGTTGTAATAATAAATGAACCAACCGAGCAGCGTAAGCACACGATAAAAACTATGAAAAAAATAAAAATAAAATTAATAACACCGTACAAAACGATTGGGTCAAGGTGTGTTTTTCTTTTCCTTTCTTTTCACCTAACTTCACACTTTCTTTCCTTCGTAAAACTGTAGTTTAAAAAACAATACATTTCAGTCCACACGATTCACAATCACTGTAATTTATCAACACAAACTTCATCATCATCATCATCATCATTATCATAATCATCATCGTTGTCACGATGAATAGTAATGACAGTTCTTATTAAATTTCCGATTACGTTCAAAGTATCGACCGTGATATTTAACACATAAATTCACTGTGGCGACAAAAACTCTTCAAAAGCGAATGCAGCGCTATCCGTTATTCGCCGCAGCCCCTCTCACGCCTTCGTTCCTGATGTGTAACAACTATGATAACAACGATATCAGATCGGTGACTATAATCTCGTTGTATCTCAACACTCGACGTTATCGAAGAGAACCACCATACCCACTGGATGCCATATAAACTCGTACATACATTCGTATCGTCGAAAACGGTTCGAAACCGTAAAACAAAAAAAATCGTTCCTTCCAATAAAGAATTTCCGTGGGCTGTTGAAGTCGCGGATTCAAAAAATATATATATAGACAGACGGATAGGTAAAAAACAAAAAAAAACAAAAAAAAAAAAGGAAGAAAGGAGGGGGGACTCGCTCTCTCGACCGGCAATTATTAAGTAGTCTATATATATAAGCAAGATTTGGAGCAGCGTTGATCGCGAGGCCGAGGTGAAACTGTACGAAACCTGCGCTATATACGGCTGTATTCTGTTACACGATGGAGTTGCGGTTACGGCGGTTAAGCAGAGAGAACCGGGAACCGGGAACCGAGAATGGAGAAGCGAGAGAGCGAGGCGAACGGCGTAGACGAAGTCGGCTGACTCACTGTTTCCGTACTGCTGGTGCTGAAGCGCTTCACCACCGTATCGCCTCTACTCCTCGACGAAGCGACGCTGCCGGGGCTTCTACGCGAGAGTGTGTGAGTTGTATAGATGTATAGATGTATGTATGTATGTATGTATGTATGTATGTATGTATGTACATGCAGACTTACTGTAAATGTGTATTACAGCTCCAAAGTACGCTCTTTGATACCGTTTCTTTGACTCACAATCAGTCTCCGGCGCTGCTCCAGGGACGTAACTCGTCGTCCTGAACAACGTGTTCAACATTATTTCTTACAAATGATAAAATATTTTGAACGTCGCACAGGTTTCCCAGCGGTATTCCAAAATCTCACGATAACAACGAGATATTTAAAAATAACGATCAACGATTTACGAATCAACGATATCGGAGAATAGACTTAAATTTTCTTATATACATTTTACTGTGTATAATATATATACCTACTTACTCCGTCGATATACAATGCACGGAGTATAAATTTTATCGCTAATTGTAAGCGTTGGAACGGATAAAGTGCAGATATATTCTAGAGTATCGCGAAAAAAAGAAGAAACTCGACTTAGTTTCCTCGTTTCATATCAAGTGTATATTGCACTTAATTTACGTTTGATATTATATTATATACTAAAATACAATGCAACACGATATTATACTTATACAGTAAAATATGTATAACCGAAAACCTCTGAGGGCGCATAAATTTATATTAGTACAAGTCATTCGGAATTTGAATTCGTCTAATTCGTCTTCTAGTGCATCGAGTAACCATCCAACGTATTTTTCAGTACGAATATCATACGAATATGTGGAAATATAGATTAAACAACTTTACAACTTTCCAGTACAAATATTCAAGTAAATGATTCCCCTCAAGATTACTACGAATTTCCTTTATTTATACTGTTTCCGGTGCTCGATTTTAATTCTAAGAATCAGCGGATTTATATTCGCTTGCTGATTTTTTTTTTCTTATTTTTTTTACCCCCCCCCGCCGATATTGTAATATGTATACAAATATTTCCATAGCTTCGCTAAACGTCAAAGCTTTTTCTCACGGGTTATTAAAAAACGTGCCCCCCCCCCTCCCCCCCCCCCGTTCGCCGGATCGAAACGTCACGGAGAATTAACGCAGGAGTTTGTTTTTCATTGTGTTGTCCTTCTAATTTAAACTTGGCCATTCGTTACTACACCACCATTCGTGTTTGATACTTCGTTTTTTATTCACCCGATCTTCATCTTTGCCTTTCCTTTTTCCTCGGATATAACGGTTTAGAACCGTATATAGGCATACTGCTGTATAATGGATTCCGTTCTAAGGCTCATCAATTCAATTTTCGTTTTTTTCCCCTTCATTTGAAAGAAAGAAGAAGAAAAAAGAAAAAGAAAAAAATTTCTTCATTTTTTTTTTTTTTTGTCTACAAGAAATTACATAATTTATACTCTACGTGCGTGCGTGTAATACAAGTCCGATTTTACAATATTCAAGAATTTTAAATAATTATACGATTTACCGTTGGCTTTTTTCAGGATACATGAATATAATATAAACGCACCTGATCGAGTACTATTTTATGCTTTAACGATGATATATTCGATTCATCAATTCACGTGTACCACGTGCATTATCGTACGCAGATACAATATACACACACACACACACACATATATAATACATACATATACGTACACCTACACGGATACGTCAGAAAATAAAAATTGACGCATATTCATTTCGGTATTACCGTTAACCACTAAACTGTTAATCACAATTCACGAATAGATGCAGCACGAACGTCACTATAATCACGACTATCTCAACTATACAAAACCATTAAACACACCAGAACGCAATATCTCTCACATATATATATATATTCATAATTTCCTTATCGTTTAAACACGCGTGTTTTACAATGAGTTTATCGTAAAATACGTATTCACGTACGTATATTCCCGATTTACCGGCAATTTGAGTCACGTAAAATTACGGCTAAAGCACGGTAATATTAATATTACAGCCGCGGTACCGGCTGTAGGCGCGGCATGCTTCAGACTGTTTCTCCCCCTGAATCGCCTAGAAAGTATACGAAGTATAAGCCGCTGGTTACTGCTGCTGCTGTTGCTGGTGGCAGCAGGAGGCGAACAACGAGCCTCGCGACGACCGCCCACGTTTACGAACTGAGTGAGCTGCATGGATTCGACGTTGTAAGTATCCGATACGGATCTCTGACCATCGTTCATGACGGATTTAGGATAAGGGTACCACTTGTACCGTGGTGCCGAAAAATTTAGGATCCCAGTGCCGTCTGTGCCCGTGAATTCGCACTCTTTGATCCTTTTGATTCACAGAAGCCGATGTAACGCCGCTCTTTTTTTTTATTTTTTATTTTTTATTTTTTATTTTCCTTTTTTGTTTTTTGTTATAAGTATCAAAATTTTGTATACATTTGAAAAAACGAAAAGAAGAAGAAAGGAAGTTTAAACCATCGCCAAGAGCACCTGTCAGTGCTGTGCAATTAATTCTATGCGTTTTATGGTGGTCCCTGAGAAGTGGCATAAAAATTTCATAACTTTTTGACCATTTATTTTGTAATTGACGGATTTCTGTCGAGTCTTTCGCGTTTTGTTGTTTTTTTTGGTAGCTGATATGTTACGGGATATAGAAAATGTATCTATGAGAAGATAAATATATGTTGTTATTGTTTTGTAAGCAAATAATTACAAAGAAAAAGTGATTTTTTTCGGAGAAATTTTTTCATTGTTGACGAGACTTTTCAACAACTTTTTTTCTCAAAAATCAGTACCATGTGGTTTTTGGGAGTGTTGATAACGAATCTGACATTAGATTTTCAGAATTCCTAATCCAAGATAGCGGATTCAATATGTCGGTCATATTGAATCCGCCATCTTGAATGGAGAATTTTGAAAATCTAACGTCAGATTCGTCATCAGCGCCCTAAAAAACCCCTGTATACGAATTTTCACGGAAATATCTCAAATATAAAAATTCATACTTCAAAGGGTTAATCGATTAATCGAGTATTTAGATTAACCTATGATTTCGATTAATCGTTTATCCAATTAATCGATTATTCGACGGTTACGATTAACCACTGTTAAGATTAATCGATCAATCGAACCTGCCTGTCAACAATCCTCCAATCGGTATATATAAATCGAAATCATCGATTAATCGATTAATCGAAAAAAACGATTTATCGCATAGCGCCGCCGATTAATCGATTAATCGCACAACACTAATACCTGCGAAAACCCGAGTGCAAGGAGACATTATCATCCAAAATGACCATAGACTGCAACAACACAAATCAACTTTGGTTCGGGCTAGTCGGATAATATCCAAAGTGTCGTTATAAAAATGAAAGTTTTTCTTCAAGCAGAACGTCATCCACAAGCAGTCGTCGACTTACCTACTACGTGCACTGCACACCATCGCTTGACAGGTGTGGGTGGTTGGCTATAAGTGATTTTGAAAGAACTCTCGTGGACACGGTTGACTAGTAAACCGATCGGGATATTCAAGGTCTGAGCGCGAAATATCCCTGCACTACAGAGTATATAATATACATACTTCGTGGACAGTGGATAGTATAATAATAATAATAATAATAATAATAATAATAATAATAATAACCAGCTGTATAATAAGCCCGAGTGTTTCGTTGATGGATCACGCTTCGACGGAATCGGTTCTCGAGTTGCCCGCATCGTGTCAACCAACGTTCGATAGTCAGCAGCTTACCGGGTTTCATCGGTTGCTATTGACTTATCCTTGGTAATCAATGAGACGAAAATGGTGGGATTTTTTTCGACGAAAGTATGTATATAAAATAAAATAGTGACGTTTATAGACGGGACTAAAAGTTGCGATGAAACTCCCTGCGTAAGAGAAGATCGTATTGTGAACGAAAATGGATGCGTGCTGCGTGGTTAAACAATATGGCGGCGAGAAACGGGCTAACAGTAAATTGTATTTGGTCAATAACGCGAATACGAAAGTACAGAAAACTTAGTGCAAGCATTGAAGCTTTAATTATGTGACAAGGAGTCGATATATCGGAAAAAAACACGACAAAAGAAGTCTTTCAAAACTAAATACGGTTCACTTATTGTTAGAGTAAAGCGTTATTTTACCCAACAGATGTCGCAGCAACATACTTATTTTCGTTTCGAATTGTCTTTCAGATCAAACGGCGTCCGTTTAACGAACACGAGTTCGAGCAGCAGCGATATAATGAAAATCGACGCCTCTGTACAAAAATGGCAACGATTTGTATGTTAGACGACTTGTGGACGGACAAAAAGCGTGACGTCATTTTCACTGGCATAAAAGGTTCGAAAAGTTTGACAATCGAGTCAACAACTGTCTGCATACTTGCAGTCGTATTACGACCTGTCTACATTTCATAACCAACTTGAATCGTATCTGAATTCAAAGAATATTAAGAAATAGAAGAAAAAAAAAAGAAAACAATAATATGAATAAAAGATGCGGAAAAAATTTATCTCGAATATAAAGATTTCATCTGAAATCCGGAGCTAGAACGAAGGTCGGATAAGTAATATGTTGTTTTGAAAGAAATCAGTTGATCTTAATGAGAATACAATGACCGGACGGAGTAGTTTGAAATCGATTTCGTCTAATCGATCAGTGATCACGTCGATTGTTCACCAACTGTGCCTCGCAGCAAAAAGAAAAAAAAAAAAAAAAAAAAACGATAGAGAAGAAAACTGTTTTGCCGATTTGTTATCTGTCGATAAAATCGAATGATAATATCGCAGAAATTTAATTACGATCTCTCTCAAGGTAAAAAAAAAACTGCAAAACATTGATTTTTGTATTTCTATACAAACGAAAATGAAAATCCAATTAATATCAAACGAGTGGTTGCTATATGTATAGGGCATTCCATGCCAACTCGACCTGGTCTGACCCTCGACCTCTCGGATTTGGCTCGAGATTTTTTTCATGATTGTTTCGACTCTCGAAGATGCTCTGTATTTGTTTTTTTTTTTTTTTTTTTCCTCTTCACTTTTCCGAATTAATTTAAATTATCTAAAATTTCTAAAAAAAACGAACTTACAATCTACGAACACAGTTTAAAAATCTGAAATAATTATACACCCCGTACGATATACGGTTAAATCAAAAAGACGTTCTCTCTCTACGCGATTGCGGTAATAAAAACATAGAAATTAACCTGCCTTGGAAGAAGAATTTAAAAATTCCTCGACATGTTACGCCTATTCACAACGCAACCAGTTAATTGTAAGACATAAATATAGCGTATAAATGTGTAATACCTTGAAACGTTAAATACCAACCTAACCGCCGTACACAACACGCACACATTCACTCGTATTGCAGATACCGAATGTGATTATGATCTCGTATCATCAGCTCTCGTCGTGAAAGATTACGACAAGGTGGATCAGTAGTTTTAACAAACGGTTGACAGATGGCGACGACAGTCTAATTAAATTCCTTATCAAGCAAATACGCACGCACGCACCCATGTGTACGACATGCGTTTTATATTTATTTTTATATATATATATATGTATACACCCCCCCCCCTCCGCCCTGTGTTTCTGTATTTATTACAACTTACGCGCTATATATATGTCACCTGATTTAATACGATTACTAAAAAAGAAAGAAGAAATAATAGAATAGGAAACAAACAATGGTTAAGAGATCAGTTCGCTAACTTGGAAATATTCCGTTATATATAATAGACACACACACACACATACGCACACGCATCTATATAGCAATTGTATCGTAACGCAATTGCGGGTTGATTAGAAACATTATCGATATAGCGTAAAATAACCTGAGATATTGACAATGTTTGTAAACGTCAGTTATGAGGAATAAATAGTGAAAACAAGAGGGAAAACTAAAAAATTACGACTCTTATTTCGATACGCAGAGATTCGATAACAACGGTCGGTAATGTAGAATTCTTTTTTTTTTTCTTCTTCTTCTTCTATTGAATTTTATCAATTTCTCATCCCTAAAAAAACACGAAAACTGTATAATTACATATATTATAATATTATCGAGTTATGAATTATAAAAAATTTTTAACACGCCCGTTTCTTTTTGCAGTAGGTATAAGTTTTCTCTTATCATTTCAATCCGACCTTGAATTTTGTATGATACTCAACTTTTCAATTTCATTATTTGAATTTTCTCTCAAGCACTTTTAGTTTTTTTGGAGTGAAAAACCGCAGCTGCAGCAGCATCATCATCATCATTCACCGACACATATTGACACTGACGGCATGCCGTTTACAAAGAGAACAAAGAGAGAGGAAAATAGGCTGACCCCCCCCCCCCCCCCCCCCCCCCCCCCACGTGGGACAACGATAATTTGTTTTTCCTTAAATACGTGTTGTTGAATTGTATATACAATATTAAATATACATCCATACATGAGTACACATTAAAATGTGCGTGTGTATAAATGAATAAATAAATAAATAAATATAATAATATATAAAAATATCAATCAATTATATGTACACGTATAATAATCATGTGAATGAATAAGGAAAAAAGAATAATTAAACGTAAACAATTGTAATTAAAAGAGTGATCCAGACGACGGAACGAATGCGTATTACGTATTGTTATAGTGGAGAAAAGTAGGTGATAGATTAAATAAATTGCAATAAGACAAGCAATATAGGAAGAAAAAAAAACGGGAAAAGAAAATAAAAAAAATAAAAATAAAAAACTGAAATGAAAGTTTTATAGGTGAGTATAGGACGAAGAGAGAGTGAATGAATGCCTGAAAGAGGTTCGTTCAGTTTTCTCTTCTAAATGATGTGTTTCTATTTTGTTCAATTTTCACGAATTTTTTTTTTTCTTTAATCATCATCATCATCATCAACGTTATCGTCATCATCATCACCGTAATCACCGTAATAAAGCACGTGTGTGGCTAGACTCTTAGCGAGTTTATTACAACGAGTTAATGATTTATAGCAGGTGTAGCAAGTGTACGTACCTAGACAATAAATCTAGTACTAATAGAATTATTAATGTTCATAAGATAATATAACTTATTTACCTAAAATAATGATTCTCATTTCTACGACTTTCGATACAACAACACACCTAACTAAACCTCGTGAAAATTCTCTGCAAATTTTGCGAAAAGTATAACGAATCATACATTAATAAACGTAAGAATTGTCAATCGTCTTTGTTGAGTTTCTTTATACCATTTTTTTTTTTTTTTTTTACACTTATCGCGATACGACAGTTCAAAATAAACGCGGCGGCAAGTGATTGAAGAAGGCATTGAGAATAAAAAAAAAAAAAATTTTTTTTTTTGTTTTTTAATCTAAGAAAGATAAGAATGAACGGACGAAGAAAAGAAATTAAGTAAATATAGGTAACGCGGTTAAATTCGTTTTCATCTTGCGTGTGTATGAAGTATCTCTGTGTTTGCATCTGTGTCTTATATTGTCAGCACTTGTTTTTCAATTTTATTCGTCTGAAATTCCAACAACTATTCTCTTCTCGCATGTTTTAATCCGTCATACATATGATGCATGATGAATTTGTACAGTATATACCATAATTTTTGTATTTTCACGAAGACGATAAGAAAAAAAAAAAAAAAAAAGACATTTTTTCTGCAATTCTCCCAACTCCTAAACGGTAACCTGATTTTTTTTGATTTTTTTTTTCTTTACAATAATCTGGTTAATTATTTATGAATATTGATTAGATTTTGAAAACAATCTTTTTTGATATACTCAAAAATTCTTTGAAAATCGTATTTTCATTTCCAAAAATTTTTTTTTTTCATCTTTCGGCCGAAATTTCATCCGCACGCGCGCTACGATCCGAGAACAACTGTTTGTCAATGCTACCAACTGTACGATCTAACCTCGAAAATTATCACACTTGTGCACATTGGCAGTTGTGCCCGATTCGTGAGAGTAAAAATTTTTCAATCTATAAACAGTCGGTCTTCGTAACGAACAGGTGTGCTTATTAAATTTTAGCAGACGACGCTCCATGCAGCCGTTACGAATTCACTCTGTATACACGCACACACTGTACTAGAAGTGGTTCAAAAAATAAAAAATAAAAATTCCATAGTGATGCAATAATTGTTTTGAAATGCTGCAGACTGAGCGTAAACAGAGAGATAAAAGAGAAGAAAAAGATGAGGGCAAAAGATCGGATCAGTTTGATTTGCTTACAATTAACAATAAGAGAAAGTCTACGTCGTTACGTGAATCGAAAGAGAGTCAAACCTGCATAAATCTGGGTGAAAGAAAAAAAAAAAAAAAAAAAGAAAGAAAATCTCAATCTTATCGTTTACAACAATGATCAAGACTGCAAAATAACATTGAATTTTGTTTCCGTTTGTAAATAAATAATTATTGTTCAGCGATTAACATCATAATTATTAGAATCGAAAGGTAAAACGTCGGAAATAAAAAAAAAAAGAAAAAAAAAAAAATAGAAAAGAAGATAAATTAGAATTCTACTTTTATCCTTCGAATTCTCTTGCACATTTCCCCCAGATCCCTCGCGTTTTACTATGAGCTTGACAACAAGTTGAAGAGTAAACAACGTGTTATACCGTGTGTCCACAAAGAAAGTGCGCAGCTTACGTCAAATCGTTCAAATTTTATTGGCCAACAGTTACCCCGCCTGATTGAACAGCCGACGAAATACCAATCTCAACTGTCAGAAAATATCCCTAGGAGCCCACGGCTAACGATGGGTTCCTAGGGACATTTTCTGATAGCTAACAGTGAGTGCCTAGGGACTTTTTCTGACAGCTCATGGTGGACTCCTAGGGACATTTTCTGACAAGTAATGGTGGGCTCCTAGGGACATTTTATGACAGCTAAAGGTAGATTCCTAGGGACATTTTCTGACAAGTAATGGTGGGCTCCTAGGGACATTTTATGATAGCTAAGGGTAGATTCCTAGGGACATTTTCTGACAAGTAATGGTGGGCTCCTAGGGACATTTTATGACAGCTAAAGGTAGATTCCTAGGGACATTTTCTGACAAGTAATGGTGGGCTCCTAGGGACATTTTCTGACAATCGCGATTAGTATTGCATCGGCTGCTCAATCAGGCGGTAACGGTCGGTCAAATAAAATTCGAACGACTTGACGCAGGGCGCATGAAATGCGCACTTTCCTGATGGACACACGGTATATACCAAGCTATCAAAACCGCACGTGCGTTAAGAGACATGCCTTACAAATCTCTCCGTAACGAAAACCGTGTATGTATATAAGTATCCAAATATTATACTGATATAAGGTGTGTACCAGCAGATAATACAGGCGCCTGCCAGACTCTGCAGCCCAAGCCCAAAGTCAAGAATCTCTTCTTTTCTCTGCACGTTTATTTCTGCTCATAGATATATGCTTACACATATACACCTACGCACACATATGCCTGTATTTGCGAAACGCTTTCTGCGGAATTACGAACGCGGAAAATATACAAACTTCGATCAGATAAAGACGCGTCGAGATTGCGGTTGTATAGTTTCTTTCACATTTCAAACTTCAGACTCGCGTATAATTCATTTAAACATACAGATATGTATGTACGTACGTGTATAGATCATACGTAAATAAATCCGTACATGTAAAATATATAGCTGTTTAAAGTTTATAATATTAATTTATAAACAGCAAATGGGTATTAACAAGACGAAATTTTAACCACTGAAAGTTTACGAAATGGAAAATAAAGAAAAAAGATAGAAAGAAACACGCAAATATTCTTGTTTCATTGTCAGTACAGTCATTCGTTTTGATTTTTTTTTTAATTTTATGGTCAAATGTATATGCTGATTTCTATGTGAACCCAAGCATCGTCTGATTCTCATAATAACTGATTTTGTACAAAAAATTTTCTCCAATTGTCACAACTTTGAAACAGTATATTTTAAATTTCACAAAAAATTTTCAAAAACCGAACTTTATGTTAAAAATACTTCAAGACCGGGTCCAATTTTTGTCTCTCTCTTTCTCTCTTAATATTCGAACGAACGTGGGATTATTTATTTATTTGTTCTTTCCACAACTATTTTTCCAACAACACGCGATAATAATCATCGAATAATTAACGAAAAATTTTTCAAGTTTCCGATGGAAAATTTACTGCTGCTAATCTACTTTTTCATTGTTATTATTTCTTCCGTTCATACGTTTTGCAAATTCTTTGGAATTCTTCGTTATGAATCTTTACAGTCACTATGGAATTTAAAGTTTTATTAAAGTTTTTATACATATACATATATATATATATATAATATATATGTATAAAACCGTGATACAAAAATAATTATGATCGTCGCGCCGCTGATCGCTATCATCGATCGATCATTATAATTTTACCCAGAGTTCCTCGCGATAAAATAACGTTATTTTCCAATTCTTTTATAATAACTAACTTCCTCTTCGATCGTGTGATTTACCATCACATTTCTGTTGATTTTTAATTATCCAATACTATACTGATTAATTATTCTTCTAATCATATCAACAATCATCATATATACATTTTCATCCACTTAACGTTATTATATATATATATACACACACACACACACACACAACATCGTATAAAGTTTTAAATTTTCATTTTACACATTCAACGATTCTACAGAATAATTCTCATCATTTCTTGAATGTGAGAAATAAATTCAGATCTAATCGCATAATGCAAAAACGACTTTGGTAAAAATGATGCATAGTTGGTTATTGTTCATGTTTTTTTTTTTTCTTTCTTTCTTTCTTTCTCTTTTGCTTTTGTTTTTCAAATATTTTATACACCCATCTACAAACTACACGTTTCGCGCTGCGTGGCCGATGACGTCATAACGATGACGACATAATTTGACGCGCGGATTCTTTTGGTAAATTCCGTTCTGACCTCCAGTATTGTAACGAATGTGTGTGTGCGTGTGTGTGTGTGTTTCGAATGATAAGAGAATGTTTCCAATTCAGCAGTCAAGTTCCGTCCGATATATTATATAGATATCACTCATCGTAACTTGGATTACACTATTTTTACAACAAAAGAAAAAACGGACCTTGGAAAATAAAATACATATACGTTCGATCGATAATAAACTAACTGACTTAATTGCCGCGACGGATTTTATTGTCTATGCTTCTTATCATTTTCTTCAATTTTTTTTTTTTTTTTTTTAAACCTTTTGCCTACTCCTGTGACTATAAAAGATACAATTATTATTCTTCATCGATCGATCAGATGAATAAGATTATTCAGGAACAAAGGTAAACGCGTTGGAAACCTAAATGTGGTTGGATAAGTGTTGAAAAAAGAAAAAGACGAAAAAAAAAAAAAAAAAAATGACGCAAGTATCAGAGAAAAAAAGATTCTTAATATTTCGAAATTTTTCATAATCTAGTCTTTCCTCTATTTTTAGCATCTGTCTTATTTTAATGAAGATAAAACAGAGATGATGATGATAACGATAATAATAACAACAATAACAACAACAACAACAGTTTATCCCATATATTAATGAAAAAGGAAAATTGAAAGAAAGCTAAAAAAAAAAAAAAAAAAAAAGAAAAACCCTCGTTGTTAGTGGGAAAGAAAAGCAACAGAAAAGATGATTGTTATGCATGTATACATATATGTATAGCTTTGTATATACATATATATGAATATAACGTGAGTGCCTAATAGAGTTATAAAGAGCGTTACGATTGTCCCGCGTCCTCTCATTTATATGATCGGTTTGCCCGCCTCATATTATTCGTAGTCGGATTACATCCGCCTATAATAATAATAATCTACACACACACGCACACACACACATATATATATATACAGGGTGAGCCAGTACCCGCGAACCACTAGGCACTGACGGATTCTTTGCAAAAAAATAAGACTGAAATTACTCTTGACAATTTTTTTTTAAAGCAACGGTTTTTGAGTTAGAGCCCTTTGAAGTTCACCAATCACGGCGCGGATGGGACTGAGCGCGTGAGCCAAGCGCGAGGCTAGTGTAGCTGATTGTGAGCCCCGTGCAGCGTAAGCTAGCCTCGCGCTAGGCTCGTGCGCTCGGCTCTATTTGCCAGCCCTCATTGGTGGACTTCAAAGGGGTCTAACTCGAAAACCGTTGCTTTAAAAAAAAAATTGTCAAGAGTAATTTTAGTCTTATTTCTTTACAAAGAATCCGTCACGAGATATTATCTTGAAAGTTCGTAGTCAGTCAACGCCAATTGAGCACTATCCAAAATTTTCATTCACTTTTTAATTTTAAACTGTGAAAGGCCGTAAAATGATTGAATCGACGAACAATGACGATTGTATGTGTGTTTTTTTTTTTTTTTTTCCAATTAAAAAAGGGGATAGCTGGCCAGCCTGCGAGAAATACATGAAAATCTTGCGACGGTATCAAGAAAAAGACAGCAATGCTTCGAGACGAGGTAAAAAAAAAAAAAACAATCGTCACTGTAAATCGAATAAAACACAATCAATTTATTGTACAGATGACGATTAAAAGTTATTTGCGATAAAATTCAAGAATTTATATGTTAACATGTATAAAAAACAACCAATGAAAAATAAAAAAAGAAGAAGAGGAAAAAAAAACCGTGAATCGCAGGGCGATTTATTCTCACTATAGACATAATAATCGTGTATTACATATGTATATCTATATGTATATCTAATACACTATATGAAATTGGAAGCGATGTAAAGATTGTTTGTGATCTCCTTGTCGATTTGTATGCGGTATTTGACTCTTTCGATCGCACGAGGAGGACAATTCAAGTCCCGATACGTATAAGCCAGTCAACCAACCAACCAACCAACCAACCAAATTGTCCGAATGTTGTACATGCGGTCTAATAATAGACTTGAATCAAATGTAAGTTATTTGAGAGGGTGACGATTGAATGAACGTGAATGACGATCTGTTTATACAGTCACTGGAGTATATCGGTTGTTGTCTCTGTAATGTATACATATATACCTAGATGGTTAGAAAGAAGAAAAGAAAGAAAGAAAGAAAGAAAAAGTCCCAGCATCAGGTTTTTTGGTTTGATTGAAAAAAATTATTTTTTTCGTAATGTATTACTAGGTGAAAAAGAAAGTATAAAGTAGAAATTGAATTTTGATACGACAATTTAAGGTGCTTATAAAGACGCGTTGTACACCTCGAAAACGCGGGGATGCAAAACTCCTATACCGCTCGAACGATCAGAGTGAAACTTGGCCAATTAATGCCTTACTTTGGCAAAAGGTGGAGCCGTCTTTTGAATTTTTCAAAATTCGGAAAAAAATTTTACAGATTGGTTACCACCCACAGAAATTGGCCAAATTTTCACAGTTGCACTGAATGGATCGAACTATCCGGTATGATGCCACTCGGCGGTGATGAAACAAACATTTTGAGCCCAGTCCCATGAGATTTGATGGTGAAATGACGAAATGGCAATTGATCTGGTTTTCGATTACGAACAACACCGAAATCTCATTTTGGCGACATTTGTTACCGACCTTTTACGCATGTCGGTAATTTTTTTTTTACCGACATTACACACATGCATTACCGGCGTAACAACAAAAATTAAAATATTCTTGCAGGTATATACGAATAAATTCACAACAACATTACCTAAATACTGCAATAATCGCATAATTTTGTTCGCTTTTCATTTTTTCATTTTTCGTATTCCCCCCTATCAAGAATTTCGGTTTCGAATTAAAGAGAACGAGGTCCGGACATCGATAAATATATTTACACATTTTCGCAATTTTTCATCAACTAATCATTATTTCACCATGCTTACAATGAGATTGTTGCGGCAATCATCTTGCGCAGCTCATTGTCAGTTTAATAAACACTGATTCCCTCATCAATCGACAACGACGACCAAGACTTTTAGAATTGACCTCTTGATACAGAAATAAATTCTCCGATTTATCTATTGCAATGCGTGCCCGGGATCACGATATTATTATTATTGTTCTTATTGTTGCTATCATTATTTATACTTACAATCAATAACGTTCGCATTCTGTGCCGTCAATAATTGTTTTTATGTATAATATATTGTGAAATTCAGATTATAGAACCACGCGTTAAATTTTATACAATTAATACGATTAATTTTTTTTTTCTTTTTTTTTTTTTTTTTTCTTTCCTTTAGTTTACTCACACACACGTATTACACACAACACGCCGATTGTAAGGAACAATGAATTTTATCGACAAACTTGTACTCAATCCGATATAAAATTTGACACACGTGTATGAAAAATAATCGCGTAAGAAAACAAACATAATTCAGGCATAAATCTAACATATTGTTGCATGATTATGATATAAATCAAAGAGTGTCGTTCGATGTTAATTTATTTTTAAACGCAAAGATTGTGTTTGTGTATGTATCCACATACACACACACATATATATATATATGCACACACAAAAACGATGCAACTTGCGTCAAAGCGTCTCGAAAGCGAAAAAGAAAAAGAAACAGATAATTCGATTCCTCTCTTATCACAATGAATAATTACATGTGTATAATATAAAAATCATTTCGCAACGTCATTTGCATCTAAAAATTTTACTCGTCATTTCTCCTCCTCAATATATTATGACTCTATCGGTAAGTTTTTGAAAAAGGGGATAAACAAAAAAAAGAAAAGGCAAAGGCGGCGGCAACAGCAACAACAACAACAACAACAACACACTTTTGACACTGTCGTTCGCTAAATTTTTTAGGACCCCTTTCACACGGGACACAATTTTACAACGATTATAAAATCCGTCGATAAATAATCGTTTTCTTCGTTAAAAATTTATTTTCATCATTATTATTATTTCTCTCTCTCTTTCTCTCTCAAATATCCTGTGTCTAAAATTATACGCCGTTTTGCAACTAAATATTGCATTTTCGACGATTACGACCTCCCGCTGCCATTAGACACACGCGATATAATAAACAACATCGAACAAACGTTTCTCGCATCCTTTTTATCGATTATTATTATCATGTTAACGAAAATATTCATCATACCGTCGCAAAGCATGGATCAGTATTATTATCGTTATTATTATTATTATTATTATTACTACTATTATTGTTAAAACTGCTAAATTTTTATATCCTGAAAGCATCGTGACGCGTATTAAAAGATATTACAACAGCGTTGTTACTCACTCTTCCAGAGTGGTAGAAAATAAAAAAAAAAAAAAAATTTCGGATGTACACCTCATCGTACAGATCAAGCATTCGAGTCATTCTCACATAAATACGTATAAAATTAAGTCACACCCATCGACTGTTTTTTTTTTTCTATTTAATAATACGCGTTATTATACGCTGTATTGTATAATGGTAACGAAAAATAAACTGCACTTTCAAAAAGACGAAGAAGACATGTATTATATACATTAAAAAAAAAAAAAGAAGATACTCTACACTAATAAAATGATTATTTCTATTGCAAAAAGAGAAAAAAAAAGTGATTTTTTTTAAATTATTTATTTACTTTTATTATTATTATTATTAGTATAATAATACACGTGCACGCCAAGTAGACGGTATAATTACGTTAATTTTTATCCCTGTTAACCATGCGTCCGGCAGGCAAGTAAGTGTGTGAATGACAAGGTGTTAAATATACACAACCGTGAAACTAAGCGTAACGCTGAAGCAAATCTTGTTTCACGAAACCTCTGCACGAACAACGTGGGTGCCTTGTAACAAGTTTCCATTTTTGTACCAACAAGTTTCTGGTATATCTCAGCGCAATTTATGCGTACAAAATTTATAGAAGGTATATAGAACGTATAGATATTATGTATAACGAAGAAGAAGAAGAAGAAGAAGAAGAAGAAGAAGAAGAACGGTATGAAGATTATATTAAAACGAGGGTATCCATCCAGTTATTTGTGAAAATGTAATTCCCTGAGAATTTCGCGTTTTCCAGACAAGATTCATTATTTATTCAGTTTCTTCTCATGTAAACAATAAATGAAAAATATTCTATAACTGACTA
The DNA here is from genome assembly GCF_021155765.1 of Diprion similis. Taxonomy (NCBI): domain Eukaryota; kingdom Metazoa; phylum Arthropoda; class Insecta; order Hymenoptera; family Diprionidae; genus Diprion; species Diprion similis. Next base: position 14,699,996 of record NC_060114.1, read on the forward strand.
GAGCAGAGCTTTTTTTTGTGAGAGGAAATTTACAAGAATTCGCAAGGACGTAAAATTTTCAAAAAATCAGAACTTCGTTCATGACCATCGCCTGAAAGTTTGAGAAAGAAAAAAATCAATCAAAAAAATCTTGCAAATGAACAAAGATTCGAAATACATAAGTTTAAAATAATGACATAGAGGAATAAAAAGTAATTCAAATCTCGTTGATTATGAGAGTTGAGAAATAAAGAAAGAAAGAAAGAAGAATCTTTAGTCTAATAAAAAGTCAGTGTGTAATATCCTTTTGTAAAATTATACGAACATTATAGTGTCTTCGTTTGATACGATATTTCGATTTGTTCCAGACTAGTTTGTTGAAATTTGTAATATATTTTTCGTTTCATTCTTTTTTCACCCGATAGTTTAGATTAAAACGAAGTAAAATAAAAGATGAGAAAAAAAAATAAAATAAAAATAAAGAAAATAAAAAAAGTTCAAACAAGTTTAGGAAACAAAATACCAAAATAAACCAAAGATCGGTTCTCTTGTTTTAAACACACTATCGGGTAATTGTAATGGATGAGAATCATTAAGCCAGAGCGAAGGAAGTGGGCTCGGTTTATACAAGCTGAATTACCATTATAACAATTATTATTATCATTATTATTGTTGTTGTTGTTGTTGTGAGTGTTGTTGTCATACAGGAAGAAGAGAGTAGAAATTCGATATCGAATTCCTAAACGAACTCTTCTATTAAAACGCAACGGCATTGCAGCAACATGGGCAGCAGTAAAGAGCGGTTAACCATTGAGGAATGACAGGAAGCACCGCGTGCTTAGAAAACATAAACAACCCAAGACGCGACAGTTATATATTTATGTATACATACGCATGTACGTACAATATATATATATATATATATACATATATACACGCATCTATACACAATAGTAGAAGAATATTACGCAGCCATCTTGTTGTGTGCTATCAAGTACAGATATATGTATACACATTAGGGTGGGCTAAAAAAAAAAAAACTGATTATACTTTTTTCGTTAATTACCGTAAAAATATCGTTCAAGATGACGAAAAAAACCAAAAGATGAATTTTGTCAAAGTTCGAGCTCTTTATATTCATATTAGAAGGTGCCTGTTTGCCATTTTTCATTTCAAACAAGCACCTCTTAACATTGATATTAAGAGCTCAAACTTTTAGAGAGTATTTTTTTTTTTTTTCCATCATCTTGAACGATATTTTGACGGTGACTCGAACGTAAAAAAAATAGCAATTTTTTTTTCTTTTCTTTTTCTCTGCCCAGTCCAACATACCTACATTATTATTATTATTATTGTTGTTGTTGTTGTTATTATTTTATTCAACATCATCGTCGTGACAGTCGCATAGAAAATCGATCCACGTATATGCATACATAATAAATAAATATATATATTTTTTTTATATAGTCACTTTTCATGGCCGTAATCGGCTATTCATTTCATGTTTTCAAATCTGTTTAAATAAATATTAAAAATAACTGCACGACTTGCTGAACGACTGTATAGTGTTGGTTAAAGAGTTTAAAAATTCGGTCGAATGGTTGCAGCAGGGAATATCCGTAGGAGGCTGATAGGATATTCAATAACGCGAATGGATAATTTGTTGTTCTCATCATCAGCTGCGGCTCGAGTCGTATATAAATATATATATATATATATATATAATATATATATATATATATATATGTATATATACGTATGTAGTCGTAGTTGCACACAAGGTGACATAATAGTTAGAGTATGCATAAAACGAGAAGGAGAGGGAAAAGTTAACCTCGATGTTATTATTATTATCATTATTATTATTATATATCAAACGCCTTTCAAATATCTTACGCCAACCGACGCGGGGAATTGTTTTTTTTTTTCCCCCTATTTCACGCAAGCAGGTTTGCAAATTTGCAAATTAATTTTCACACCAAAAAGGTGGGGAAAAATTTTTACGAAAAAGATATTAATTGATTTTTTTTTTTTTTTTTTTTCCCCCAAGTCTGAAAAATTTTGAAAACAATGAGAAGAAAAAAAATCTCCCCACTCCGGTTCTAAGTTACAAAAATTTTTGAAATCTGACACATGATTTTTCAGATTTTTAAATCCTTTCGATCACAATAAGACGGTTTTGAAAAATTGTAGAAAATACGAACCGTGTGTGAAAAAAAAAAAAAAAAAACAAATAAAACTAGTGTTTTTCAAATCGAGAATAATGGCGTAAAAAATTGCGGGTCAAATCAAAGATGTCAAGGAACGTAAGTAGGTCGAAATTAGCTGAATTGCCCTATATGTATAGGTATATTGCAGTGATACTTCAAGTCTAGAAACGACATATCAAGTGTCTCGCTGAAGATGATGATGAGTGCTGAAATGACCGTCAATTCATCAGTAATTTTTCTTCGTTTACTTTGTTCACGATTTCTGCAATAAAACTTTAACACAGAATCAAGTATCGTCCCACTTTCGTTGAGCTGAAAGGATATACGTTGTCATTCAACATAAACCATAGAGTTTGTTTATATTGCAAAATATGAACGCAGGTTACACTCGTGAAACAAACAAAAAAAAAAAGTGATGAAACGATGGAATTCAGTCGAATTTCGCAAGTAACTTAAGAACATCAGAACTGATCTTTACCGCACTGCACAGATATATGGATATAGAAACAACAAACAGCCTGTAGAATCGCTGATAAATATAGTTTCACGTCTTCGGATCATTGACCAAAGTGGTTTAAGTCAGAGAATATCATGATTTGCTGAATTGTTAACTTAGGTTGGTTAGCAGGTGAGTTTACTGTCTGACGAGTTTATCCGTAACGTAAGAGATATTAAAAAAAAACATAGACGAAAAACAAGTTAGATAAGAGACATCGGCGAGTTTTATATATATATATATATATATATATATATATATATATATATATATATATATATAGTATATACAACACATTTATATAGACTGATGCCATCGATATGAAGAATGATATGACAAAACAGATGCCTCATCTAATTCATTCAACTTTGAGAATAATTTTGATGAAGTTGAGTTTGTTGATCGGTCTTGTTTTTTTTTTGTTTTTTTTTTCAAAAATCTATCCTCGTCATAATATCAACTGTTCAGTATCATCGTTATCATCAGTGATGATGATTATCCGTCGACATCGATTAATTATTAATCACTATCATTAATTCGTGTATCTTGTCAAGCGTTGATGTTGTTGTTGTTATTTTTGTTGTTAGTGTACGATTATGAACTAATCTTTACCAAGTTTTCCGACGACAATAACGTATCGTTTGTTAAACAGACCCCAACCCAACAACGTCAGTAAATCGTCGAAGATTTTGTTAATTGAACAAACGTTTTGGTCAATGATCGATGACTGGTTCTGTTTAATTTTAAAATTGAGATTTTTACATTGAAAAATTTAATTTCTAACTCAACGTTAATCACCCTAAGCTCTACCATCAACTCATCATTATATCAACATCATTTTTTACAATCTTGGATACAAACAAGTGCGACGTAACAGTTTTTGAACTGACTGAAAAAATCTGAGTTTCTTTTCGCCTGTATCAACGGTTTGCTAAATTTCAGGTGATCCTAAAATTGCAAAGTAACAACCTTTTTCCTAGGATGCATCATTATTAGAATAACGTTGCAAACTTCAGCCTCATGTATATTATTTTCCAAAGTGGTTAAAAATCCGTTTTTTTTTTTTGTTTTTTTTTTTTTCAGATTAAATTCGTTTAAAATTAAGTTTCATTCGCATTATTGTTCAGCGTCATTGAACATGGAGTTAATAATAAGATAACCAATTTGTTTATTATGTCAACTATTAATCAATATTTTAGTGTATAAATCAAACCACACTATAAACAATTATTATTCGTCAGACAGATATTCACGATATTACTATACGAACGATTTCACGCCAATGTTTATCACTTTAACATTTCTTTACCACAAGATCATATTTTACGGTAAATGGTTTATTTCGACGTTTTCTCGTATACTTATTACAACAACCACATATACCGTAAAAACGTACGCTTTTCACCTTTCTTAAAACAACCTCCCCCCCCCCTCCCCCCTCCCCCCAAAAAAAACGCAATATCAAAAAAGAAAAACGATGAATAATTTTTTATATTTTTATTTTTTTGGACCGATCTCTTCTCTCCTGAGAACTAGTCGGTTTAATTGGATGAATAAAAAATGGAGAAAAATTAAAAACTGTATAAAATAGTTTTACCGTATAGACGGAGAAAAGAACATGAAATTTATTCAAAACGATTTTCTCACCTGAACACGAAGCCTGGTTTTTGCGTAACGTCTGCTGACCGCAGTTCCGGTTCCCCTTGAACTCTGATATTGAGATGGTGGCGGAGGTGTCGTCGTTGTCGTCGTCGTATGATTGTTTGTAGAATTACGTTGTTCATGGTGATGCTGTTGACGATGATGTCCGCGTAGAACTACACCGTCGACAGCAGCAGTGTTGTTGTTGATGGTAGTGTTATTGTTGATGTTGATGTTGTTATTCGCATTGGCATTGGCATTAGTTGTTGCGGTTGTGTTTACCGGAAGATTGATATTAGACGGTGGATCGCGATGACTTTTGGTACGTCTCAAAAGACGTCTAACGGTATTTTTCACCGTCGCAGCAATGTGGGTACCGCCTCCACCTCCACCTCCACCTCCACCTCCTCCTCCACCTCCTACACCACCTCCTCCGCCATTTTCATTTCCCATTTTGCTATTGTATTCAGAATTTTTCACCGAACGCTGGATAACTGGGGTCACCAATTTGTGACCCCCTGTTTCCATCACGTATAAAGAAGCCACCGTGTATGTTTGTTGGTTTTTTCGTTAATTTGTCCTTCTGATCGGGTTGAATCGCGTACGTCGATGTGTATATATATATATATATATATATTCTGTTTGGTTATAATATTTTATTATTCGATTAATATTATTCGAAGAAATACCAACAAACTATGCAGAAACGTAGATTGACATGAGAATATTTGTTAGATCGACTTGCTCGGTTTTTCCGTTATACTTTTTGGCCTTGTTTTGTTTTATTTTAACTCGTTTTACAACGCGGGTGTGAACGAATGTTTCTTATCTTCTTGTTTTGCCTTATTTTTTTTTCTATCATCACTTGTAATTCTGTATTAAATTTTTCCTCCTTCTTTCTTTATTTACACAGTTCTCGTTGTACAACTTCTTAGTAATCGTCGTCGTCGTCTCCTTTACATTTACATCATCATCTACATCATCACCGTCATCATCATCATCATCATCATCATCATCATCATCATCGTATAACGTTACAAAACGTGCATGGAATCAAGCACCGTTATTATATCGATGACAACGACGATACCGATGATAATGCGACTTTACTATGGTTTGTTTTAAACGACGGTGTGAAATTTTATTTATAGAATACACGTGTCAAGCCTCATGTGTGTACGTGTTGTAAAAATAAATCGCGAGAAAAAGAGAAAGAGAAAGAGAAAGAGAGAGAGAGAGAGAGAGATTCATCTGCTGTTGTATTCGCGTTGTACCGCTGGGAATTAATCGTTTGCGAAAAATTGATACAACTTTTCAAGGCTCTTGGATTCTGCGTGAGAACGAGCCAGCCAATCCAAGAGAGAAAGAGAGAGGGAGAGAGAGAGAGAGGTAGAGAGAGAGATGAAGCGCGGAGACGGAGATAAACAAATGTAAACAAGAAAACAGTGGAAAACTTTTGTCTACATATACATAATATGATACACATGTAATATATATATATATACAAACTTCAATTTTCTCCTTGAAATTTTTATAGACAATGCGCGTGTGTGTGTATGTGTGTTCGTGTATTTTCAAGTTCACATTCTACAATCAAAATATCAAAAAGATGTATAAAAAGGAGAAGTAAATACATTGAAAAAAAAAAAGAGAAAGATACGTTGAAGTTATATTAATTAATTGACGAATTGATTAAGAAATTGAACCGAATATTACGTCATAGCCGCAGAACAAAAAAAAAAATCAAACACTGTACAACAAAATTAATTTCTCCACACGCAATTTATGAAAAATAAATCCGAGATAGAGACATACAAGAAGATGATTGACTGCGAAAAAAAAAAAAAAAACATTCAATACCCACGCGAGTATCTACATATGTATAATAACTTGAAGCATAAATAATTTATAAAACGATGTGTGCCGAGCGAGCGTAATCAGGGATTACTTTTATCGTCGTGAAATACGCAACACGCGAATCGTAACATCTCGGTAATACGAAAAAACATAAAGCAACGAAAATCTAGCGTCTCTATATCTACGTGTATCAATTTATCGTCTTCGTTTGTTTAGCCCGAGAGATTGAAATTCTCTCGCAAGTTTCCCTTCTATATATCACGAATGAAACATGGCTGACTTCTTTGGATTTCCCATCCAAATGTCAATCCTAAACTTTTCAGCCCTACAGCTCTACGTTTCGCGTTTGTTTCCGTTCCTCGTCTGTTTTGTCTAGGAATTTTCTCGCTCACTTGTTTCACCTCGGAATAATAATAATCGTCGTCGTCGTCGTCGTTGTCTGACTGACTTGACTGATCGTCGTGAGTAACAACTACGCATGCATAATCCTCGCCGGAACAACAACACGAATAATAAGTGTAATAACGACGAGGTGTGTACACAGAACGAATTCGAGGAGAATAAGACGAGCTACCAATACACATAATAACGCCCTAACGCAGTTAGCGTAACTGAATTAGTAGCGACGATCCTATGCCGGACTGCGTGGCCCAGATACGCTAGACTGCAGCCTGTACCCAACTTCACACCATAGATCAAACTAGCTGCCGTAGGCGCGCTAGAATCCGATCTAAACAACCCCCAGCGGTGCGGAAAAAATGGATAAAGAACAGTCTCCGTCTCCCTCTCTCTCTCTCTCTCTCTCTGTGTGTGTGTCTCACTTCAATTTGTGTTAAAAAATTATTACTTTACGCGTCACTAACGCACACCAACCTTCGTATGTTTTATATACTCTATGCTCGTAGGTATAGCGAGCCACACGCACTGCGCGCAGGTTTTTATTTATAAGTATATCACAGGGAAGAAACGAAAAAAACTTTTTATAACAAGAGGGCGAAACTTCGCGCGTAAACCTCTGCGTCGAGCTTCCGTCGGACGGTGTTGCTGCTTATCGCACGATGGCTTCTCGCGGACTGAGTGTATACGACTCGAGTGAAGTTAGCGACTGACTCACTCACTCACTCACTCACTCACTCACTCAATGACTGACTGACTGACTGACTGACTAACTAACTAACTGACTCGATGCCGCAGAGTTCTCGCCGACCGGAGAGAGCGCAGCGTCGTACTTCGCGACCGTCTGAGCACCGACTTGCCTCGACTACTGAGGAATGAGGATCGAGGAACCTACTCAGCCTGTCCCATGCTGCCATGCCGCTGCTCACGCCAGCTGGAAACGGCGGTGTGTCGGTGAATTTTGATGTGAATGTGTTGGTTCGACCGTCGGCCGCCATACGCGAGGAGACACTCGTTCGCCTTCCTTCTCGCAATCCGCGTCACTCTCGCCGTTTATCGTAGCAGTCAAGCGAGGAGATCGAATGAAAGAATCTCGAGGATCTTGGACCGCCAAAAAGTGATATTTTTTATTGTTAGGGTGTTTCGAGCGCGGAGCGTCACGTGACCGAATTAATGGCTGCACTGATTTCCCCAGTTTTCAACCAATGGCAAAGGTGAAATCCTAGGGAAAATGCATTCGGTGCAGCCAATTGAAGACGCTGTAAGACGCATGCTTTTGATTGACTTTGAATCGATTTAAAAAATTTTATTTAATTTAAAGTGCGACAATTGGTCGGTCAAGGGCTGATCAAATATCGTACAGATTTTTCATTCATTTACTTCAGTCACCGCGAGACACGACGCTTTGAGGTTATATTTTACGAATTATTCGTACGTGAATTAATATGATAATTTATCGTTCTTAACTGACCGGAGCGCTCTTTCTAACACAATAAAGATCACATTACAGAAAAGTTTGAAACTATACGATATGTTCTGCGAAAGAATTAAATGGATTTTCAATCGCTCACGTGAAACCATGCTCGAAGCACCTTAAATTAGTATAACATTCCTGGGCTGTGAAGATATATTTAAATATACTAGAATCGTAAAAAAAGCTTTATAGATAATATCGATGCTTCGAAGTTTTCAAGTCGTTTTAAAATGATTAATAGAGCTGATAGTTTATTCATAAATACTATTTTGTTTTCATTCATTTCGGTGTCGTTAAATATTTAACTTTAACAACGCCGCACCGATATTGATTATGATCAGCAAATGGTAATATTTAACGAACTACTAGAAAAAAAAATCTGTTTTAGCGAATTTATGGAAAAATAGTGTTTTGTTTTCTTTTTTTGAATAAAATGAGCCATCAAATTTAACATTAAAGCTATTTGCAGTGAAGCATCAATTTCTAAGCTTTTGTTTATAATTCTAGTATTTTTTTAACAAATCTTTCCAGCTAAAGAATATAATAACTTTGTCAAAGTGCTTGTACTCACAATGAATGTAAGACTGTTTCGAAATAAAATTGATAACCAGAAACGATTTTTTTTCAATCAACCTTCTCAAAATCGCCTGACAATAATTAACAACAACTTTCAATCTGCAATTCGCAGCTGAAATAACCGATAAAACACACTGAATTTTTGATCGAAGAAGGAAAAGACGAAGTTCATAGAAGTATGTTGACGCACGTGTTCCACGAACTCCGGATTTAACATCCATATTTCGGCTTATTTCATGTAATACAATATCGTTCGAGATATCGACCGGAAATCCTTACAGCTGAACATTTTTATACATAAAATTTTATAAACGATTTATTCAATATCGATTTTCCGCTTCCACGTTCATAATTTAAAATTTTATTTATACACAGACTCGCAGAAAGTAAAATAATCACAAAGAAACTCGTTTTTCTCATCGTCGAAAATATATCGAATTTAACATTAATCAGCTTCGCCATTAAATCTGGAATCTAAAATTTCTCGTCAAATATAATCTACAAAATTTCCAGTTTTTCCTGCGATTCAAAGTTCGATCGATTACCTGTAAAAAATAATCCAGAATTTCGAATATTCTTTTCTTGCAATACCTCGTTAATAAACGAACAACAACGACAACAAAAAAAAAAAAAAAGATTTTCCTTGGTGAGAATCTTTTCGACCCGCATATATTCCATCCATTTCAATAATACACAAACTGTACGTTTTTTCCAGAATTTTATCTGTTTCCGCCCACTAAACCGACGAACGATGTTTGTTTAAGCGTACATCGTTTGTCTATGAATTACTCACAGCGCAAGCGCACTTCGAGTGCAAATAAATGTTCCCATATACACATTGCAAGCGTATAACCAAGTTTAATTGCAAATAAACTCAAGGAAGCACATCCGAGGAAGAATATTTTAAAAATCGTTTTTTTTTACATTCGCGTTTCTCAAAGTTTTACGTACGAAGAGAATATTTTGTGTAAATTGCATAATGAAATTCGAAGATTATCTCAAAACTACGTTTCCAAATCCGTGCATAGAATATCTCGAAAACGACGCGACCAATTTTTATCAAATTTGGACACAATATTTTTCTACATTTTGTCTCATTCGCTGCGTAAGAGTTTTTTTTTAGTTTAATTTTTTTTTTTTTTTTTTTTTCATGGTCCAAATAAATGTGTCAAATTTAGACCCGAAAACAAACGTTAAAGTCGAAACGTATGCAGTTTCGTTGAAAAAAAAAAAAGATGAAACAATAAAAATTCAAGATCCCGTTGGAATTTTTTTTATTTTGAATCAACCGACTGTCAGTAATGAGAAAAAAAAACAAAACTCGAAAGACAACAGCAACAGCTGCGTGTATCGTGTGATTGACTAAGAATTTTTGTGGAACTTTGATCATAACAGCAGACCGAGTTTTGTCTAGGGATCAAAGATCGCGCCGCGCCGAGGATCGGCATTGCATCAGGCGTTGCAGAGCCATGATCGTAATAATTTATCTCAACACGAAGGTTATGTGTTGTAAAGGACATACACGAAGCGTATGGATAAGGAGAAAGAAATATAACCGCTATGTCAAATGAAGACAAAACTTGGAAGTAATTTTCCATTGAAATTAAACTTTGTTCATGCATGCGCCCCGAATGCCTTAGGAAAATTATCCCTGTAACGACGACTCACAATCAGCAGCAGCAGAAGCAGCAGAAGCAGCAGCAGCTTTGACATTCATTTCTTACTAAATTATACGAGTGTGCAACAGTTTATCTCTTTGTCGGGGGTTCGATTAGTTAAGTGGAAATTTTTATTTTCATTTTTATTTCCTTTCCTTCCTTCCTTCCTATTAGCGTTTATTGTTGTTTTCTTTTCTTTTTTTTCTTCTTCTTCTTTGTTTGGTTTTGTTTTTTTGTTTTTCTTTTTGTGCCAGACCGTTATATTCATTCGATTCAAGTCACGTTCTATTATAATTGCTTTCCGGAAAAATAATTGCACGTTTATATTTTTTTTCTTGTATGTATATATATATATATTATATATATATATGTGTGTGTGTGTGTATAGCTGTTAACGACACAGACTTTTGTTAGTCTCGCTTTACCGATGTTGACGGATTTCACTGCACTTGCTCGGTAATTAACTCATTGCAATATTTACGGTAATTGAGGAGTTTGGTTTTGTTCTTGGCAGAGAGAGAGAGAGAGAGAGAGAGAGAGAGAGAGAGAGAGAGAGAGAAAATGTCGTTCATTTTAATTATACTTTTAAATATAGACGGTGAATATTTATTTAATTATTATCCTCCCACTGAACTACGAAGATCTTTACGAAAATGTAAAAAAAAAAAAAAAAAAAAAAAAATATCTTTTTTCTTAAACACATTATTCATAAAAATTCCTTTCTATTTTTTTCTTTCTTGTTTTTCAACTTTCATCCAACTTACGTTTTACATATATCTCGTCATCTTATTGTTGGGGTCTCCTCGTTCTTTTTCTCTCTCACTTTCTTTCTTTTTATCACGCAACGTTCAATATTAACCTGCACAATTCATGTCAGATTCAGAGATTGGAACAAAAAAGAAGAAGAAAAAAAACAATCCTCAAGGATATATAAACCACGAAACGTGATTCTTAACGAATAGACGCAACGTTTGCCCTAATTCTGTACCTAAACTTGATAAAAATCAAAATTTCTATTTATACACATGCGTAAGAAAAAAAAAAAAAAATCGCAGTTATTATTATGATTACTATTATTATTGTTGTTATTATTATTACAAGTAGAACAGAAAGAAAGAAAGGAAAGAAAAAGAAAAAAAAAAAGATCGAAAGAGATCGGAGATTAAAATCGTAACATTGATAAACCAAAAAACGCGAATTACGTGCAATTTCGTACGCGCGTATTATTATGTTTAAAAATACTTGCAAGGTGATTACTTTTTGCATCCATCTTTGATGTGTGTGGATGAAAAAAAAAAAAAAAAAATTGTTCAGGAAATTTAATCGACCTTTTTGCACATTAGCTTCAAATATGGACAGCCATTTACCAACGACCCTGGATATATATTCGACACGTTAGCCAATGCTGCACAAATCGACTCAAACGGTGTGTATAAAAATTTTATTCACTAATTCAAGGCGAAAGAGGAAAAAAAATTTTTTTTTAAATCAAAAAAAAAAAAAATGGATGAAACAAAATTAATCAAGATTTTCATTCAAATATGCTTAAATGCTTACTTCGATTTATATTAAAAATAATTTCAACTCGTTTCGTGCAGACAATTAGTTGCAACGTAATTTGAAACAAAATGAAATTTGATAAGATAAAGTTTTGGAAAAAAATTTGTTGAAAAAAATCTAATCAGCGACCCCGAAAACCTGTGCATAAAATTTTTTCACCATATTATATTCGAAGAAATTTGAAATTTTTCGCCGGTCATGTTGGATCCTCGATCTTGAATTTTAGAAATCTGATTTCAGATTCACATAACCATCGACCCCAGAAAAAAACTACACAATACTACTTTGTTACAAAAGTTGTCTCAGCACAGTAACGTGTGATTCAAAGGGTTTAAAGAAAAATGATTTGTACGTAATTGACACAGAGTAGAAGGTAAATGATGAAATTGTAAAAATAGATATGACGATACGTAATATGTTAATTTTCGAATGTGCGAAGAAACCGAGAAAAAAAAAGAGAAAGAATGAAAGGAAGCAAAAGTTACTTATTGTATATACATACTTGTGTTGGATAAAAAAAAAAAAAAAACCTTTTTTTTTTTTCTTTTTGTTAGTCACCTTGAAAATATCGTTCAAGATGACGGAAAAAAAAATTCTTTAAAAGTTTCTGCTCTTAATATTAATATTAAGAGATGCTTGTTTGCGATTTTTCATTTCTCGTTTAAATGACAGAGGAAATTTCTTTCTTTTTTTTTTTTTCATCATTATTTGGGAATTTTATTAATTTTATATATAAAAAAAAAAAAAAAGGTCTCGTTGCAACTTTTTCGTAAATCTGTTGTTTCAAAATTTGATAAGGATATTAATTTTGTACAATAGTTTACGTTAAAAACTTATTTCTGGTTAAATATAATCGGAAAAGTTTCAGAAAAATTTCAACGTCTCGGTAAAGAAGAAGACAGACACGAACTTTAAAGTAATGTTACATTTTTTTTTTTTTCTCATTTTTCAATCATTATTTCACAGTGGAATTGAAAAAATGAAAATCGACAAATATGACATAAATAATTTTTAACCTTGAATAACTTTTGAACAGGTAGATATACAAAAGAAAAAAAATCAGCAACGAGACCTTTTTTCATAGATCGTTACATTTCTTTAAAAAAAAAAATATGTATATTGCTCTTTACGATAGACCGATCCGTTGTTAAGTAATAATAATCCAAAATGAAAAGAAAAAAAATTTCCTCTGTTATCTAAACAGGCACTTCTTAATACATACACAGTATAATCGATAAATTTAAATACGAGTAAGTATATAAATAAACAATTTACGTATGCAATGATCGGACACAGCATGAAGGAATAATTTCAAGGAGGATCGTCCGTTGAACCGTGGCACCCGGCCTTTTAAGGATTCGCAAGGTGAATTTATAATACGTTTCCTGAGATACAAACTATATACGCTCGTCCAAAGTCAGTCTGAAAAAAGCTGACAATGAGTCGATTGTACCCAAACGATGTTGGAAATCGAAGGAGTTCGAGGAGTAATTGTGTATGAGAACGGAGGGAGAAAAAAAAAACAAAAAGAAGCCAAATTGTCGAATAAAGAAAAATTTCATTAGCTGCATAAAAAATTCTAGTCAAACGATACTTTGCTTTAATTCTACACCGAAGAACTAATTTCTCGCGGGTTTTTTTTTTTTTTTTCTTTCTCCAGAGAGATAAAAAGAAAAAGAAAAAAAAAATGTATAACAATTAAGGGAAGACTTGGGTGAAATTTCGGTGATATCGAGTTTTTTGTTTTTCAAATGACTAAAAAAGTAATGTGACCGAAAACTCCTTTCAACTGAATTTAGATTTCAAAAATCAAAAACTCGATATTATCAAAATTTCACTGCAGTACCCCCTTAAGAAAACTAAAATAACCAAAATCATGTGATTTTTAATGTTTATAATAATAACAACGATAATAAATGAATAGTAGTAATAATAATAATAATAATAATAATAATAATAATAATAATGATGATGGGAACGATTCCAGCGATATATATTTTTTACACACATCTTTTCGCTTCTCGCTTCCTTCCTTCTTTTTGTACTTTATATTCCAGCGTATCGCGCACGACCGACCTTCGATTTATTGATCTGTACTAAAAATTCACCCGGTTTACGGTAACGATTAACGCCTCACGTCGGGTATTAAACGCGTCATTATTAGACAGGAAGACGACGCAGTTTTTTACACTCAGTAGACTCTGATTTTATTTTATTTCATTTTATTTCAATTTATTTCGTTTCATTTATTTATTTTTTTGTCAATTTTCTTTTACGATCTTCGTTCGCGGTAAAAAGTATCGATTAAAAAAATTTTTTTTTATCCATTTATCTCGGGGGGGGGGGGGGGGGGGGGAAAAGAAGAAAAAAAGATGAGAATAAAAATAAAAATAAAAGTAAAACGCGCAACTCCGTAAGATATGAATTCGTATAGAGTGTAAACTCGATCGGTTCTCTGTTAGTTGTGTACGTATAGCAATAACGAAGAATTTTGTTTCACATGTAAAATATTATGTAAATTAATATGTAACAGATTGGCAAATAGACCGCAAACTCTTGATACATTACATTCAACACCGCACGTGTTGCACGTGTTTTATTATTAGAGTTGTTTAATATGTCCTATACTGTACGTATGTAGATATATGTATATACATATGTGTATGTATAATAACATTCAACAATAACACACTACAAACGATTATAATTGCCGTATTTTTCGTTTTTTCTTTTTTTTTTGTTTTTTTTTTTTGTTTCGTTTCTTTTTTCAATTTTCTTCTCTCTTTTCTTCCATTCATCGTTCATCTTTATCGCCTAAGTCGCAATCGCGTATCATTTCCGAAGAGGCGACCTTTGAATGTGTCAACCGAAGGTCGAATGAAGAAAAAAAGGAAAGAAAGAGAACAGAGAATATAAAACGTTAGACGAAATCGAAAAGAAGAATAGAAAAAAAAAAAAAACAAAAAAAAAAATTGCACCAAAAATCCTCACTTACGAACGAAAATTTATATCAAATATATAAACCGTCGGCGATATTCACTGCAATGTGTCTGATGGGCGAAATAAAAAAAAATAAAATAAAAAAATAAAAAAAAAAAAGTAACAAAGAACAGGAAAAAAATTTGTATTAAATGGAGAATTTTTAACGAAAAAAGATACGGTATATACATATATATATATATATATATATATATACACACACGAATACGATAAAATAATAAATTTTACGTAGAATATTCATGCACAAGAGAATCGAAACTTCCCAATGAATAAACCGGGCCTTTTGTGCAATATCATTGCATGAATCATTTCACGCTGCATTGAATATCCGCGAAAGTCCAGCCGGATAAATAAAAGCGTGAAAAATAATTTTACACATGCCGCGTTTAATTGTGTACACGTATTACTCTATACAGAGAAAAATCTCCGACAAATAATTTCCATCTGCAAAATAAATACAGCCACATGAAATAATGACAAACCGTCGATACGCGAAATAAATTTCATTATGATTATTTATTATTATTATTATTATTATTATTATTATTATATATTTTTTTTTTTCAAAATAAAGACGCGTACGTCGAGTCGTACGAATTTTATTCTTTTTGTTCGACAGTAACCGCCTGATTGAGCAGCTAACGAAATATCAATCGAGACTGTTAGAAAATGTCCCTAGGAGACGACAGATAACGGTCGTCTCCTAGGGACATTTTCTGACGCACGCGCATAAGGTGCGCAATTTTTTCATGGACACACGGTATAAATAAAGTTCTATGATAAGCGCCGAGTTGTCTAGCGGTTAATTTAAAATATATATTGTATATGTACAGAAGAAGAAGAAGAAGAAGAAAAAGAAAATAATATAAAAATAGAGGAAGGATAATGGTGGGAAGAAAAAACAAAGTAAAATTTGTTGTGTAACCGGAGAATTCTCGCATTGTTTTACAACGTCGTTTATTCATTATGTATATCTATATATATTGTATAAATATATATATATATAGGTATATGGAAATATACAACACGCGTAACCTTGTCGACAATCCTAGAAACTGCAGTGAGACTAATTATTCGCATGCTTACTCTCGTAGCGATAAACAGCTATCTGACTTTTGTCTCTCTCTCTGTAATCCAGTGTGTAGGTGAACGCATACATGCATACCTGTATGTACAAAACCCAAGACTACACGTTAGTTACAAGCGGTATTTAACGTATGCGATACACGTGCAGCAACAGCAACAGCAGCAGCAGGGAGAAACTAAAATCATCGCGTTGAACAGCGTCTCGCAAAACGTATCTAAATTTGAGGAAAATTACCCGAGAAATGATAAGGAATTGTTTTGTTCGTTTGTATTTTTATCCCCCCCCCCCCCCCGCGCGGTTATTATCTCACACTTTTCACTTTGCCATTTTTTTTTTTTTTTTTTTTTTTTTCCCCCACCTATTTTGTTTTCTTACTTTCTTCTTTTTCTTTCCTTTTACCACTTACGTTCGACGAATCAATCAATTGTGTTAGAAAACGAAAGAAGGAAGAAGAGAACAAGGAAAAAAAAAAACAACAGAATTTCACAACGCGAACGCAAATAACAAATGAATAGGTTTGTTTGTTTGTTTATTTATTCATTTTCTCTTTCAAACTAATTGTAGCAGCGGTTTTTTTTTTTCCAAGGATGAACAAATGAAAATACATTCGCATAATCGTGCAACGAAAATGTAATAAAAGTAACGTAGTAAAAATTTTATTATTATTATTATTAATAATTTAACCGCTCGTGTTCCATATAATTCTACATTTTTAATACCGTGACAGGTTCGTCATATGTATGTATGTACCTATTCAAAGTTTACCGTAGAATTATGATTGGGCAGTTATTATCATTGGCATTGTAAACCGTCGGTCGTTTTATAATATTATATTTATACATATCAGATATACGATAACGATCCTGAAATAGTATTGTACGTAGATTAAAATCCAGTATGTATAACGAATCTCTTTTGCGAGAGTTTTGAAATCACCGACGATTGTAAAGATCTTGAAATAAAATTTTCTAATATTACAAAATAGTCGGTGAAAAATTATTTTCCACCTTACAATTTGTCAGGATATATATATATATATATATATATATATAATATATATTGTGAATTGGAATAAAAAATCTGTCCACGAAGAATAAACAAAAAATTTATTCGATCGATGAAATCTTTGATTTCAATCTTACGCTCGTTTCGAAGACAAAGAAAAAGTGAGAAAAAAAGTAAAAAAAAAAAAAAAGAAACCTAGCGAAATGAAATAAAATCGAAATTATCTGACAGATTGTGAGAAAATAAAATTGTAGTTTGAATTTTGGAATATTGGTCGCAAGAAAATTTCTTTGCAAATTAGAAATTGCGAGCGATAAAAATTCGTTACGCAATACCTATACCAGCAGAGTTGCAACCAACAACGTTGGTTGGTAGTTCGTAAGCGCGAAACACCCGCGCGCGTTCGATTGCAAAAAACCGCGTGGCGCACTCTGTGTTAGGATATTCGAAACAACGTGAGCTGCGCGCTTATAGAGAGACCCGAGAGACCCGCCGAGTCTTGCTTGCAATGTGCAGGGTGCCTCATTTCCGACTCGTAGAAAGCAGACCATTTCACACACACACACACACACATGCGTGCGTGCGTTATAACGATAATAATAATAATAATAATGATAATAATAACAACAACAATAAATATTGCTTGAAATCGGACCAAACACGTTTTTTTTTTTTTTTTTTTTTTTTTTTGAACAAATAACTGAATAAAGGTGATAAGAAAGAGGCTGAAAAAAACAGAGAAGGAAGGAAAAAATTAAAATGGATGTTAAAAATGGGCAGATCTGTTTAAATCGTATAATACGGACTCTGCATGCGTGAGGTGGAAATAAAATTGTCCTATAATAAGAAAAGAAGATTAAAAAAAAAAAAAAAAAAAAAAAAAAACACCATCAATAACTCGGTAAACGCGACGAACTAAAGGGACAAAAAAAAAAAAATCTACGGAAAAAAGTCTGGCCACGTTGGGGGGGGGGGGGGGGGGGGGGGGGGGGGGGGCTTAAAAACAATTTCTTGCAGGACTCCTTTACTCCTTGACTCGCAATCGGCAGTGTTTTAAATAATATGGTAGTATAATAAATCGTGAAATCCAGGTAAAATAATAATAATAATAATAATAATAATAATAATATTATTAATATTCAGTTAATTCTCATATTTTGCAGGATATTGTGAAAAGTATCGATACGTCGTTGCATGAAACTTTCGACAATCGTCCTTCGGCGCCGATGGCCGGTCACTCTGTACATTATATACGCTCTACAGGACAAGTTATACGTACGTACGTACATTGTGCGTGTTCGTGTATACGTATATACGCATATATACAAATATATATATATATATGTATATATATACGTATATACATATATACATATAATCTACCTATATTATGGGACAATAGAGACTGTCTGCACGGTTTTACGGTGTTGCACCGTTACCTTGTATGGTTCCCGGCAGGTAGGACGCTTATTATACACGTTTGCCTGTGTGTTTGTGTAATATGAATGCATTTCAACTTCTTTTTTCAAGAGTCGTTGTCGCTCCGTGCAAAATCCTCCGCAACACAAGTCACCTGCAGGATTTTATTCCGCGTATCCTGTCCCCCCCCCCCCCCCAGCGCACCCCGCCTCTTATTTTCTCTCTTCTCGTATAATGTGGGTGGTTTTTTTTTTTTTTATTTTGCCTTACTTTTATTTATTTGAAAGAAAAGCTTGGATAACGTCCAAGATGATTATAATTTCAAATCGGTTTGAAATTGTTAATGAATCTAGTAAATTTGTTTTCTATTTTAGTCTACAAATTCATTGAAAGACTCTTCAAAATTTTTTTTTTCAACACCACATTAACCTCTCTGAATAGTAATATTAAATTTCGCTGCAACTTTGCTTCGGTATTGATCACGATCAACAATTAATGGCAATGTTAAAATGACTTTATACGACGAATCGTCACGATTAAGAAAGAAAAAAATAAAATGAAAAAACAATAATGAAAAATAAAACAAGGAAATGGCACAAAAAAAAAAAAAAAAAAAGAAAAAAGAAAAGGAAAAAAAATCAACCCGCAACGTGATACCGATACCAAAAAAAATCGGAAATACAAATGCTACGAAATTTGTTTTTCACCGCGAATATTAACGGGGGAAAAAAAAAATTTAACACCGGATACAGATAAAACGTAATGTTTTTCATGAAAATTCCGTAGAAATCTCTAATCATCCAAGTGCCTGTAATGTAATTATAAACGTTAATTAACATATGGTAAAAAGTCGACGAGGTGGTTACAGAGTTTAATGATGGATATATATATACGTATACATTCGTCAGCTGTTTGCACGAAGCGAGAGAGAGAAAGAGAGAGAGAGGGCAGAAGGGAGGGGGGGGAGGGTTTAATTAGTACACTCAACAATTATCATCGTACCAGATGAGTTTTCTCTCCGTCCATCTGTTGATAAATACATACATCCATACATCTTTCTCCGAATTACGTTACGATTCGAGAAATACACGAATGTTCGATAAAATAAAAAGAAAAAGAATAACCTACATGCAAAGATTAATATTTGGAGATTTTTTACTTTCGGTGATGCACTCATACTGTTAATAGCAATCTTGTACAAGAGCTGATCCGAGTCTGTAGAATGATCACGCGGTCTATATGTCTCTAATATTCGCTGACAATGAGAATTAAATTGGTTCAATTAGCGCTTTTAACATCGCCGCGTAGTTCGTATATATGTGTGTGTGTGTGTACGATGATTATATGCATGTGTAAATATACGCGAATACATATATCTATAAGAATATAAACTCATGCATCATCGGTTCGCTTCTTCGTCCGCGGAGACAATTTATTTCGATCGACGTTCGTCTCTTCGTTTGTCTGTCTTTCTCCTTTTTTCTCTGTTTTTTCTTTCCTATCCTATTCTCCGACAACGAGCCTACGTCACTCTTGAAATTGCAATTACTATATCGTGAGGGTATAAGTTAACACTGTAAACAAGCTCGTTGTAAAAAACCGTGATGATTTTGTCCCGGCGAAATTTGCGCACGTTGAACGGTTTTTAAACAGGAACGATCGAAAGTCTGGACCAATCGCGTGACTCGCTTTTCCGTAACGGTCACCGCATCCCCTCCCAAAGACTCGGTCGCGAACGACGATTGGTTGACTTGAAACGACGATAGTTTACCGACCGTCGGTAATGCAGCGTTCTCACCAAAACAGCTTTTACAACCCAATTTTAAAAATTCATCAAGCTCAGCTGTGATTCTTTAATAAACTGTATATACTATATTCCGTACATACTATATTTATGAAAGTATATATACTAAAAAAAATTTCCTCAAGTACAAGAATCAAGATTTCATGCTTAAATTCTCTCCTCAGCATTTTTATTTCTTCTTCTTTGACCGACGATGGATGATAGCAAAGACGACGGTGTAATTTGCAAAGAAACTAGGAACAACGTGCTACATTTATAATAATAATAATAACAACAACAACTATTATCATCATTATTATTTGCCGATTAGTTTTCCATTATTTTTGTACCCCGGAAGCGAAGTAACAGCACAGATTATTCTACGATCGAAGAAGAATGGTAGGTGGAAAGACGAAACGACGACGACGACGAGGAGGACGACGAGGAGGACGAGGAGTATCAGGGGAGGCACGAGGTGCACACGTGGAGGGTGAGGAGAGGGAACCCGAGGAACGTGACACTCTGGTTGTTACGCGCAAACACATCGGAGTCAGCCTCTCGCAATTCCGTGGTCATTTAGTTAATTGATCAGGATTGGCGTATGTGTACCTACAACTCTGCAAAGAACTTGTAACTTAAACGAACGGAGGCCAGCCGACGAACATCAAGGAGACGTCCGTCCATCCGTCCATCCATCCATCCATCCATCCATCCATTCCGACCATGATAAAACTATCATATATATCCTATACATATAGTTAGGTACATACGTACATACATACACACGACGCGTAACGCTCTTCTGCATTAGTTATTAAATTATTATGAAAGTATAATACTTGTGGAGGAATTAAATTATATTAGTTATATTATTTATACTCGTTTTATATGTATGTATGTATGTATGTATGTACTTACGTCGTGTCGTATTCAGAGATATTATGCACAAGATAGGTATTATAGTGTGTGTGTGTGTGTGTGTGTGTGTGTTTGTTCATGATAATATGAAGTGTGCCAATTCAAGCCGTCGGCAACGAATATAGAAATTCAATGAAAGCAAATTGATATTAAAAATTTAAGACCCATCAACGATATCGACGATCGGATCGTTTCTATAAGCACATATTCATTCCTGCATATTATTATGCGTAGTGAACAGCGGTATATAAAAGGGATCAGAGAATAAAAAGAAAAATCGATGATCAATGATCGATAGAAAGAACGGAACAATTTAAAAAAAAAAAAAATCCACGAGAAAAATTACATTCAATACAAAATTTCACAAATTTTTTAATTAAAATCTAAAGATAAATTAAGGGATGGTATTGAACAGTCTAACTTCGATTAGAAGTTACATTTTACCCAATCAACAATAATCCGTATTCGTTATGCGTTACATACAAACAATAGTATACGTGGATAACGGATTGTAGATACTTGTAATTGCTGTTCTTCTTGTTTGTTTCAACTTCTTTAAATAAATTAAAATAAGACAATAATAATAATAATAATAATAATAATAATAATAGTAGTTTTGATAGGACGGAGTTGAAGTTCCGAAGACGCCTAATTCGAAATCATTTGGTGGCGAAATTTGAAATAAACGACGGCTCAAAGTTTTGAAATGCAAGATTTCGAAAAGTAAAATTCCGACACAACAAAATTTGGAAAGATAAAGTTTCGAAATAAAAATGCCGAAAAACTTTAAAACAAAGAAGATAAAAGTGGCGAAATTTCACAGAGATAGAATTTTTCAGAACTGAAAATTTTCGATTATTCAGAATTTAGATGTTTCGGATTTCAAAATTTTCTCATTTTCGTACTTTCGGAACTTAGACTTGAATGTTCGGAGTTATGCCCTTCCGGTATTTTGTACATTCGGAATTTGGCCCGTTCGGAAGTTTGAGCCTCGGATTTCGAACCATTCGAAACTACCATATTGAAGTTAGTGACGTTATCGCAATGATTCATGCCGAGGAAAAACCGTTATTTCGCGATTTTAGAATCGACTGTAACCGAGTAAACCGCGTAACAAAACAAAACACACATATTTCGTAATTTTAGTTCTATAAAAATCATTATAAAATTTGAAAAATAATACTAATTTTTCCTTCAATCCTTCGTTACGATAACGTTACTAAAAATCAATCTCATTCCTAACTTCGATGTTTCGTCAAAGTTTGATTTCTTTGCTTTAAGTTTTGTCAGCAAAAATATTCGGAATTCGGCACTTTTGAAACTTTCCAAATTTGGAAATTTTTATTTTTATTACGAAGACGAAACTTGGATTAATAATTTCTTACAGCAGTGTCCGGTAACAATAACAACAACAATAATAATAATAATTCGAGGGAATTGTAAAATTCAGGCACAATTTTTATACTTTGTTGTTTTTTTTTGTTTTTTTTTTGTTTCTTTACCTGTAAACGATGCAGGTATAAATAAAATCGTGTCGAGGTCAAACGAGGTCAAGTTTACAACGAAGAAGAGGCGCGACGACGCGACGGTCGCTCTCTAGTGCTTTATATGTATGCACTGCATGTATATATATTGTATATTATATACACACACGCACGTAACTTTCGGTTCAACATGGGTCGAGAGAACGGTATAATATACGATAGTTGTGTCACACTTTTCGACTAACAATTAGGTGTAGAGACCGGTGTAGGCGTATTTATTGTAAACCAAACGGAATAAAAGTATTATCTCGTAACGTCGACGCGACAGAAGAGTTACGATGCACCATACGCATTGAATTTCGGTAAAAAAAAAAATCGTTTTTACAAATTTTTATTCGTATATTGGGGATTGTAACTTTGCAATGTGACATCTGGTGGGAAAAAATCAAACTAATGTAACAAGGCTGAGAGTTAACCGTATTTTTTCACGTTTCGATAATAGAACAGATATATTATTAATTATGATTAATTAATTCATGTGACACGAGTGATTTTCAAAGCCCAAAGATTACGATTTTCCTCCATTAAAATTGAAAACTTAGGTTATGTGGTGATAAAATGGCGCCGACGACCAGGCTCGAACGTCTTAAGGACATTTTTCAATAATGTGATTTTTTTAAACGACGCATGTCGTACAAACGTACTCGTATAAAATGTGGTATAATTATTGTCGATAATAATGAACAAGCATACTTCAGACTCATAAATAATTACAACTCAGCATTTCAAATACGTGAAAACAATATATTTTCCCACCCAAAGACGAAGGACAACGATTAGGATTATTTCGTTTCTCTTTACTCCCCCCTTCATTTTTGAAACCAAATTTTCAAGCATTATATTGAAGATTATAGTTTTGCGCACGTCGTTCGAAACCGATTTACAACGAATATACCATAACAATACAGTGATTCTAAGAATTCGCTTCTATAATCACGTGAACTTGGGATGAAATCTATATATACGTTGACATTAATTAAATTACTACTGTTCCTGAAAATGTTTCACGTAAATTGGTATAAAGATTGCAAACTCGTTGCTTCTTTATGAGAGTGAAGTTAGCAACGTTAGTGCAACGTTGCATGTTAAAAAAAAAAAAAAAAAAACCGTTACTTCGCACCTTTAAGACTTTACTGAAATCTAGCAAGCCACAATGAACAAAACGTACTTAGAAATAAATAAATCGTTCAAAGTCATTCTCTAATTGCGCGATCAAGATTTATTCCCTGATTTTTCGTTACCTAAACGTTACCAACTTCAGCCTCGAGCTTCTTTTGCTTTCGAGAAACAAAAAACGGATGAAAACAAAAGAAAATATCCGTGAAGGTTTATCGAATTCGAGACATGTTGCAGACGTTTATCTACCAACAATCACCAACGTGTATACTATATATATATATATATATATATACATATATTACGAATATAGGTATATAAATATGTCATGTACTTAATAATAAACAGACTGTGTATATAAACAACAGAGGCGCACATTTGATTTACGTTGAAAGCAGCGTATAATAATGTAACGTAACATAACACCACATAACTTAACAATAATGTATTTTTCCTAATTATAATAACAGTTATAATAATCATCATTTGTTACCCGAAGACAGCGCTCTTCTTTTCTAACAATCTTTGACGAAATGTATAAACAATTGACACGAAGAGAGAATTTTGTGCAGACTGAAGCAGAACTAAAAGAACATCTTAGATAAAACTGAAACTTTTTACCCACCGACTATTTCATCTGCACCATCGAAATCAGAATTGAATGCTAGCCGCTGATGGCGATTGGTAAAAAAGAGAAATTTATTGCTACAAGAGCTCTGTCTGGTAGAATGACGATGAAACAATATACCAAAGGCACAAAGAAGTCGGAGGCGAACGTTTTTAGTAACAGCGATAAGGAATTGATCAAAATTTCTTTAAAGCACTGAACTGAATAACGTTTATACGAATGAAAACGACGAGAGAGTCACAATTACTTTTGTATCGTCCAATAGCGGAGAAGCCGGAGAGGATTTGAGCAACAAAACCAGCTGCGACGCTTCTGTTCTTCTCTCTATGATGCGAGTTGTATTCATTCTCAGCAAATTTGAGTAAAAACGTTCGCCTATCGGCACATATTGCGAATTGGCACTTCTTTAGTTCTAGATTTATGATGTTGGGACTTACCTTGGAGTTGGTGACGTGGTCGGCGGGCACCGACTCAGGAACAGTCTGCAGGGTGCTCCGCATGCTAGCGGACATCTTCGCCACGGGTTAAAATTCCTCAAACCCACGTCAGTCCTTCCAACTTGAATCTAGCACTCCCTCGTCTGCTACGCCTGAAAAACAAGAACAAGATTGCATCTGTTAATTAAAGTCTGTAAAGCACAGAATCTGAAATTTACTTCGGCTAAGAATCGAAGGAATTTTCCATAGGAAAGTATCGATTGATCCATATTAATTCTGATCAGTAACGCGGAGAAGGTTAGCGTTAGCGAAGCGAGTGTTAGTATCAATTACCGTAGTCACGGTGAAAAAGTATACACAAATTCATTTGTTTTCAAGCTAATTGTTACTTGGATTAGATTTCTCATATTAACTTGACCTAGATCTTTAGAAACAGAATAGTTTCGATGCTGAAAGTTTCTTAGTTTTCTGTATCGACCTAATAATTTTTTAGTCTTATTGAAAGAGTGATTTTAATTAAATCTCAGCGGTGCAATGAGATTACTTTTCGCAATGATTCTTCTTTCTTTGTTCCTTCTTTATTAGTAAAACAGAAAGAGAAGTGCTTTCTACAAAAGTCATTTACTGACCAAATTTCTGATCTTTTTTTGAAAAAAAAAAAAGATGCATTTCTTCTATTCATATAAATTTGCCTTTGAGTTTGCTTCTTGAGAAAATATGACTGAAATAAGTGATCGTACACTAAACAGTGATATTATTGCTAGGGAGTCGAATACATCAGGTACGTAACTGCTGCTGTTCAACAGTTTAACCGGTGTGGTGGTAAAACATCCAACAAGGTTGGAGAAAGCCGTTTGAATCAGAGACTGACTGCTGACCGCTCTGTGACTCATCGTCCTCAGTAAAGTAATTACATGTATGTATATTCCCTGCTCCTCCCTCTCATTTTATCCTTGATGAATGCAGTAAAATAATAGGAAGGAGAGAAGAAGACCAACCAGAAGAGGAGGAATTTTCCCGAGGGGATTAAATTTTAAACCAACAAATTAATCGCACAGTTTATCAAACAAATGATGACGCAACTTAGTAATTATGAAAATTGAAGAATAATAAACAGAAAACAAGAAAAAGATCTTCTGAGAGTGTCTGAATCGATCATTTGACATTTCATGTCAATCGATTCTGCACATCGAATGGAAATGTTTCTGCAGATGTGAATATTCAATGAAAAAAGGGGCTTCAAAAAACAATGCGAAACCGATCTGAATGAAAATGATTTTTTTTTTTTTTTTTTTTATTGAAAAAAGAAGTAAAAGACAAGGGATCGTGAAAAATGCCTGCAAAAGTGTGGACGATTAGCAACTGCGAATGGTAATACTTCCACAAAGGTAAAGAAAAGGCAAATAAGGTCCTTGAACGATGCTTGGCAGAACATTTGAGACAGGTATTAGGTACCTCGCACCGAAGCATACCGACAAGCGAGTTAAGTTACATTCCTGATTTTCAAAGATAGAATAATGTATGCCTATGTGTAAATACACGCGGGTATGGACGAAAATAGACTCTGCAGGATATTGCGGGAGGGGAGAGATAAAAGGCCGAAATAAAACTTGGAAAAGTGAGGAAAATGGAAAACAACGAAACGTGGTGTCGAGGTGGAAAAAAGAGAAAAAGGAAAGAATGAAAGGGCAAATATGAACCGAGGCTGTGTTCAAGCGGTTCAAAGTATACTTTGTCTAGCGGTCTAATCGCGCTGAAAGTGACGTCATGTCGGAAGTACATTCGCAGTAAAAAACATTGGATCTGGTCACGATTGTTCGAGTGTATCGAGAGTCGAGCCTGATGTTTTGAGGGTGATGCTGAGCATTTCAAATTACCCAAGAACCCCTGCGAAGTGCGCGACTAAACCAAATATACAAACGATAGGTACTTATTTCGTAGTTTTATTCTCAGTGTTTTTTGGGGTTTTGCTCTTTTGTTTTGACCCTGTATTATCGACGCAGTCGCGAGTCTCGTCGAAGAAGCTGAAGTTAGCAACGTTAACGTATCGAAACGTTGAAACAAAAAATTACCGTTTTGCACCTTTGGAATGACTGAATAAGTTGAATTTACAAAATGTAAGTTTTTTGTCGCCTCTATTAACGGTTTTATGAATTTCAGGTAATCTTAAAGTTGCAAAATAACGACTTTTTCTAAAGATGCATCGTTACAGAAACGTTAGAAACTTCAGCCTGATGGGTAAGCGAGTCTAGTCTGGCAGAAGAAGAGTTTTTCACGGCTCTGCGGTGATGTATTAATACACACGAACACGCCTGCCCAGATATGTAACCTGTACATACTGCATATACATGTACGAAACGTGCGTAAGAAAAACGAATCGGGGAAAAACAGCGGACAAAAATCGATCACGAAATGAGGGAAAATAATCGCGGATACAACGAATGGCGAATGGATGAAGTAAAAGAGCTGGAGAGAAGCAGCGAAAGGAACGTGCAACAGCAAAAAGAAAAGACACGAAGGCATTTCTGTAGGCGAAAATTCGCCGCTCGACCCAAAGCCGAGACCCTGAAACCCATTAGCGAATGAATCATGAACTAATTAAGGGAACCTATTAACTAGTTTTTAACTTTGAAATTCCCGTTAAATATTTTATCGGATTTTCAGGCAGACACGGTGAAAGTTCGCCCAAATTATCATCGCGTAAATTTATTTTCTGCAATAAATACAATGTAAAATGAAACAGAGATCTGCGAATGATTATATAACAAATGAAATATGTATAATATTCCTCTTTGCGATGTATGAGATTGAACCGAAGACTGAACCGTTATACGAAGAAAAACGCGAACAATGTGATACAGAGTTAATTAAAATGACTTCTGTGAAGCTAATTCCCGTCTCGTCGTTTCTTTGGTTTCCTTTTCCGTCCGATCGCCAACAACCCCGAACCGAGGTTGAAGTCATGCACGGTTATTCGCAGAGATTGGCTTATCTAACATTGCATGTAGGTGGTGAGAAGCATGAACGCGAGAGACTGGAGAGAGAGAAAGAGAGAAAGAAAGAGAGAGAGAGAGAGAGAGAGAGAGAGAGAGAGAGCGAGAGACACGTAGGTAGAGGTATAAGGTATACACGCGGATGGTTGGCCGGGCAGAGACTGTACACAAAACTGCTCTCGACTCTCTCATCGACAATCCCATCTATAGTAAGATCCTGAAGTCTGACACATCGCGTATCGGTAGCCATCAGCATCAGCATCAGCATCGGTATGAATATCGCGCGATATTATGGAGCGGCAAAAAATCTGAACGAAAAGAAAGTATATGTAGAGAAAAGATTAGGAGCGACAAAAGCAGAGTGCTGATGGAATGGTCGAGGGGTGATCTATCGAAGAATTAAATACATTTTCAGGGATAATCCGAGACTTGCAAGGATCAGAGATATCGCAACTGGACGTGTGTATGATGCGTGTTGCGTGTAAAAACACGTATAGGTGGGTATACAATTATACATACATAGGTATGTACGCGAGTGAGTTCGCTTCGGGAAACGCGATTGTGGCCGACAGTAACCTAGAAAGCGAGCAGCGAGCACCGAGCAGCGAACAGCCGCCAGCCAGCCAGGCAGCCAGCCATTCACGATTACGGGACTGTCCGTCGGTCTGTCGGTTCGTTTGCTCTGTCGATGCCATGCTACCCGGAGGCTAAAGCCAAGAAGGTGTCGAGAGCCTGAAACTGAACCGAACCAAACTGAACCCAACTTGACTTCACTCGACTGACTTTGACGCTACGTATGCGGCTCCCAGGTCTCCCAGCTAGCTCGCACACTCTTCGGAATTATGTCTGATGCTTTTTTCACGTATCTTTCTTTCTCTCTCTTTCTTTTTTTCTTTCTCTCCAGTTGGCCACGCAGAGCCATGCACGCAGAGACACACGCATGTATCCGAAGGATGAGAATGATAATGATTATATGGTAAGGAATTTTAAGGAAGGTAGAAGGAAAAATCATTTCTACGATTTTCTACTACTTGCCTCGTTTATCTTGGTCGCATTGTCGGCGTGTGATATCCGGCAATAATGAGGCATTTTAATAATTGCACAGTTGATTTCGAGGGACGAGACGACGGATGAATAAAATTAGAAAATAAAAAAAGGAATAAATCGAGAAAAGAAAGTTAAAAAAAAAACAAAAAAAAAAAAAATACAAGAAGGGCGAATGAAAAATGAAACGACGAACGGGAGGATAGAAAGCAAAAAAACTGAATAACGAACGTGGCGAAAAGTGAAAAAACAACCGTACGACCCGTAAATAAACGCGACAAAGCGGCGAGCGAAGGGCGCGATTAAATCCTCAAACGTTTTCACTGACACACAGGGCGCTATAACGCGGTGTTTTAGCTACACGTTTGATACTGGGCTGCTGACTGGTGATGGTACTGTTGCTGTTGGTGCTACCCTCGTAGAAAACGCCGTAGTTATACGGACACGACGAGTACAACCGTGGATGTTTTCACCACACCGCACTCTTTGGTAGTAGTTAAGTTAGCAGGTATACCGGTCGATAGGTTTAACCGCATATTAATATCGCTTCTTTCTCGTATTTGTTATCGGTATATTTACCCATTTGTGATTGATTTTTACCCAGATATATTACAAACTTTTTTTTAAAATCATTTACAGCACACACTCTGCCTTCTCGTTCTCTATCCCCCACCTATTACCACATACAGACATTACACACTTCAATTTTTCAACATGGCCGTCGTCGTACTCACGGATCGGGGCGAGACGACGCGGACCAAGTTGGCAACTATGGCGCTAGCCTACCGATTCTCCTCTCGCCACCGACACTAGCGACGACTAACGGCTTTCGCGTGAACCTCGGACATCGATCTCAACCTGATATCATGACATAGCCATCTATCGCGGCAACTGCGAACTCGTCACAGTCATATCCTCCGACGATTGTTCTCTGTCGATAATCTTTTTTGTAAACGATTTTAACTATATTTCAAAGACATATGTATATGTATATATCCGGCATGGGATTGACACGCGCATGGAAAAACGGGAAGTCAGAGAATGCGTGAATAAGATTGGAATTCTATGTCCTTAGAAGGAATTAGCACAGTTTTTCATAAATCTGCGTAAATAGAACTGTACGGGTTTTGTTAATTCGAAAATAATATAATATTACTCGTTACCGAGACATACTTTCGTTTTTTTACGCAAATTACAGCTTGTAGTTAGGAAATAGATTTAAGTAAAATATCAATTGGATGGTATTGAAAGTACTGTCATTTTTAAGAAATGTGCCATTATTAAATAATATATGACTGTACAAATTTCTATTTTTCAACTAGAATATCTGGAAAAGTCAGGGAATTTTAGATTTTAAAAAGCGAACCAATACTGGGACGATTGTAATTTGAATAAATCTCGACCCCCTTTAGAACGAATTAGGTGCGCACTTTATTTCTTGATACCTTAATATTACAGTAACTTTTGTTCCTACGTATTACACCGAGGACTGAGAAATCTATCCATTCTTACTCCAAAAGGATTCACGTGAACCTTCTTTTTCTTTCTTATTTTGAAGGAAGTTTAGTAATTTACACAATCCTATGCTCATTCATCTATAACACGTTTTATCAAAACGTTCAATTGTACTGTAAATTGATATTGTTATTCAATTTTCTTAAATTCGTAGATAGAAGACATAGTACCTATTATATACCATCATCATTGTTATTATTGGACGAGTAAATTTTTGTAACACTAAATGACATTCAAAAATAAAAAATAGAGAAACAAAAGACATAATGAAATAAAATCTGAAACAATCCTCAATTCGACATTACACTTAATAATCATATAACAATTTAAACACCTAACTATTCGTTGAACAGATATGCAGAGAACTTCAAAAATTTAAATTATCTATAACATACAGAACACAATACACAAATCTTTTATACTTGAGAAGAAGGTACTTTGAATCTTAGTGAAATTCAACTCATCAGATTTCGGAAATATATTAATTATCGTTTCGATTCTTATCTATTCTAACCATTTCATCTCCTGCGAAAAACTTTGAAATTTATACAAATGCATCGCGTAGTGTAATAAGTAATTCATATTCTCAAATGCACTGACTTTAGAATAGCGACTAACATACCCCATGATTCCAACAGATTCATCACTTTATTCCAATGCAAAGAACTTCTGCAATAACTCTTCGTAAATCATCTTATCTGAGTCCAAAAACACACAAAAGATAACCCGGTTGATCTGCAAAGAAAAATTATAATTATTTTCAGGGCAATCAGGTATAAAGTAATAGGAACTTTTAGGATAGGTCTTGAATAATTCTTACAACATTGTCGTGGTCTTCTAAGAAGTTTTTTACTGTTCCCAGAGCAACAGCAGCTGCTTTATGTTGAGGGTAGCCATAAACGCCGGTTGATATACAAGGAAACGCAATGCTTTTAAAACCTTGTTTTTCTGCCAGTACAAGGCTCTGCTCGTAACACTTACTAAGCATATTTGGCTTCTCATCCTGAGGTCCGACGGTGTGGATTACATCTGAAAATGAGAGGGAATAGAATAGAATAAAAACTTCATGTAATTAGATGATGGAATTATCTCCTTCGGAATAATGGGACTTTTAGCAATTATTTCAAATAATATGAGAAGCCCTGAGTACAAGTTAGCCGTAATTGCCACAATTTTCTAAACAAAGCTCATTTCAATAATAATTCGAATACAAACATTTTGCTGGGAGGGCATAGGCACCGGTTAATCTAACTTCTCCAACCCCACAGGGTGCCATTGTTGTAGATTCTTGCTTGAGTTTTGGACCAGCCATTTTGTGGATCGCTCCATCAACTAGTCAACAAGAAGATAATAGTGAGATATATTTGTAAACAGAGACATCAATCTATTTAGTCATATCGGACTGAACCTTTGAATTCAACCAAAGAATTCCTTACACATAGGTCCTTCGTCCATACAAGTTTTAGGAAAATGTATATACCTCCACCCCCTCCTTGGAGAGAACGATTAGCAGCATTTACGATAACATCAACTTCAAGAGAAGTGATATCTCCGCTCCAAAGTGAAACTTTTTTTGCCAAATCATGTTCGACTATTCCAACTTCTTCCCAAGTAGATTTCTTCATACGTGATTTGTTACTTTTCCAATATTCAATCCACGTTGGGATTTGGTCCAATGTGACCACATTCTTATTTGCAGTTTTCCTGTACAATGCTCGCTTCTCCTCTGATGGCATCGAGAGGAATTTAACTGTTAAAAGTGGAATAGACACATTTTAAAATAAATTGTTTACACCTATAAATCATATTGTTCATTAAAGCAGATTAGAAGAAATTATATCAGATCACTGGCTACTTAAAATTAAGTGTCTGTTTGAAAATGATAAAATTTAACAATAGTCATCAATAGTCCTGCTTTGTGGCGAACTAATAATCTTAAAAGAATATTATATTTCTCGTATTTCTTATTAATAATTTGAGGTAAGCCTTGATCAATGTCAAAGAAAATTGAAGCTTTCACTACGTGACATCATTTCGAAACATCAATATGAAATATCGAAGTTTTTGTAGTCCATATCTAACTACAAGAAATAAGTTATTGCATTCTTGATTTTAGGGTAATTTTTATGCAAAAAAGGTAACGAAAATTCTTCCTGTCACATATCGGAATGAAAGTGTTCTAATTGAAATAAGTAATCGATTATTTATTTATATATCTCACGTTTCTCGACCTCAAATGACATTTTGATACCACCGGTATTTGCGGACGGTTCTTGAGAATGACTTTGAAACCGCTGGACTAGAGCTGCTGATGCGGAATTTTTTGTCAGGTAAAATGAACGTGTCTTCAACAATCCCTGTAGGGAACAGAATACGTTGGAGAAAATCTTTTGTTTTGAGACAATGTTATCCCCTACTTTGTTTATTTGCACTTACTCTAATAGGCAGCATTGAATTTTAGAGGTTATGCTCCGTCACGAATACACGAAGTATCAGGAGTACCAAAGAGTGGAAGTCACTTCGCGAAAAGTCGATGAGGCATCAGATCGGCCATATTGATAGGAGGCATTTACGCGCCATATACAAATTACAAATTGACCTTACAAATTACAATAGACATAGAATCGTTGGAAGACTGTAATTGTAGTTGACATAAATAGGAATTGCATTTCTTGCAAGCCTTAAGCAATTGGAAAATGTATAGCTATTTACACCACCGAGTGAATTAAGAAATAAAAATTCTTGGATATACGGATACTAGAGAAATGAATATTTATTGACATATCATACTCGTTTCCACACCACCTTGCGGTAGAGTATTCGGCGCGTTTTTTTTATTGTGGTATCCCCAGTAGGCCTAATCCACAGCGTTAAGATCAATTTTACAATTCTTCTCCGTGGACGTTAGTCGTATTCTTCCAATTTTGCAATCATTAAAGTATGATCACAGAATCGATAGTAATACGCCTTATTAAAAAAAAAATTTGCATAGTACAGATGATGGATGAAATTTAATCTGCAATTTTACAGATTATAATTGAGGACGAGAGTCCACGACCTGAGCAACGACACCTAAAACAGGCACCCAACTACTGGCAGGTAAAACACTGTGTTGGTACAATAGTACCTTCTGCATGTGTGAACACACAAACGCGACAAGTAGTTGGACGTCACTTCGACAGTTCAAATGGTGAATAAGAGAAAAACATTTGCCATTCAATTTATAAACACAGTTATACTATCAGTAAAACAGATATCTCCACTGAACTCCCGCATCTCATAGATGAACAGCTGCTCAGCCTCCGCTCAGCCTTCCTCTCAGTCCGCCGAAGATGCGATGCTCTGCAATGCTGCGATGCTCTGCAATGCTGCGATGCTCTGCAATGCTGCGATGCTCTGCAATGCTGCGATGCTCTGCTATGCTGCGATGCTCTGCAATGCTGCGATGCTCTGCTATGCTGCGATGCTCTGCAATGCTGCGATGCTCTGCTATGCTGCGATGCTCTGCAATGCTGCGATGCTCTGCTATGCTGCGATGCTCTGCTATGCTGCGATGCTCTGCAATGCTGCGATATTCTGCAATGCTCCAACAGGGCCTAAGTTACAATGCCAGGACAGCAACTGCGAAGACCCAGGATTGATGAGAATGTGAGAATTTCAATGGAGATGTTTTTGTCCTGAATGATGATTTGTCTTTATGAATTAAACGAAAAACTTCCCTCCACTTACGAATTCTAATCTATTTTTTTTTTTAATAAAATATTTATAGAAAACGCCTCCACCAATTTTTAACAACAGTTACCGTACAATTATTAGTCCACCGTTACATTACAGCATTCGAACTATCGGTGTAAGATCCAACAGTTTATCAGGTCGTTCGAGCCGGTATACACATGGCGGAAAAAATACTTCATAGCATGCCTTTCGCCATGCGTATTACGTCTCGTATTTTAGCACACACCAGCAAGATTTTGCGTTACCTGTTCGTAGATGAAAATCGGGTTGCCTGTTAGAAGAAGACCCTATCCTTTCACGATAATCTCCTTACCTGCAGAGAATATCGACAAAATGAAGAAGCGAACGACCCATGGAAGGAACCTTCCACCTATCACAAAATGGCCAAGCGAGTCGTATTCAAGACCCCAGGCCACACCAATTGTTTGGACTTTTGTTTTAAATATCAATGCAGTCTGTGTGAATTTTTTTTATACTTAGGTTGTGAAAAATGAGATTATTTTACGTGTTGTGTCAGCAGCGTTCTATGCAGGACAGTCAACGTCTGACTTCTGAATTTTTGAGCGGAGTAACAGTAACATATATATATATAGCTACATTTGACTACCTGTGAGCCACCTTTTGACGACTTGTGGTACTATTTAACTGGCAGCCCTGTAGCCCTGTATATATATATATACCTATATATATTAAACTGTATAAAAAAAATTGACTAGTTTTTTGTTTGAAAAATATACTGAAAATATTATTCAGGATAACGAAAAAAGGCGCCTGTTAAAATGGGAGCTCTTAATTTTAATACTAAGAAGTGCCTCATCGCGATTTTCTACTTTCCATAAGAATAACATGGCAAACATGGTTCTTGCTCCTTTCGATTTTTATAACTAGATAACGACGCGTCGTACAAAAATTCATAAACATGTTTTTGTAGGAAATTGAACGTTATACAAAAAAGGTCTCTTGTCATTTTACGATAAATTTACTCCTTCAAAAGTTATTTGAGGTCCTTTGTTGATGTTTGACCTCAAATAACTTTTGAAAGAATAGATATGAAAAAACAGAATTTTTCACAACCAGTAATTTTTTTTACATCTACAATAGCTTTTGATTCAAATTTTTTTCATCATAATGACCAGTGTTTCTTAAAGGAAAACATTTAGACGAGATGTGAGAACTAACGCTATATTGAAAGACAAACAATCGTGATTCACCTAATGGTTTAGCAGATGAAAATTTCAGTTAAACTGTAAAGTAGTAAAGAGTTCAGATTAAAATTAGTCTCGATGGAAACTCCAAATAAGTTATTTGTAATGTAAATGAGAAAAGATGACTTGGTTTTACGATTTGAAAAATGTCTCGACTTTTGAACAAATTTCAGAATAATAGTAATTACAAGACAACTAGCCACAAAATCAATTACCGTATTGTTCCGAATACAAGTCGACCTCGGACAGTATTTCAGGGTGTTTATCACAGTTACCCGCATATAAGAGGGGTTCGCGTATAATACGAGGACAATTTTAGCGGGTGCTGTTAACGACAAAAAACCTCGGTTTATATTCGCAACAATACGGTAATTAAACATAACTTTGGCGCATATTTTTATTATAATGTAACGTGGAATTAATACGATCGTCAAATTTTTTTTTCTAGTTTTTTTTTTTTTTCTCATAATACAATCAAATTATACAGGATGCATATTTTCAATTTTATATATCATAAATAGACGCCGTGCCGCCACCGTCGTTTCCGTCGTCGTCGTCGTCGTAGTCGGTTTTATATACCGCTTTTATATACCCTTCGCAGGATCGGGCATTCTTAATATTCATATTCTTCCTATCAATTTGCATTCATGTAAGTATAGTGGTTATAATTCCATCCTGCAATCACTTTAGCTTCATTCAACGTTTATAATAATAATTATTAATATTACTTTATAATGATAATATTATAATTATTAATATATATTATTTTACACTTATTTATTATTATTATTATTATTATATAGTATAATATTATAATGAATAATCAATTGTTATTATTTTTCTTTTTTGCGCTCCATCTGGCATTTTGCGATATAGACTGCCATTTGCTCTTCGACCTAATACATAATTATATATCCTCAATAATCATATGCTTCTATAGAGCTGCATCATCATCATCATCTTCATCTTTATTTCATCAACATCAACACCATCATCATAATCATCATCGTCATCATCATCATCATCATCATCATCATCACCATTACCACCATCACCACCATCATCATCATCAATCATCATCCTCATCAACATCATATTCGTCATCTTCGTCGATTATCATAATCATCATCTATTTCAAGTATAGTTATTATTACATTATTAGCGTTTATTTACATTACCGCAAACAATTAAGCCGGTTCAATTATTATTATTAATATAATATTATTATCATTATTATTATTATAATTATTACTCTCAGCACTTGCACAGGTGGCAAGTTGCAGGTAATTATATTCACTAGAAGAAAGAGAATAAAAACTCTTGGCTAATGCTTTCATTCACGATTCTTTTTCATTCTCCTCTTACTTCATTTATTTTATAAACTCCAGTCAATTATCACCATCGCTTCTACCATGACAAATTGCCTACGATAGAAGATCTGAAACAACAGTAAAAATAAAAAAACATTATTTTCTCCGCATGCTTTCTACATACCTATGCATAAGATAAAGATAATCAATTGAACGAGTAAGGTTTCCATGAACACAAGTTCATCAGGTT
This sequence comes from Diprion similis, assembly GCF_021155765.1. NCBI lineage: Eukaryota > Metazoa > Arthropoda > Insecta > Hymenoptera > Diprionidae > Diprion > Diprion similis. Next base: position 14,736,832 of record NC_060114.1, read on the forward strand.
AGAAATAAATATCGAATGAGTCATAATTGTGACAATTTTAGAATTCAAAGTTCACTGATATGTGATGACTCATGATTTGGTTGATAAACAGAATGAAATCCGGTCGGAAAATGGTATTTTGATAATATCATAGAACTCCAAACAAGAATGAGAAAATTATATTAAATATTGCACGGTTGATAGTTTGAGATATTACCTGGTACTTGATTGTTGTCCTGGGTTTTGTTATTCCCAAAAGTATCCTGAAGGAAGGGGTTGGTATTATCATTTGCGTTCATTCCGGTGGTAGCCGGCACAAACGGACTCGCCAAGGGATTGAAAGCTGTAGCCGTAGGGTTTAGATTTGAGTTGATAGAATCTTCATTTGCCAGCTTGGGCGTCAGGTCAAGGATAGCACCGCTACTCGTATTACTCATAGTGTCAAACTCCGACAGATCTAAGAGGTTGTTCGTCGCGTTGTTTTGCTTGCTACAAATACAAAAACCAGCAAAAAAGATAACAAATAGCAGATCAAATGTCAGTAGGAAAAGACGAGTCATGAACACAAGCGGGAGAGAAGCGCTACACAATTTTAGTAAGTATTCTGCGTTTCTTCTATGTCTACTTCTTCTTTCCCCCTTTTTTTTTTTTAAGTAATTAACGTCTATCCAACTACGGAGTGTTGTCCACACTGAGTCAGACTTACAATTAATTACAGCTAGTTTCTTTCGAACTGACGAAACAAACCAAAAATGGAAATTTCATTCACTTGTTTCAAGTATACATTTTCTTGAGAAGTCTAATCATTCTTTCATAATTCAATGCTAAACTAATCACAAACAAAGGTTCACTCTGTTTGTATAATGTTTGAAAAGAGAGAATGACTAGAATGAAAAATCCATCCCATGTGTAAGGAAAGAACGACTCATCAGATATGGCAAACTTCATATAACGAACAAATACTATGTTTAAGCGTTAGGATACATTCATATTTCTGAACTCCTTCGATAAATGTTCAAAGGAACCTAATTATCCATTGTAAGCCATATTCATAGAAACGTAATATTTATTTACACTAATAAAACTCTACTTCTGCCGCAAAGTAATCGATTCACTGACTGATAAAATTTCAACTTTTCTGTATTCGTCACTGCAGTTTAATGGAAGTGAATAAAAGGTGAGCAAAGTATACAGTATTGCACTGAGTTTATTACAGTTGTAGAAATTCCATCAGTCAATGGTCGTATTTACTGTGAAAAATATCTAACGGGGATCAAATAAGAAAACATGCTATACGATAGTAATGCGTGAAACTGCAGAGGCGAAATTATACCTACGTATAACTTGTTCAGATACCTATACAACAATCTATTCATGTATATATTGAAGTATATATGTATACATACATGGCAAAAGTAGGCAGCGATAATATTGGCCAAAAATGAAAAACAGAAAAAAAAATTCACAATAGTGGATCCGATGAGAACACAGAATTGAATGTACAGATAGGCTAATATTACATATGCGTATGTGTCCAATGAAAACGATAAACGTTTTTACTGCACTCTGGACCGTCCCTGTCTCTCTTCTAACAATATTAGCGTAAATTGAACAACATGCATCGTTTTTTTTCTAACATAAGAACAGTACTGGTGCGGCATCTTAATTGGTCAATCTAACTATAGAAAGTTTCCTCCCAATGTCGAACAGTATTCGCTCCGTTCTCTGCACAGAGAGTTAGTCTTTACATTGAGGGCTATTCGAAAAAGGATTTCAGTTAGATTCAGAAAACGATTAGGAGGAGTATTGACAAGTAAAAGAGAAGAATTGAAAATGTCGACAGTACAAAGTATTAACGTGCACAAAATTTTGAGAGTTGGCGAAAACCGGTTAGTTCAGCAATCTCATTTTACCAATTAATTACTCGTCTTAATCGAATTCCAATTACTTGAATCCGTATACGAAATTATGTACAATCATTGTTTAGATGACTCAGAACCTTTATGCTATTCATCGTTTCTTTTTTGTTTTTTTTTTTACATTATGTACACTGGTTATCATTCTATGTAGGTAGGTAGGTAATTAGTTAGTTAGTTAGTTAGTTAGTCGGTTAGTTAAGTTACGCTCAATCACCGACCGATGTATGTATATGTGTATATAATATATGTGTATTATGTATTCAAATGCGGAATAGAATAGAATTTTCGTTTATTGTTTAAACGTAAATAACATTAATATGATGCATTACTTAATCGGCTGCATATTCATCATGACTTAATAGATTTGTTGCGAATTTTTTTATTTTTTTTTTGTTTCATAATTAATTACCTCAGATAGCAGATCAACAGATAATAGTATATATCGTCAACCCAGTTCAACGTATTTTCTCTCACTTCCTCCACTCACTTCCAATATGTATCTTTTTGTCAGTAAGAAAGCTTTACGCAACGTCAATACTAAAAAATTACCAGTGGTGTTAGCACAAAGTTAATCAATTTGACATCATATTATAATTCTACCTAACTACAATTGTTTTTCCTTTATACATATGTGTATATGTATACATATATATGTATGCACACCCGTGTTTATATACTTATTGATAGTTATTGTAACTATTATATTATTCGCATCCTACATAACAAAATAGACACAATTCGGGGGAATGACATACTAGGCGGGGATCAGGACAACATCAATCCAAAGAAAATATAAACTATAATTAGCGATAATATATGTATGAATGTATGTATGTATCTTTGTATGTATGTGTATATAACAGTATATGCACATAGCTCTTTACGTCATTCTCAAAGTTTTGGCTAAAAGTCTATGCTCGGTGAGCTTTGAATGCCCTGTACACGGATATTCATAATCAACCCAACTTTGAACAAGGCAGTTTTAAATCCCAATTGATGGTTATTATTCGAAACACAGACTGTTGAGTCATTCTTTTTCGATCAAATCGACGAAATAATTTAACAATTATTAATTAATATTAAATCAGATTTGAATATTGACGTACAAGGAATCTGAAAATACTTGGCAAAGTTTTCAGCGGAAATGCAATTGAAGTTAAAGTATGAACGTACAATTAGATGATTCTACGGACTTGTTATTATTAACATTACAACATTAATGCTAACAGTAAACAGTATGATGATAATTATTATGGATTGAATGAATTTTTCGTTTTTTATTAATTTAAATTTTTCTCTTGCTTATTAATATCATTAATTTTCTTTCTGAAGTTGATATTTTTTATCGTCATGTTTATGCAGTCGAAATGATTGCTGTATGATTATTACAATAGTCAAATTATTAAACGTTATTTAGTGTATGTAGGTACGCACAAAGCATGTTGATATATGTATATTGATAAATAATTGTTGCAGCTAATAATTATTTTTCTTATTCAACTTTATTCTGTTCTTTAATTTTTTGACTACTTTTGCGATGTAAGTATGCATATATGTACGACCTTATTGGCCAACAATATTTTTTCACTTCAGTCGTCAATATTCTTACATGTGTGTATAATTTTATTTGTAATAAAAATGTGCCAGTATTAATAATAGATCGAATGCAACGTTATATTTCTTTGTCATTATTATTATTATTATTGTTATTATTAGTAACTACCTAATCATAGAACCACGTTAATCACAAGTGATGGAAAAAGTTATTTGTTTTAAATAATATTGCATAGGCAGTAGTAGTTCCGCAATTGAGCGGCTCTCCCTCTCACTTTCACTCACTCATTCGCATACTCTCTTTCCCTCTCATCGTTTAATTCATTATAAAGAGTTTTAATTTCACTTCTATATATACTGTGCATCATGATAAGGGTGCTGACCAAAAAATGTAAGAAAAAAAAGCAGAAAAAGGAAGTATCTAAATGATTTCAGTGTACTTTTAGTCTCCCGAGCCTCAAATCTATTGGTTTTGTTAATCGGTATGAATCTACCGTATGATTCAGTAATTCAGAGTTCTATAATTAAGGTATCAAGTTTCTCCTCGTTTTGGATTTTGAAGTTTTGCTGTCGAATTTATTTTTCACACGGATGACGAAAAATTCGATTTAGTGTTAACTGCATATAGATTGAAAACGGTTAACCATCACCTCAAGAATGCCAGCGCCAAGGGAGAAGAGTGTTACGTGTAAAACTTGTAACTGTATTTTATTCTCGTTTCCTTCTTCCTCTTGATATCGGGAAAACATTTATTGAGATCTTATTGCGAATTGCTTAGCTGAGTCTATTGACTACTTCAAATAAATCATTCAACAAATTCTTCTCAATGGAACAGCATTAAAATTTTATTTATAAATGGCGGAAGTATGCTTCGCGCACCTTTTTTTTTTACCTGCGTTCTATATTTAAACTAATGATTTTTGCAACAGTTTAAAAAAAGAAGGGCATCGGAGTTCAAAAAAGTGCATTTTTACATTCTATTACTAAAAAGTGCTCTGAAAAGAACTCCGCTGTGAAAAAAATTTCTAAACCATACTTTTGTTACGTAACGTATCGTGTGAACCACAGAGGCATTTTTTTTTCCCACACACGCTCGCCTACAACCCGTATTGCAAACTTATACTCGGTGTAACAAGATCTACTTGACTTTCTTGATGCACAATCTACTATTTTATAAACTAATACGGAATAGAAAATTGGAGAAAAACATTTATCCATTTCTCACAATTCCTTTTCACTGAGTACAGATTATACTATATCCAATTTCAGAGGGGGGAGTAGAATATTTGAATAATGGGAGGGGGAATAAAACCTAATACCAATACTTTATCACTTTTGTTTTACGTTCAAGATTATGTTACGTACGGATATAATATGTGTTGCATTGATCAGACATACGTACGAACGCTGATCCACTAACAATCTTAGAATTAAACTAAATTTTTCCGAATTATTTCCCCGGCTACTATTTGCTGTTCTGTCATAATAATTCTTCATACGCATGTATGTAGGTATTTCAATCAATATAGTGTACCTAAGTCATCGGGAGATTATAAAAACAGGCAACAATGACAATAAATACCTATCTAACTATCTATCTATACGTAGTATTAGCAACGATTATTAATTCAAACCTTTTGATTCTGTAAATAAATTTCTTTCTTCTCTCGCGTACTTTATTCGTTATTCAAGTATTAATAGGACATTAAAATTACCGTTATTTCACATTTGAAACCGAAATTCATGACTTTCTTGTTAGCTGTTTCTATACCTCTGCAACGCCGACAAAGGCCAAATGCTTATGTTTCGCTAATAAACGTGAAGACCTCTTTTAACGAAGCTCTCCAATATTTTATCTTTTCTCTCGTAATATGAAGATTTCTGTTGAATTTATGGATTATTTTTCCTATATATGATGTTTTTGTTTTCAACTTCATTCTTTCTGACGTAATAGCAGATTAAAAAGTGATACAAGAGACGACTAAGCGAGTTTTTGCGTCAAACTAAACTGTTCGATCTGTCGCTACCTATGTTTTCATGTGATAATACTCCAACCGTAATATCAGTCACGTTTGTATTTTTCCAAGATTTACAAGTTTCTGTTAACAAAGGATTACCACAATCGCCTGAATCATTGACTAAATATTTATCAATCACACGATCGCCAAAGTGTTTGTATCGTCGTTTACGAAAATTATCCATTCGTCACTGTCCAGAAGATAGGTATTTCGGCGATTTCAAATTCCACTGAATTTCGACATATGTGCAAATCTTTGCTCAATAAATATGAAAATAAATCCTTTGTATGACTGCAGTTATGTTTTTTGTTGAATATTGGAATGAATCGGTAATTGATATAAGATTATTAAGAATATTCAAAGAGATAAGAAACGTCAGAATATTTTTGGAAAGATTACGATGATAAAATTCACATTTTGGACAGCACGACAAGTGTAATTGCTTTGGTATTGTTGATACAGCGATGTGAGCACACAGTCAACGTTATTTTTTTTTTTTTTTATTTCAATTCTTTTTCATCGTATAACACGATTAGCATTAGTTTAACACAAGCTTGCAGTATTTGATGTGCACATAAAAGCACATGTCTATATCACGCGCCCTACTAAACTTGTGCTCTCGTCGCGTCATCATCATCATCATCATCATCATCATCATCATCATCATCATCATCATTACCATCATTACAACTGCATCATACTTACACAGAAGCCGCGTTGTCTAGTGGTATTGGTTCGTTCATGAGGCTATTAACGCCGTTCCCATGATTTCCGTGATTTCCATGATTCGTGTGATTATGTCCGTTGATTTCACCCTCGCCGTTACCCTGGGCGTTATCGATGAGCAGTAAATTATTGCTACCGCCGTTAACGCCGTTGCTATGAGTTCCGTTCCGCAAGAAAGTGTCGGGATTCGGAGCCTGAATCGTAGTGCTTGATGTTGTTGTTGTTGTTGTTGCTGCTGTTGATAGCGAATTGTGTTCGATGTGAAGAGCTTGCTGTTCACCAGCAATAAACTGCTGCGTTGCCTCTGATATCAGACTTGCCGTCATTACATCGCCACCTTTCTCGCCAGACATTCCCTTGTTATCGTCACCAGGGCTGTCCTCTTTTAGCTTATCTCCGTCTCCACCTTCACCCTGTGTTTCAAATTAAAGCACCAAGTCGAGGATTTTCAAAGATGCCAAAAATGTTAAACGCCATTCCGGAATGCTCTGTATCGGTGGAAAGACTTACCTTTGTCGGTGTGTTGGGTTGATTTTTTCCTCTAGTCCTTAGCATTATTGCCTCGACCCGTTTCCGTCTCGCAATTCTTTCCTCTTCCTCCTTCTTCAGGCGTTCAGCCATTTCGATTCGTTGCCTATATGATGGAATGAAATCATTTGTTAACAATGTTTCGTTAATGGAAATTAAGGATTATTTTCTTTTCTTCGGTATTTCGTCAGAATTTTAGTGTAATTATACATGTAAAACGAAGGAATACAAGAATATTTCACACCTGGAAATAAAATTATTAATCTTAATTTTTTTTATTTTGACCAATTAACGATCACAGACTTACTTTTCAGCTTCTTCCCGAGCCTTTTTCTCAGCTTCTTCTTTTTCCAGCTTCTGGCGAGCCTCCTCTTCTCGTCTCTTACGATCTTCTTCTTCTCGCCGTTGAGCTTCCTCAATAGCCAGTCTTAGTCGTTGTTCTTCAGCCTGACGAGCCTCGCTTGCCAATCTCAATGACTCTTCTTCAAGCCGACGCTGCTCCTCTTCCTCCGCACGCTGTCGCTCCATTTCAAGGCGAGCTTCTTCCTCCTGAAAGCAAAAAACTTTGATGCTCAGAAACTGCGTTCTCATACATATTTTTGATAGTAACGCTAGGTATTGATAGATTTTGAAGCAAGTTCTATAATTGTTGTTCTTTCGAACTTTATAAAAGAACACTTTCAACACCATTATTATCAATACCTAAAACTAAAGTCGGTCATACGCACAATTCTTTGCCGTTCCAGTTCAGCTTCACGCTCTGCTTGCTCTCGAGCAAGTCTTCGACGTTCAGCCAAAGCTGCTTTGGCTTCTTCCTCCGTTGTGATTCGCGTTTTAGCTATCATAGAAGCTGTAGGAACATAAATTTACAACTCATTAATTTTTTTTTCATTCAACTTTCAATTTGCAAGACAAAATCTGTATTTTCTTCAATTGAATTACCTGTCATATCGACAGGTTCGTCGCTTTCAGCATCAGGCTTCAGTTCTGGCTCTGGAGATTTTTTATCCACCTTTCTTTCCTCCTTCTTTTCCTCCTTCTTCTCAGGTTTGACCGCTGCCTGTACAACTGGTGCAACTGGTTCGGGCAGAGTTTGCGGAGCTAGAAGATCCTTAGAGGGATTCGAGTCCTTCTCTTTCTCTTCCTTTGACAGTTCCGGTACAATTGCTGGCTCTGCTTTGACAGGTCGAGCGTCCGGTATCACATCAGTCGTCACTTCGTTGCTAATGTTTGTCTTCAACGTAGTGGACTCCTGCTTAATCTAATCAACAATAAGAAAAACTAATTAAACCAAGTGAGACTGAGTCGCAATAATTTCATGAGATCTAGTAAGGTGTAGTGATATTTCATCAAATATTTGCTGAGTAAACCTAAACTGGATGTAAATCTATGAATCTGATAACTTTTTCTTTTATGAAAAACATTTAATAGCCGAAAGAAACAATGTTTAACATACTTCTATTTTTTCAGTCCCATAGTCGAGTTTCTCCTCGTGTTTTTCAATGATCTCCGGATCACCGTTTTTAATCTCAGTCTGTTCTTCCTGCTTGATGAATTCAGCAACGTTCGTTTGAATTACGGGGGGATGTTCGGTGCCTGGGCTCTGAAGAGGTGTAGCTCTCGGAGTTATTCTAGGTGATGCTTTAGTGGATTTGATCAATTTGTCTATCGGTTTCTTGGCTACATTTTCACCAACAGCTTTGGGCGTCGACGGTTTCTTTGGAGTGCTGTGAACTTTTGGCAGTGGAGGCTTCGAGTCTTTCGTCACTTTGAGATCCCCAATAAAGTCTGTGAAAAACGATGAATCAAAAAATTAATAAGCGGAAAAAAAAAAATCACCGCAAAAAAGCAAAACAAAGAACAAACAAAGAAACAAGTAAAATTTATTTCTCACAATTATATTTACAGTATTCACAATGTGCAATGCAGATGTATGTATATTGCTTGACGCTGCCAGTTAAGCGCGTTGCGGAAAGAGAGAGATATAGACAAAGACAAGTATAAGAGAGTAGGGATAAAAGGAAGTAAAATAGAGAAAGAAAAAAAAAAGTTTGAAAACAAGCTAAAAATAAAATAAAATGAACAGTCCAAAATGCTGATGCTAATTTGGAAAGATTTCAGACTGAAGGAAAATAAACTATAAACTATAAAGCCGTGCTCACTGTGTCGCTCTGTGACAGTAACACCAGTTCCGGCGATGGAAGCGGGACGTGGACGACGCGGGGTTGTTGTGCGAGGGCGCAGACTGACATTACTGCTCCCTACGCTGCTCCCGCTCTGCTGGCTCAAGGAGCTGTGGGGTCGCGACGGGCTGCTCGGAGTCACCTCCCCGCTGCGAATACCTACACCCACCCAGGTTAAGCCTTATTTTGAAATTTAATCTTTTTACATTCATATATGCAGAAACAATATTGCTGTTTGTATTATCATTTTGAAGATTTACGACCATGTGTATGCTCTTCGTGTTTAAAATATTGGTAACAAATAAATTTGCTATCAAATGGCAGCTCCATTTATTTGTTTTTTTTTTTTTTATTACTTTTTTTTTTCATAACTTGCGATCCCACGACAAACGCTTTTCACAGATATGTTGAGACTCTTGTACAAGAAGAGGCATAAAAACTGTACGTTTTATAGTTGAAATAAAATTTCTATTTGTAAAAAAATTGATAAATGGTTCAAGTAATAGTATCTCTGGATTGAAACTCGAAACAAAAACTGCAGAATGGAGAAAACTTGGTCCGACCGATAGCTGATGAATGAGCAAAAAAAAATTTTTTACTGCTACGTATCTTTTTACAGAAAAGTGAAAATATATTACTTCAACGTGATATCTAGCAGGCTTTACCTAAAAATAATAACAACAATATGCATTTTACGAATTTATAGCCTGTGGAACTGATAAATATCTTTCTGCATATACATTTGCATATACGATTATTAAACATTTTTTTTTGATTCATTATTAATACAAACACGCACATTCTATCCAGTGCGTAAATGATAATGCGAAATATTCATCGTCATAATTTTTTCATTAACAGACTATCGTAAATATATGTAAGGTGTATTCAAAGTAAGCCGCCCACCACCATATTCGCCGAAGGAAAAAAAGATAAGGAAAAAAAGTAGCTAGATTGGGAAATATGAAATGGAAGAAAATCATTGAATGTATATAATGAACCAAAAATAACCGAACAAGATATTCACAGGACAAGTTACAATGTAAATTAGAAGTATGTATATATATATATATATATATATATATATGTATGGATATGTGTAGAGTAAAATTTAAATAGCATGAAATTGTATAAAGTTGCATGTATAATTCTGTAAAGATAAAAATTGCATGATTTATTTAAAATGAGGAAAAAAGAAAATTTGAAAAAGGCTGTATTGCACGTTAAATACATATAGGTATTCAAGTAATATGTATTTGTGGATATATAATTTCACGTTACGTGTAGGTAAGCAAATTCTAAGTAGGTATGTACATACATTTTAAATGTGAATCTTACCGATTACATAGTAGAAGTAGTAGGGGTAGCAGGTAGTAGTAGCGTGATACCTTCACCAGCATCGCCAAAAGACTTTATTGTACTGAGCTCCGATTGTTAATTACTTGTATACTCATACTCACGTACGCATTAGACCAAAGTGTTAGCACACGGCGATTGTTCAGCATGATTCGACGCAGAGTTTTACCAAATTCATTCCAACTTTATTAATTGCGTGTCTATCGACTAGCTTTGTTAATTGTTAGTGCATAGTTCAGAGTCTAAATATGCAGATAGCAGAAATGCCAAAGCCTTTGAGATACCGAATCTGACTATATTTCTGAAACTACTGACTGAATTTGTCAGGTAAATAAAGTTGACGATGTATGTTTCACAGAAAAGCAAATTTTGGGCTTAATCTTTCATTTGCCCATCCAATGGACATGCAATTCACTTTTACGAGTGTTTATTTTTCACTGAAAACTAGAATATTTACCTCAAAATTTGAAATTTAGTTCATTTTCTTCTCCACAATGCATCGTCAATATTTCACGACAATTATTACAGACTGTGGTCATAGAATTTCAAAATCTCATCAACGTTTTCAAGCTATGTGAATAATATGAGCAGAGCCATGTCGAGAAATCTGGCCATAAGATTAGGTGCCCAATGTTATCAGAAAACTTCCTTTTTACATTGATTTACCAGAATTTCGGAGACCAATTAAAACAGGTATTGACCATTATTTGTGTGCTAATAAGGCTCTGTACTGAAAATTATCGTGCTTAATAAAAAAAGAATCTAGTACCTAAATTCTGATTAGGACAGGTAATGATCACCTAATTATGCAGTATCACGTGGTCGGCTTTTCTGCCACGGCTTCACTAATAATATGCATGTTTTCAAGCTACAGATACTCACTGGACACAAAAATTTAAGAGACAAAGTTTATTTATATTCTTGTCTTTTTTTTTTTTAAATAAATTTAGTCGTTAGCTCGCATTCTTACTTATTCTTCATACCAACATATGTGACCCCAACTCATTAAAATATAGATGATATGACATTTCCAATAACATGATAAATTTTTTGTGTTGTTCTTTTTTTTTTTGAAATACCGAAAGCTCCAGAAAGTTGTTTACTGAAACAGGGGAGTATTTTTAAAGTATACTAAACTTTTGCCAAGTGGCGTTCTAATATTTCCACGAGCATCGAAATACGTTTTAAGCTACTGAAACTACTGATTATACTTATTCTTATGATTTATACATATTAGAAAGGTATCCGAAAGAATGATAATGAAAATAAGAACGAATATATTGTACAAAAACTGTCTATATTTACTCAAGGATATATCTATAGTACTAATAAAATTCAAAATGAAACTAGTTATCAAATTCGTTCCTACGGTAAATACTCGTCAAAAATACATCTACGTTACATCTATGATCAAATTATGCAACAAAGTGCTTGAAACACGTATGCAAATTCATCAACTTGACTGACGGTCAAATTTTTCCGAAAATAAGAATGTTTTATAACACCTGATACGATTTGTGTTCAATAAAATATTGCGACAAAATACCGTTCCCGTATTTTAGTTGCATAAAAATGTTGACTGTAAAAAATCGGATTCCTTGACCTAAAAAAAAAAAAACCCTTGAAACACATGCTCCGAAAAGTAAATATTCACCCGAGGCATCCAAAAACATTGAATTACTTTATAACGCCATTTCACGATTTTTGACAGTTACATCACGGACGGACGTTAACGCCTCGGCGGTTAAGTGGTTAAAATAAAAAAGAAGGAAGACAACAGAAGCAACGAGTAATGCTTCCCATTTTTTTGTAAATACAAACTGAAACCATCCCGGCTAATATTGATCGTAATAGAATTTTCAGCCGACTTTGAAAATACTCCGATTAAGAAAGCAAAGTTATTTAAGTATGTGAAAGAGTTGAGTTCGCATAAGTGGTGCTTACCTTGCTGCTGTTGTTGATGTTGCTGTTGTTGGTGTTGCTGCTGCTGCTGCTGCTGCTGCTGCTGATCGCGAGCTCTACGTCGCAATCTTTCTGCTCTGGTTGGTCTTGGAGTAGGTACTGAGCCTGGCAAAGTACCCATACTACGAGAATTATCGGATCGCTTAAGGGATTTGATTCCAGCTGCAGCCAAGTGAGACATGCTGCGACTCATGCTAGAAGCCCCGAGTGGCTGGGACTGTTGTTCGGCCAGTGTGCTAAGCTCGCTGGGACGTTTTCTAGGCTGTGATAATTGGTCCAGCCTGGACATGGAGTAAGTCCTACCTGGTGATCGTGCGAAAGCCTTGGCACTGGAGCTACGTCCAGTCGAAGGTACGACATCTCGGGGGGACGGTATGGTCGGCATTAGATCTGTGCGCCGTCTGTTCACTCTGAGGTATGCCGAACTCGGAGTTCCGGGTGTTCCGTCGCTGTCTTCACCTGTAAATCGCGTCTTGCTTAAAGGCGACACCCAACCTAAACCCTCAATTACCACCCGATATAAAATTTCTAAATAATATCGAACGACCCACGCAATGTTTTAACAAATTTTTTATTCATTACTTTTCTAATGAATTATCAATTTCCTTGGAAATGTAACAGCATCGTGTATACATGTAATACCATTGCGTAGCGAGAGTTCAAAATTCTTCAAGGCAGAGACAATGCCAGAGAGCAATTTCACGCCAGATGTTGGAATTGTCTCTACCACCTCTGAAAAGCAATGTAATCAAAAGAAAAAAAAAAAAAAAAAAACAAAAAAAAAAAAACAACACAATCCATTCTACATTACTTGCATGCTGAGCAACGCACGCGGTTCAAACCAAAAACAAAACTTGCGGCTGATGGTAGATAATCGGATGGTGAATTATTGTTTGATCCAAGCTTATCATTCATGCGGGATTGTATTTGGTACGAATAAATTGGGTCATTCGTAGCATGTACATACGTACGTACTTGGAATAATGGGATGTGGGGATTGTCGAGAGGATTGAAAACATGTAAATCTAGCAATACCTTTCAAACTCAGAAGAGAACGACAAGCGGAACAGAGCAGCCATTTGGTAGGAAAGAAAACTGCAGAACGAAAAAAAATCCAAGCAACAGCGATGTCTGCAGCAACAGTCTGACGATCAATACTTTTCCAAAAATATTCTCTATGCAAGTGCTTATTATGTCGTTGAAATAGGGTGAAGAGCTGATCAACTGAATCTCGTGTTGTAGATACGAAGAAATTCCAGCCTATTAACCGAACTAATAAAACTCCACACGCGCACAAACGATCATTGTTGATAAGTTTAGTCGAGGCTAATCAAAGATATAAAATTCGTAGCATCCCTTTTCAATCGGATAATATCGTACGAAATAAATGTTAATGTTAGTCATCGTCATTCTTTCAGGATGCATTAAAACACAAACGAAATATTTACCGGTTAGATTTTCTTTTTTTTTTTTTTTTTTTTTTTAACGAACAAACGAACATTTTTTTCGTATTATACCACGTATTAATATTATTCATAGATTAGAAGGGGGGAAAAAACAATCCATGCTTCTCTGTTGCAATTTTTCTTTAGTCCGAGTAGAAGAGCAGCTGATATACGTATAAACGTTACATTACAGCTATACGATTAGACGAGTGAGTGCGCTTGCTTTTTGATATATCATACAAGAGAGAAAGATTCGATGTTGTACTATTTTCCGAGACTTGATGCAGGCATCTAACAGGAGCAGAGAACTCACCGCTGACTGCTCGCTGATTAACGATCGTTGCAGGCCTAGAATCTCTACCTTGAACAGCGGGCTTATGGTCGATGTCAAAGACGTCGGTGGTGCATGTAGGAGGCAGAGAGAGGCTGGCTCTCTTTGTTTTTGCAGGAGTTAAGGGAGGATGGTGATCAGAACTAGCGTTCCAATTGAACACCTCGTACATTGAGGAAGACATTCGCATATCTGGAAAGAAAACGTCATTCCCGCCATTTCATTATCAGCACCGGCTGGATAAACATCATTGATCGGTCGATGCTGGATATATAAAACAGAATGAGAAGCGGGACCTAGACCAAAGGAGAACATCATCGAGACGAAGACATATTCAACCCTAAAAATCCTCAAAACTCGCCAAAAGTCTCTATTAAGAGTTTCTTTGATTTTTTCGGCCCCGGATCAGAGAGCACTAATTTCGATCAGCTCGTCGATATCCTCAGAGTCGTTTAGTGAACAACGTCCACCATGTTGCCATTCGGATATGCGTTCCAATGAGGTAAAAGCGTGCCGAATCGTGATACCGCCAATCGAAGAGTGAATTTTTTCTCTCCCAATGAAACGATAAATTTTGAATCTCGCTTTTGCAATCGAAAAAAATAAAATACAACAATGCTGCGATAAAACTGTTAAGTATACTGCCGTCTGTCACGTGTAAGAGAGTGATAGAAAGAGAGAGAGAGAAAAATATAGTGCGGTTGCAACGAACGAAAAGTGAGCAGGTTCAGGATGCTGAAACGAAATAAAAATGTGATATCTGCGAGATGAAATAAGATTTCTTCGACAAAAAGAGTTACCCTACAACAATGCCATAGTCACGTGCTAAAATAAGCACACCAACAACCGGGAAATCACTTGCCACATCTGCATGTTCTATCAATGTGCTGCCAGTGACGATGACTGTATGTATATATACATATATAATATAAGTATAATATATCCCATGCAAGAAACGAGGTAAAATAAAGTATCAGTGCGTTTACCACCATATGTACATATACAAGATTATGTAGATAATAATAATGATAATAATACCAATATAAATGAGATAAACCAAAAGAATAAAAGAAAGGTAAAGTAACCAGGCTAACTTATAATTAAAAACAAGCGATGAGCGGTGTTCACGTGAATAAACCGTACTATTATTATTAGTATATCACTATTATATTGTATCGTTTTGATAAAATCGCGGACCGAGCCTGTCGTGGGACTGATTCCGAAGAATACACAAGAAGGGGGGTGGGGAGGGTGAGTAAAAGTGAATGAATAAAATTCAATCACCCCCTAGATATAATTATTCGATATTATAAAGACTTGTGTCTTTTTAACTGTGGAATTGGAAGAGTGTGTGCGATAACCGTTTCACCAACCTTCGCCGGGTTTGCGGTCTAGTCCACCGGCAGACGTGGCTCTCTTCTTACTGCCGTCAAGTTCTCTCTCGGATGACCGCCTCGTGAGAGGTTGAGCGGCTGTGAACATCATGACATTGGTAGTCGAGGTGGCCCTTCGCGTACCCCAGAATGTCGAACCGCCGGTATCCGCGGGCTCGAGCATCCGGGGCGTCGAGCTACCGAAGGCAAAGACGATCTGTGACTTTTCATTTTTCTTCTTCGCTTCGATCCGAGCCTCTCTTTCCTGATTCTTCCGCAAAATAGCCTCGCGTCGTTCCTGCTCTGCCTCCCATATCAATCGTTTCCTTTCTTCTACCTGATTCCGCCTAAGTTGAAAGAACAAAATTCGCCTTGTCACACGAAGGAAGAAAAGCATTTTTCCTGAAGATCGACTCAAAAGTCTCGTCGTCTCGTAACCGTCATCTTCTCTATTTCTTGTCTTATTTATTTTCTTTTATTTTCTTATTTTAGCAAAAACAAGTCTGACTACCAATGATGTCCAACGTCATTATCGCCTCGGAATCCGATGGTTCAATTTTTTTTTCCCCCCCCTTCATATTCCTTACCTGTCGTTGTCGCGCGACCTAAGCTCGTCGATTCGTTTCCGTCGTTCTTCCTCGCGCTGTTCCCTGAACCGTTGGGCAGCAAGGGCCTGTTGTCTAAGCTCCTCGAGCTTACGTTGTCGTTCCTCATTCTGTCGGTCACGGACCAGCTTTACTCTATCCGTATCTTTGGCGCTCCCGACTGACTCCCGCCCTAAACAACGAGACCGGAAATGACAACACACTTCAACTTGAAATGGCGAACACGTCTCTTCGCGCGGGATGATCGCGACCTATAGTAAATGGTCAAGCAAGCAGTTCCGCATGATCGATATACAAGCGAAACGAAAATTATTGTTTTATTGTTTTTTTTTGTTTCTTTTTTTTTCAAACCATTTTACATAACCTATAATCTGTCCCATAATTTGGCATGCAATTATCAAAATATATCTAATCAACTCAATGATAATAACATGTAAGAGAAAAAGAAAAAAAAAAAAAAAAGAATTCACGACAAATAAAATCTCTTCCCGAATAATTACCTTGAACGTCGTAGGAATTGTCGCCGTCAAGGGAGTCTTCATCGTAGAGGCTGCGACGCTTCACATCTGTTGATCACAAGAAAAACGAAAAATCAAATCACTGCGTCGGTAAATTGTACTGATATCTATACTAACTTCAAGATGGCTGACTCAGCGTCCTCGGCTTGAGCCGATTTGAAGCAGACGAAATCGACACCAGCGCTTCAATAACTTTAATGGAACTAACGAATCACGTGACTCACTGTGTACGGCTTTGAGGTTAAAGTGTCTTAACCATGTGACTAAATTTGTTTCTGATAGGCTATCACCCACGTGACCCGTTAGTTTAACTTCAGATATTACAGCGCTAGTATCGGTTTTTGGGGCATCTAATAAATTGAACGCATCTTTGGCTTGCATACGTTGCGTATTCTTATCAACGATACGATAAGTATGAGATCGCAGGTCAGTGTGAGAAGGTCTGCGTAATTTGATCTACCGCAAATGAGGATATCGCATGTCGTCATCGTCGTCGTCGTCGTCGACTA
Source organism: Diprion similis (assembly GCF_021155765.1). Lineage (NCBI taxonomy): Eukaryota > Metazoa > Arthropoda > Insecta > Hymenoptera > Diprionidae > Diprion > Diprion similis. The sequence continues at coordinate 14,753,838 of NC_060114.1, forward strand.
AGACGTTTAGAGATAAGAAACATGGCGCGACTCACCCTTAGGGATAGAGTGGCGATTGTGTGCAGAGCTGGACCTGTGGCTAGCCTCCTCAGGAGCGGCTCCAGCTGTAAAAGAAGAACGCAACGTTTCCGGTTACAATATCACCTAGACTACGGCAACGTTCATCTTTTACATAATTTTGCAACTGCGGTAACAATTTTTTCCCGATTTAATGCCAACATAGATATACAATGTTACAAAATTTCGGTAGGAGTCTCCAGTTCCGGAGTGAGAATCGTTAACAGCTCTATAGGTATAAGAGATTGATTTTTGACGACTGACAACCTATACGAAGCTATTAAATCGGATAATTTCCGGTCGTTGGACGGGCCTCATTGCGTGGGTCAAATTCAATTACTGCCCTTCTCTCTCTCTCGTTGTTTCCTTCGGACACGGGTCCGTCAGTCAACGTTTACTGCCTGACGTGAGAAATTTTTCATTTCCCCGAGATTTACGGTCTCTGGATGTTTGAGGGTGTGCACTGCTTTAGCCTGTATAAGATCGAGATCGAGCGTAGGGGCGCAAGACTATGAGGATTATCGATCCTGACGTTAGATATTACGCTCAACTCATCCTCGCCAAGGTAATGTGATAAAACTCAGAGAAATCTTATACAAGGGATCGAGGGGAAGTTTGTCGCGAAGGGGCAGCCAAGACAGCCAGCAATTTCCTTCGCGTTTTTCGCTAGAACGATACCACGAGTCAGTAACTGTAGTCCTTAAAGTCACGTTGTCGTAGAAAAACTCGGCGATAACGAATCCCGACGTTATTATAGGTAAAAATCTTCTTCGCTTACGTCAACGGCGATCTCGACGCCTCGTTACACGTCACTTATATATACACGGAGAGTAACATGCAAATATAATGAACAATAAAAAAAAAAAAAAAAAAAGAAGAGAAAAAAGATGAACAATAGACTCAAGTTTTCTTCGGTTTACACTGCAGTAGAGGAAAAAAACAGGTCAAGACTCTCGAAAACGGATGAGAAAATATACCCCCACTGACATCTTCCCACCTACATACCTATAGCGTACGTATATATCTAGGTAGAACCCTCCATTTCCCTGCACAAGTCTACGAGAAATATATCGACGTTATGGATAACCCTCGCACGTTCCACCCTGTTGTAGGGATCAAGTGAGGTCGAGAGTGGAAAGAGTCCTCGAGATTTTACCGTGACTGTGTTTGACTCCGTTTTCCCTTGGGATCGGAAAGGTGCGTTACTACGTACGACCAATTCGTCGTGTGTCCCTGGGAAGAAGAAATCGAGGAGGTGGATAGTAAGTCGTGGATATCAATAAAGCGTTTTCGAGTCCCTTTCCGACTGGCGGGTCCCTTTTCCTGGAGCAGTCTGAAGGCAAGGCTTAATATAGAACGCGGTATGAAACGGGCCGTGAATCAACCCTTAGCATAATTCTAACCCGACGCCAGGTAGCGGCGGCGAAGCAATTGAGAATAGAAAAAAGAAAAGAGACGAAAATAAAGAGACCGGTTGAAAAAAGAAAGAGAGAACCACCCTCGGTAGCCCCGAAAAGTCAAAGTTCACCAAGTGCTTTTTGCAAGGGCCGGTCAATAGACCAAGACATTTCTTCACGATTTTTGCCCCTCTGATGTATGTATGTACCAATATATGTATTCCGGATGACGATGGTGCGATAGCAGCATCTGTAAGCTGTTAAACTTTCCACCGATACGGTAGCAGCGTTAAACTTAGTGTCTCTTGTAGGCGGTAGTAGTTCAGAGTAACCTAGAAAGCACAAAGCGAAGAAGAAGTACAAAGAGAATGAATTGATCGGTTTATTGTACTCCTGGTCAACGTTTGTATTGAGATAAGAGGTATATTTATACCACCATTCATCACTTGACGTATACACAAGATCTGCTGAAAACATGATCAAGCACTTCTACAAGTGACTTGGAGATCATTAGACGATTTCCACTCAAAATCAATTGAATACCGACGAAATCACAATGTAGACGATTTTATTCTTACAGCAATACACCATGTCCGATGAATGCACTTGAATTGGAAATGTATAAGAACAAAATTTGCGTTGGGTGTAACAAATTCGAAGAATGGATGCAATGCCTTCTGGTGAGCAGAAACGTGTGATAAATTTATGCAGGGGACTGATTTATTGCGTGATTTACGAAATGAGAATGGAAAACATATATATCCACCACGTAGGTACGTGTAACAGAGCATAAAATGTATCGAGCAGATCGAATTGGTTAGTTATTGCAGACCCTTGGTGGTCTCGATACAACGTAACTCGCGAGAATGGCGGCGGTAGTTTTGCAACGAAACGCGTTTACTAAGTTGTGGGCAAATTGAATTACCATTAACTGACATAAGGCTAACAGCAGCCCACCGCAAGAGTTCCTTCCCCTGCTCCTCTCACGCCCTCTGGCCTCACATCGTTCTCACTGGAACATCGAAGAAACGCTTTGTATCTGTTCCTGGGCATAAGACCACTACGGAGTATCCCAAAGGTGGAGAAGGAGCTTCCAATATCGATACTCAAGTCTTGAGTGGGAGTGCTACAACAAGAATGAAACGCGGAGAGGAAGAATTCGGTCGGTCGGTTGGTCGATCGGCCGGAATTTCACCCTCAGCGAAGCGGCAAATTCTCCTTGAAACTCTGATCTGAATAAGGTATATACATGTATAGATGATGATAAAAAAAAAAAAAAGAAAAGGAAAAAAAACCCTGAACCAACAAAGACGTGGCCGATAAGATTCTGCGATTTTTATAATGAAAAATATCTCACTACCCCAGCGACACGACCATCAGCCGTAGTTGAAGGCCTCCAGGCGAACATTGGCTAATCACACACATATCGGAAGCTCTCGCATGAGGCTTCTCAGCTTTGGACAGGATTCAGTAGACTCTATTCTCGAATTGGGCCACTTTAAAAGCGTTTGTTTTTTTCACACGATGACTCCCGAAATAAACCCTCCAAGTAGAGATTTGAAAACAAAAGTATCCTTATGTAGCCCGTTACAGTACTTCCATTTTCAACAAGATGATCTGGACTCGTCATCAGAGGCAGACTTTGTGTGTACCTGTTGAATCGTTCTCGAGTGATTCGTCGTTTTCGTGCAGAGAGAGAAACGATACGATCAATGTCTCTCGAGTTTTGTTTAAGGTTCCTCAAACTTTTGCTTTACACTCTCGTCGTCGTCGTCGTCGTCGTTTCTACTTCACTGCACTGCGAACTACGAGAGAGTTTTGCGTCACGTACAACCCTTACCTACACCAACGATCCGGCTATTTCAGTCACTTGGACAATGAAGCTGGTTGACAATAAGGAAGATGGCAGCCCGACGGTAGCAGGTTCCAAGTAATAAGTTCCGAACACTGCACCACGGATGACTCGCGGCCTGCCAAGGTATGATTAAAAAACTACCGCACCAAAGAATCATGGTTTGCAAAAGCTTCGGTGACGTAAAATAGTATCCAGCACCGAAATTCGCAGCCAATTCTCATTTGGAGTTCCGAATAACCGCTACTGAGTCTGGTAAAGTTTGACAATGACATGCTGCTCATCGTTCACCACTGAACGAACAAACAGCAATTCTGTTATTATGATAACTGCAAGATTGCAGTTGTTGCCACAACAACCGTCATACAGACTATATCACCGATACGCTCTAAAATCTTTCAAACTTATCTTACGATCTTCCCTTCCTGTCACATTACATTCCACAATAAAAACGATTGTGCTCGAAACTTGGCCGGTTTCAAATTCTAACGACTCGATCAGTTTCGTGCATCCCTGAATCAACTTACTGACATGTTACATCACCGTTTTGTACCGTCGTCAGCAACAGCAGGAGCGGCAAATATACGCTAATGCGGTTAACGATATGGGCTTAATACTAGCGCACGTTGCCAACCAACCGCCTTAGTCCTCCCCAGTTTCATACGACATACGAGATATATCACACACTCATAAGGTGGTTACGAAATGATATGGTGTGAAAAAGAAACGTCTCTATTTTTGGCCGTTATCACATGTCAATATTGTCACATTTGCATGAATTTGCATACCAACGGAAATGTGTCTCGTTCAGAGTGTACAACCATCCAGCTAACTAATAAAATCATATTGCCTCGCACGTATTAAGTGCGATAAGATTTACAAGCTTCCAAGCTCGGAAAATCGTGACTGAGAGCGTGACAAAACCTGATAAAAGTTGGACCAACTGCGGATTCGTAGGTACGTACCCTGGTACGAATCGCTCGCCCCAAGTTCGCCCTGATTTAGAGCAGCGATGGGGTAGGTGTTGATGGTTACTACATACCCTACACGCAGTATTTACTACGACAGTATTACCATCGTCATCCGCAAGCGAAAAAGAAACCGAGTCAATTCATCGGCTTTAAGCATTGTCGCTTTTCTCGTACCGTCAAATGTTGCAAATTCTATTCCTTACTTTTGTATAAGAATATCGACGTTACGTAATTCAACCGAATTAACCTAATGGAAAAATCTGCAACTTTTTCTTTCCTTTAATCTTATTTTTAGACAGTAATGAGCTTATTAATTTGATGAATATCTCCCGCTGCCTTCATACTGCGCCATCGAGTTACGTGCCTTATACGATTTTCCCACCACTGCGGACAATTTCAACGAACCTTCGCTTATTAGTCTTCTAGTTTTCTTTCCCACTTCATTCTCTCCCTGTCACTACTTCCTATTCTATTCCACCATTTAATGTTCAAGAATTTCACAGCCGTGTAGATGATCTCATTTGACAATATTCAGGAAAAATTAATAAAACTTAATAGTATAACATCATCTTTATCGACTAATCAATGAAGCATACGAGCGAGTCATGGTCTCATAAAAACGATAGCTCAGTTGCACTGATGACAAAGTTTAATATTAATTAACCTGAGATGTTCGTTTAGATGTAATTAATTAACAATTACGTACGGTCATTAAGCCGAGATTGCAGACAGGATGGTAGTGCAAAGAACAGGATATCCACTATCCGCAAAACATTTCCGTTATAACGCTTCCCTCAATTTTTTGCCCATCAGACTCGAATTGAGCGTAACCCGTTTCTTTCTATGTGCACCGCACACATTTACACATACATTCAAGTATACAAATTAATTATTCCAATTCTATCAGTTACATACACATCGGTGAGTCACATTAGAGATTCTCCGCAAAGTCAATTACAATATATGAATTGATTCTGAAATGAGTTTTTACCTTTTCTCAAGAACAAGTACAAAATTTCGGTCTGGCGAAGAAATGGTACCAATGATTTTAACGATGTTCCATGCGATGGATGCACGTAGTTATATCGTATAAAATGAGAGAGCTGGAATTGATTTAAACATTTGCCGGTTACGTGCCTACGTAAGCCGATGGTACGATTGTGATAAAATGCCCGGCTGTAATGGTGCAGTATAAAATGCTCCACGTGGTAAAGTTTGTCGAAGAAACTTGCGCATACGACCGCATTGCCGTTGAAAAGGCAGTACCTTAACACCGTAAATAAGTCAACTGCAGGGGTTGAAACGTTCTTTGTAAAATTAAGGATATATACGAACTTTGTTGTGTGACACGTGTTCAGTAAGTGCAAAAATTAATATTCAATCCTCAACCTTGATTATACGGTACAAGGAAGGTAATTGAATTGTAGTCCGAAAATTATGAGTAACTCTATGAGTAATTGGTATGCCATCCTGAAGATGAAGTAGTACCTTCATCCTCCGAAGTTGAAGCCTCATCAATGGGTTCCGGAGATGTTCCTGGCGACGGAGTTGTACCGCGAACGATTTCGTTGCGCCTACGTTCAGGTGAAGAGGCGTAGATGGATCTTCGAGCATCCCTGTACTCGATCCCTGGTGATCTTCTTCCGGAAAAGTCAGTCGGAGTAGCAGGCCGCCTTCTACGGTAACCAGAAGAGAGGAAGAGAGAGGATCTAATTATCCACGAGACATTACCGTTGATATGAAGTTCGACCTACGATTCTACTCTTCTTCTATCTTCATAGGTAAAGTAATCTATGCCAGTTCGGTATACATAGAAAAAGAGTAGAACTGTAGGTGAAAATTAATAAGTGTTGTGTTTACGACCGCGGTGCGACGTACTCCTTGGATATGGAAGTTGGCGGCGTGACGACGGTCCTTCTGCATGGAGCAGAGGTGTCCTTGAGGTCTGCGGATGTAGTAGCATTTGCCAATTGAAGATTGGCAGAGGACTTGGCTTCCTTGGCGGGAGATGATGGCGGCGAGTTCGGCGGCGACGGTGAGGGACTCGCCGATCTTCCAGAACTGTAGCATACCGCAGCCTTCCTGAGTGTCTCCCGGCACAACTCGGAGAACATGTCTTATCCCCCATGGCCGGCCCAAGAGGCCACCAACCTCGCCGCCACTGTTCAGTCTTCTCCAGACCTTTGATCGGTGTAAAAAATGGTCCACGCGTTTGCAAGCATAACCGAAGAACACCTTCTGTTACCCGGAAGAATATCACCTTCTCTTCATGAAGTCAGGTATAAACAGCGTCACGCACTCACGCACTATCGACGGTGATACTCTTCCGAAATCCACGTATCCAAGATGCAGTAAATCTGAACTTAAGTCGTGACCGTGTTGCGAATGCACGTGTATCTTTTGATCGTTCCTCCGTAGTCGTTAGGCGCGGAAAACTCCGATTGCGATGTGCTGGATTGCAGAAGCGTCTGCAAGGTCGTTGAAGACCCTCGTGTCACGATGGCTTGACATGTTGTCAAAAACGTGGAGTGAACGGGAGGGTGCGATCTCTGGGCGAGGACTGAGGATTCGGTACTGAGTTGCGAGGTACGCTTTAGGAAAGCTCGTAACCAAGAGGGAGGCACCATCGCTGGGGACTCCCCCGCCGCAACCCTCCACCACCAACGAACCTCCCCGCAACGCTGTTGCATCGATCAGTTGCGCGCCGTTCGCAGGCGGCTTTCAGCTGCCGCTCCAGGTTCCTCAGTCACCAGGTCGGTCGGACCTCATCATCTTCAGCGTTTATATTTCATCCGGTGATACTTTCACGCCTTTAGATTTCCTATAGTGGTTGCTTCTTACTATAGTGGAAGCCGATGAGACAAGTCATTTGCATCCCCTTGACATGCAGATGTTACATTGGCATTGTATAATGTTGTATAAAGGAGTCAATTATCCGGCTTCTTGAAGCACCTCTCGAATGTAGACATTGGACGATTTTCACATGTAGATCGTAATCCTACGAGTTTTTCAACGGCGGCAACAAAGAAGTAATAGAAAGAATGAATTTCAGTTTGAAAATTTCCTGCTTCATGGAACGTCAATTAAACCTTCGTCGTGTTTCCCGCTCGATTTGCTGATCGGTCGAGGATAATGAAATTTCTCAACTTAATTGCCCGAGATTAGTTCCGGCAGTTGAGTACTATGGGTTGGTAACAAGCCACCCCCATCGTCGTTGTCTGTTATACCCGAATCTACTTCGAGAACGACTGATTGTATTTGAATTCTTTTTCACTCAAAGGTTTTTTTCTTCAAATTTTTTTTCCTTCAGTCAACGATGGAATACTTATTTAGTTACGCGCTATTTAATGCTATTTCCACGACAATAGTGGTATCGAAAATACGAAACGAGCCGTACACAAGACAAGAAATTGACCAAGCTGGTGCATCGATACTTAACGAAACACAACTCTGGTAATGTCCAAGTTGAAAGTTCTAAGAAACCCTGAAGCACTGTGAGAGAGTTTACAGGATAGAGAATCTGGTCTTCAAACTCGAAAATGTTTTACAACCCCCCCGGCAGCATTCCCACTAATAATGGGTAAAATCCAGGGCTACCGGGTAGTACCGGGTGATAAAATAATTTTTATTCCACTTCCGATTCTTGAGATTTGAATCTCACCAGATGCTCAGTCTTGAATCGAAAGAGGCTATCATATCCATACCGACACATAACCTTAAGTACTAACTAAACCCAAAGCTTAGAATTGGATCGATATTGAACAATGGGCGCGGAAATGCGCTGAAGCGTTCACGCTAATCCTCGACTCCCAGTCGCAAGGTTTGTATTAAATTAATTTTCATATCTCCGCGAAAATTTCCTCTCTCGGACTAGAGCGCCTCAGCTGAAGTAGTGAATCCGTTATGATGGCGTCCGCTTAAACCTATCAAGAGACAATCCGTGCTGAAACACCATCAAGCCCTCCAGGAGGTGCGGGTCAACAATCTGGACGTTCCGTAGAAGATGGAAAGTCTCGCCTCAATTTCAAATGATACGTATATATAGGCGGTAAAACGGTAGCGAAAAGGTCAAGTGCCAATTATGGTGAGGGGGGAGGGGGGGGGGGAGAGGGGGCAATTTGCCCAGGGCAAGACATATCTCGGCTAGCCCATCAAGTTCAGTCTCTGCTATCTCGGTATCCTTTCGCAGCAGTCTCGTTGTTTCCCCGGCGTTACAACGGAAGCAGGCGCCGCAGGTTTCCCCGAGGGTTTCAGTCACATCCTCCATAACTCAAAATTGCAACATATCTATATCAGGCACAAATAACGAAAACGACGTGAAGTGAAGCAATAGGTTCGTGCCAATCGCGGTATGAAGCAGACGCAAGAAGAAATCTCGACTGTAACGATGTGATCAAATTCTTAAAACTCAATTCACCGTCCGGTCATTCTTCATGCACCATCGCATCGGCCAGAAATCAGCTGACTGTATTTGGTATTTTATTCCGTTTACGATTCTGTTTTCAAGGATTTACTTTCACGGAGTGCATCCATCTATACACAAAGCATAATATGCATGAAATGTAGGTACATTGGTTTTCTCTGAAGCAAAAGAACAAGCAGCAGTAGCAGCTGGATCTATGCCAGCAGGGCGATGTTTTGATGAGAAGGATTCGTCCATCTTCTTGTACTTTTTCAGGAGGCTGAACGCTCCTTTTTCCGTGGCACCAAATGACTCTGATTGTGAAGCATTGTCGCTCAAATTTACAATCCTCCCTGTATTGAAACAAATACGGGAATGCCTCTTGATATTTCACAGTATCTTTTCTCCACTCTTCCAGCGATGAGGTCAGGGGTCTCTTGAACGAATGCGAAGCCCCAGGGGTGACGTTCAGAGTATAGTGATACCTATTCCAGAGACAGAGGTAAGATGAAACGCAGAAATACAGGATACCGAAATGAGGCTACCGAAATGTCTTCCTTCACTGCTGAGGCAAACGACTTAAGCGGAGAACTTTTCATCACGGTTGTTTACACTTCTTCCCGAACGAGTCGCACGAGTGAATTCAAATCCACTGACTTATATCGGTCTTTCAGTATGTGTATATACATAGCGAACCAGCCTCCGGTCGCTAACTCCAGTTAATCCCATCCTTCTGTTATCATTCTCTGTTCTACAGTTCCCAGAGTTCTTTCCTAACTTTTGACTATCAGAGCGAGATGAACGAACTCTGAGGATGATCGCTGAATCCTCAAAGAAAACAGCGTTTGAAATAAGATCCACCAATTTTACACAGGTCATTACATTCAACCTGCAACCTTTTGTATCGCAGAGTTTTAAGGTGCTTATAAAGAAGCGTTGGACACCTCGAAAACGCGGGGAAGCAAAACTCCTATACCGCTCAAGCGATCAGAGTGAAATTTGGGCAATTAATGCCTTATTTTAGCAAAAAGTGGAGCGCCTTTTTACTTTTTCAAAATTTAGGAAAAAAATTTACAGATTGGTTACCACCCACAGAAATTGGCCAAATTTTCACAGTTGCACTGAATGGATAAACCTATCCGGTATGATGCCACTCGGCGGTGATAAAACACGCATTTTGAGCCTAGTCCCATGAGATTTGATGGTAGAATGACGAAATGGCAGCTGATCTGGTTTTCGATTACGAAGTACACTGAAATCTCATTTTGGCGACATTTGTTATCGACATTACGCGCATGCCGGTAATGTATGCGTCTAATGTCGGTAAAAAATTACCGGCAGGCGTGAAAAATCGGTAACAAGTGTCGCCAAAATGAGATTTCGGTGTACTTCGTAATCGAAAACCAGATCAACTGTCATTTCGTTATTTTACCATAAAATCTCATGGAACTGGGCTCAAAATGTGTGTTTCATCACCGCCGAGTGGCATCATACCGGATAGTTCGATCCATTCAGTGCAACTGTGAAAATTTGTCCAATTTCTGTAAGTGGTAACCAATCTGTAAATTTTTTTTCAAAGTTTTGAAAAATAAAAAGACGCTTCACTTTTTGCCAAAATAAGGTATTAACTGCCCAAGTTTCACTCTGATCGCTTGAGCGGTATAGGAGTTTTGCATCCCCGCGTTTTCGAGGTGTACAGCGGGTCTTTATAAGCACTTTAATAGTCGCAGGTTACCAGTGTGAACTAGTCAACATTGTAATTAGGGATCTGAGGTTAAACCCTAGGAGAATGAGGTGGAGAAACAGAGGAACTTTTTCACGACCGTCTGCACAGAGAAGAGAAATAAAATTCAACCGTGTATCAGCCAGAAGTAGCGGGGATTTCGGGGGTTTTTACCGGGGATATACACATCGAGGGAAGGGGGATTCCCTGAGCCCTGCAGGCTTGGATGGGAAAGCCAGTTGGTACACTTCCAACCGCTTTCAAAGCGTTGATTTATTGTCAATAGCGCTTCTTCTTCGTGTGTGCGTCTGCGCCACGCGAGATATGTACCTTGTACCGTTCTCCTCAAGTACCCAAAAGAAATATTCTACCAGAAAAAAGTTAATTTCCAGTAGGCACTTCCATGGATAAGAAACAAAAGAGAAACGATACGAAACGTCGGCTAGGCCAGCTGACCTCGGAGTCTCCGCGCGTTGCCTTTTCCATTTTATTTCCTCTTTTCCCTCTTCTGGAATCTGTAACCTTGTGTGACGGTGTCGAATCGTTTTTCACACGACAGAATGGAAGCAGTACCGTTATCCCAAGAGGAAAATCCGTCATCTTCACTGCGAGCTCACTGTCACGGGCAGGAAAGTTTTTCTCTGTTGTAATTTTTTTTTTTTTTTTTCAACTTTTTTATCTCTCATTTTGGCACCCATTGTTATCGAGAACGAAATTACAAATAAATACCGAGAGAATGAATGAATATAGAGCAAGTTTCGTTCGTGATGGATTTACGTGTAAAAATGCTATACCACAGTCCAGTTGCTGTACTGTTTTGGAAGAATTGAAAGAAAATGATTTGCTTCTAGAAGATTTCACCAGCGGGAAGAAAAAAAAATACACACACATTTCGGTAGATGATGATGATGATGATGATGATGATGATGCGTATTTCTTTTTCCAAAAAGAAAGGAAGCAAAGATAACTTCAGGTCGTTACCGAGTACGTACGTAGAAAAGTTTTCCACCCCTTGGAGATACTTCATCGATAAAACCTAAACTGTCGCGGTGTTTCACCCTCGGCTTCTGTTTATACATATATAGTATATATATATATATATATATATATATTACACCAGCCTCCCTTCCAAACTATATGAGAATAACTTTACTCATGGGATATATATATATATATATATGTATAATAGAATACAGGTGTTTAATATACATCCATAGAGCACACCTATGGCGAATTATGTCGCGCTGGCTGTGAAGGGGTTTGAGTAACCTGTAGAGAAGGAACAATGGCCCGTGGATTAGATACACAAATGAAAGAGAGCTCGAGCTCAGAGAGCTCCTCTCAGAATTCAGTGGGTAAATTCAACTCGTGGGATCCAAATTCTCGGTGGTCCCGACTCAGCCCAGTACTACCAACTCCTTTCAACGCGGCTTCCCCCGGCTTTAATATTCGCACACCGCTATCTCCATTTCTCCGACAGCCACGGAAGAGGTGCCGAGTGAATTTCCTCCGGCTTCCTCAACGCGGTGGCGCCGGTAACGGTTCTAAAATAATCACCACACCGGCGTGCCGTAGAAACCCCGTGAATGAAAGAAGAAATTTTTTTTCTCAACTTTTTATTGCTGAGAAAATTTTGCTTTAGATAAGACCAAAAACCGGATCCTCTTTTCCTCTTGCGCCATGTGACATCTAACTGAGATTACACTCAAAAAACTCCTCAGGGCAGGACTAAACCTCTGTGTAGGTGGGTTATACGTAAATATAGGTCGTTTTTAATTAAGACTTGCGCTGGAATGATTTTCATCATGTTCCAAATCGTGGAGGACGGCGAAAACTTATCGTGGGTGAAAAAAAGATTTTACAGTAGATTATTCCATTAGTGCTTTTCAAGTTTTTACCGTGAATTAACATTACATTGCAGTTCAAAACAGGATTTATTTTCTTCTTTTTTATTTTTGTAAACAAGTGCCAAGCACAGATTCAAAAACAACGGACAAATTAATCCCCAACTTTTCTATATCCTATACACACACGTGTCTCATACTGGTAAAGCATCACTTGTTATTTCACAATAGAATATCGTTCATCGAGTATAACCGGAAATGTGAAAAGATTCTTTACAGATGTGATCAGCTGATGTGACGCGTTGGTATACGACAGCAAAATGGCCTTGAGAATGGGTTTCGCAACGCGACATATGGGCAGGTGGAAATGATTGAACGACCAATCATGGCTCCGAAGAGACGTCAAGTTGTCAGAGGAACGGCTGACTGCCTGTCCGTCCGTCGGACAAGAAAGTCCCTTTAACGAGTCGAATCACGTGTCGTGTGTAGGTATCATACGTTATACCCTTTTCCGGTTGCTTTTGTAGATTCTAAAACGCGCACCGAGTTCATTGGAAATGAAATGAAACTAAATAACGATCTTATGACATGTTGTATCCTAAAGTTAGTGAAAAAAGTTGTGTATTAGATGCAAAAAAAATTAACCTTCGTAAAAGTGCACCTTCCTTGTGACACGTGATCTGTTGCTGTTGGTTTTCTCGTTTATCGGAAGATCGTGAGGTCCGAGATTTTCACGAGACAAAGAACTGACGAGGATTCCACGCAACGTTGCTAAAGTGCTGCTGGGTATTCCCCTGTCCATCTCGTCTGTACCCATTATAAGCTTTGACCGGTCCACTTCCTGGATCTCTGTATGTATATATGTATATACGTTTCCACTTTTCCCTACGACTCGAGTTAAACCGACCAAACAACGTTCATCGATTCGACGTGTCCCACCTCTGTCACCAGTTTTTTTTTTCAAACATTAGCACGTCACTAAACCACTTATTTTCAAATGTTAAAAACTAATGCTTCGCCAGGTGTCACGAATCACATGTTTTTAAGCGCGTAAACGCGCATTCCTCGCTGTTTCAATTCCCAGTTTTACAACTGCACACGCTAGTTCAAAACACACTGTGTTTTCCACTACCGGATATTTAAAATAGCACAAATTCTGCCGAAAAGAGACGACGCAGGTATAGGGTATCGTTAATAAAATTCTGCTTTTATCTTTCTTTCGCAAGGAAAAATATTCTCATCGGTGTTAGCACGATGCGATAAATAACGCGAGCAATTCGCTCCCTCGTAAGTCAGTTCTTGTTGTGATATATTGCAAAGTACTGAACTCTGTACCGCGAAGATATGAAAATGATATCGTAATACCTTTTCATTTCCTTGCACAAATTGCTAATTACTTTGATAAGAGATCATTCGTTTACATTAATGAAACCAACTGTGCTTATGATACAAGAAAAAAAAAACAAGAAAAAAAAAAAAAAAACGATAAATAGTAGTTGTTCAACACCTGGACGCGTGATAAATGCACGGATGAAAAAAAGGCACGCGTTTCTATTCTCGTCTAGACTTTAAGAGCCTGAAGGCAAATTGTTTCGCGGCTGCAGGATAGTGAAAGCAAGTAACAACGAGTTCTGCTTACACAGAGCACGAGTGTCGGTATTTTCCTTTCCTTTTTTTCTTTTCTTTCTTATTTCTTTATACCTTCATCTCTCGTTTCAATTGAATCCTTGACGCAGTCACACGCTGAGATGATGATGACCTGATTACGTTATACGAATATATGTAATATTATCAACAGAGTGACGTCGCGTTAAACTAATTCAAACGGTCATTTTCTTCTCATCTGCTGCACATTACGTGTGTGTCTCTGTTACATACATACGTACGTTTAAGGTATCCGCCTACATCATGACGACAAAAAGATTTTGTTTGCCGTCTACGTAAAAAAATCACGTGTCGTTCGTTCGCTGTCAGGTTAAATTATAATTATTAAAACTTGGTAAACAAGATGGATAATAGCATCGAGATAAAGTCTGAGCGTTCGTTATTATACACGGTTTTGTATTTTAGAGTTATTCTGTAGAATCATCCCGACCTTGCCGTCGACCCAGATGAAAAACATATATATTTACCGCGGTGCAATTACATGATGAACGGGAATTAAAAGAAACAAGTAGGCTATACGAATTGTTGGATAAGTATGACAAGAAAGAAATAAAGAGAGAAAAAAAAAGAACCAAAAAGAAAACAACCGTAGGTATGTATATATATATATATACATATATTCAATTGTAATAAAAAAGGCTGCCACAGCTGGAAGTTATACCTACATATGTACGACCTTAAAAGAAATAGCAGCTGTAAGCGTGAAATGGGTGCGGCGACGTTAAAGTTTGCAACAGCAGCTGGATATTTGAAACTCGAAACAACACTTTGTGCAATCGATATACCCAACCGATGATTTATTTATGAATATGATAATCATGTATGACGAGTCCCGAAGCCTGATTAGCACAATTTGAACGTTTCGGGCCCTAATCAGAGTCGAGAAGTGAGAGAAAAAGAGAGAATACGAAAGAGCAAAGCTACACCAGTCGTTTGTCAATAAGTCCAATTATTGTGTAACCTAAATTGCCGCACTTTCTTTAAAGAGGGAAAACCGCCTCGCTTTGACCTCCATCAGTTCTCCTTCCAAGCAGAATCGTGCAAGTAAATTCACGCGTAAGGTATCAAGACACAGATATAACGAAGTATTAATTATATTCTCTCTATATCGTATTTCCTGCTTATTTTACTCACTTTTAATCATTCATTAGCATTAAAAAACGCTCGATTAAAAATTCAACATTAGCTCATCCTCAAACTATACGAATAACGATGATGCAGTGTTTGCCCACGTGACAGGGTTTTTACTGCTTTTCCAATACGTTTTATACTTCTACGATAAATTGTTGCGCAACACTTTACACATATATACATACATATATGAAATATATATATATATATATATATATATACACGCACAGACACTCGTTGCACTGCACTTCTGCAGGTGGCTGCACGTAATCCAAGGTAATATCAGCCACCACTAATGCAAGATGCACCACAAACGAGATTTATCCCTCTCTCTCTCCCTCTATCTTTCAATACTACGGATGTGTTGTTGACCGATAACTTTCAATGCAATCGAAACGTTCCGCAGTTGCGACCGAGAAATGGGAGTGTAATGATGGATCAAAGCTGTTCGCAAAGATAGAGGATGAAATCATCTCCAGACCTCTTTTCCTCTCTTCCAATCTTTAACGTGTACAACAACAACAACAACAACATAATACAATAAACTCGCGACAAATAGTCAAGAATCGAAGACTGCCGTCAGTACTCGCGGGCGGCTAGACACTGGCTCACCTCGAGAGGCCGTTCGTTGGTATAGTATAGAGAACGGTGTCGCCTTCTTTTGCTGCTGGAGCATGAGTCGAGGCGGGTTGGCAGTTTGATCGTGAGTTGGCACACGGGAGTTAAAGCGACATGGATAGAGGTACGACACGGTACAGTGTTCACTCCAAGTAGTGGGGAACGACGGGATCCTGCCTTGACCAAGGGATCGGCAACGGCAACGGCAACACAACAGCAGAAGCAGAAGTACATCCACTACCGACATTGCTGTTGCTCCTCCTCCTCCTTCTCCTCCTCGTCCCTTCATACATCAATAAGGCATTGCATACGCGCACCGTAAAGTTCAGTGCTGCTGCGAGGATCTTCTTCGTCATCCTAATATTAGCGAGTAATTGTGAATGTATATGAAAAGTGAAACATTAATCAAATGACTACGATCAGATTCATGGATGAATAATGATCATGGATACTCAAACAACCACTGACGTACTTGGAAAGACCGAATTCATTGGGTAAAATGTTTACCACGAATATAAGTTAAGTAGAGCAAAGGGAAGTGTGCGCAAGAAATTTTTCCATCGTTAGTATGTACATACGTACGACACATAAGAGAGCTGAGGAAAAAGAGAAAAGGGAAAACCGTTAACGACGTTAGTATCGGTTGGGTCTGAGCAGCGTTGATTAGTTCTACACAACTTTTTGTCGCCTCTACCTTAACGATTTTTTGATTCGATCAACGTTCGGTAAAGGAAACACGAATAAGATAGGTATGTTGGTTCGAAGTGAAAATTTAATGGTAAATGTAATGTATGGAGATAAAGAGACAGGAAAGAACTGATCGGTACTATTTTACGTGATAAGACGTTCCGCTTTTACCTTGTTAAGTAAACATCGAGGTTTGAAAATAAGAAGAAAAAAAATTCCATTCCGAACAGGTATAATCAGCTGATTACAAATCCCAGCTGAGCAAAGTCAAGTCTATAAATGTGAATAGCCTAGGAGGTGGAGGTCGTTGTGGATTGGAATTTAAAAAAAAAAAAAAAAAAAAAAAGAAATGTCAACAAATAAATAAATAAATAACTGAATGACTTAATAAAAAAGAAGATAATAAACGCGGCTTGATCCGTGATGTGATGCGTCGTTGCGCAATGTCCCTGCCCAAAGGCTGCTGATGATCTCTCCATCTCTCTATTCTTTCTCTCTTCCACATCACCTCGGTTAAAGGCTGATGATAGCACGGATTGTCGTTGTCTTAGTTAAGGTGCGCCGTCGCTGTCTATATAGAGTCTGACGAAGCGCCCGTCAGACAAGTCCCACCACCACCACCATCACCATCACCATCACAATCACCATCGTCGTATTCGCATTCCATTTGGCTTTGTCGAAGCATCGAATTGCCAAAGCTTTCCGTAATACCGGAGTAGGGCAAAATTTCACTGTTGGAAGGAACGGGGTGAATTCGGAACATGCGAACCTAACCATCCACTGTACAACCAAGGGTAGTAAGAGTTGGTAAGATCAAGCATTATTCAGCTCATAATGATGCATCGAGTGTGTCACGTGACGTAAATCGCGACGGTATAATTTGTCGATGGGAGTAATTACGACATTGTAGCAACGAATTATGTATCGCGTCAAGGGACGTCTGCCGATGACAATCAGTCAGTGATTCTGTCAGGAACGTATTTGACGATTTTCTTCATCCCGCCCACGCTGGGCGACGATGATGTAACCTCCAACCAAACAAGGCAGTCGAGTTCAGGGTATCCGAGTCCACGTCCACGTTACATACAAGCTTGAGGCCCATCGATGCATCGATGATTCGACCAATCCTTATAGATCCGTTGCCATTTTTCGACCATAGCTTTCCACCTTAATCCACACTCGCATTTACACCCTTCAACACCGTTTACTTATGCTACGATTTTCTCGATGAGTAATCGTTGTTAGTTCCAGCAAGGTTATAGCGCCTTTCGCGGTATTATTTCTAGGATATCGCAGGTGTGCAGTTAAAATGTAGGTAGAAGAACAGGGGATTATTATTCAGTTGCTCTCGCGCAAGGTGCCTGAGGTGAGATGACGTCACAACCTCACGACGTTTCGTATTTCACCAGTCTCCACCGATCCGAGTCGGCCTTGCAATGTCGTCAATATAACACGTAGACAAGCCTCCTCCGCCTCCTCATCCACTCTTCATCATCCACCATCCAGATTCCCTCCCTCCCTCCCGTAAGAGCGTTGCACTTGTTCGATAATCCCCAGATTCCGTTGCCAATATCCGTCCCAGCCCATCCCTCCCATCTATCGATCAATTCACCGACCATCTAAACGTCCATCTCCCTCTTGGTCCGACCAAATAATATCTAGGTCCAATGAAATATCGTTCAAACCACAGGAGGTTCTATTTACTTCGTACAACACCACACGAAACCTGGCAATACGTGTGCCGGGAACTCGTATCAGTTGGAATACAATTGCGACGATGAAGACGAGTCACGTGATTGATCGCAAACATATTGGGTAATTCTTGGTCGAGTTTAGTGACACTTCATCATCTGATGATATTACATGCCATAACATATTTGTTGTTATATTAGCCGAGACGTGGTTGATTGAACCAAGATTCAATCACTGTGCTGATGCACTCTGTGTGCCAAACTGATTGCTGCTGAAGCCAATGGCCAATGAGTGCATATTAAATATAAAGAGGTACATATTATCCGACTGCAGTGTCTTTTCGTTTTTGAGGCCAATGTCAAACGTCTAGATGTCCGTAGTCCGATTGGAGCTTTTGGCATGCGTCGATGGTTTACATTCGATGGCAGGGTTTAAATCGACGAAAAACGGAAGAAGTGCAAGCCTCTGAAGATATTGCAGCAGCGGCGTTTGAAAAAGCGCGATATTGAAAGGTCGGCAATATTCAATATTCGAGAAAGCACAACCCACTAATCAAAGCTCATTCTCTGATGCACAAAGTCTAATTACAATCCATACCATAGGGTAGCTAAGCGATTGCTTTAATGTTTAAGCTATAGCCCTGCATGTGAGGTTAGATCAGTACCAGCACCGGGTCTGAGCTTGATTAAGAGCTTTCTAGCCAAGCATAGGTACCCGATCGCATTTGCATGTACCAACACGTTACGGTAAATTTATCCCACCGTCAACGTTTGACATTTCCACCTTATGCAAGCTTCTATACAGCGTTTGAAATCCCGTTCAGTTCGTTTAGTCAAAACGTTTCGTTTATATAACCGCGGTATAGCCGTGCTGCTCGTACACGAAAATTATTACCGCACACATGCATGAGGCACCAGCTGCAGACGTTGGTAGGTAAATCCAGTGACTTAAGGGAAGGAGGGTTGAGTCGAGGGTTTCGTCGACGCTGCTGCTACATACCGCAATGATGTGAAGAAAAAATTTTCAAAATAAAACCTACCACTAGCGCCTCTATGGGGGAAAGAGGTATAGGTCAAAGGGGAAGGGGTAAAAAAAAAATAAAAAAAATAAAAAAATACGCGAGGTAAAAATGAATACCATAAATCTAACGAGTAAAACGCACCGGAGCGTGCGCTGGAGTACTAAGCTTCATGTACCCGGTGCCCGTTTCAAGAGTAAAGTGAACTTCGCGCTGCAGGCATGGCAGCAGAATATACATACATATATATAACCTACTAGTTCTGGTACGCGGAGGATAGGTTCAAACTGTGGAAAGAAAAAAAAAGAAGGGAAAAAAAAATTATCCATCCGTTTCGTAACGTCGATATTGGAACCGATTACTACTTCTATCTCTCATCAAAGGTTATTTCGTTTTTTATCTTCTTTCATTTTTCTCCATTCCTCTTTCAATTCCAAAACCCGGAAATTATTTTTTTCCCGAGAGGCTGAGAGATGGAGGAAAAGATCGATATAAAAGATGAATGACAAGAGCCTTGTTGCGTTATCAGTACGTACGCCAAGCGGCGAAGCCTGAAATTCAAAAACCCGATGGGAGATTTGAGCGAAAATTGCGCTTCGTTCGATTTTTTTCATCAGCTACGGCATATCACTGACGCTTACCACGTACATTCATTTATTATTGTTCAATCCTTTTTTGTTCTATAAATTTAAACCCACCATTGTTTTCGTAGGATATTTTATTGTTGTTTCAAATTCAATTACAAAAACGAAAGGAAAAAAAAAAAAAGATTGTAACACATCTGTATATCGTTACGTTAGCAACTCGTTTAATAAGAACGATTCGTGAAGCATAAGCTGCAATGCAATTCCCGGTACGAAAGTAAGTCACGCGTTGTACAAACCAGCCACCTCGCTACTTTGAGTTAAGAATTCTCGGCACTCGATGGAATAACCGGAACGGCAAGTTTTCCCTGCTTTTCAACCGCGTTGAAGTAATTGAAAAACGCCGACACCGTTTATTGTAAAAGACGAATACGACAGTCAGCCGGGAAGGAAGTTTCAGTGACGCGACGCCCGCCATTATGGATCGTACAAAGTATCCACACACACACACACACACCTGCACATAAGACAGTAAATATACGGACTCGAGTCACGGCCAGTGCTTTTATAGAAGTACATACGTATATACGATGAACCTATCTGGCTATCTTGTCAAGATTATACACGCGTTATACGACAACTTTGTTTCATATACAACGGGTAGTTGAAAAGCGCTCGTTAAATAACAGTAAATTTAATGCAATTAAAGTCCATCACTCGGCGCAGTTCCAACACTAACCCAGCCAAGAACGAAAAAAAAAAAAAAAAACAACATCAACAACACATATATCACGTCGAATGAAAAGCGTGGCACGCCAAGGAGAAAGAAGGAAATATAAAAAATAGTCCGACAAGAATATAAGAACGAACGATCTAATCCCGTTAATTACACTGCCACACACGCAGCTGTGTAACTCTGTAGTTATAATATCCAACTTCCTCCCTCCCTCCCTCCTCCCCTCTCGCCCTCGGCTCGCTAGGTGCATCAGAATAGCGGTATATACGACTTATACTTACAGTATATACCAAAGCATTACATTATACCCGTAGATAACCAATTATTGCTGCATAAACTAAATGGCGAGGCAATTTAAATCTAACCAACAATCTCCCGCCCCCCCCCCCCCCTTCGTATCTTTCTATTCTTTAACCTCTATAAATAAAAATTAACAGTTATAAAGGTTCACTGATATATTTATTACGTATATATATATGTATCAACCGGTAGAATAGACGAATAAATGAAATAATTAGATCGCACGTATACGTATATATTATATATAATTATATATATATATATATATAAAGAAGATTCGGGATTACCACTACAAGTGGCTATACTCAACCCTGAACTGATCTATACAATTCGAGCTAACGAAGTCGTTAAATTTTTATTTCAATACATGCGTTAAATTAACGAAAGCCTTCTCCCAGTTTCGCATATAATCTATTTCACACAGTATTATAATAATACCTCGGTATAGCCAATTATTAGAAAAAAAAAGAGAGAGAGGCAGAAACAGAGAGAAAATAATTCCCTCGTATAATTTGATGTTTGAAGCGATATGCCGATCTATAATGCATATGGGTTAAATCTGAAAACGGAACATTTCAAAGTTAATTGTTGATTTATTCTATCTTTTTTTTTTCTCCACGATTCCTGCAACACGATGCATCACTGCGTGCGCAGACGGAATGTAGATATAGTACAGAGAATAGAATACACCTTTCGATCAGATATGCACTGCATATACATACAGTGTGGTATAATACTTGTATGTTGGCACGATGGTCACGCACAGGCACTTTCGCGTAAACTATGCGAAAGTGCGTTGCCCGATCTTCTCCTTCTTCCTCCTCCGCCATCCCTTTTCCGCTGACAAAACACGGTGCGGAATTCTTTTCGGCTAGTCAACCCAAGAAACTCTGTCTTAGGTTTTATACCAACGTATATATAATGTATAACCTATAACCAGGTACATATATAGATACGTTGAATCGGCGTCGCAACCTCTGAGTCAACCGCCTACTCGTTACCATTAATTAGCTTCATCGTAAATGAAGTGATATTCATAATTAAAACTTTCCGCCTGCGTAATGGTTTAGATACCGGCGAGAAAGAAGTGAGAGGAAGATGGTAATAGAAAAGAGTTATCGCAAACTCGATATAGAGTATAATATGCGATTTAAAAAATCAATACTCCCTTTTCTTTACTATTTCTTTTCTTTCGGTCGACGCCACAAATAACTACAGATACCTGTTTTACCCTAAAACTATACCGTGAAAACCGAGTTGCTTACTGCGGGTAACTGGAACATGTTGTGAACGGCCGATAAGTTACCGACGGGAAATACTGTTTTACCGGCAATTGAAACGTCGGTAAGATCGACATTGGCGAGAATACTCAGTGAGTACGACCTACATTATAGCTCTAAAACTTTTTTTTGTTGCAATTATTCAACAAAACAGAAAACGAACTGTATCGTGGAATGTGTAACGAGCAATTTAGGTCGATTGAGAGGAGAAATTAATCAACGAAACGGTTGTTCTGGCGTATGACGAGGGCGATGAGATCACGCGCGGTTATTTGGTATGAACGGTTCCTATTTATCTCCGTAAAAATTCCTCGATTAAACTCAATACGAGAAATCGTTAACGTCAATAATAAAATGATTAATTAATGCCAACGCTCAATATATATCAAGTGAGAAAAGTGCGGAGCATCTCGATATGAGATTGTAATTGAAAAATCGTTTCAATGTATTTAAAATATGTTATCGTAAAAAACCATTGCGTAGCAGTTGTCGTTAGTGGTTGTAAAATAATTAATGTCTTGTCACGAAGAGAGAACTGCATAACGAATCGTGAAGCGTATTTTTTGGTCATGCCTGGCATTACGACACGTAGTACATAAATTAAATATGTATACCTACACGTCCAATTCTAATGAGCCGCGTTGTTCAAGATTCAAAAACAAATTTCAAGGTAAAGATACGCGAACAATTGTCGGTGCAATGTTCACGCACCGAATTATACGAGCATGGGCTAATACGCGTAAAAGATACGGCCAAGCCTGAGTATTTTCCGCATTTATATTATACATATATACAAACCTATAACCAATCAACCAACGTTATCTCTTACCGAATATAAGAAACGGTTGGTCGTTGGGTGTGACACACGATTATGTAGTGGCAAGAAAGCAGGAATTTACAAACCTCGAATTACGCGTATATACCCCTGATCTTTTCAGGTTAACCCCACGTGATAGTATTCAGCCAATCCGAGAGTTGTTACTTACCTGAAACAAAAGAAAATCAATCATTAGTCACACGATGCATAGGATACAGAAGGCGGTCTATTATATCTGCAATCTGCAGGGTCTTGCATACAAATTCACGATGCAATAACGGATAAACAATCTCAACTTCAAAATCAGAAGAATCGATCTTGAATGTCTCAATCCCTGCCTTATTCAGTCTTAAATATCTAATTTGGCTTTCTTTTTTTTTTTTTTTTTTTTTTTTTTGCCAATTCGATATTTTTACAAGTCTAACCTCTCGAACATTGTTCGAAACGAAAAGCAGTAAAAATCAAATACATACGATATACATACGCGACTGCAGTAGGCGTGTCTAATTTATATCATACTATAATTTTTCTTCGCAAATGTTGCAAGAACCATATATGATAATATATATACCGTGCACTTTATAGCCTTGGAGTTAAATTGCGATTCGAGATAAGGAAAGATCAGTGTAAAGAGAGAAAAAAAGAAAACGAAACAAAAAAAAAAAAAAAAAAAAAAAAAAAAAAAAACAGATCTCACAAGTTCGACGATAATAATGTCAGCGTTTTTCATATGAACAAAACAGGAGAGAATTTTTTTTTTATCATCAAAAACGTGCTACAGTTTGATAACGTCACGCTGGATTTATGACGGTATACAAGATAGAAAAAATTCAACTCCTCATGTGTAGGTACAAGACGTTTCGTTAGCTATCGAATATATTATAAACTCAATACAAAATCGATACGCGTTCCGCAAACTTCACAATCGCAGATATTTTGAATGAATCGCGCGAGGTGGAAAGGAGATGTAAACTTGATCGGCGGTCAAACCGCTGCAATCAGGTAACGAACGGAGGTAATTCAATCGGTTTGCGAAGTGTGTAACATTGATGATAGTACCGATCAAAGTGCTGATAGCCAATTGCTTGTGTTGTCGAATACATTGTATATATATATATATATACATATATACGTATGAATTTACATGTAAAGTAAACGCCCACAATCGCAATTGATTAGCTTGCATAACCGGATCCGATTGGGTTACTGAACATAGTTTTATTATACCTTCGTTGCTCGTTGAACGGTGAAGCGACGCGACGAGCACGTTACGAGAATAAAATTTCAATCGTCGTCACGAAGTTGTTGGGTTCGTATAGCGATATACAAGATAGATATATCTATAATAGATGCTTTACAATTTCCATTTAGCCATTCATGATGTACGTCACAGCGCGACCATCGACGATTCTTTCATTAATTTCTGGATGATTTATACAGGAGTGGTAACACCGTCGACGGTGAAGGTGAAAAAAGAAAAAAATAACATTTTTTATTAACTAAGAAGGTACTTGTACAAGTTGTCTAGCGTCAATGACATATTAAATTCCCTAACATTTTCCAGTTCTTCAGAC
Source organism: Diprion similis (assembly GCF_021155765.1). Classification (NCBI taxonomy): domain Eukaryota; kingdom Metazoa; phylum Arthropoda; class Insecta; order Hymenoptera; family Diprionidae; genus Diprion; species Diprion similis. The sequence continues at coordinate 14,778,186 of NC_060114.1, forward strand.
GAAAATAATACTCGATATTTTTCAACCTAACTTTACCAACAAAGTTACTTTATCCATCCCAACGTGTTAAAAATTAGACATCAGATATCTCAGTCGTAAGTCAAAGTAGTTCGATTTTTCTTTACTATAAAAAATAATATTATACGTTTGTGATTAAACGTAAATATAGAAAATTTCTCAAATCACACCTGATCGTGGTTTATTTCTCAATCTCGAATCCCCAATAAAACAACTTCCGCGTCTAGAATAAAGCAATTCATTTCACTATTCCCTTTCAAGGTAAAATAACCTCGTCAAAATATCAACGTACAACAGAGAATATTCCTTCATCGATTAGCTACTTTTTATATTATTATTGACCACACGAGTTCAGTTATAAACCCAAGCATCCGTGCATAGAAAACGTGGCTCAAAGGTACAAAAGAGCTGGATCGATATCTTGACTTGTACACCGCCATCTATAATTAGTCAAAGAGTGTTCATCGATAGTCAGAACCAGGTTGGCACACACCTTATACACAAGAAGATGAGGCATAAGGTAGATAAAAAGGGTCGACATTTTACAAAAATGAATTCAACGTCCGTTCGTCAGAGAAATGTACTATAATTTACACAAAAATTTATTTATCGCAACGTTTTGTTATCTAGTTTGTAGCGCAGATTTTTTACAAAAGTTAAAAAAATTAAGCCAATACACGAGTTCATTTCTTTCTCAAACGTTTTATATAACAACGAATATAAACTCATGGCAGCTAACTTGTAACCGAACTGCAATTGCTTCGCATCGCGTCTTTAGATAGCAGTTTTGCTCGATTGGTGTGGGTGTAAGTATAAAATATAGCGAATATCGAATAACGTTCATTGAAGCGTTCATTATCGAGGACCGAGGACGCGTTGATCGGACCTCCCACCAGGACCTCTCTGGTCTCCTTGGTCCGATCGGCGCCGTAGTCGTTGGGGAATTCGAGCAGTAAGCCTAGCGAGAGGCAAGACTGTCGGAATTGTAATCGGATAGCTAAAAAGTATCCTTGAAGGTATAGGAGCACAGCTGACAGGTAGTGCAAGTATTGTGTTACGGTCCAAAGCAGAAGACTAGCGAGGTTACGCGCAAACAAGAATAAAGAAAGAAAAAGGTAAAGCGATAAAAAGAAGTGAAAAATTAAATGAATAAAAAATAAACAAAACAAAAGGAAAACCGAAAATGGAAGGCAAAAGATTTTTCACTCTATTTCACTGTGTGTATACCTAGTCGTTATATACATATATCATATTTTTAATAACAAGAGAAAATAAATGAAGTAACAACTGTGCAGCAGCCTAGCAGAAATGCCGCGCCCTTATACAATATATGATAGGCATGAGTCACCGCGTAACGAGCGGTAATATTCGCGCGTTGCTACAGCAATATAAGTGTGTCACCGCGATGAACAGTTGAGTATACTGGAGATGCATTGATTTCCGGATGATGTAACGGGTCAAGTATCTCGTCGGGGGAGGAAATCGGTTGCAGCGGATCTTTGTGGAAAGAAGAAAAACGACAAGCGGCTTTAGACTGGGCATGAACCAGTTCTCCAGTTTCCCGTTCCCACACTGTAGATTCCAAGTTCATAGAGAAAAAAAAAAAAAAGGAATAATATCGAATTCGAATTTCAAACTACAAATTCGAGTTCGTGATTAACCATTTCAAGACCCTCGAATACCATATTACGATTTTTTATATATTTTGAACCACTATAATGGAGCGACCATTACATGTTTTGGAAGTCTGACCTTGGATTTGGTATCAGTGACGTAGAAAATCTCTGCCTACCAATTTTTACCAAAATTGGAATATTTTTAGATTTTTTTTTTCCCCCACCATATTAGATCGCCATTTTGGATCTCACAATCTAACTTCAGAATCGTGATCAGCTATTTACCAAACCAACGAGTACCAATTTTGATTCGAATCTATTCATTCATTCTCAAGATATTATCGTTTTTGATTTCGTGAAATTTTGTTATTTGAATAATTAACAAAGTGCTGAACCGATCAAAGCCAAAATCTGGTCGGTTCTGAGTTTGGAAAAGCCGCGTCGATCGAGACCAAAATCATTGAAATCCGGTAATTCGTTTTCGAGATAACGTTGGACAAAAAATTTTATCACATTTATACATATGTAGACTCGAAAGACGACCATTTAAAAATGATCGGAAGTGATTTTTTAAACTTCAAAGCGTGAAGATCTAGTGAAAACTCAACTTTTCATTTTTACGGTGATTACAAAAGCTTTTTTTTTGTTTTTTGCTGACAACAGAGAAACGGCAAGTTAAAAAAAACCTTGTCCAACCAGCAAGTAAACAACAAATGAATGACCCGTCCAAGAAACGAAAAGAAGAAATGTTTCCACACAAGGTGAACGACCGCGGTAAATACAAACCAAATTGCATTCTCAACGATCGGGAGATGAGAGGTTTCTATAAGAATTCGTGTCAGAAAGAAGTAGAAGATGAGGAGGAAGAATAAGAAGAAGACTTAGGTGGGTACGTCGCGAGGCGTGAAATGGTTTCTTGCACAGCCGACGAACGATCTACCAAGAAGTATCTACAAAGTGGCATGTCCAAGACGCGTTTTACACCGAAATTTTCAGATCATATCTACACTTTTCGCAATGTTTCTTAGTATCTCTGACGATGAGTAGAGTAGCTGTAATACAACCAAGTAGCAAGTCTATAACTTATATTGCAGAGAACATCAGGGAGAATCGTAAAGTTGTCGGCGAAAATCTCCAAGTATATCCGATTCTAGCCGAGCGACTCATCATCAGTTCAAGTTCCATGCCGACTCGTACCTTTTCAAGAGATTTGAATTTCGCGGGGTTTACTTTGCATTCGCCGACAGATGGCTACGTGTTCGTAAAATTTTCTCACTAGCACTGCAAATTCTCATCACGTAGTGTATAACCAACCGCGATTATACAATAGACATGTAACCGGAATACGTCCAGAATTGCGAGCGTATAATAGTTATGAATAGGGCAGGTGGTAAGGTTAAGGCTGAGTTTTTAAGGTCAGGTGGTTAAGCGAGGAGGTGTAAGGTGGTGGTACTGTAACTGCGTATCATGTATTATAACAGTCATAATATATGTCGTATAATACTCATACATGTAATATTTCCCAAAGTCACTGACAGAACTTGCAAAAATTGGCAAAATTTTCCAAGACACGATGACAAATTGCTTGACGCTATGATCACGATTTTATCACAGTGACTTGTAGTTACGACTGTTCATTGTCATAAGTTTGACCATCGTATTCGGGAAATAAGTTGACAGAGATAACTTTCTAGGTTAGATTCCCTATGAAAATTGGTAACTTTGTCAATAACTACACAACATTGTGGAATATATGTTAAAATGCAGATATATATATATATGTCCTTAGACTGTGAAGAAGAAAGAAACAAAAATCTGGTCTTCATTTTAATATAAATAATTCAATAATATGTCTCCGCGTGTACAATGCAGCGTACAACCGCGCATAACAGACAGCAAAGAGCTTTCACACTCGGTATAAAGAAGAGACATAAAAGAGCATTGAAGAGGAGGAGGAAGAAGAGAAGGAGACTCGGTAAAAATAAAAATAACGGTAAACGCGTTGTAGTCCAAGGAGGGAGGATGGATGATATGGGCCGGGTGGGTCGCGTGTTATGGACACAACAGCGTAATAACTGTAATTTGGAAATGGGACCTCAGTGTCGCAAGGTCAGCGACAAGGTCACGAGATTTTTTCCCCCCCTAAATCAGGAGTGGCTCAGGTCCCAAGTTCCTTTCTCCGCAATGCCTGCATGTCTATAATGCGTTAGATAGAAGCACCAGCCACCACGACGCGTGACTTCGTGCATAACTCGATGGGCTTGGCTTCCCGTTGGTAGTGGTGCGGTTTTTGACTACCATTCGAGTCCACCATATTTCCTCGAAAAATCACGTACCAGGTCAATAGGGGCAATCCGGAATGTCCGGACAATTCCAGCGTGTTCCTTCTTCCATACCCTGGGAAGTTGTCGTTTCGTGAACCATGTCGATGGTTTTTATCGCACTGGTAATGCTGGACCGTTGCACCTTTCGAGTAAAGGATTACAGGATCCACAATGCAATGGGAACACAAATGGTCGTTAACAATGAGAAATCAGGTACCAGTAACATCCAAGGCGAACGGAAATGGTCCGCGTTATACGTTTCAGATATAATTCGCGAAGTGGGAAGTACCAAGAAGTGTAGCTATTAAGTCTAATCTACTGTCCGTCGTTACTTTGTCTTGTAATCTGAGAATCGCAATTGAAGCTGTACTAGTGATACATAGAGAGAAAAGCACATTGTTGGTGTCTTCGCGATATTAGAATTCGCATACTATTCCAGAACAATGTGAATAAAGAAACGACGGCTAACTGACGTCGTTAAATTTACTGCAATAATGATGTTTTAGACGAGTGGAGCTTTTAGTTTGAATTTAGGTTGTAGGACAGTCGACTTGTACGACGTTGTACACCATCTACATCTTATACGTACAGCCATTACTCGTAAGTGCATGGCTTTAAATTACCTACGCCGACTTACTTCGAAAACGATTACCATTCTGTAAACTGTGCACACGTACCTACATACGTATAACCCAGGACGAATTACGCTGCTACTGTGGTCAAGAACCGCGAAAGAAACTCTTGACTTATAACCGAGATGTTTTTGAACGGTAACTTAAAGAAAATCGAGGCCGTCACTGAAGTCTTTCGATGACCGCAAATGATGACTCTTTGCCACTAGTCCAGATGCTTTCTTACTTTGTTTTTCTTTTTCTCTAATCTGCAACTTTCGATTACCCCCTAAACCACAGTTCTGGTCACGATGAGCCACTCGATCACTTTCATCGTCATCGAAGCGAACAAGATAAGATCATTGCTTACGCCTTTAACCGACGATATCTTGTATACGAATCCTCGTATTTCTTCAAATACAGTCATTGAGCCTAAACATTAGCACTTACTCATCATGTAGATTTATGTTTCCGTGCAAATATGCTGCAAACATACAACGATCACTTATCACCCCCTCGAGTAACCGAAGTCTCAATCGTAGCTTTGTAGGAAAAAATCTAGTAAATATTGTAACGGTTATCTGACCAGTGACGCAGAGTTCAATAGACTGATTGAAGTACAAAGAGTCCTTGTTACATCAATATCCGTATCTTCGTCCTAACGCCGACAAATAACCGAAATCAAACTAGAAGTTTTGAATCCTGAAGTCTTTGAATCGAGGACGTATTTCAAATATGATTCACTGATTTGAAAACTGTGACGATCACTCGCAGTGATAAAAGGGGGGGAAAAAAATAGAATAAAAATAAAACTAGAACACAACATTTTATGACCGAACACTGAGTGTAACGGGATTTTCTCTTATACAGACTGTATACAAGTCAGTTTTAGGTATTACGGTTCCTTATAGAGATAAATTTGATGCTTGAGATATTCGTGCTGATAACTATCACGTGTATTTAAGACTCGTTAGATTTGGACAGTTTAGATACCAACGACAAGTATATCCCAAGAACCAGTGAAATTCCCTAGATTTTTTTATTCCACTACATCAACTGTCCACAAAGAATTACCACCCCAATTTTTTTTTATTTTTTTTTTTTCATCTTTCGGTCTGACCAAAAACAAGACAATATCAAACAGACATTCAGATACCATGAAAACTAAGTAGTGAAGATCACAGATTGGTGCTCAAGTTTGTATTCCTTACTTGGTCTCTTCGATATCCTTGGTTTTCAAAAGATGAGAAATTTGAATTTCGAAGACTAACTGAGAAACAAAAAGACACCAAGGAATGAGACTAATCTAGATGGATAACTCACATAGCCAAACGTTGCCGCGTGGCGCCATGTGGGTCAGGTTAAGATGGAGGTTGAAGTCGAGTCCTTCGAGGTCCTGTCTGAGATGAGTGCTGTCCATGTCCAAGGCGCGTTCGGGGAGTAGAAAAAGGTGGTCACTACCATCGGCAGGGCCCAGGGTGCGCGGGGAGGTTAATCCTAAGGTCAAACCCCCGGCAGGGGGTGAATTTGCCGCCGTTACAGTCAGCATAGTAGAATTAGAAACTTCATCGCTGGTAGAGTCTCGCGGTTTTTCCAACACGTTTTTGCCGATCTTTTCCGATCGTTGAGACACTCTGACGCGCCACGATCACTCGATAATAAACAGCTCGAGCGATCCTTTCACCCTTCCACTGGGCGACGATAGGATGGGGGGGCGAAGGCGAGAAAATACGAAGAACATTGGCTCGTGATACTTAATCTCACTGGGCGACGTGACGTGACGTTTCGATTCAATTCTGGTATTGCCTGCGGGGTTTACGTGTGTTTTAGGTAAGGTACTTGCAGCTGATGCATGGATGCCAGTATTTCGAGCATGGTTATGGTTTTATTTCGTATTCTTTTTGTTTTGATTTTATATGTGAATGGAAAAAAAAAAATTTAATGGTCTCTCCAAGGTCCGAGAACGTTTCGGTAAAGTTGAGGTTAGACTAAAGTTAAGAACAATGGTATAATAAAGCGTTAATTGAACCCGCAATTAAAAGGTTAATCAAGTTTTGTACAGTTGATAGTTTTTGAGGTTAATATTTTCGAATTTGTTTATTACAGTTTTTAATTATACCACTGCATCAGTACATTTTATAACGTTTCATCGATTCGATATTCGATTGAAAAATCGATCCTTTAAAATTCAATACGAAAAAGAAACCATTAAATAGTCTGTAAGCTGTGTTACGTAATATTAGAACATTCCGGACTGTAAACAGTGCGAATGGGCATTGAAGAGTTGAAATATGATGATAACGAATAAGAAGAAAAAAAGAATCTGGGAAGGAAAGAAACCTTAACGAGGTTATACATAAGCTGCAAGTATCTTATGTATGGCAGAAAATGCGCGAGCTATGTCTGACCGATTTTAGAACAAGCATATCTATATATAAACTTATGTATTATTAGATCGAATAACGAAGATTCGAGTTGTTAAACCGAGAACACGTACATACAACATGAGTATAATCAATTAGCGAGATACCTGAACCGCGTCAATTGACCCACCAATCGCGTTACATTTCACAGGTTAAACAGAATAGTAAAACGAGGAAAAAAAAGAAGGAAGAAAAATACAGTTACTGTGTATAGATATTGAATTATTTTACAATCACTGCCTAGAATCGAGATTCTTCAATTGTCCCACATATCACAAGAAGCGACTATCGCATAAACCACATACATGCACACACACACGAACAACTTAACGGACAGAAGATGGTATGTTTACCCGTTAAAGTAGACAGTATGTAAGCGAAAAATACATATCATTTACATAACAATATAGACCTGATTGTCAATGATACGAGAAAATTGATAATTGGCATGGAAAGTTCGAACATTACGGTGAACAACTGTTGCATGTAATAGATGCATGTACAACATATAATTCATAGAACTAGAAACTTGGATCATTACAATACAGTCGAATCGTCGAAGCGGAACAAACGATAAGAAGATGATAGACAAAAAAAAAAAAAAAAAAATGTATACAAAAAAAAAGAAAAGAAATAAGATTCAACTCATGTAATTATAAATTTGAAAAATAAATGGCGCGTTAATTGAATGTTGATGTTCGTTCTTTACAGAGTGCCTCTCTCTCTCTCTCTCTCTCTCTCTCTCTCTCTGTCTCTCTCTCTACCGGCGCGGAAAAGTTCATAAAAGGAGATTTGCAGCGCCACGTTCGCGGTTTTGACAGCTGTTTTAGCGCGTAAAGCCGGATATCCAGCGACGAGCTGACGCGATCTCGACGACGGACAGCGACTGACTGAAGGACCGCGCACCCAGCGACCGACTGCTGCACCTGCTGATGTCCGAAAGCTTTGCGCAGCGCCGAGAGATCGTGCAAAACAGCGTGGCGACGACGGGGAGCTTATATATATGTATATATATATAGATATTTTTTTTTCTCTCCCTTCTAAATGAAAGAGTGAACCAGCAGCAGCAGCAGCAGCAGCAGCAGCAGCGGATCATAGACGAGAACCCCGACTTCTGCGCAATGTGCTGCAACAACCAAGTTGTGGACAGATAACGAAAAGTGTGGGGGGGGGGGGGGGGGGGATAAACCGGGAAAGTATAGTTGGAATAAGATCGCGTTTGCTTTCTCTGTAATATCGCGCCTGATTCAGAATCTGCTATCTATAATGCAAAATCTCCGTATTCTTGAATATATTATAAACAAAACATCAGCAATTTTATGTTATATGTATATATATTAGGGTGGCGCAAAAAAAAAAAACTGACTATTATTTTTATTTTGAGTCTCGTGTGACAAAATGTTAGTTTTTGATGTTTTAAGAGCCCACTCCAAAGGGCTGCTAAAAAAAAAAATCTTTAAGAGATCGCTCCAAATTTAAAAAAATGTCAAAAATCGTCCATGGAAGTATATTAAAAAAATGATATTTTCAGTATTTTGTTTGATTTTTAATTCATGTCGTGGTGTATTGTTATCGATTCTTTGTTAATAAATTAAAAAAAAAAAAAAAATCTATGAAATTTTAATATGAATATTAAAAGGTCGTTCGAAAAGATCTAAAGAAATGCACCAAAAAATTGAAAAAAAATTAAGAGCGACCTTTAAAAATTCAAACTTTGAACTGAAACTTTCGGAAACTTATTTTTTTTTTTTGTCTATAAAATTATACCGTAACGAGAAGAAAGTTGAAAAAAAAAATCGATTTTTAACGATTTCTGACGTTTTAAAAAATGTGGAGCAACCTCTTAAAAATTTTTTTTTTTAGCAGTCCTTTGGAACGGGCTCTTAAAACATCAAAAACTAACATTTTGTCACACGAGACTCGAAAAAAAAAAAATTGTCGGTTTTTTGGCGCCACCCTAATATATACATATATATACATACATATTCAATAAAAAAATTTCATTTGGATTTAAATACAAAAACGATCGATATAATTTGAGTCTTTAATGAAATCGTTCTTTTTTGTCGATTATTTTTCCTTGGAATTATAATGGAAGACTGCCAAGCGGAAATTCCTCTACGTAAAATCTATCTTTAGGATCGAATCTGACGTTTGTTAGATTCGAATCTATACTAGTTTCTAATACATCTTTCCATGTTGATTTATACATAGGATGTATATATGCGTAATAAGTATGTACGTAAACGTTGATGCGAAATAGGAAGGATTAATTTTTGCAAAAGTCTATTTCGCGAGTCGACGTATTACGGTATAAACGTACCTACTAACTAAAATAATGTAGCTACTGTAACATATGCAGGACACGAGAGAGCTGCTGCGCATATACGAAATTACGTCAGTATATTTAAAATTAAAAAAACTACCGATATTGTTGTTGTTTTTTGTTTTTTCGTATAGACTAGACGAAAAAATGTATTAAACGGAAAGCTAAATTCAATTACCGGTATCTATAATTCACACGTTAATTAAAACGTTCAGAAAATCGTTAAAACGAATTAGACAAAATTGAATTATTCTGAATTTTGTTTAGAAAATTATTACCTGCAAATTAATATATTTATTTACTTTCAAAAAACATTTATATTTTCACTGCTAGTTAGAATCGATTAACTATATATATATGATCAATATTTTTGGGGAAAAGAAAGAGTTTAATACGAATTCAATGAAAGCAGCGACTCGACCATCCCGCAAGAATAATTTCTCCCCCAGTATGTGACAATTGCAATGAAAGTTGTTAATTATAATTAATTGTAAATAACGAGGTATAAATTGTTCCGGAGTTAGTTTCTGTTGTGCAAGACTATAATTACAATGAAACTAGGTGTTTACAACTCGTGCGTTTAAAACTCTCGAAAGTGAATCGCTCGCTTCACTTCAACCGCATTGATAATTTCACTGTCAATCCGACAGGTAAGCGACAGCTTCCGGTACAGATACAGAATAATTTTAATCACCAAGACTATACGTAAGTATTAATCAATATAATACGAAAAATCTAAATTGGCAAGTCAAAAAATTGGGAAATACTGTGGAGGAAGTATTCTTGCATTACGATCATCGTCATCGTCATCGTCATCGTCACCGTAATCATCGTCATCATCATCATCATCATCATCTCGGTCTATTTCAGGAATTCAGAGCAAACGCACGAGCGAGCAACCGAACTCGAACTCGAGCCAACTAAGGTCATACCTGATCGATTTTTTACCACCGCAACTCAGACATGATGTTATACGTTATTTAGTATTCTCTGTCATTCAGGCCTGTATTTACACTCAACAATTATAATTGATACTCGTACTTGCATCGGAGTCCCGAGCAATTGATCATCGATTATTATACCTGCGATAGGAATGTAGAAAAAGTTTATGGGCTGTTTTTGACGTGTCTGAAATTCAGTCAATTGCCAAAGATTTAATTTTTTCTTCTTTATTCTTGTTTTCTTTTTCAAGACTTTAAAAAAGTAACGAACGAAAAAAGATTAGTTCATTATTGTAAGAATTTAGAAAATTGCTTTTCATTCAATAACTTCATTTGAAGGGTTTTTATTAAAAATTTCTCAACCTCTATACGTTGTTTTTTTTTTTTTTTTTTTTTTTTTTTTCCAACAAGTGAAAAACGGATTCCTTTTTTATGCATTTTTCAACTGGTCTATCGTTTTATTTTTATTTTTTATCTTTATCTTGTGTAATCAAGGATTAAAGTTTACTATCTTGCTTTTGCAGAAAATTGTTCGTCGTTTTCAACGTCAATGCAATTGACAAACTTTTTGATAAAATAACGCAAATCTGAAAAGTCGAGTCTGCAAATCTAACTTTTCTGTATAAATATTTATAAAAAAAATCAAGTTTTATTTCGTAAAAAAATAAATAAATAAATAAATAAATAGAAAAAAAAAGTAATTCAAGTAATTAACGAACTGTGTATATACAGGGTGTCCAGTTTATTCGTGAAAACGTAATTCCCTGAGAATTTCAGGTTTTCCAAACAAGAATCATTATTTAACCAGTTTCTTCTCACGTAAACAATAAATGAAAAATACAATAGTCATAGGAAAAAGAATATTTTATACTTGTCTAGAGCACACCTCATTGTGAGACAAATTTGTAAGAATTCGCAAGAACCTACAATTTTCAAAAATTCAGGTCTTCGTTCATGACCAATTGCCTGAAAGTTAAAAGAAAAATTTTTTTTTCTTCTCACCAAATGACTAGATTTTTATGAACTTAGGATGAAAATTACTATATTCCATAGATATACTATAAGAAATTCCCTGAGAATTCCCTGATACTGTTGTAATTTAATTTAATTTAACAAACAAAACCTCACTTTTTTTCGTACAAAAGTAGAAACATCACCGTATAATTCGCACGAAATTTGGTCTCCTATAAGATACCAACAAAATAAGACTTTGAACGTATAATAAATAATTAATCAACCCTTTCAGCATCCGCTCAGCATCAGCTAGTATGCAGATCCGAGTCGCATGATCGTCGGGGCGACGCCATGAGCGTCGGGGCGCCTTGTTGACGCGGTTAAACAAGGGTCGATAGAACGGAAGGCAGCCGGCTCCATAAACTCGGCGCCCGCACGACTGACGTTGTATGTACATTGTATGCTTTGCCAAGCCTTACCCCCTACGTCATAAAATATTGCGAGAGCCACTCGCCCCTGAGGTCATTCCACCACCGACAGTGTCTCCGCCAACCGAAAATCCGATTCTATTTCAGAAGATTTTTCTTCACCCTCATCCTTATTTTAGTTTTATAAGATTTTTTTTATTTTTATTTTTTTTTTTTGTTTTTTTATTTCTGTAGATCAATTTTAGAAACCATTTATATAACGCGTTTTTTCATACGTGATTTTCGTACACAAATTATCGGTTTCTATGACGGTAGGGTGAATCGGTGAGTGCGCATGCGCGGAGTACTGGAAAGATCACTTTTCAGTCATAGGAGTTAAAAGCGGTCTTTTCTGCACTGCGCGTATGCGCCGTCGCGCAGAAATTTCACGTTACGCGTCCCTAACCTCAATTCCGCGCTTCGTGAAAAACGCATAAAAAAAAAAAATCGTCAACTTCGGATGCACGAAAAAAAAAAAAAAAAAAAAAATTACTTCTCATCCTCACATCGTATTTCTTGATCTCAAAAATACTTCGAAAAGTAAATATAATTTTCTTACTCTGTTTTCGCAATTCTTTTTCTACTTCCTCTGTGTCGTACTTCTAGCCATTACAAGTACCTACGAAGTCAATCACGGTCGTAAACCTAATTAGTAATAGTTAGTCTCTGCCCAGCCGTATAAATAATAATGCAGATCTACCGAACGCCAAGACACAATGGTAACACATTGCGCGTACCTGTAATCACAGGTACGTTTACATACTCTGTTTACATTCAGGAAGAGCAACAGACGGATTACAGAGCTTGTGCATAATCTGTTAACCATCGTATATAGGTATATAATATCGTCCGTCGCTGCAGCGCCAATAACAGTAATGATGATGGTACATAATATCCCATGAAGTAGTTCACAGTTTTTAATCACATTATATATAGACACGCTGCAATATAACTGTTATTGGGCGGCTCATTTTCAGTGAGTAGTATGATCAACGAGTAAGAAGACGATCATCAAACTACCCGGTAATCACTGGTGAGAAAAAATTTATACCGCTTGGCAATCAGCGACCGGATGATTGCTACATAATTAGTATCTCCTTCTGCAGATGTGGTCCAAGATTTGAATTTATATGTATATACATTAGGGTGGCGCGAAAAAACCGACTTTTTTTTTTTTTTTTTTTTTTCCTTTTTGAGTCTCGTGAGACAAAATGTTAGTTTTTGATGTTTTAAGAGCCCACTCCAAAGGACAGCTCAAAAAAAAAATTTTTAAGCGGTCGTTCGAAATTTTAAAAAATGTCAAAAATCGTCAAAAAATTATATTAGAAAAATTATATTTTCAGTATTTTGTTTGATTTTTAATTCATGTCGTGGTGTATTGTTATCGATTCTTTCTTACTAAATTACAGAAAAAAAATTTATGAAATTTTAATATGAATATTAAAAGGTCGCTCGAAAAGATCTAAAGAAATGCAGCAAAAAATTCGAAAAAATTAAGAGCGACCTTTCAAAATTCAAATTTTGAACTGAAACTTTCGGAAACTTATTTTTTTCTTGTCTATAAAATTATACCGTAACGAGAAAAAAAATTTAAAAGAAAAAAAAAAAAATCGATCTTTGACGATTTCTGACGTTTTTAAAAATGTGGAGCGACCTTTTAAAAAATTTTTTTTGAACTGTCCTTTGGAGTGGGCTCTTAAAACATCAAAAACTAACATTTTGTCACTCGAGACTCAAAAAAAAAAAAATAGTCTGTTTTTTTGAAATCTGAATGAAAACGTTTCAGCTTATACGCCGCGAAATGTGTAATTTTCGTTTCAAATGTTTCAATTTTTAATTATATTTCAATTCAAGGATTCTTCCATGATTATATCGCAAATAGAGACTTCGATTAATGATTTCGCTTTACCGATTTCATCTGATTTTTGAGTTCATCTAGTCTTTCTTTTTAATAAAGCAACTCAAATAGTTTTGCACGTAACAACGTGCAACTCCATAAATCATTTCCCTGCTGATTTTATCAATTTCCAATCACAACTTTAAATATAATCGCTCGTTCGCAGTGATTTTAAAATCTTTACCTACTTCCGCCTAATATATTTATTATCGTTAAAAACATGATCGTTAAATCCAAAGTGGGATTGGCCCCTCGTCAAAAACCAACACCAGTCAGTTTACGTTTTTCATTTTTACACATTTTCATACATAGTTACCGATCAAATAAGATAACAACTGACTCATGAATTTATCCGCCGGTTCGCTCGTCTATACACACAGATAGGTTAACGGTGACAAATAAATCCGGAGCCGCAGAATGTAACAGCAATCGGTCAGCCAGAATTAAGCCTCGAGAGATGTGTGAATATCGAATTCATCAACCGCAGCTGAGTGAGCTCTCGGTCCACGAATAATGGCGGTAACGAGGAATCAATAATCTATTGACATTTCAAACGTCGTGTAGGTATATATTACACGAAAATGTATATATAACAACGCGCTATATACCTACATCACATAAATAGTTAAAATTATATAGCAGTAAATATGGATGGAAGCTGAGGGAAGTAAGCACGTCGTCATGTGATTCTCACGTTTCATAGTGTGATTTTTTATTTCTTTTTTTTTTTTTTTTTCAAAATTTATACATTTGTACAGCAAATGAAAAAGCTGAAAAAAAAAAAAAAAAAAGATTTCGCCACTTCGCGGTCGAATTCGTACTGAATACGAAGGTGAATATAAAGTAGAAAAACAGAAGGAACTACGTATCTACACGGTTGAATTTCGGATAAAATTAGTCAGCAAATTGCGCAATAAATATTACGAAAATAAAGAGAGAAGTGTGTTTTTGTTCTTTGTCTTGATTTTCATTCACCTTTTTGTCTTCCAATCTTTGAATAAAGAACCAGCGATAGCTAGACGGAAAATCGCGCAAAGTATGACTGTGATGCGGTGACGCAAGGCGGTATAACAGTCATGTAGAACTGCCGCTGCTGCTGGTGATTGTAAAATTCCACAACCAGGTGAACTTTCGCGCGTAAAATCAGACAGAAAATTGAATAATTAACTGAACTCTATGACTCAGTCAGTCAGTCAGTCAATCGACCGATACAAAGGTTCCGTTTCGCCCACGGTTACATCGCTAACTTCTTTCTTTGTCTTTTGTTGACCCCCCCCCCCCTCCCCCCCAAATCGCGTCGTTTCGTTTTTTTCTTGCATGTATACTCAACCGCAGAGAATAAAATGTAGAGAAAAAAAAGTTACAGGTTTCAATTTCAATCGAAGTAGATACCACACAATATTCTCTCTTCGATTTTGATACTGTAATTGATACCTTCAATTTAATGCTTGGGAATTCATAAGAATTGAGAAAATTCAATTTCTATAAGATACATCGATTGATTAACAATTTTTCAATCAACTACCATCATTGTTACATTGTCTAATTCTTTCTTGCAAAAATCTTGTCTAAGTATAACATTGCAGCCAATAGAATATTCTCGCGTTTTAACTGTAGCACGATTTTTCAGAAAATATACAGGAAAATTATTAATATGCCATCCATATAATAGTATTATATTAGGGTGGCGTAAAAAAACCGAAGTTTTTTTTTTTTTTTTTCTGAGTCTCGTATGACAAAATGTTAGTTTTTGATGTTTTAAGAGCCCACTCTAAAGGATATATATATATATAGCTTTCGTTTCTTTTACTCAACCATTTCTCTTTTGCTCGTGTCGGTGTTTCTTTCTTTCCTTTCTTTTTTTTTTTTCTTGTATCGTGCTCTCTTTTATCCGCAACGTGACAGGTTGTGCGGGTTAAGCCCCGTACGATACAAGAGTCAAAAGTGATACTCATTGTCGTAGAAGAAGCTAGAAACGTACGTCACGGGCTAAATCCCCATGAAATTGGCCGTGGTGACGACCCGTTAAATCTTGCAGCATGTACGAAAGAAGGTGGCTTGCAGTAACGCGGAACGAAACGACATCATCGTGCCGAATGGGCGAGTAATATATCCTCGTAGAGCAGAATCAGTCCAACGTTTCTTTTCCTTCCTCTTCTCCTCCTCCCTCTTCTTCTTCTTCTTCTTCTTCTACAAATTTCTTCTCATCACACTCATCAACATTTCTTCGTCTACTTTTGCGTCAAATTTTTTTTACCCTGGTCAGGTGCCGTGTCACGGACGGAGAGATTATCGGGTCAGCGGGACTCCACTTCAATCGGTAATTCCCCATTTCGCATGATCGTGCGTCGTCGTCCAAGTCCGGCTATCGATTCCTCGCCACTCCGACTTCCGTCTCTCGACAATTGACTATCGATTCCCCGTTACCGACCATCGATACTGTGTTACCGATCGCTTCGTCAGGTAACTGTCGTATCTACCGAGTCGTTTGATTCTATAACTCGCCGCAACGCAACGCCACTAAACGGGCGGCCTAACTTTTACCAAAACCCCGGGCTATTTGAACTTTTTTTTACTTGAAAAGAATTTTTCAATTTTTATTGGGCATGATTATTACTCTTGCAATAATTGTATGCAGATACGAAATGTCAAGACGCGATTTCAATTATAGATACGATACAAGGGTAAACAAAATAACGGCTACATTATAGAATCATGAAATGAATTTCAAAGAAACTTTTATAATTCTGTACAATATTTTTTTTCCTCATTTTACGTTTTTTTACATCTGGTTGCTTATAGACCCCACGGGTTTTTTTTTTTTTTTTTTTTTTTTTTTTTTACGCGGTTACGTTCACACTGCAGTTTGCGCGATGAGAAATTGTGTTTACTGAACAATATATATATATATACGATCTCGTAACGATTGAAATTGAACGCGTTGCCATGTGAAAAATTGAAACTCAAAAATAAAATGCGAGTTTTGTTTTTATGTGAGAATTACGCAATAGGAATAACATTCAATCGATAACCGTGATAAGGAAACGTTTCGGTTGCGTTTTTTTCTTCTGAGAGTAGAAACGTACATCCTGGAACGATATTTAAGTATAGCTAAATTTTTACAACATCAATTTGCTTATCTGTTTATACATAGTCGGTATTTAAGACCCACAGAATCTCTGATTAGACGTTGATGATGTAATGCAACTTCTCATAAAAAGAGCAGTAATATTGTAAGCGAATAATTTTGTCTTCAATGATTTTTCTTTTCACATTCAAATCAATCGCAAGGATTAATCCAACGACTTCCCAACGACAACAAGACTACGTTATAAACGTAAAATACAAAAAAAAAAAATCCAATTGTCACACCAAACCAACCCTCCGAAAATTTTCCCCTACCCCCTTGTGAGTTCAAGGTTCTCTACGCACCCCCATCGTAAAATTAAACAAGGCTAATCTCTTCAGGGAGTACAAAGTGTTCGAGGACTGTTATACGAGGTCAGTAACGGTACGGCAGCCCCGTTTAAACAGGAGTTAACATTTATCGTCTGAATCTAACGTAACAGCTGACCAAGACGACGGAAATCAGAAAACAGCACTGAGAATATGAAAAAAAAAATTTTTTTTTGACTCTGTTATACCTCAAATGTAATATTCTATTCATCACTTTATCCAGGGTGCCTTAATTTTTGAGTTCCTAATGCCTACGGGTACCAAGTAAAAGAAAGTGCAGAGAATCGTATATCAAAAGAGCATTTACGTTACCAATAAATCAATTTTCAAACGATGCCTGAACAACAACAACAACAACAACAACAGAACGTTTTATCTATCTGTCTACAATATTCTAGATGCTGAACAGAAAGTGCAGAGAACTGACGGTGAGTAAATTTAGTACTTGAAATTCCACGAGTGATTAGAGATCCTGACCAAGTCTATTTTAGTTCCGTCATTAGCAATGCCTCCTTTTTCCTCCTTCTTCTCTTTTTTTTTCTTCGTCCCGTCTCTGATATTCTACACACAAAAATGCGAAAACAACGACGACGACGACACTTATAACTGCGTGAATAATAAACTTGTTCAGCAGTTTGTCGACTACAGCTTCCATCTTTTTCCATACAAAACAGCACAATTCTGGGTCATAATAATGGACTTGTCCAAAGCGGCTATAACACTACTAAGGCCACCGCTGAGGAAGTCATAACATCGTACGATTCTCTTTGGGTTCGTCTCTACTGCCGTTGCAGCCATAATTCATACCGAGGGTTGTCACAAGCTTATATACTTATATCGAATTAGTATATCGGAATAAGGAATTAGGCGTCGAACACTGGTAGCAGCACAGTAGACGACTCGTAGGTCGGCGCAGACGAACGTCGCCATCGACAATCAATAAAGCAAATGTACCACCTAGTTGTAATCCTTGATCAAGTGGGTTCGTTTCTCTATACCATTCCAACGGTCCTCTTCCTCATACCCTTATATATCCATATTCACTGATTCATTCTTCACTTCCGAATTGTACATTGATATAAGAATTATGAGAAAATCGTATATAACGCAAAATAATGGAATAAAATTAGAAGGGTGTAACCTTATCTATGAATGACCATGGATAATCGATTTTCCAACAATATCATCATCGATGAATATTTCAAACTTTTCACACCCTGTAGCCAAATGCTTAGGTAAAATCACTTAGCAAAGTGGTAACTAAAGAATTATCTTTATATGAATTTGACTTATAAAATCGATTGATCATAGTGAAAAGAATTTGTAGCACATATATACGTAATTGACGTTCACTTTTTTTTTCTTCTCCTTTTTTTATACTAGTAGCTAAGAGTAAATGCGTCGAGAGAGCGATTGGCTCGCAACAACGTCGAGGTATCAGAGAAAGGTAAATCAAGGAAGAGAAAGAGAGAGAGAGAGAGAGAGAATTGACCTTGGTCAAAGTCGCGTGCCACGGAATTCCCAACCAGTGAAGAGACCTGCGCACGTGCCCAGAATATTTCCGGTGTAATTCTTTAGTTTTTCTTTTCCTTTTTTTTTCCCCTTTCTTTCTTCTATACACTTAATCATTCTCTCCGTCTCTTTCTCTTCGTCTGTTATTTTTCTTTTTATCCTTCTTCTTCTCTCTCCCGTAGCAACATCATCTCTTGTTCAAGTCAAAAGTCTGACACGTTTAATCGTCGTCGTCGTCGTCGTCGTCGTCTCTCTCTCTCTCTCTCTCTCTCTCTCTCTCTCTTTCGCTCTCGTAGAGAAAGTTTATTTTCAGATTTTGATTAATCGTTGTTGCGGTACGGCAGCACCGACACGAGGCTGTAATTTTATACACCCCGAGTCGAGAAGAACCCTGATATGTTTGCGTCATAACCCGACAAGTGGAATTACATTAAAATATATAGAAATGCGATTAAACGGCAATTTGCACAGTGCCGTTCCGTTAATACGGCTTCGTCGACACGTAGAGGCATCCGCCACCCGCGTATTCGTTCTTCCCATCGTCAATAGCACATTTTACACACACCCAACCACCCACCCATCTACAAGGCTTTACACAAACCAACATCACCGCAAAATCGTCACGCGGTGCTGTTACTGCAGCAAAAACAATAACGATGCAAACGTCATTGGACAGTCATTGATCAACCGTTAGAGACAATAATTACAAAACGAATTTTTTCACCTATAAAATTACATGGAATAGCATATGTAAACTAAAATTACGCAATTGCCAAGTATATATATATATATATATATATATATATATATATAGTCTTATACCTAAATTACAAAAATAGCGTGAAGAAAATATGAAATTCATCATATCATTCAAAACCATATGTGCTAAGCAACAGTTTCGTGTGTACATTACATCGATAAAAGCAGCAGATTATATGGCTTGCGCGTGAAGGATACGATAAATACTGCAATCGTAACCGATATTCAGAAGATGAATTAAATTTGAAACAATTAACCACGTGAAATAAATGTGCGTATAATTTGAATATACTCGAAAAGCTGCATGGTACGGCAGAAAGAAAAAAAAAAAAAAAACAAACAACAAAATACTGCATAATGAAAAGCTGTAGTGATCATGATCACGATGATGCTGATGCTGATGACGATGGTGATAATAATGAAGGAGAAGAAGAAGAAGAAGAAGAAGAAGCAATATCAGAAGCCTAAGTCAGCAGCCTTGCCTTTGTATTAGCCCTTAGAGAAGGAACCTTCGAAAGGATTACGAACCTCTAGTATCTCGGACGATGCTTGTCACAGGCCAATCCGAGGAATCTAACCTTTTGCAACACCACATAATATCTATCGTATCCACGTAAATACTACGTATATATACTCCCAACGTATTGTATGATCACACCGCACCAGCACCGCCGCCGCCACCTCCAAAAATCAGGAGTCAAAGGGTTGCGATTAACGGGGGTTGTTCTTATGGGTACCAGCAGGTTAAGTAGGTATATATGTAGGTATTAAATGACGGGAGGCAGCGAACGGACTTAATTATGCAATAGAGCAGAGCAAGACATGTACTGTCTACGAGACGGTGAGACGGTATTAGTCTAGACGTTATACATACGTTGAGTAAAGGATGACGATGAGGATGAAGATGTGGATGAGAAGGAGGCGGTGCAGCAGCGTGTGCACAGCTGGAATATATGCGAATGATGAGAAGATGAAGAAGACTTTAGAAGCGGACGAAGTAGGAATATGAAAAACAAGAGAAACTAACGGGGAGGGGGAGGAAAAAACCACTAAACAGCGATGGTGTAAGTAATGTGCAGAGTGAAAATTAGATGTCGAGAACTTGGCGTGTAACAAGAATAGGACGGTTTGATTAAACTGTTATTATTACGCGAAAAAACACTAACGAGAACCAAGAACGATACGAGACGAAGGATGAGGGCGAGGAGGATTGACTCGCGACCAGGATTGCCTATGGCCGGCTTCCTCCCGTGGAGGGCGAGAGGACAAAGTGTCGGAGGGCGCAGCGGTAGTTGCCCTTGCTACCACCGAACATGGCGTCTCCCATATCCAATATGGCGGCACCCAGTTTTGGTCGATAAGCCCGCACCACTGCTACCACGGCAACTATAATTCACCACACAGTCTGCGCTCACTGTCATTCACACATGTTACACGTGTACGTCAGTGTGCGTAGGAATTTTTGTAGGACACACAGAAGTCTGTGCACCCTACGAATTCATGGGGTAAAAAACTAAGAGCATACTTAAGGTGCTTATAAAGACCCGTTGTACACCTTGAAAACGCGGGGATGCAAAACTCCAATACCGCTCAAGCAATCAGAGTGAAACTTGGGCAGTTAATGCCTTGTTTTGGCAAAAAGTGGAGCGACTTTTTACTTTTTTTAAATTTGGAAAAAAAATTTACAAATTGGTTACCAACCACAGAAATTTCGCCAAATTTTCACAGTCACGCTGAATGGATCGAACTATCCGGTATGATGCCACTCGGTGGTGATGAAACACACATTTTGAGCCCAGTCCCATGAGATTTGATGGTGAAATGACGAAATGGCAGCTGATCTGGTTTTCGATTACGAAGAACACCGAAATCTTATTTTGGTGACATTTGTCGGTAATTTCTTACCGACATTACACGCATACATTACCGGCATGCGCGTAATGTCGGTAACAAATGTCGCCAAAATGAGATTTTGGTGTACTTCGTAATCGAAAACCAGATCAGCTGCCATTTCGTCATTTCACTATCAAATCTCATGGGACTGGGCTCAAAATGTGTGTTTCATCACCGCCGAGTGGCATCATACCGGATAGTTCAATCCATTCAGCGCGACTGTGAAAATTTGGCTAATTTCTGTGGTTGGTAACCAATCTGTAAATTTTTTTTCCAAATTTTAAAAAAGCAAAAAGTCGCTCCACTCTTTGCCAAAACAAGGCATTAACTGCCCAAGTTTCACTCTGATCGCTTGAGCGGTATTGGAGTTTTGCATCCCCGCGTTTTCGAGGTGTACAACGGGTTTTTATAAGCACCTTAAGGACTTGAGGACTTGGTGACTTTATGGCTCTTCGTGTCTATTCGAGCAACGGTACTTCACACCCTGTGCGAACGTCGATAATTAGTAAGGAATTGGTGAGCAGTAAAAGTGATCAAAATTGTATATCGTAAAGTAAAGGGCACTATTTAAACAACTAAACTCCAATGAGCATTGGCAATTGGAAGTAGACATTAACGTTAACGGATGTATTTTCTCTCAAAAGGACTCATTTTTTACAATTCCAGAAGTTGAGGTATATAATCGGATCAATATTTTTATCATCGATACAACCCCGGTTTCTCTTATCACTGAAGGATTAGACGCCAAAACTACTGTGAAATCCAGACTGTAATCTGAACCAGCAACATTACAAGGGTTGAATTTACAGTGGCAAAGAAAAAAAAAAAAAAGAACAGAATGGTAGATCGTTGATTACCTTATACTTAAAACCGTGTAACCAACGGCTGTTGATGAATAAGTAGAAATGAGTTTGATAAAGCGTGCAGAACCCTTTCTTCCAAGTACCCTATACTTACGTATAATTATCGAAAATGAAAATGGGTCCGAAAGATTAAAGCCGTGGGTGGGCTGTGTGCTGGAGTTGAGCAAGTAATAAGTGGACCAACTAAATAAGATGGCGTTTTTCGCGGATTACACGGTCGATCGCTGCAGAAGAAGACGCGTTTTCGTCAAGAGGATCGCGGCACGCGAGGAACGATGATTCCAACGGGACGAACTCTCCCCTGGGTTGCGGGTTTCTAAACATAGATTCTTTCTCTCTTTCACGAAGGAACGTCGCCTCGTCAGTCGTCTAGCCGATGCCGCTCTGCGGCGACATCGACGGAAATGAAGGAATGAAAGTGAACGAGAAAAATGAACAATCTAAATTAGAATTGGAAGGGAAATGAAATACGTCGACGGACGCAACGCGAGGCGCCACCTCCACGACCAGCGTCGAAATTTAAACGTCACGTAGCGTCTTGGCCTTAAACTATTTTAGACACCCGTTCGACCCCCATCCATTATACTTATCGCCATTCGAATAGACACATGCCATTTATCTAGGTACGCTCTTCAAGAAACTAGCACACGCGGAGCTAGACCTAGACCTAGACCTAGACTCAGATTTTTACTAATGAACGTGGAACTTTTACGAAATTATCAACATCTGATGGGACATTTAGTGACTTCGTCTCGTCTTGGTCTTGTCTTGATTTTCGCGATTAGACCAAGACAAGAGTATGATAGAAAAATTCAAAAAGATACGCAGGATAGCCTGAAATAGTCTCGACAAGAGTCTTGCCAAAATAGGTCAATATTCAAAGGAAAACCACCTGATTTCAGTGTCACTATTTCCTTGTCCACTACAATGAGGATTTTTGCAGAAACGACTATTGCATGGGTTCGAGAAATCGAAATTTATTATAAGACGAGACATGAATACTGAGACCAAGACTGCAAAACCTCGTCTTGTCTCCTCTTCACCTCCAGGACTACAATCACTATAGTTATATATACATACAATTGTACCCATAACATGAATTCTTCGGCGAAGTAGCATGGACCAAAGGCCTTTTTTTTTTAAATCGATAACCTAAAAATCGTTGATCGACGCCGAGAACGTGGGTCTCGAGGAATGTAGCCGCATGCAGAACTCCTGACGACGACGACGACGAGTTATTAACATAATGAGAATTCGCATAACCGTTGCGAAAACGCGATGCGGTGTCTTTCTTATGGTAATGAACCACCACGCAATACGTATATACACTCAGTTGGGCGTGTCCCCTGTAATACCGTGTTCACTTCACGAAGAGGCGAACTCGCCTTTGCCTCCGCTTTCGCTGCATATTCGATTCCTCACGAAATTCATTTCCCCTCAGCTTTCATCGATGCCTCTCTACCACTCTTACTCTTTCCTATAGTCTAATACTAAGTTCATTGTTCACTTTATCACGAATCTATTTCCAAACAGATATTGATCAGTATTGAAAAAAAGAACAAGATATAAGTATAAAGTCAATTCTGTTCACAATTACAAGTCACGAAAGGCACGCTTCTGGGTAGAGGTCAAAACTTGGTAGGGTCGATATGTCGAAATTTGAAAAACGCGAAAATAAAATAACCGAAATCTTGGTTTCCGAAAGTGTCACTGATTAGAATGACTACTAAGTCAAGTTTCCAAGTATTGACCCCAACCCCATTACTTACCATTCTAAAACAATTTTTAACCTAACCAACTACTAGTTGCAATTCTTTACCGCATAAAACACCGAACAGAACCGTGTGAAAGGGAAATCCATAAGAAGAAAAGAAAAAGTGTTCAAATAAAACGGAGAAAAACCAAAGTGCTTTAAACCACGTCCGACACGATCAAAAGAATAAATCTCTAGTGCAAGTGGTAATTTGTAAAAGGATGACGAACATTTAATCATGACACGATGGAGTGTCTTCTTCTATCCATATCAGAAATTCCGATCTCCTCATACCACTGCAAGAGTCAGTAGCCTAGAGCGTATAATTTCTGGTTGCCCACCACGTGGTTTAGAACGTCTGAAGTCACCGTCGTTGTCACTCGTTCGCGATCAGCTGTTTCGAACGAAGCTAACGCGCATGCGCGAGCCTTTTACAGCACCAATCGCATCGCAAGGCGACCGTGGAAGTGGGCGTACGTATACAAAGCGACGATACCAATATATATATATATATATTGGTATCGTCGCTTTATAGTATAAGTTTACGAGAAATTGATTTTCCCCATTCGCCACGTGGCCCTGCGTCTCGACCACCTCCACTAGATTCCAAGCAGCCGAAACCTTACATCAGCAAAGAATCGTTTGCTTGCTACTGCTTTAACGGCATGTGGACACAAAATTCATCCATCAATACCACTGTATATACATATGTAGAGATGCACACACGCGTGTTAAATCCGGGTGTTACAATAGGGAGAAAAACACGGATCAAATGACACCGAAAATCCTCTCCTAGTTTTTCCCTCATAGAGTATAATTTTGGATAGTTCTAGTATAGCCGGTATGTATACATATTAGGGTGGCGCAAAAAAACCGACTTACTTTTTTTTATTATTATTATTTTTTTTGTCACGTGTGACAAAATGTTAGTTTTTGATGTTTTAAGAGCCCACTCCAAAGGACAGTTCAAAAAAAAAATTTTTAAGGGGTCGCTCCACATTTTTCAAAACGTCAGGAATCGTCAAAAGTCGATTTTTTTTTTTTTTTTTTTTTTAATTTTTTTTCTCGTTACGGTATAATTTTATAGACAAAAAAAAAAAAATAAGTTTCCGAAAGTTTCAGCTCAAAATTTGATTTTGAAAGGTCGCTCATAATTTTTCATCAATTTTTTGGTTCATTTCTTTAGATCATTTAGAGCGACCTTTTAACATTCATATTAAAATTTCATAAATTGTTTTTCTTTAATTTAGTAAGAAAGAATCGATAACAATACACCACGACATGAATTAAAAATCAAACAAAATACTGAAAATATAATTTTTGTATGATTTATGACATTTTTTTTAAATTTGGAGCGACCTCTCAAAATTTTTTTTTTTTGAGGTGTCCTCTGGAGTGGGCTCTTAAAACATAAAAAACTAACATTTTGTCACACGAGACTCGAAAAAAAAAACAAAAAAAAAAAAAAAAAAATATTCGGTTTTTTTGCGCCACCCTAATACATTTACATCAGAGTCGACGGTAAAGATTTGGTAAGAAATTTCCTCAAGGAATTAGTCGCGTGACGTAATACAAAAAAAGAGAAAGAAAATAAAAAAAAATTGAATATACATTACAGAGAAATTATATGCGAAAACAATTCGTCACAGTTTATACTTCGATGCATAATTTTCAATGTTTAATAAACTTCCTCTGCGATTCCTAGTTTCATGAAACATATCGCCATGGTTCAAGTTTCAGACAAAATAGTATCAACGAAATCCAAGAAAACGTCCAAATTTTTCAATTGACCTCCAAATTTGGCATTAAAAGATCCACTCATGCGTACATTTTGAATTTCATCAGGATCAATGTCACGCCAAGTGTGCAGAGTACCAAATTCCACGACAATACCAAGCAGTCCATTAATTTTCATGACAACCATAAAGACCCTGTCGGTAACTATCTGTATTAGATATAAAAAATAAACATATATATATATATATGTATATATAATATCGGTGATGAGGAGAAGGTCTATAAACTTCACAGGTGTTTTCCAGCTACCGAAATAACCACAGAATATATACAGACTGTACACACCGAGGTAGTCTCGTTATCGATCCCTGCCAGTTTCTCGAAGAGTCACAATTCACAATCCTGTTTAACTATATAATAATCGATGTTTGACTCTGCGGAAACAACAACGACGAACAAATCATCTACACTTTCTAATCTCTCTCTTTCTCTCACTCTCTATTGTTCTCTCTAGGACTCTTTCCTTATCGTATACAAATCTTTTTATATTGTGTAATATCGTTCGAGCATATAATAATCAGGTGTTGAAATGTCTTTTGCAGGGTACTTTAGCCGCCGAAAAGTACTTAACATGTAACACATATATGTGTGTGTATATATATATATATATATATATAGGTAACGGGACTGTTAATAGCACTCCCTGAAGCTGGTTTTTTTCCAACAACTCACAGACTATAACCTCCACAGTAACACAACCGTCACATTCTCATTCTATTGTTTACACTGTGACTAACCTAACCGGAAATTGCCGAAACGCAGCATTACACAAAACTACACCGCGATGCATTCCGCTGGTGAATTCTCTCTGTGACGAGCGAGGATGTCACGGCCTCTTGCGATGTGAATAAAATATCAAAGTTCCAAACTGAACCGAAGACACCGATATCATGCTCTCATTTTATTATAAAAAAACAAATGCATCATAGAATTAAAAATGTATATTGAATCTTATAAAGCTTCCAAGTCATAGTGAATGGAGATCACTGTCATCTCCTTACGGACTATCGTGTATCCCGATGATGATTACAAACGAATAATAAATTGATTATTGATCCCAATTATCGTGACTTAATCTCTATACGAAAATTACTAGGAGATGTATAAATGCGTGGATAGGAAGAAAAGTGATCCATCCTGATTCTTCGAGGATGAGATTATGCTGCTTGTTTCTATACTGTTGCTGCTGATGATGATGATGATTAAGTCTATAGCAATCCGTTAAACGAAAGAACGGTGATTGCTTTAAATTAATCCAAAGCTATAAGAAGGTTGCAATTAATCCGGTAATTGGCCACTTAGTTAATTAAGTCGAGCTAAGATAATTAACGGCTTTCCGATGCGCTCCGAGAAGCCTCGACTGTCTGACTGACTGTTGTGAATGACCGACTACTTGCCCGCAGCATCGTCTCCTCCTCTCGCTCACTCATATTATCTTGTCACACGTCGGAGGATACGGTACTTATTATATACTCTTTGGTATGCAGTAAGAGGAGACTGCAGCAACCGAGAAGCGAAGAATTCGGGACAAGCAGGACTGTAAGCTTGAAAAATGGCGTTATGTGGTATATAAGGGTGGCGCAAAAAAACTGACTATTTTTTTTTTTGAGTCTCGTGTGACAAAGTGTTAGTTTTTGATGTTTTAAGAGGCCACTCCAAAGGACAGTTGAAGAAAAAATTTTTTAAGAGGTCGTTCCACATTTTTTCAAACTTCAGAAATCGTCCAAAATCGATTTTTTTTTTCAATTTTTTTCTCGTTACGGTATAATTTTATAGACAATAAAAAAATAAGTTTTTGACGATTTTTGACATTTTAAAAAATTTGGAGCGACCTCTTAAAATTTTTTTTTTTTAACTGTCCTTTGGAGTGGGCTCTTAAAACATCAAAAACTAACATTTTGTCACACGAGACTCAAAAAAGACAAAAAATTGTCGGTTTTTTTGCGCCACCCTGAGATACATACTTGACGAGGGTGCGTCCGGAGCTTCTAGAATATGATGCAGATTTAGAACATAACCGTAGTGATTCGCGGAACGAAGAACGCGAGGAACGCGATTTTGCCTCACGAAACACTTCCTCCCCCTAGCGAGGTATGGATGGCAGCTAGCCAATTCTGCGCGAAAGAAGATCTCGGCAATATTTCGAGATCAAGAATTCGAAATACCTCTAACCGTGCAAGAGAATGGAGTAGAAAGTAGAAGGAAACCACCATCATCATCGTCATCATCAACGTCGTCTCGACTCGCGTGAGAAAACTGATTTGGTTTTGCAGCAGTTGGTCAATTTTCTAAGCACTTATAACGTCGAAACAATATCGAAAGGAGATCACAAATGTGTTTTGCTTTCAGTGTAGTGAGACCCTGAGACTTTGTTCAATAACTTCGCATGTGGCGCACGGCTAGTTGCAACGATAATAAAACTTTCAACATCAATACTATGGCAGTCGGTTTTGAAGCACTTTGAATCGGGTTAAATATAGAAGCTGACAAAACAACGAGAAGGAAAATATATGAAATTCCAACCTCGAGTAGAAATATCTTCTAAAAATCGTTATTTGAACTAAAGTGTAATAGACTTATACACATCAGATATACAAGCCATCCATATAAGTATGATAAGCGTTCATGTTCCAGGTACACGAGCAGTAATAGTGCAAAATATATGTACTAGAAAATACTTGTCCGTTTCAAGCAAGCATGACACATAGGTACAGAGCAGATCCGTTCTTTTTACATAACGAAATTCCTGATCGTCAAGTGTTTTGAATGTTGATTTCTAATAGAGTCGCTATGCGCGTTGCAAGAGTGTCATGATATCTAATCTACCTGACTCAACGGGTACGACATTATCATTTATCAAGCTCTCTATATATATCTACTACTACTACTACCAGGCACTAAAGCACCCAAAGCAGCAACCGACGACTGGAAGATCGATATCCATCCACCTTTCTAGCAGCGTGAGTCTGGGACGTTTGGCATATGCATTCGGAGTAAATTCCTGGAACACAACGATCCAGGATAACCACGGTGTATACATTAATTACGAATTGTGTGTGTATATACGATGATGACCAAGTCGCTAATTACGTGATGACCGCATTTCACAATAGGAATACACGATGGGAATCAAGGCAACATATGCAGACGAGGTCAGTCACGCTTGGATGTCGTCTATGGTTATACAAACTTTGGGGAAAGTCTGAAAAATTGATTGTGAGTTTATTGGGAATGGTAGAGTAAGAGAGTCAGGTTAAATGTGATAACGTAACTGACCCGTTAACAGCAACCATTTTTAAGACACAACTTCTGCACTTTCAAACAACTGGGTCAAGTGCTGCACGCCACGTTATAGAAGAGTTTCCTGTATTCGTTCATCATCAATTAGAGTGGCATTAGACGATGATAAGACCTCGATGCAGCTCTTTAGATGAATTAAAACTTGATCAAGTTGACCTTTTAGATAGATGAACTGGGTCTAATAGTGTTCAAGAAATAGGGTCTCAAGTCACGGAATGCGATTTACGATTATTATCGATATACGGTTAATTTTCACTTGCGTAACGGTCCAGATTGCAAATGAGGTTGAAGTTAGTAACGTTTGAAAATTAGATCAAACCATATAATAAACAAAACATACCGATAACTTGAAAAGCAGACTTTTCGAAAAGTTATTCTAAATTTATTCTACATTTGTAGAAGCACTCTCGTAATCTCTTAGACTGAGAATTCACTCTTAATGGAGTGAAAAATCACAAATCGAGTGAAATTTAGAATGATTTTATTCACTCCAAGCTTTTGAACTGGAAAAATGCATTCTAAAAGGGTTAAATATTAACCCCATTATGAGAATTGCGCAGTTTTCACTCCAAGAAAATTTAGAGAACAGCGAGATTCTTTCTCTCTAATAATAACTAATAAACATGCGTTGAATTCTCGCCAAACTCTTGAATCCACGCGACGTGTAACAATGTATTGTATCGAGCCACCTCGTCGTTATAATCATGCCAATTATTTTTGTTCCAATAAAAACACGCGCCATAATGATGAACTTTGTTGCGCAGTAGCAGAGGATGATAATAATTGATTCATCGTCATCGACATACGTGTGTGTTTTTTCTTTTATTCGAACATCAAGTACGTGACACGTGGATGACCCGAGTAACCCAGAGCAGCAAATGCGAATTAAGAAGTGAATAATGAGTCGACATCATGTATAATATACTTAAGTCTAAAACTGCACCATATAAGGTGACGAAGACGAGCTCTCAGCTAGCTGATATGTCTGGGGTAAAAAGCAGAAAGGAGGAGAAAAAAAAAGTTGAAAGAAAAAAGTAGAACCACACAAACTTTTCTTTGCACAGTCAGTAAGTAACACGTAAGCACAATCCTCTGCTAGCCAGTAAACACTCGCTCCTATTCCTCAATGAACGTTAACGAGGATGACGATCAAAGTTTAGCTCCAATTCCACATCGCATATAATATCCTACCCACCCACCCACGCAGTGATGATAACGCAAGCAATTATTTAGAGAAAAATAAATGTACGTGGGCGTCACAATAAAGATATAGATCTATATTGACGAAATTTTTTAACACCACCGAATAATGCGTTTCACCTGTTACTTTTCGTTAATTCAATATATCGAACCACGTGACGAAGTTCGCTTAAAAAATTTTGGGATTGATTGCTTTGACATTTTATTACGTTGAACATCTTAATCCCACCCACAGACGAAAGCAGTTTCTTTATCGGATCAATACTTTTAGGAATAATAATAATAATAATAATAATAATAATTTTGCGAATTATTTTCACTCGAGTAAACAAAGTTTAACCGCAATTTAAAATAATAATCCCGTGTTCAACGGAGCGAATTGTTGAATATCCCTGAGGGTGTAGGGAGGCTGATGGATACCATCGAGAGAGAAAATTCGCAGATGACGTACCTAAATCAGGGTGGCTGTACTCCGAGTGCATGGCTAAGACCATTCCAACCTCGTCCTGAAGGTCCTTTTTATCCTACACCGCGAACAACGACACTTCACAATGATAAGTGATCACCTAATATATTCGAGGTTGCAGTGCGCAATCGCAACTACACAACGAACTATATATATATATATATATATATATATATATATATATATATATATATATATATATATATATATATATATATATATGCGTATATAAATATATGTATATTAGTCGATAAATTTGTCTGTTAAAACTTTGTTCCCAAGTAAGCATAAAGTTGAATTTAATTTAAAGAAGAAGAATAAGACAAAATGAGAGTGATAAATTGTCCGTAGCACCAAACCACGATCACCACAAGTGTGCAACACGGTAACACTTTATAAGGATAAATAATGATCTTTTTCTATTATCAGTAACTTGACCGATGAATGAACAGGTGATGAAATGTTTCCAATGGAAGTTATGAGTTCATACGAAAATTACGTATTATTATTCCGATGACATTCATTCTACGAAAGACTTCTTCTCTCATCTAATTCGATGAATGGAATCAACGAATGGGTAGAATATCACAAGTTTAAAGTTTGAACGATACTTCAAACACACACACAGATAAGACTTATGAGACACACTTATGAGAGGGTGTTCCCAACAACTCATTACTGAACCACCGCAATGACGATGATTAAATAAACAACATATCAAATTCCATTCGAATCCAAAATATAATTCAACTCCAATTACTGATTACAAAAGAGAACTATCGTCGCCTCGAGACTTGCAAAAAGCACGTGCGATGGTCACTTCTTCGAGCAGATCGTTAAAACAACTTTGCTTGGCTCTCTCTCCCCCCTCTCTCTCTTTCTCTTCTTTCTCTCACACGGTTCGTCGGAGCTAAAATGACCGGAACGTCAACGTGCTTGTGCCGTCTACGACAGACGTTCTTGGAGTGGTTGGCGCATAGCTGGTAAACCGAAGCAGCCAGTATCGTCGTCGTCTGGGTGCCTGGCTTGGATCACACCCCACCCCAGAGGAGGTGGCAATGCGATGTCGGCGAGGAAGGAAGGAAGGAAGGAAGGGAGAAAGGGAGGACGGGGTGCACAGACGTTTTAGAAGCGTCGCGACGTCCGACGTCTACGTCGACGTCGGGGATATAACGAGGATGGATGTACCGATGTACGTCGTCTGCTGTACTCTCTTTATCGGACGATCGAGGGTAGCGGATAAAATATTCGATTCGTCCAACGTTGAGAACACTTCTCGTCATCGACAAATGCGTTTCGTTTTTATGATTATAAAAACCATTTGCCAGAGCTTGAGCCAAAAAGGTTTTCGACGTCGCACATCGTTCGTTCCTTCGTTCGTTCATTCATTCATTTTCTTTTTCTCCTTCTCTTTCCGAACAATCTTTATTTTTACCAACGATGAGACGACCTCCCGGTATACATATAAAAGAAGAAACCGTCACGAATATCTTTGGACGCATAAATTTCAAGCTAGCTATACCCTATCACTTTTGTGTTTTTTGTAATCTTCACCGTTGCATTTGGAATAATAATAATAACAATAACGATATTATACTGTAACCAAAAGACAAAGAAGTGATCGGACTCATCGCAAACTAATTCATCCTGAGTTTAGACTGTCGAGAGAAAAACCTATTGCTTGAAAGCAAACATAGATAGAACAACAACAGTGTTAAAAGATGTTCAATTTATAGCAGCCAGACCACCCAGAATCGGAGCCACGTGCTTTGAAGAGACCGATGCAGAGCCTTTAAAACTCTTTGTGAGACTACGAAAGGCGTTTTTTTGTAAACGATACGATGAAACCACGGACATTTCTTACTTCTCGAGGGATTATTAGTTCGTTACTGCATGACCCGAGCTGTGTTTTATTTTTATAAAGAAGAAAATCGATTCGAACACAAAGTAGCGAAGGATAATTACTTCTTGAAGATACTATCGGAAGTGACCTCTCTAACCACTGTCGTTCGATTTAACTAACGTACCAACGCATCGACGAACGTTAAAAATGCGCATAATTTGACAAAGTAGCTTCGATCAATAATTATCTTTATAGAAGTCTGTTCGAAATTTTTTTTACGAGAAATTATAACCGAACGGTAAACATCAAGTTTAGAATCGTAACTTATTGCCACACTTGCGTAACAGGAACCCAAAGATTTTTTCAATTTTCGAAAAATAGTGGCAAAATTTTTTTTTATTTCTCGACTAACCAATAATAATTAAGAGAACGTATCAACTTTACAATATTCTTTCCAAGACTTAAATTTCAAGACTTTGTGTAGTGAATACACAATTGAAAATCCTATTTTAGCAAGCTAATAATTCTTTACTGCACAACCTTACAATCTTAGCAATGATCTAGATTCATATCCATAAAATGTTACAGATACAAAAATCTGATGTTAGAATTTGAGGATTCGAGCAAACCGATATATTTCACAGAGTGTAGTGCTAAGCGATGTGCTTTCTCATACCCTACGATAATCATATTTTAAACTGCAATTATACTAGCATAGATATGATGAAATACTGTGATTGAAAAATAAACTCAATTCACTTTCAAAATGCAAACAAATTCAAAGAAAGAGAATCGCGAAGGTTGAAGATATCTCAAGAAAATATCCTGACGGCTCAACTGTGCTATACAGCATTTGACCTGTCTTTTGATGTGAAATCGCATCGCTGTCAGTATCCATTAGCCGCTGCCTCTGATAGTTAAACACGGTCAAGGTAAGAGCAGTTGTCGTAGGGAATCGGGTCAAACTCTGCTTAGGATTTAGATCCGCAATCTCTAATTGCATAGAAAAATAATTTCCACCTTATCATCACAAAAATCTTTTGACGATCCAACTGTGAATAGAAAATAATAAAAAATTACTAAATCGAACCGACAAGTATACAACATTTTTCAGAAGCAAAATTAGCAGCTAGTATTTTTTTTTTTCATATGAATCACAACCTCTGCACTTATTTGGCAGGTTCGACCGAGTAAAACCTAAAAGAATCAGAATTCGAGCTAAAGCTGTGATGAAATTCTACGATAACTGGTCCTACTGTAAAAATATTTGGCTACGAGAGGTGACGCTGCATGGATTCAGACGTTTAAGCGATTATTAAATGCTTTCAACGCATTATTCAAGTTCTGTACTTCGAAGATAGTTCTAGTACGGTAGCAAAATCAATGAATTACACAAATCAATCGTACGTTGATTCGTGTGATGAGAAATTTTTGCCACTTTCATTTGCTGAGGAGCTTATTTAATGTTTTTCTATGGTCAATACAAAATTTACTTTCTTCGAACGCTGTTTCATAAAACATGTTAAACATTGATAATCACGCTAACAAGATGACCTTCTGAGTTGCAAAAATTGATCTTACACTGTTTAGATATAATTACCATTCCACTAATTTTGTCAAACGAGTTTATAAAATATCCTCCCCCTCCCCTATACTAACTAAGGTCGTCCGAAAATTCTTTTATTGTAACAAAAAAATTGGATACAGCTATTTTTTTACAGTTACACTGTTGTATGGTATACAAAATATCTAAAGGAAAAGTTTTCAGAAGAATTAGTGCTCTCGAATTATTCGTATAGATCGAATCAACGGGTACAACAAGGTAAGGTACGAAAGGTAAATAAAAATATTTGTCAACAAACCACTCTGTCACGGTTACTCAAGGTACGAATGAGAGTTAATTTTTTCTTAAATCGATACAGATCTCTTGAAAAACTGAGCTAATTGAAAAATTGATGCACGAATTGCACAGTCTATAACTGAAATAAACTTTTAGGGTGTGTCACACGCAATTGCAGCAAAGAAAACTGACTCGCTAGTCACCTCGCAGTCGCCTGGTACAGCGAAACTCGATGGATAACCGGACTTGCGAGTAAACTAGCGGTGAAACAATTACCAAGAGATACTATTCTAGTCAATCCGTCTATCAGGTGAGCATGAGTTGATTATCACAACGACGGATGACGGTAAGACTGTTGTCACATGACCACAATGACTAATAAGGATCATTAGCTCGCCGTTAAACTCAGTGTGCACTGAAAAACGCAAGACAAAACTGAAAGCATCGCTGCGCTTGGTGCAGCATTACCACTGACCACAGCACCGAACGCATGTGATTCCAGATTGAAAAACCCCGAGTAGTTAACAATACAATTCTCTAATCTGTCAAGAGAAGTCGAAGACAAATAGAGGTGAATTTCGGAGTGTCAGGAGTCGTCGACGGTCTGCCAATAACCCGGTTAGTCATCGACGACACGCTCCGGGTTCGCCGGAGAGTCTCGGACCACGGTAAACCTGAGGTCGATTAGGGAGCCGGGAAAAGTGCGATATTCGCCGGGTCATCGGCGAGGATTAACCACGATCATCGGGATTCGCGGTTCGGCTCCGCCGTGATCGTTCCCTGGTAGCAGGCACAGATCTTTTAATTGCGGCCGTTTGACTCGCGGACGGAACGCGCGAGGCGCTTACAACACGCCCGCCGCACTCTCGGCCCCGTCGCGGAACATCCCGACCTCGGTAATTATCTCTACGTTTAATAAATACCTCGTTTTTCTGCGAGCCCCGAAATCTCCTCCTTGTTGTCGGCCATCTTAGCACCAGTCACTGACCACAATGCACTATGGGTAAAAACAAACGCCAACTTCTCGCAGTGGCGGCCACTCACGGCGGCGGATCACAGACTGGATAGACTCCCGTCTGACCGTCGATCGCCGTACGAACCGCCTGTGGCGCCACCTGACGCATTATTACGGAACTGATAGATTCACGGAACGTGACGTCACCCAGGGCTGTGTCAATTTTTGGTGGGGCCCTTAGATAGC
Organism: Diprion similis; assembly: GCF_021155765.1. Taxonomy (NCBI): domain Eukaryota; kingdom Metazoa; phylum Arthropoda; class Insecta; order Hymenoptera; family Diprionidae; genus Diprion; species Diprion similis. The sequence goes on from NC_060114.1 coordinate 14,813,646, forward strand.
AGTGTAATCTTAAATCTGAAATATTCTAATTATGGGATCGGACTTAAATGAATGTATTTTTGAAACGTTATTACGTAGGTGAGGATTATAACCAAATGGATTTTTTTGGATTAAATCTAATTTCTTTTCATCAATATTATACGGTTCGTGTATACTTTAGATTCACGTAGTTTCTCGTTATTTCATCTGACTACAGGCTTGTCAAATTTTTTTATACACTTTTTTCTTCAATCTATTTTCAAACATCCCCTTACGTGGATTTTTAAGAATACGTGATTTGTTGTTTTGCAGATAAATTTTATAAAGAATTGACTTGAACCGCTGGTACAAGACTGCATCTGTTCCGTCCAGCCCGTAAGTTTGAAAGAAATCTTAAAATTTTTGAGCTGATTCGCTCATAAGAAATGCTCAGATATTATAATATACACTAGATTAGCGTATTACACACATAATCTATTCCGATTTTGCGTTTGCTATTTCAACTTTCGGAAAGGAGAGATTTGAATAAAGCTGTTGACTGGCTGATGTTTCAAGACTGACCAATCACATGAATTTTTCACTTCTTTTATTTTCAAAATGTGGCAAACAAAACACATCGGACCGCTTTCGCGGGCAACTGATAGCGACGCATGCGTGTAGAGCTTATATTATCATTATTATGTTCTTGTTATTATCATTATGATGAACTTGTGCCGCCGTTGGTCGCCTTGGCTGTCAGCTGCTATACCGGCTGTTAAATTCCAGACATTGGATTCCTGAATACTTTACCTCGAGCCACCACCCGCGTTGGTTGACTCTTGAACGAGAAGATCGTAGCAGTTCCAGTTCGCGAGTTTGAACCACGTTTTACGGTGGATACTGGCATCGCACGTTCGAATTACTTGGTTACACAATCGAACTGCAGATTCATCATGAGCGAACGGGAAGTTGTGATCGTCTCAGGAGCGAGAACGCCGATTGGTAATAATTTACAATTCACAATTAATCATCAATGGCTGGGTATGATTCAGTATTTGAATAAATTTCAATATCAATTTTCGGCTCTTTTTAACCATACACTGTCAAACGAAATTACTTCTTTTTGTATGCGTGAATTAAACATCTCGCGCTCACGCCGTGCGCACGCACTTACGAATTCCGTGTCACATTTTCTATATTTGACCTAATTTCGAATCCCGTTAATACGATTTCTAATTTTCAAAACGCGTTTCCAACTTCACGTCGCACCTTTACCGTTGACTGAAGTATATTCTGCACTCAACGCTTTCGCTTATCACTTAAACTCGGCTTATATCATGACATTTTCTACTTAATTTACAATTATAACGATGTGTATTCTGTCTAGTAGGAACTGATAGCAACTGGTCTATCATAGAAAAAAATAACACGACAGTGAGCACATTGTGCGATAAGTAGAAAATGACCACGTTTTTATTTGCAAATAAATTATTTCTCCTTCATTATACGATATAAAATATTGTTCAATTGCAGCGATAATGAATTTTGAAAAAATTCCACAATTTCGAGCTGCAAATTTTCAAAATCAGCAAGACTATACCATTTTTGTTTTCTCACATTTCGAACTCTCTCCAACTCCGATTATTTTGATACCTATTTTTTCATGAAGATGAAATACTGTAATTTATGAAAAAAAATTAAATAAATTGAACATCAGTATTTGAATATGTATGTCAAGCAATAGAGGTAGACTTGCTGAGTAAAAGCACTTGATTAATCAAAAACTCATCAACGTAGCATTAGATTATGTGAATGTACATATATGTTAATCATTTATTTCGTAAGTCTTATAAATGCGTTTATAAATTCAAAGGATCGTTTTGTGGATCTTTGTCTGCGTTGAAGGCATCCGATTTAGGAAGCATTGTAATCAAGGAGAGCTTGAAGAGAGCTAATTTAGAACCGAATGATGTTTCTGAAGTAATATTGGGACAGGTATGTATTATTATCGACTAATAAATTATAAAATACATTTAGTGATCAATAGCGCTATAAATTTCCGCATGAATAACAAATAGACTGTAATCAGCATTTTTTTTCATTACGTGTTACTTTTAAGACCAAGATTTAATGTTATAAAATGCATCAGAGGCGGTTTATGAAAAACATGAAATTTTAATCAATGTTTAGAATTATTCGAAACACCCTTGAATTTCAGCTAATATTTATTTATTTACTCATGTATACACTTTTTTTTCTGCAGGCGTTAACAGCGGCACAGGGTCAGAATCCAGCGAGACAAGCAGCAATGAAGGCAGGCCTGCCTATATCAGTGCCTGCATATCTAGTCAATATGCTGTGCGGCTCTGGGCTTAAGTGAGTTCAGTTGACCCAAAGTTCATTTCAGTTACAACAAAAGTGTTTGAATATGAATGTGACAAATAGATAAATTGTCAAGGATTAAAATAGAATCTGTAACGCTGTTCTCCTTTGAACGGCAACTAGAAATTTTTCTCCTCAAAGAAGTTAGCTAAAAATAGCAAAAAAGGTTTTATTGGATACTTCAAAACTGTACGATTTTTTCATTTCCATCTTTTTCCCTCCTCAGAGCTGTGGCAAATGCATACCTCTCCATCAAAGCTGGTGAAAATGAAGTTGTAATAGCAGGAGGACAAGAATCCATGAGTCAAGCTCCACACGCGATTCACTTAAGGAATGGTGTGAAAATGGGTGACACGGGAATGGTGGATACTATGATACGTGACGGGCTGACAGATGCGTTCAGCAACATTCATATGGGAATCACAGGTGCTTTGAGAGAAATAAAAAAGGTTACTCAAGAGTTGGGAGGAATTTTTCTGCTTTGCACTTGATTACCAGATAGTATTCTCTGATGTGCTTGATTATAAAATGTAAACATACGTGTATGTACACATCACATGTATATGTGAAAATACTTGGTAATCCAAACACTATGTAACGAATTGTTTATCTTTCCACCAGCTGAGAATATAGCAAAAAAGTTTGGTATCAGTAGAGAGGAACAGGATGAGTATGCAGCTAAATCACAGCAGAAAACTGAGGCTGCAGTGGCAGCTGGTCATTTCGATGACGAAATTGTGTCCGTTACAATACCGACCAGAAAAGAGCCAGTTGTTGTTTCTAAAGACGAATTTCCCAAAGCTGGAACTACTGCAAAGGGTCTTGGAAAGTTGAATCCAGTTTTCATCAAGGTATAAAAACACTCAAACGACGATCGTGAATCATAGATAGAATTGCTCATTTAATACCCAAAGTCCATTTCCTTTTTTCAACTACAACTTCGTTCATTGACGAACCTTTTATGCTTTCCAGAACGAGGGTACGGTGACGCCTGGAAATGCTTCTGGAATAAACGATGGCGCAGCAGCGGTAGTTTTGATGTCAGCAGAAGCAGCTGTAAACAAAGGAGTCCAGGCACTAGCCAGAATTGTAGCAATTGCCCAAACTGGAGTAGAGCCAAACCTGATGGGAACTGGGCCTATTTCGGCTATTGAGTTGGTTGTGTGTATTCCATATTCGCTTTCTGAGATCATTGAAGAGTATTGTCAATTGTTTTTTTTTTTTTTTTTTTTTTTTTTTTTACAAATGTTTCTCAAAGTTTATTGACCAGAAGAGGTCAAAATATGACCAAGTAAGTGATGGAGTTTTGTATTTTTAACAGTTACAAAAAGCCAAGTGGACCAAAGATGAAGTAGATTTGTATGAACTGAACGAGGCCTTTGCTGTTCAGTCCATCGCCTGTCTCAGGGAACTTGAACTAAACAGGGTAAAAGTAAATGTAAATGGGGGAGCTATCGCACTTGGCCACCCGATCGGCGCTTCAGGTATGCAAATATTGTATGATTATGTAATTTTACATACCCTAATGTGGTGCTTTACTTTGAAAACATTATTGTACCTTCTTAGTTTTGTAAAAGCATAAAAGTCTTTGACTCATCTGTATGAATTGTTGCAGGAGCAAGAATTCTAGTTACTCTGCTATACTCGCTGGCACGCGTTGGTGGAAAAAAGGGGGTTGCCTCTTTATGCATAGGTGGTGGAATGGGTATTGCGATTGCTGTAGAGCGATTATAACTTTCAATAACATTAGAATTACTGATATTCTGAGTCGGATATATCACAGTACTACTGTCACTGTGAAAAGTCAGTACCTTAACTAGAAAGTTAGAAATAACTATCTTAATTATGGAATATACGTATAAAAAAATTCAATCAATTATTATAAATTAGATGAAATTACAATATTTTTTATTCGTGGACATAATTTCATGGTATGATTATATTTCGAAAAAGTAGCAATTTGTGATATATTGGAAATTGTATACTTTTAGACCGCAAAGCCTTTTTTACACGTTGTTGACTATTGCATGAGTATTTTTTACTCACATTTTTATAGCGTCAAACGCATATAATAATATGTAGCCGAGCATATTATTCGTATATTTCATCGCGCTACGAATTTTCGGGTATAAAAGGGAAAGTTACTAAAAATGTTAGATATTCTAATATTTTCTTTATAAATCGTCGAAAACGACAAGATAATTAATTTCACTATATTTTGAAAGTTTTATTTCCCTCCGTGTTAAGTTTACCCTTGTCATGGTACAAACTAATGACAAATATTTCTGTTTCAGTATTTAATGCACTTTTTTATGAAATTATTCGAGATTTTTTTACTCTTAAATATAAAATATATATATTCATATCTAAGAATTATATTGTATTATATTCATACCATACTGAAAGTTGTATTTAGATGCTAGAATATTTGACATGTTTTCAATATGTTGTACAAATAATGCATATTTTCGTAACATCCAAGACAAAGTAGCAAAAGAGAAATTTATTTATCAGTTAATAAATTTATGTATCGAATGTATTTGCTAAGCATTTATCGTAAGACCATCAAAGCTATATTTCATGTGTTGCTCATAAAATTTCTAAACCATTACCAAGCTGTATATCTCACATGTAATCTCGACCAGCAAAAGTAAAAATAACTATCACTGTTATTATTGGTAGTCCTCAGAAATTGATCGATTGATGTCGGGTTTGCGGCATTTAATTTTGTCCAGATTCTTCTGGTACACCATCGTTTTGCAAAATTTCTTGCGCAGCCAATAGATCCTCCTGTTGTTTCTGCTGTGCTCGCTTGATTTTCCATGTTCGTTTGGTGCTTTTCACTTCTGTCGGTCTTGTCCGCAGCTTTTTTAACTGCTCTTGAATGGCAGGAATTATCCGTATCTTGAAAATTAATTTCAAATAACTTTTCAAAATTATCTGTTTAATAAGAATTTGCAGACTATATGCTAATCTCAATGTTTTCATGCTACATTTCGTTATATTGTATGGAGCAAGGATCAGGAAAGGGCTCTGCATAGATATTTAAAACGAAAATATAATTTTTTATTGTTTCGATCAACGATGTATCAAAGGCAAATACTCGCCACTATATATATAGATATATTATTTATGTACAACCGTTGCATTACACAACCACGATCCTCAACTTACCTAAACTGACTTATTATTATGCATTCATTTCTATATGTAAGTATGTAAACTCTATTTGTCATATAATTTTATATGTAAGCTATTGTTAAAATTAATCGCAGTGCTTCTTCATAATTATTATCATCATAATTATTCTTAAAATTATTATTGTTTGTATTATTATCAAAGAAAAATTTCAGTTAATCCAAATTCATTGAGCATCAGTTGTCGCAGTTTTAAAATCGTAATTCTTCAGTGCTGGTCATCAGTATGGCAGTGACATGTTTTTTTAACCAGTAATAATTGTTTACGGAGCATATTTTGGTATAAATTTGAATATTTTCTATTATTTGTGTAAATTAAGTAAAAGCTTTAAAAAGAAGAAAAAAAAACATAATGTCCGTAAAAATTTAGCTTGACACAGATTCCCCATAATAATGTACAGGCTCATCAAAGTGCAACGATGCTCTTTGGTTTTCCAGGATAAAACCCGCTTAGTTTTCTGTCCGCTTCAAGACCAAAGCTCTTCATTGGAGTGTCTAGAGAATTTTTGGCGATGAATTCTACCGATGGTACACATATCTTAGAGTAATTATTTATCACATGACTCCAGAGTGAAGGTGAAACCTTGTTCTTGCCCTCTATGTGAAAGTACGAACCCCAAACTTTAGAGTTTAAAATCTGTTCGTCAGAGTGAGACAAACTGTGATCCTGCATCCCCTCGGCAAGCTGCTCCTCAACAACTGCAACCGTATCGCAAAAGGCGTGGCATTTCGGAGTGTAGATATCCTGTATAAGGTTATCGCCGACGTAGAGACAGGAAGGTGAAGTCTTTCCTGTCTGGCTGACGAAAAATTCTTTCAAATCCTTCCAGTTTCCCTGACTGTATACACCCCCCCTTTTCAATTCGGACGCAGTCGCAATTTCGCCTTCCGAGTAGCCATCCAGCTTGAGGAACGGACGAGAACCAGTGAAAAAACCTGGTTTCTTAGCGTAACAGACTACGATGTCGAATAAGGAATTCCAGTCCTTTCCCAGAGCATAGGAGGCCGTGAAGTTGGCAAAGTCAGCATTCGAGCCAGTTATAAGATACGTCACTCTGGTCTGCTTGAGCTCCTAAAAGGAAAATATGTTCAATAATAAAGTGGGACAAATGCAGTGTGCCAAGACACTTTATACATGATAAGATAAGTTTTTTTTAAATAATATCGGATCCCTATATGCCTGAACTAATTTATTCAATAAAAATTTCAAACTACCATGTTAAGAAAGTGAATCATAATTTGGTATTTCAATGAATCACCCACGTACGTATGCTTTCCAATATGAATCATTCTAAAACATGGTAAGGAATGGCCGGAAGCTTTCTAATCTAGATTAATATCTTAACAAAAACATGTTGTTCATCAAGTTATTAGTCACATCCTGTGGTAGTTATTAGATAAAATTGAAGGCAAACCTTGAGCCATGAAATCAGTTTCTGACTGGACCTGTGAAGATATTTATCCGGGTTTCCCTTCAGGGAAGGAAAATATTTTCCATCATCCTTGGAAAAATTTTCTCGGTCAAACATGTCGATCAATCCATCGAGGACGTCGGGCCACACGGTATATTGGCTGGGAGGACTATTTCCACCGTTATTTTCATCTATCGTGTCGATGATCTTGGCGAATGCAAGGGATGCCGGCATGTCAAAGTAGTCCAAAAGCGTCCGCATTTGTTCCGACAGCGGACCATTCCAAGTGACAAGGAGGTCGGAGGTAAAAGCGTCGGTGACGTTCCACCGTCGATCGGGATAGATGGTGTCTAGCTCTTCCTCGGAGAGTATCTTTGTCCCGTGACTGGCGCGTAGAATGGTTCCAGTGGGTGAAAATCGGAGCACGTTTCCCCTAGCAAAGTCAAGGACCAGGCCCTTCTGCATGAAGTCGTAATCTTGGAGAGCGAGCGGTTTGTACAGATACTTTGGATCGTAGCCACGTTTTTCAACGAGAAATTTTGACAAGCACTCGTACTCAAGGTTAACCATATTGGTGACATTGTAGCGAAGAAGGGTGTTATCTAGGTCGAAGCCGACGCAATCGTAGTCGGAAAACCTGAAGACTCCCATGGTTTTTGACACTTTTGATGAATAAAGTCTCTTTGCATTTACGTTGGCGATCGGAGCGAGACAAGCCGCATTTATAATCGTTTTTCTTGTTGTTGTTGTTGCTGTCGGTGCAGTTGTTATTAGCGTTGACAAACGAGGGAATAGAGTTCGATCCGGAACGGCGAGGGCTGAACTACGAGGCGTGGCTGGACGGAAAGTTATCGACGAAAGCGGCGGCAATGAGTTTCCCCCTCTCCAGCTGCTCCATGGATTTGACAGCTGACTGTATCGTCTGCTACACGGATTAACAAATACGCGGTTAACCTCGAATATTCGGTTGAACTCGCTCGCGATTGAGAGGCAGTTTTTCGCACTCGATGTCATTGCCGCACAATGGTTTAGACGAAGGAATATTCAACCTCCGCAAAACTCAACTGCTGCGAATAAAATGATCGGTGGATTGCGCGAAACATAAAGTGGCCCAAGGCTGCATACATCAGAGTGCGAAAACTTGAGAACGCGGGGTTATTAATAGGTGGTTTTTGCAGGGTCGCGGTATCGCCGAGCTGTCAACGCATTTCGCACCTTTGGACAGCTGACAAGATCTTTCGTTTTGTTTTCCTTTTCTCGAGTCGATAACACTCGCTTGTGTGCACGTATTCGTACACAAATGCATATAAACACACCTAACACTGGCCTTTACACATGTCAGTGACATCCAATGTCACCGACGAGCTCTGGCTTCTGTGTAACAACAGTGTAAATAAGTCCAAATTGTCACATATTAACCATAAACAATACAACTCGAGATACGATACGGCGTCGACGCAGCGTTGATCGATCGCAGCCCTGCGCGGGAAATTCAAAAATACAGACCACATCGATCCTCTATAATCGTAATTGTGGTTAATACTGAAGTTTGAATCAGGAGATATTGCCAAACATGCGCATTGAAAAAATCCTATTAATAATAACAACTTTTAAAACTATCAAACGCTACACGTAAAGTGTATCCGATTACTTCCGTTGCAGTTAAAAAAAACTGTATGTAGATGGTCTTCGGGTATTTGCACTAAACTCACCTGCGGCGGGATATGGACGTAGCGTATATTGCGAGCGTGCACGAAGAAGATATCGTAGTTGAAAGAGTCGCCCCTCGGATCAACGAAGGTGCATTCTTTCATCACGATGTTCATGTAGCTGCAACATTATAAATCAAAAATGAGGTGACACTTGTTGCTTTCAATGCTCTTGTTATTCAGTTTGATATTCGTTACACACTAACCCATCGACTTGATCAACAAGCCCGGTGATACAGGCTTCATTTCGAAAATCTACGGTCGTTCTCTGTCCCTCGACAGCCTTCAGCAGGATCGCTAAATTATTGTGAAAATAATATCGCTCTTGTTGCGAAATACGCTTGTTAGCAGCCATGACGGCAGCCGACAACAAAATGGCTGCACTGGAATATAATGGCTGCTGCTTTACGACCATAGACTTTATGCCACAGAGATTTATAGAGATTACAACAGCGTGATTCTATCACTACGGCGCGAAATTTGAAACGGACAGCTTCGAACTTCAAAATTAGGATGATTTCTTAGATAAAAGATGGCCATAATGTAACTAATGTTACCACAAATTACATTTCTAATACTTGGAATAACTGTATTACATGTATTAGATATGTAGGAAATAATAATTGTGAAATATATATTTGTTTACAAAAGAATTAGAAAAACAATCCTTTTTTTTTTGAAAGTGTTTACAATTCCTTGTACATACATGGAGAATTTACCCGCGGTAAACGTTATGTACAATATGTATCTTCAGTCAATGCGTACAATGTGTACAACAGTTAAATGTAATAATGAAAAGTTGGGACAAACGTTGACTGATTGGCACTCTTCATGGTCCATGACAAAACTGCAATTACAACTTAGGAAGAAAAAATCCAGACTTCGTAAATAACATCTGTACTTTCTTCGAAATCAAGACTCAAAAAATTTGAGAAACCAATTTGGAATTGAAATGCTGGATGATTCAGTCTTTTACCCTGCAAGAAACAAAAATATATATTAAAGCTCTAACTCATTACGGGAAATTGTGCTTCTCACAATTCCGAGTGTAACTCCTACTGCATTACATTCAACATATGTAATCGTTGGCGTGAGGATCAATAGGATATGTTAAAAAATAATTTATTTATGCTTCAAGCACGCTCCGTGGGAGCCTGCTTATGAGCCAGATATAAAAATACAATAGAAGATAGCGCCGACACAAGGAATATCACATCGAACCATCTGTGATAAAAGTTAAACTGCAGATCACCAAGAACTTGCGTTATAATCACACGATATTCGGCAGGCATGTTCATTCGCATGAGAAGTACAGATGAGACGAAATACATCCCCTGAAAGGCATACACACAAAGATTATTAAATACAAATTTAATACTATTGGTTTATAGCCGAAGTATTTCTCCTTTCATCTCATATTCCCTTTGTGCTTTTAAGATGATTAATTTTCAGCTGATTAAACGTTCAGGCTCTTTTTGCTCGACTAAAACTCACCATTATTTGAGCTAATATGAGAACGATTATGTTTGATGATTTGCTGCTTGATATCGCGTAGAAAAACTGAAAAATATAAACAAATTACTAAATGGATAGGTCTGAATAGCCATGAAGTCTTCTTCTGAAATTTTAGTTTTGTTCTCTCATCTTATTTACTATTATGAAAAGTATAATTCATTTCGAATTTAACATGTGAATGCTTAGATACCTTTGTAAGCGTCAGTAGAAGCCCTCTGATGGACGTTACGACTATGCACCCGACAAGATAGAAGGAAATGTGCTGAGACCAGAAAGTCACGTCAATGTCAAATCCGATCCAGTGTACAGCAATTTCCATTCCTCGTGTAACGGGATCTTTTTTGCCTACTCGGTCGAAGACAATATTAATTGTAGACTGAAAAGAACGTTTCTCACGTTAGTTAAGAAAAAGGAAGCCAACTGATGTTCAGCGATTTAAAAATACAAGAATTTTCAAAATATTATCACATATTTTGAATCAAAACTTGGGGAGTAGCTGAACTTTGAATGAACTAAGCAAAAAGTATTTCTAGTTATCCTCTATCTCGATTTATCCTTACAATGAAAATCTTCCAGCTGCAGTATAGGGAAAAAAAGTAACCGAGAAAATTGAAGTACTTCCCCTGCCACGTCGCAGCCCATTCGAGTCGTTCTCTAGCGTTTTGGATGTCGTGCGCTTCTAGAAATAATTGTCGAGACAACTCTTCTAACGCCGCAACTTCTTGCTGAAGTTGTTTTATATCTGAAAGTAAATTCATCGCCTGATAAATGTGGATAATTCAACTTTAAAAGCCTCGAATCTAGGATACTAATCAATTTCAACATCTTTAATGGACGAAAAAACCGTGAGTGTAGTGATACGCACTTTCCTGACTTCCTTTACTTCCTCCCAAGGGAGCCAGCATTCCCCAGAGACGGGATCTAGCCTCAGGCTGACCAGCGACTTCCCCTTTTTTCGCAAGAGCAATTCTTTTTTTCTTAGCCACTATCATGTCCATCGTCTGAAGCAGCCTCCTCTCTACCGATTGTACATCTGTGTAGGAAACAGGCCGCATAAAATAAGCCATCGATGAATACGGGTAGTTGACTGCTCCAAACCCTGACAAAAGTGCCATCACCGTCACGCCAATAACTCCAATCCGACTGACACCTTGTTCTATGGACAGCAGACCCTTTTTGGGACTAAGGATAGGAAAGGGATCTCCGACTTTCCAAAACAGGTACAAGTAAAAGAGATACACCAGTACCGTTAGTGGCCTGATCAAATTCAGCCTGACTGAAATGTGAAAATGTTTTTAACAAAAAATGTTTTTGGAAGATAGCCGTCATTTCAACTGATTGTTAGCATTAGTCTCAATTCTCTCCTTACCGAATCTGATGTTGCTTATAATGAAGTAGGCTATGTAAAACGGTATCAACACTATCACCATGAACAAAAGCATGTACAGGCCGGCGTTCCAATGGAAATACCTTGAGCTGGAAAAGGAATGCAAAATACATACGTTAGATTATAAATTAGAGTACAGTGTATTGTGCGTTATAAGAGATGAACACAAAAGTGTTAATCGATTTCTTGAACTTTATATAGCCTTTATAATTTTATACTGTAATTTCATAAGCTGATGAGATATGTAACAGGTTATAGAAGAAAAAAAAATACATTGAGTGTTGATGAAACATGATAACTGAAAGTTTCTTTGCTAGAAGGATGCTTTGAAACTGTGTCCCATTTTTTCCAAATGTTTAAACTACTTAGATATAAGATTCTTTTACACTGTCCACATACCTGGAATCCAGCACATCGACAATCTCAAATATGATAAGTTCAAACATTGTACAAGATAAAGAAAATGTCGTGGAAAAAATCAGCTGCACCAATCTGTGGTGGACTTCGTAGTCCCGAAATAATTTCTTCACAAAGAATACCCATCCTCCTAGGAAGAAGAGTACCTGAAACCAAAAATGATAGACTTATTAAAATTTTATTTACATAGTTTTCGAAATAATATAAGTTTGAAAAATAAATTACATTCTCAATATCATGCAAAAGCCTTTTTTCTTTCTTCTTACGTCATTTTCACTTTTACATTCAGAATACCGAGCACGTCAACCATTGAATCAGAAAATTCTTAAATACCTAAGCAGTTAAAGCCGATATTATTCGAAATAGACAAAAATCGACAACAAGAGTAACTGTTGAAAAGCATTGTGAAATTCTACATTCAATTATAGAACGAATTAATTATTTCGAATAATTTAAGATGAGAGGATCTACAAGGAAACCAGCTGTTGATTTCATTTTCTACGATAACCTTGTCAACATTGATCAAATGCGACAGCTAAAACTACCCACTTCCTGTTTACAAGAAAAATCGCTTACGAAAATTTAATGCCTTACACAAGTAGGCTTCAATAATCACAACGTAACTCTTTAATTGCGTGCGTACGTGAAAATTTTTAGGTTAGGTTAAGTGACACCAATGTGAAAAGGTAGACGCTGATCGATGTTGACAACGTACCTGCGTTCCAAGGATCACACACGTGTCCTCTAAAAAGCCCATCCTGGGCCGAAACAGTTTTTAATCGAATTGTCACAACTACGAGTTCATTATTCCAATTGTGACAGGTACACAACACCTACAACAATATACTTATGTCCGCTGAACAAGACGCACCGGGTGTTCGATACATCGATTGCATGCATACACGTCGGTCCAATTCCAACCTTCAATGTTCAGACCAAGTGAATTTATCAAAGGTTTTGCGATAATTCTTAGACGCCTTGTCTTCGCATATTCTATTATTCTATCGCCCAATTTCCTGTGTCGTAACATAGCAGAGAACTTCGAAAAGTTTTTAAAGAAATACGCTTGTAAATTCCTCAAAACACGTATATCCGTTATAAGACTTATAAGCAAGATCGGCAAAATATATAATTAATGAATGAATTGCCTCGGCGTGTTTAAATTTTTTACAAACGTACTAATAAAAGCTTCGAAAAATTTATTTTCCCAGCTTTTAGCTCGATAGTGAAGATCGCAAATCATTAGGGCTAGATTCTAGACATGTCGGAGCTGAAAGTAGCGTAAAGAGGTCCAGAATCACAAAATTGGTCGGTATAAAAAACTTCACTTTTATACCGAAGTCTCCAATTGTCTTAAAAATTATCGTTAATCTTTTTGACTTGATAATTCATAATCAGTTTCGAGAAGAAAAAATTTTTGGCATTGATTGTCCTTTTTCCGTTTTTTGGAAGACTTCTGGCATCAGCATTATTTAGGAGAAAAGGCGGATTAATTCGAATTCAAATAATAAAATCGACCGTGTTCGAGATCTCGATTGCTTGTCCGAATATAGTCACGAATCGAGTTTCAAACCCAGATCCAAATTTCGAATCTCAAACGACGAACGATACCGGTTGAGAAGTAGTTGTTTGCAGTTACATCGTGTAGATACTTGTGACAATTTTGATTTAAATCAAGTAAAAGTAAATATGGCCAGTGGAATTACTGGAGGCTCGAGCGGAGCGTCGTCCATAACTCCAGAGTTTGTAAGAACTCTGGAAACTAATTTGCACCAGAATATAGCCCGTCTCGAAAATACAATTGAACGTAAGTCGATTGATTGGTGATTCAACATATTTTCCGCAGTTTGAAATTTACGCGTGACGTCACAATGTGCCTTGACATTGACAACATTATGACGTCACGCGGAATTCGACTTTCTATATCTTTGTTAATAAACATTGAATTGAAAAAAGAAAAAATATACGTTAATTATTTTTCGACATTCTATCTGACGATACTAATGAAATTTTATCAAAGATAATGCATTTCCTCGTTATATAGTATTTGCGTTACATTTGTAGTGATTATAATAATACTTAGCTCAATCGTTATTATTCTTTCAAAAATGCATCGTTTATTGGACAGAGTACAAGACTAGCAATGCAACTTTAAAACAAGAATTGGAGAGCAAGGCCACCAAATTGAAGACTATGGTGAAAGAAATACATGGTCGGAAAAAAAGAGTTGAAGAACTGAAAAACACCCAGAAAGAGTAAATTTTTACTTCAACTACAAATGCAGTGCTCCGTTTACATCTGCTGCTTGTCTTAAAAGAAAAATATTACTGCACCAATTTTACTATCTATACTTACGAATAAATACATAAATAGCTCAACAGCCCCTTAAATTTTTTTTTAACAGCCTGGACCAGTCCAACACAGAATTAACTCTCTACGCATCAAAGTTGAAGGCAGATTTGGAGGCGTATGAGAAAGAGAACATCAGACTTCGTAACGAGCACCAGGAAGTCCTCGACAAAGCCGATGCTAAGTGGGAAATGTACAAGGTAAAATAAATATGAATTTACTACTTTGGGAATCTCATTTCTCTGCCAATTTTCTAAAAATAATTCCATTCGGATAATTTTGTAACAAAATATTTAAGATGAACCGTTTATCTGTCCAGGCAAAGTACGAAGAGCGGCCAATGGTCAAATTGATGAGGCAGGAAGAAGGCAATTTAAAAAAATCCAAGATTGAGCTGATGGTCAAGCAGAATAAGCTAATGGAACTGAAAAAAATTATTGCAACACGCGAATCAATTCACATAAAACAGAGGAATTGCCTTGTAATAGAATGTGCGAACATATATAAGGAAGCTGAATCCGAAACAGTGAAAATGCGTGCTGCATTGAGCGCTCAAACCGAGCTGCAGGAAAAAATAAAGCAGCAGGCAACAATGGTAAGCAGCTCCTTATTTCATCATCTTGTATAGTTATTTAAGACATTTAAGAAAAGTCTGGAAAACTTTAAAAGAAGTTATTGATAACAATCGTTTACTCCATCAAATTATCAGTGTATCATTTCACTGTTTAATCATTTCTTTTACAGATAAAAGAGTTTGAGGATGAACAAAAGGAGAAGTCAAGAATGTCGCAAGAACAATTAGCAGGTGGCAAAATTGCAAAAAGAGATTTTAATTACACTATGTCACAATTCGAGCGTATTAAAATCCCTCCCAAAAGTGTTCCACCAACTTTTCCTGACTGGTGGAACGATAAATCAGGTAAATGTATTGAATCGTCTCGTAACAACATTTTGTGGTAACATTTTATCGGGCAGTATTAAAATATGAAAGCCCCAATAGAGGAGTTGAACCTTTTTAATACGACTGTCTTGTGCTACAATTTGTGGCAACTTCAACAATGTTCTTCATGATCTTCCATATTTTAACCTTTTATCCTCCTTTATAGACAGCATTTCCATTACCAGCTCAATGATCGATGCGCTAACTGAGCCAGCTGCACAGCTGCAACTAGCCGATGTAACGAATACTGAAGTACCTGAAGCTAGACAGTCACCTAATCCTCAACAGAGTAATAGTCAAAATACAGATGCTCCTTGCTTTGCAGAATCGAATGAACAAATAATCTCTGGTACGCATAAATAATCTAAGTAATAATTAATACTTTGTATTTAGTTGTGTTTCGGTGATATGCCCTGAAGAGAACTTGTATAAATATAAACATCCTTATGTCTTGCAGGATATCCTTATGAAATTGAAACACTCTGTTCAAATTTTGAAAGTTTCAATCAATGTTATTCTTTTTTTTTATGCATAATTGCACTCGATTGCAGATGTTGAAAAGGGTCAAGCTGCGGCGGTTGACCCGGATGTAATCAACCCCTCAAGAAAAGCTTCCAAAGATACGGTCCATAGGAGAATATGTGAGGGGTCAGAGATACTAAACGAGGGAAATATTCAACCAAGTCAGATTAGAGGACAAAATTTTAACGACGAAAAGACAGAGGAAGAAGGAAATGGTGTGGGGCAATGGTGAATAAACCTTATATACATTCTTCACGTTTAGCGACTGATAAATTGTTGAGGGCCATTTAAATTTCTGTAACATAAGCATTCCTTGTGTAAATTTTTGCAAGTATTGTTCATCGCATGGCAAAACAATCATTAACACAAACCTACTGTACATAGAATTTTTTCGGAAAGTTTTTAAACATTTATTTTCTTGAATATGGAATATATTTTTTTCGTTATACTCATTTCACGTACAGCAATAACAATCAGAAAATTCTGACTAGGGTCAACTTGGATTCCCTCGATTATTGTACACACGAAGAACCTGAGCCGAAGCGGCCAAAGATAACCAGCATTTCATCTGTCAAGTTTAACATCCCCCCGAAGATGACGGAGTATTCAAAGTGTAAGCAACAGCCTCCACCATCGCCAACCTTGTCTCATATGGATTCGATATCCGAATGTAGCTGGAGGCCGAAGCAATGTGAGTCTAACATATTCTAACTAGCAAAAGAAAAATCTCTAATTTCTTATGAGATTCATCAAGTTAAATTAGTTTAATCTATTTAATGTAGTTTAACCATAGCTTTGTTACATTTTCTAGATGATTCAATTCTCAACTGTGATCAGGCATCGCAGCAATCTGCGGATACAATGGAGCGATTTCGTTTAATGCTGTCACCGCAACCGAGTCTAAACGAGAGTGAAGACCAGCACTCAGAAAGGGGAAATTCACAACAGACCCCTCAACTATCTAGATCTGCATTTCTCATAGGCGAAATCCGTGCAGGTATTTATGTATCAATTATGTTATTCGCATATTCGGTTACAGGACATATGCAGTAGTTAGAATATTCTAAATAGTGAAGACTGATTCCTTTCTATTTTTCAATCAGCACCTTCGCCTTTTATCGACATAAGCAACAAGGAGACAGCGTCAACACCTCGTGGAAATAAGAGCAAATTTTCTCTCAATATGTTTTAAAGGTAAACAATAACCATTAGAGTTCAGCATATCAAGATGTAATGACCTCAGATGGACATTGTATATGTAAACAATTAATCAATGTCTTACATATTCTTCGACTCCCTAATTTTTTCACTAATTTAATCGCAATGATATTTTATTTGAGCCAGTTACCTATTGGGTATCATACTTTAATACTAGTTTATAATGGTACTGTTTGTTACCATGTTGTAATAGTGTCATTACAATTGTTGATCGACAGTATATAGTTGAATTATTGAGAGGTCGATTATTCTTTGTAACAATGACTGATACTACTTTGAAGTAATTCAAAGTATAATACGCCTAACTTACTACTACTAAATCCACCGTGTGTTCTATTCTTTATTATTTATAGAAGTTCCATCCATTAAAGTTTAGAAATTAATCAACAGAAATTACAAATATGCAATAAGCACTTGTAATTTACTACTAAATCTAAATACCTCGAGTTAAATTTAGATGAAAAATGATATCATTGTCTTTTACCAGATGTTATGTCTAGAAATTTCACATGTGAATTCAGTGACAATAAATTACTACATTTATAATTAATAATACAGTGGATTTCTCGTTCTAGTTTATGAATCCTTCGACTATACTCCAGGTACAAATTGTAGCACTATACGTCAGCGCACGTATAACTTACACGGACGATTATGTTGTTAGACGAAGAGACAAGCATCATATGTGTATCATACCCACCCATACTACTACTAATTAATTATGTAGACTGTTGTATATCCTGATTAGTCTAGTGTAAATGAAATACACGCCGCGACCTTTACCGCACATATTCTAGACTTGCACTAGGCCGGCTAGGCTGGCCGCTTTCTTTTATAATTTAGAGAGGAGCGTGTGAATTCGTACATCGCTCACGGTGGCTGCGAAATGTTCTTACGATACACGTTAATTGTTATAAACTTTTTCATTTTTTTTTTTTTTTTTTTTTTTTTATAACAATTTGTTTTACAAATATTCTCTTACTCAAACTTTTACCGACTGTAATATCCGATTTTTATTTAATTATATTTATACAATAGATTTGGTGGTACTTGATTTATTAAGACGACCGCTTGGGAATACAATTTATAACAAATTCAAGATAAGTGCAATACTAAATCACGAACTCTATAATGATTATTAATATTTTCATTGCCATGATAATATGCATTAAAAGTACAGGGGGAAAAAGGAATTCCAGCTTACTTCTTTAGAAAAATTACGTGTCACTTACAATATCGATTACAAAAGTAAACATAGATTTAAATGTTTTTTACGATTACTAAATTCTTTCGCGCATTATTTTTAATATTACAAGTGCTATCATTCAAGATATGTCGAGAGACGATTCTTTATCACTGATATCAATGCTGGAATTTGCGATTCTAATAATATACATATATTAATTTTCTCCTTGTACTATTCGATCAAGCCATGTGATTATATAGAAACGAGAACAACAATTACGATAGTCTCTGTACTCTTGAGATTACAACGTGTATATAGATATGTATAACGCCACTGTACGGTAACATGCATATTTTCATTCTATCAACCGTTATGCGATCTGGATCGGTCTTTTTTCTGCGCATTTTCGTTTTCCGTTCTCGCGTTCAGACTTTTAACTCACATATAACTGCAATTTTTTTTATCTACATTCTTCGGCATCCTCCCCCTTAGAAGAAAATATATACGTAAACTCAATCGAGCAAATTAATTACTCCGAGATCCTTAGGTCAACGACAGTAAAACATTAACTGACTATTACACTTGACGTTGTTGATTAGTTATTCGCAGTGTTGTAGTTAATTATTTAAAAGAGTTTGGATCTTTTTAATCATCAATTATAATTCGTAGTACAACCCCAGTTGTGAATTTAATTTTAATAAATCAATTCCAGATCATAGAGATCTCAATTTCAAATGAGCCAAAGAAAAATGAAACGAAACGAAATCGTTATTTGCAAACTAATAACAGTTCCCGATTTCCCTATCCTGAGAAATAAAAAACGATATTATTTACTCTTTACTCCTAATAAATCTTACAGTTAACGCACTTCGCATATGATCTACGAATAAAAATTCCAAGAATTTTCGTTCTTCTTTTCTTTAACACTCATCGTTATACGAACATTCTTTTGATTTGATTTTGATATTGTCTTACTTCTTTTTCACCTCTGGCAAACTATATTGTATAGGGTAAAATACGAATCAAAGAAACAGCCCGCGGTATGTAAGTACGTAAATCAGATATTCGTCTATAAATTCTATACCGCTATACCATATTACGACGTTATTGCATACATTCGCACGAATTCATACCTCTGTCGTTATTTTTCACACTGTTTGCAAAAGTGTGATAAAGCAACGAGCTGTGTATAATGAAACAAATATATAGTTAGGTACGTGATAAGTTAGTTATACATACGTTATACCTATCTATATTACAATATTCGAGGATAAGCAAGAAAAATTTAAAAAAACGTATTCGAACGAAAAAGAGTTAGTTGTTTACTTTTCGCATAAAAAATAGATTATAAAAAACAGAGATCAACACTTTTTCCCACTCCAGTTCCTGCACCCACACGTCCATATATTAACTTTACGTACTCTCCCTCTCTCTCTCTCTCTCTCCACTTCTCTATCTCTATATCTATCTCGGCAAGAGATTCCAGCATTCCAAGGAGTCGTTCGATCCGACTCGATAATAATTATTCTTCTCCCGCGGGTCTCCTCGATCCTAGGGCGGGGTGTCGGTTCCTTGCCGTCCCCTGCATCCCCGTCGTTTCTCTCTTTCTCAACGCAGCTCACAGAGCCCGCGTTGATACCTGTAGATTTACCTACACCCATATAACTCACCAGCGTTCTATGTATGAATGTACATACCAACTCTTGGGGGCACGCTGTTCTCGCGTGTCCCGAGTCCCATTCCTCGGCAGAAGGGGGAGGGAGAGGTGTTTACCTCGGGCGCTGAAGACAGAGAGAGAGAGAGAGAGAGTGAGAGGGGGGGGGGGGGGGAGGAGGGAGAAAGGGGGAGAGAGAGAGAGAGAGAGAGCGAGGAAGAGAGGAAGGGATATTACCCCTACCGACGAAAAGCACCTGTTGCGCTCGCCCTGGCGACTCCGGCGCAACCTGGGCTCCTCAGTAGAGTGCAGAAACTGCGCATGTTATCATCCTCTCGGTGCGTTATTGTTTGACGCTAAGGTGCAGCGGCAGGAATAGCAGGAGGTAATTTTTCCGTGTATGATGTTATTGGTACCGCGTTTGTCGTCGGAAGCCGGTAATCTGCAGCGAGCCCTGAAACCAGACAAATCTCAGAACGAGTGTATAAGTGACAGTATGTCGTGCAGGTAGAAACGACTAAGGAAGTTTCGATCTACCCGTACGTGTGTTGTTGTTGTTGTTGTTGTTGTTGTTGTTATTCGAATTCGAATCCGGTGCAACGGTTTTTCCTTCGCGCCATGGTCACGTGCTACGTGCAGCCGAACGCGCTGCAGTGATTGATCGACGGTTCGAATCTTGATGGTTTAAAATTACTTACATGTGCGCGTCGTTGTGATCCTCGAATCTCCAAATACCGCCCCGCGGCTACCGGTGTCCAATAGATGTGATAAACTCGGTCCGTTTGCGAAAACTTGAGAAACGTTTTCAGCCGCTAAAATAGAGCCGCGTATCGCGACATGTCGGTGTCCGTTTATTCAAAAAGCTGATACAGGTGCAGCGGATCTACTACAAGATAACAACGAGGTCAGATTTGCCGCGAGGTGACGACGCTTATCATGGACTCGGGGGATGGAAATACGGATCCTACCTGCTTCGGCAGCGGCAGCATTGCCGGGGCTGTTATCGGCACTTTCTTAACAACGATTTTACTCTTGGCTGTTGCTGCCTTGTTCTACAGACAGTGGAGGAGACACAAGGGTGAGTTTAGATTGAAGTTAGTTGCTTAACGTTTCGTAACGATTCATGCTGAGGAAAAAGCGTTGGTTCGCGATTTTGGAATTGACTGAAGTTCAGTAAACGGTGATTAAACAAAACACACTCGTATTTCAAAATCTTAGTTCCACAAGAATCATTGTAAAATTTAAAAAAAAAAGTCATTTTCCCCCCTAATGTTTCATCACGATAACGTTACTAACTTCACACTCGTGTTTGCATCATATTGAAATTAGTAACGTTATCGTATCGATTCATGCTGATGAAAAACCGTTGTTTTGAGATTTTCGCATTGCCTGAAATTTAGTAAACCGAAACAAAACTAAACACACTCATATTTGGAAATCTTGATTCAATAAAAATCATTGTAAAATTAAGAAAATAGTGATGTTTTCCCCGATATTTCGTTACAATAACGTTACTAACTTTAACCTCGTGAGTTTCGCGCAGATATCGATCGTTCACCAAACATCCGCAGCTACTTCGTGAATTCTTCCTGCAATTTGTCCGATAATCAAGGTTTTCTGAAATCAAGAAATTTTCATTGAATAACACGTTAATTACACACTTTGATATACGGTCTTCACCATGGATGTATGTGTTATTATAATGGGCGAACTTGTTCCGGAATGGGCGATCGTTATCCGAAAAACCATCTTCAAATTTTATACACGTAAAAACACTACAGTTAATGAAAACTTTAACTTTCGTAACTTCCTTAGCTCTCCATATTTTTTAGTTTAAAAACGTAACAGGAAAAAAATCGGAAATTATTAGTTTTACTAATTACACGCAGTAATGAATCTGTTGCCCGGCGTATAAAAATCTAGAATACAGACTGTTGACTATTTCTGTATCTGTAAGTTTGACTGTTTGAACAGAAAAGCGTGCTTCCAAAATATTTTGAGCAACAGGTAACAGATCGAACATTTGTCATAACCAGAAACTGCCTTTTCCGTGCCATTTCATCCTATATAAGAATCGCAGTGTATATACGGTACAGTAACTATAATGAAATGATTTGCGAATGAAATAAAATTGTCGATAAAACATGTAGCTATGAAATACTATGATGAAAAATATTCTGTTATAATAATCCGACAATTCGAGTCACAAGGAAAACAGTGAATTGCAATATTCCGAAGAGACCAACATCGACGTCTCGCAAATGTTACGAAGTGTGAACGCAGGTTTGCGATTTCATGCGAAAGTGGGTTGCAGCTGTGGAAATTTTCTTTTTTTTTTTTTTTTTTTTTTTATTTCATATTAACCAGGAAAAGGAAAGAAGAACTCGAAGTTAGTTCGGCGAATGATGAGGAATCTAATTCACACGATTAAAATCGGAAGTATGTCGACCAATAGACCTGAATTTCTTTCAAACAGACGGACGTCGCCTGCCGCGTAAGAGTCTGTAAACAGATTTGTATCCGTTTAGCCCGAAACCGGAAGGGTTTCCTAGAAGGGAATAAAATTCCCCGAATGGATGAAAAATGCATTCTGTGTAAATGCGATCGGTAATGAATAAAAATTGAATACATGAACATACACAGTACATGTATATACATATTTGAGAGAAGAAATGACGAGATGTTACACTTATCACATAATGCATGTACATACACTGAGCTAAGGAATTTTTATTGCCGTAAAAACATCGAGTCGTTGGAATTGCGTAAGCAGCGCGTGATATACTCAGGTGTTCAAATGTATCCGAATTAAAACTGCCTGATAGAATTATGACGAAACAGCGAAATCGGTTGTATTATAAAAATATCGCGCATGACTAGCAGATTCATGCGTGATCAATATCCTCGTATGGGGCAGGTATTCGAACAATTACGATTAGAAAAGAGGAAAAAAAGAAAAAGAAAAAGAAAAGCGCACGTCCTCGTTCCCGTCCTCGTCAGCGTCGGATACATGGTCGCTTTTAACGACCTCAAACGTCACGATTTACGCTGGACTGATGCAGCGCAGCAGCAGAAGCAGCCTGAGGCCTGAATAAACGATGAAAGTCGAATTCGCAGGAGCGCCGCGATCGGCCTCGTGATATATGTGTCCACATGCATACCGCCTGTGTGAAAATACTGTTAAACATAACTGGGTATAATTTATGCATTTCAAAACGCTAAACAAATTACATTACGTAAAGATATGGGGAATTCCATGTGAACCCGACCAACGTCTGACCCTCAATATGATTTCTGATCTTGTTTAAAAAATTTTCTACAGTTATCCTAACTCCGAAATGGTGCCTTGAATTTTTTCAGATTTTTTATTCCACTGCTCAAGTATTTATCAATTTTGGGAATGATTTTGAAAAGGATTTATTTTAAAAACACTGTATTTTCTATTCTGAACATTTCAAGACCGAGCCCATAATGGACCAATCATTTTCTTTTTTATTTCTTGTCAGCACTTTCTATTTCTTCATTTGTCTAAAAAATTCTTTGAATCGTTTGGAAATTTCCGAACAATACTTTAAACTGCTATTTTCACTAAGAATATTTCTAGGTCGGTTCCATTATGGAGCGATATTTGTCTTTTTCGCACATGCAACGTTTTTTTATCGACTTTAAAATGAAAATGGTCTAGAATTGTTCTGAGTGAAGAATAGAAGTTTGGAGAATTTTTTGGAAATTTTTGAACCGTTGAAACAATTTTTTGGTTGATCAAAAAAATTAAAAGTGATGAAGAAAAATAGAAAAAAATCACCCCTTTATGGCCCGGTGTTGAAATATTTGGAAAATAATATACAGTTTTAAGAACCTTTTAGAATCTTAAAAAAAGTCCCTTTCAAAACCGATCTCAATATTTATAAATAATTGACCAGTTGAATGAAAAATCCGAAAACTGGTGAGAGTCAGACGTTAGTTGGGTTCGCATGAAGTCCCCCGTATATAGAGAGGAGTGAATTGGAATGAAACAAGAAGCCGAAAAAGGCTGTTGATATACAGGTGAATCACCTTCAGGCACGAACCGATCGCTGATCTGATTCCATTTCCTCTCAGGCCCCTCACTTTAGAGAAAAGAAGTCTTTTCTGTCGCACGAATGAAGGATATTCCGAGATAATTTTTTTTTCTCAAGACACGTGCAGTTTTAATCTAAAAAAACCGTCTCTGCACGATTAATACAATCTGCATTTTTCTCTTGAAAAGTTGAAACCAGGATAAAGTTAGTAACGTTAACGTATCGAAACGTTAAAACAAAAAAAAAAAAAAAAAGAATTACTATTTCGCATCTTTTAGTGAAGAAGTTGAATTTACAAAATCTGAAATTTTTGATGCTGTATTAACGGTTTGCCAAAGTTCAAGTATGTAATCCTAAAGTTGCGAAACAACGACTTTTTCTGAAGATGCATCATTGCAATAATGTTACAAAATTCAGCCTGACGAGTTGAAGGCCTTGACCAATGTGATGACGAGCCCGAAATGACAATTTTTTCATGTTTATCGATACCTAAGAACGATCAATTGCCGATAATTTATGTATAAACTGAAAAGAACTTGGGAATGGTGACCGTGGTTCGTATCAGTGCAGACACCGTTGTCGGAGGCGTCAAAAATTATATTCTCCTAACCGTTGTAGCTGGGGCAAGATTCTAGAGTCAATAAACTCTTAACACTTATCTGTGAAATATCTACTACATTTTCTCATAAGCGTTCCGAGACGCGCTTGCGTACAACTGCAGGATGCAAACGTCACGAAATACCAGCGAGTTAACGGTTGAGAGAAGGATTAATGTTCATTTCTTAATAATCTTAATCCTACGCTGCTGTGATGCACAATAGGATATTCGGCACGTGTATATGCGAAATCCGAATGACCTGAAAATCGATAATTATTTGCGATTAACAATAAACCAGATAGAAAATCTTTTGTTTTACAAGTAAAAAGAAACTGTATTTGGAAGTATCAAGAGAAAAATTCCAAAACTCGTGTATAAATGATGGGAGTAATTTCAACGAGTATGATCATTGATAATTACAAGAAAATTTATCATTTTATTTTCCTCTCCCCTTCCCTTCACCGCGAAGTTACGCACTCACGCACGTTTTCATACATTAGTGCGTACCGGCCAACACTCAGGAACACGAATGCATGTAATCTATCTGCTTTTTGGTCTCTCTGCGAAGAAACGAACGAACGAACGAACGAACGAACGAACGAACGAAGCAACGGAGGAACGAAGGCCTTTAGAAAGTGCGGCTTGGTTGGCCCAGCTTCGGCTGCGATGCTGGCAGGTCATTGAGTCTGATATACCTATGGATATCCCATGCAGCACCACCACCACCACCACCACCACTACCACCACCACTAGCCTCGGTATGCCGCTTCTGCGCTGTTGCGTGAGCTAGGGACCCCCTTGGGCCCAACAAGGCCCCGCAATAAGCGTAAGGCCCACGTGATACCAATAGGTACGTCCATGTGTATTATACATATGTGTGACACAATATTTGCGGCGCCAATCGATGGATACGCTGACATGATTATCCCCGGACACCCGGGAATTCACCGATTTGTTTATCGTATTTGTCGTAATTTACCGAAAAAAAGAACGAAATGCTGATGAAGACTTTTTGGATTCCAATGTTTTTTAGAACAGTTTTCAGACATCTTTAGAAGTCCAGAATTGTATAATTGATAATAATTGTAATAACAATATCAATGGTCATTGAATGTACCGATATTCCCAAATTTCGACAAAAGAATGAAGAAAGAAGTCAAAATAAAAATCAGAAAATAAAGAGCTAAAGCATAACAAAAATGAGGATGAAGGAATGGGCGAGTGACTATAATTACGAAAACACATAATAAGCATACAAGAAAAACGAAAACGTAATCTCAGACTTGATTACACACTTCTGAAGAGTATGAAAAAAACTTCGTAGAAGTCCCACAGCCGAGTAAGTTATTTGTGCCAAACAAAAGTAGAATCATAAATACCGCGGTGAGGAATTAACTCAAGTACGTGGAAAACCGTCTCATTTCATTACTCATATATACACATATTACGAGAGTAATAGTAATATTATCGTTGGAAAAACAACGCGAAACAGCGGAAAAAACCTTATTTCGAAAAGAGGGAATAACGCCTCCTCCATGGGTAACCACCATTATTGGTATACTATATGGCCCATATCCTTCCGCACTTCAGGGTTTATAGGCACGTCTTGAAGCAGATAGATCGATAGAATATACATATTATATATCGTATATCATATATATTCAAGTGTGTGTGTGTGTGTGTGTGTGTGTGTGTGTGTGAAGAGCCGAGTGGTTTAGCTTACCCTTATTCATCGAGACGTCGATAATGCGTCTACTAGAGTTACTATACGTCACCGATCATCCCGATGCGCAGTGTCGGCTCTCACAAACGACAAATATGGGAGCGGAATGGCCGGCTCATCTCCGAGGGCTGCGGCACGTAGTTCGATTCAAATTTCAGGGTGGCGATTCCGTGTTGTCATTATTACTTTCGACTCGTGATTCATCATTATACTTCAAATATATATTTCACGGTGTTTACAATAGTCCTCGAACTTTACTCAAGAGGTCTCGGTCAATACATGCATGAGTGACGTGTTAAAAACAGGGGAAGTATCCGAGTCTCGAATTCTTCTTCTTATTTTTTCCCATTTAATTACGACTAGGGTCTGGGTTTTGTCTAGAGAACCCAAGTGTAGAAATACTGACTCTGGAATTCAAACTGACAGGATATAAAATCGTATAAGTACGACTGGAATTTGAGAAACGGGAAAACATGCAGCTTTTTTTAACGATGGTGAAACCTCTTCGGAAAAGGCAGGATTCGCGTTGAGTCCTTCTACGTCTCGATATTCTCGTCATCAGCTCAAGGATACCTTGGATTACCACCTAACTACAGGAAACTGAATCTGCTGTACCTAGAAGCAAAAAGTCTAAAACCATAAAATTTTCGTTCTAAATTGTAACACGTTTAATTTCAGTCCGTGTACACACATTGGCTCTTGACCATATACGTATAAGCAAAAGATGGTACATATTTTAAAAAATTCAAGTCCATAATCTAGCTTATGTCAAGACTCTGAACTAATCCTAACCAAGGAAGATTTGGGGCTGGTGAAGCTGGTAACACGCATGCTCAAACACCAGAATGAACGAAACTCACTCACTACATCCATGGTGTTTACCATGAGTTCGTTGGAGATTTTCTCAACAGGCATGCTCGCACACATTCGCCACGTGACAGACCCACCTCGTCCCACGTTCTACGTGTTTACCAACCAACACAAAGGCATGGTCTATTTTTGGGTTTAAGTAGTCCCATGCAGGGCGGCTGAAATCTCCGTCAATAAGCGCGCGGGGTGCGTCAGGTGCGTGAATGCATTCCTCGATCAGACTCACCAGGCTCGAGTGCAGGCTCTTCGACCTCCTCCTCTTATTCCTCTTCCTTTTCCCCGCCTATCGACCTGCCTACCTACCTGCTTGCCTGCCTGTTTTCCTTCCAACCAACCGATTCTACCTGTTTTAACTCACGGCGTATTATGTGTACCGATGTTATACATAACCTCTATACGCAAACGATATTCGTGCGTACAACCATAGAGGAGAGGATCACTTCACTGGTGAAAATTCGAAGAATAATTCAGGCAGAGTGGCTCATTCGGCAGATCTCCATTCCCTGGATGACTCCGATTGGTGTTAATAAGTTCTTCCGGTTTTTGGCGGAGAAAACTGTAAACAATTTGGTGTCGAAAGTAGTCCGTGTGGACTTGTTAGACTAATTTTTAGAGTCAATCTGGAGACTCAGCATCAGATAGTGTTACATGTAGACCAATTTAATAGTGTTAAATTGAGGGTAAATAGTGTTTTGCATAAATCCACATCGGGATGTTATTTACAATGAAGAATGGCCGAACGATTATTCACGTACACGACGCCATTTCGTAGGAACGCGATTGGTTAACAGGATGTACAAAATTTCGACTAGGATTATACTCATTCAGTATTAACACTTTGAGTCATATAATGGTAACCTAAGTATTCTTACCACCTATTTTATATCCATTTAACTTATATTTAGAGAACTTTTCGACATATTTCGTTGCGGTTTTTCATATTTTTGATCGTATACTAATGGGCTTTCAATACTCAAAAGTGATGTAATGTAAATTATTATCGTTGGAAATAAATCTATTGTGAAAATTGAAGGAATAATTAATTTTCGAAAAAATTACCCCTCCACACATACACATATATAGCGATTACGAATCTGAATCCGGATTTCAAAAATTCAGTATGACGAACCCAATCAGCGACCTTGAAAATCCCTGCATAAAGTTTTTGGACCATATTCGATAAAATTTGAAATTTTTGTCCACCACATTGGATCCACCGTCTGAAATCTTAGAAATTTAATTTCAGATTCGTGATCAACGATCCCGAAACCCACAAAATACTATCTTGTTACAAAAGTTGACTCAGGCCAATAATATGTAACTCAAAGGGTTAAAATGATTAATTGACGAACGTTTGATATTTTGGAGGAAATCATGTTTACATTCACCGCGGCAGTACGCCATCATGATCGTGCTCGGAGTTACGTCCTGGTCTCACTTACTGCATGCAACGTTGCAACGGTGCATGGAGCAGCTGCAGTGGGCGCAGATAGCTGCGGCATTCTACAAGTCTAATCACTCGATGAGCGTGTGCAGGGCAGGGTTTGAAGCAGGGCACGTCCACCAGGGATACTTGTTATGCAAGAAAATGATGCCCACGTATATATAAGTGAGGCATTTTTCATACCTATGACCACAGTTGATCGTTCTTCGAAGCACAAATGCAGTATATAGCGAATCAATGGAAAGAATAGAAAATAAATTGCTATAACGATTGCGTTTGAACAAATTTAGAACCGTGAATTCTAGACCCATAAGTGCCTGGGTATGTAGGTACACCTACGGTGAATGCTTGGGAAGCACAGTGCAAGGGTATAAAGCCAGCGATCGCCCGTAGGATTAAACAATCCAGGTATATTATACGATTACCGTACGTAAAAGGAGAGACGGGGATAGAATGAAGGAAAACGAGATTAAGAAGGGAAAAATGTAGGTACATATAGCCAACGTCAGAATAAATTTAAGGCGGTTGTATAATTATCCCTTTACTTGAAAAGACTTTACCTTTGAGGGATTGCTGGAAGCTAATGACATGCCGTTACTGAACTAGAAAGAGAGAGAAAGAGAGAGAGAATCACGGGAGCAACAAATCCGTGTATACATTTATTTTGACATTCGATTAACGAGTGACGGAATGACTGTTGAGTGACAAGCTTATCGCGGTAGTAATTTATTTATATCTACTTTGTTCGTAGTTTTTTTTTTTTTTTTTTTAATTTTTTTCTCACACTTTTTCTACTGAAAACTTGCCACGCGTTTTATTATAGCAATTAACACGTCGTCAACGTCATCGTCCGGAGCAAATGGGATTTCCCATTTACGAAGTATCGATAATATATATATATGCACATCAAAGATGCAACATTCCTAACACAGTTGTAACAAGTACCAGCAGGTATGTCTGTATAAATGATTATTTTGCAACTGGAACATATGTCATAAGGATAACATTTGCATTTCTTGAAACACTGCGGTCGGGTAAAAAAAAAGTCCGGAAAAGAATAAATGACTCGCACTTGTGTATCGTCGGTAAATTGTGAAAAACATACTCGAAGTTCGGAAGAAACAGTGTTCACAACAGGTGCTGTGTGTGTATTCAATTTTCATATGCATTATAAACGCGTGTGTGTAGAACAAGCGATTAGTGGCGGAATACTTAATTTTAACACGCTTTAATACACCGAGATCGGAGATGGTGAAAAGCAATGTTCAGATCTACGACGTAGCTAGAAACAAGTTATACTTGTTATGTACTAACCGTGTCTACGCGGGTCTAGATAGATGATTCGTAATTGCGTTCGATTGACGATGGGCGAAGTCTAGTAATTTTCGTGAGATACTTATGTCTTTGAGTCATAGTGGTAGGTATTCTTACAATCTATTTTATATCCATTTTTTGTATATTTAGTTTGTTTTATAGAAAAAAATTAGTTGGAAAAAAATTATTAAAATTGAAGAAATAATTCATTTTCGAGACAATTATCACACTACAGGCGTACATGTTTTACGTAAATTTTAAAGTTTTTGAAGTCACCGATTACGAATCTGAAATCGAATTTCAAAAATTTAAAACGACGAATCTAATATGACGGACGAAAATTTCAATTTCTATCGAATCCAGAGAAAAAACTTTGTTCAGCGCTTTATGGGGTCGCTGATTACAAATCTGTAATCAGATTTTAAAAATTCATTACAGCGAATCAAATCAGCAATCCCGAAAACCTCTGCATAGAGTTTTTTTGACCGGATTCAATAAATTTTCAAATGCTTATCTAGCATCTTGAATTTTTTAAATCTGATTTAAGATTCGAAATCAGTGACCCAAAAAATCAGGGAATACTATCTTTTTATCATAGTCGATTCGGCAGAATAATTTATGTCTCAAAAGGTTGAACGACAATGGACGTGGTTGCATTGCAGTGACCGAGGATAATCTAAGAAGATGACCACGAAGATTCTGATTCGCGGTATACTTCGTCTTATCTTTTAAAAGCGCGTACCTGCACAGCAGTCTGTGGAATGAAATCGGCGATAAGCAACGTACCGTGTCCAGCATACATGATATGCCAGTTGCGTATAGCGGCAGCAAACAGTAGTAGGTCTGCTGATGTCACTTGACACCCACTCGTCGCTCGTGCAAGAGCTATGAACTATATATGTATACATGTACATAGGTATGCGTTTTCTACTGTAGAAACACCATTCATCAATTGCAACACACGATGATGTTATACCACGGATAAACAATCCATCCGACGCGGTGGTCTTGATTCTTAAAAAGAGCTTGCCACACAGTTGTGAAACAATCGTTTTAGGCAGCATACTTATGTTCACACAGTAGTGTATGTGGATTTGGGCAAATGATATGGAACGCGAAAATTTATTATCTTTTCGTCGACTCAATCACTGTCAGTATGTTGGAAGCTGTGGTCAAGAGTATTGACTTTTTTCAATTAAACCATCTGACTATTGTTACCTAAATTCATGCATGGATGTCTAGATATTGAGTGAAAATCAACGGTTCAATCGGGGTATACCTTCTAGTTGAGACTTCAATCATGATATGCCGGGATTATGATGATGGAATGGCACCCGCTCGAGGCGGTTTCAAAGACAGGAATGTCTATAACGTAATTATGTAAACCGTACCGTCGGTGAACCAACGAAGGAGAATCAGATAACAGCTTCGAAAATAACGAAGTAGAAAATGGATAGAGCTGAACGTAGGCACATTATAGAATTATGGGACCTGGGAAAGATGCCTAAGCCTGGGACAAAACGGAAGTTAACGCATCGCTGCACGTATAGTTACGTGTGGATGTTACAAGTACGTGCATATATACGCGGTAAAGCCTTTCCGGTACCTATAATCACGACGAGCATAACACTCGTTGAATTGTAGAAAAAACGGAAAAACTTCCTGATGATTATCTCTCAGATACATTTCCCGATCATCTCGTGGTTTATTATATCAGAGTCTAATCACGCAGCTGTAGATCATAAACGGTTCGTCCCGAGTCGATTAAAAACAGCTTGATATAATTTAGCAATAGTCCGAGAGAACAACCTTGTGAAAACCGTAATACAAGCTGATGATTGTCCATTCCAAGGATGGTCAGTTGCCGCAACGTCTGTTCGTTCCAGCAACTATAATGTTGGCAATAACAGATGTTGAGATGAAATGAAACGTGACCGAAGTAGCGTCCGAATCGAACGTATATATGCTTACTCAGTATGGAAGATGGGATGAAAACAAATTGGAGTGTGGGAGAACCTGATCCTTGGTACACAACCAAATACGAATTTTACGATGCTGAATACGAGGAGTTGAATCGGGCTTGTGACGAGACACGTCGCAGTACCAAGATGAAGAGTATTTGGGGTGTCATGAAACAGGGCTCAAGGCGTCCAATCCTGAGGCATGACGGGTAGGGTGCCAGAGTGCCAGTCTTCTTTCTTCATCCTTTGACTTTCAACAGTTAACGAACGAAGCCACGCCTTGCATTTCTGCATAATCACGATTGTTGTCATTCCTTTCGTTGTCGCGCCTGCCTCGGCCGCCTCGTCGTTCGACGTTGGTACACGTACCTTATACCATACCTTGTACCATATCTACTCGGATCGTCGCGGTTGCTCTTTAGTATTTCCCCACCTCCTCGTCGCGGCCTCTCTTAAGGTAGGTGGGCACCAGTCCAGGCGCAAACCGCGGCGTGATATTCCAGCAAGGTGACCTTGAAATACTGGATCCGCGCTCATGGCGCCCATCCAATATCCACGATTATTCTTACCGCAATTTACGCACTTAAGCGCGTGCGCCAAGAGTTTCTATATACAAGTACCTCAACGAGTATATAACTATACCTCAATCCACGTGCTGAAATGGGTTTTTTCCTACAACATCGAGCGTGATTGCTCGTCGATATCGATTTCCCATTCACCTATCGACGACTCGCGTATTTTTCATACTCATATACATACAAGGTATGTACGCCGCCCCCTTTTACTCTGCAAAGAGAAATTTTATCCTTTCAGGAGACAGAAGGAACCGGTAAAAGAAAGAAAAAAAAATCTTGTCCATTGAGTCGGTACACACACGTACAGCGTGTCTCTCTTCCACACAATCTATCTGCAAATGACACGAAATCAAGTTCGGGTGATCACTGTTCAAAATACAGGAGTAACACAGGAGGAACTTGAGGAAGAGGTGGTTGGAGGAGGGGGGCCGCTCACCTTGGCGCCCCTGGTATGCGCACACTGGCGTCTCCTTTCACAGGCGTAGCGTTATTTCTTGAAGCCTCGTAGCCCGCGGTGCACGAAACACGTCTTCGAGATTTCAAGAAATCACACGTACATTCTCACTATGCCTGCCTGCTCAAGACTCACACGCACATACGAGTAAACGCTCGTCGTAATTTGTCGTGAAATGAAATTAACCACTACTCAAATCGTCAACAACACTGCAGCCAGCTACACGCCATATTTACACGCCAATTTTTGCTTGTTGGGCATCTGCAGGTGGCCGAGACATGGTCACACGGGCCATAATTATTCTGCAGAGGAATCTCGACCCAGAAAACTACTCGCTTTTCGCTTTGCAAGGTCCGTCGTCTTCTCATCTTTGAGATAAAAAAGAAGTGATCATAGATTCGTAGTATCATAACATTTATCTGGTGGGCGAGGCTCGGGTACGCGAGCAGAACTCTTTGCAGACACGACGACACTCGTCGGAAGGCACACCTTTATTAGGCGTCCTTAGATGGAGGCCGAAGTCCACATAGGCATAATAATAATGAATTATTCTCAAGTCGCACGCGCCGTTGAGAATTTTGTATTTAGTATTTCATTTATTTATTCAAGCCTTTTTTTCACAACGTATATATATATATATATATATATATATATACATATCGTTGGAGGATCGTTGTTCCTCTGAAAATGGTAAATTCACGATTTCGTGTCTCGGTATAAAAATATATGTTGTGTATATACTTATAACTATGAGAAATTTGATCAATATTCCGATCGAGAATGTCTTCACGACTCATTAATGCGACGTCTCAGCCAACCGGCCAAGTATTGTCATTCTTGTTTTGCATATATGTATGTATACCATTACATAACATTGCGATATACATCCCCCCCCCTCCCCCGAACCCTCCGAGCTTCGTTTGCCTTACCACGAGCAGCCGTTAAACAGCGCCCATTTACAAGATAAATGGACAACCATACAGCGATTCGTACTTGTGTGCGCATGTCGCCTACACCTGTTGCTCAGTACACGTATACAATACGGTATTGGTGTAACAGAGTGTACAAAGGCGCAATCAAGAGAGTTATGAGATGTTTACGATCAGTGCCGTATGAATGAGGCACTTTAGCGAGATTCTGCAATACTCATTATCTGACAAAATATCCATGAACGCTGGATGCACATCGATTATGGTATACATAAGTATATATACACGCGGCAAAATGATCGGTTGTAAAAATTTATAAGGCAGAACTGCAGAATGCAAATAGCCCCGAGAGAAACTCGGAAATTGAAATAATCACTGACGAATATTTAAGTACGTAAAAGTACAACTTCGATGAATGTATAATTTGAATATTTATCACCTTCGGACTAATTTTCATCGGTCACACGCCAAGGCACCGATATACTACTTGCGTATACACACTGACCGTGAAGTGTCGTATTTTACTCATAAATGCAGAAATTAACCTTGTCATTATTGGCGATGAAGTAATCCTTGCAGCGAAACCCTCGGCACCTTGAATTTTTGTTGCATGACTATGATGTCTTCAAATGCGGAAAATAATATGTAGCGTAAATGTTGACTCAAAGTTATAATAATCGTTTCAAATAACTGCCCTCATGACGAGTGTCACAAAATCCATGGATAATGAACTTGCCAAAAAAATATTGGCACCTTCTTCGTAGAAGGAGCGTGACCGTCGGAATAAGGCGTAACTGTCTGTGATATCTGTCGCGTGCCTGAAGAGTGTATGTAAGAAGTCCCAGGCAAACAATCGGTGTTAAGCTATATAGAGACACGTGGCGCGCTAAGGAAGGACGAAAGAAAGAAAAGAAGAGACTAAAAGGAGAGAAAGAGAGAAAGAAGGAAAATGAGAGAGAGGCAAATGGCGGAACACGTATCCCTCGGCAAAGAATGCGCTTCCTTCCGGTTCTATCGCAGACCAAACATGGTTACGCAGCGGTAAGCAGGTGCCACAAGTGACTAAACGCGTCCCAGGTTAACCGTGACAATTACGCCGTGCCGCACGGTGGTGCTGTGTCTCTGCTTTTTATACCTAAACCTATACAATAAAACGTACGTCACGCGTTCCATTAACCTGAAAAACGGGAAATAAAGAAAGCAAAAAAAAAAAAAAAAAAAAAAATTAGATACTATTACCATTACCAAAGCCATGTTAAGGTGTAACTGCACAGTACGTTGTGTTAGGTATCAAGCGTGCGATGAAATAGATAATGCAATTAACTTCGCAATTAACTATTAACGACTATACAGTCTATGTCGAAATTATTTCCAGAGGCATTGTATTACCTATAATCCATTCGTGGAGATCATTGACAGCTTTCTATGACCAGAGTATTTTGTTACACGCGAAAGAATATGAGAATCCATTCGATATGTACTAGGTATCCATGCATTTTAAACGAAATAAATGTTACTCGTTCACAAGTCTCTCAAATAATCTTGTCCCAGTCAACCTTCTGAAGCATATGCTCTTAATTCAATTTTACACTCATACGGAATTCCGTTGAAATGCAACGGTTTGATGATGTTATTGTACTCTGATTGCAGGTAAACACCTAGTCCTGGTGACGGATCCGGAGATCGTCGAAGACGCTTACGCGTTCGATAATCCCTGTTTCAAAGATGCCGCGACTCCAGCCGCAATCACTAGGACCATCGAGCGTCCGATGTCAGCAGCGTCAGTAGCATCCGTGGAAACCCCCGTGAAGGACGCTACACGATGGTCAACGTCCTGGTCTTCCTTAGGTCTGGGTTCTGCAGTTAGGAACGACAAACGACGCACCTTGGACGATTCCTGCCTCGGGGTAACAATTTGGCTTTACTTCTTTCATTTTTTAACATCGAGTCGATAACATGTTCCGATAACATCGTCGTCAATCTCAATTTCTTTACAGCCAAAAGCAACGCGCGTAAGTCACGTGAGTCTCAGAAGTCGGGACTTTACGGGACTCGGGTTCAACGTGTGCGGAAACATGCGAGAGGGGATCTTCGTCAAGGATCTTTTGAACCGCGGCCCCGCGTCGGAATCTGGTCGAATTCACCCTGGTTAGTACAAAACTACACGTGCTAAACAGATAATTAAATTACTCCGTATAGACATACGTTTAAATTGGTGATTACATTGAATTTTCCTCTGTTTTGGTAGGCGACCGAATAGCCAGTGTTAAGATCAGCTTCAGAAACATGGTATACGAGGACGCCCTGACCATCCTGAGCTACGCGTCACCGTACGACGTTGAATTGGAGGTGGAAAATGGAGGTCCGGGCTCAAAACCTACTACGCTTCTGAAAAAGAGCGTAGGCCCAAGCCCTACGAGGATTTGTCATCCTCTCTACAGAAGTCAATCGATTCCAGAACTGACTCCATCTAACAAAAGCACAGCTAAGAGGCTGTTTACCGCAGATCTGAGCGACACGTTAGGCTCGAGTTACTCTACCATGAATTCAACTGTGAAGTCTTCCAAGTCAGCGACGGGCAATCAGTCTCTGGAAAGGCGTTCAGTTTCTACAGAAGATGGCAAGAGCAACCATCACAAGTTCGGAATAAAAGTGTTACCAGCGTTGGACGGCATGGTGCACAGGATAGAGAACCAGAATGAGCACAACACGAACTTGGAACGTCGCAACTCGAAGAAAATGGACGCCGAAGAGATACTGTCCAATTCGAGGAACGTCGTACTCGCCGGTGAGGTGACACCCGAGGCGAAAAAGACCGTTGAGAATCTACAACAGAGGGAAAACAACTTCGACGTTAATTCGAGGGTAAAGATGGACGTCGCTCCGGGCCATGGCCTTGAACTGAACGGGATCGATGTACCTGATAAGGGGGAAGATCAGGGTCGAATTCCCTCGGAGATACCGGAAGAGGTTCATAATGCTGCGGTTGCGGCACGTAGGAATAGGAGAAACAGCGCGGAGCTTTTGAGTCAATCGAAAACTCAGAACGATTCATTTGACGCAGACGATACGGCGGACTCGAAGAGCTCCCTGCAGAAGAACAAGAGAAAAGCTCCTGCACCGCCAAAGGAAAAGACTCCGGTACCGGAGACATCCCAAACTGTGAGCAAAAAGGAAACGGTTCAGAGTTCTCCGTTGAACTATAACAACGATGATAGTGGAGACAAGTTCGACAGCATAACCGATTACACAGAATCGTTGAACGACTACGTGACCAAGGTCCGCGAGACTACGGACGGAGCCGAAGCACGTCGTCAACGACTCGAAAACCAGACCTGCAGACGGAACTCGGAGTCAGACACAGATAGCGAACTCCAGAACAGCTTTACGACCATAGAATTGAATCCGGCGGACATAACAATTCATCATACTCCGGTGCCAGAAGTCGATGACGACATTTACAGGAAGGCGGCTAGCCTCGGTGACCTTTCGAAATACGAGAGCAAGGCAACCTCGACCCTGGAAAGAGCGCAGAGTTTGGACATGACGGATACTGGATCGAAAAAACGAAAGGCCCCGCTACCGCCGGAGGATATAAACGAGTCCACTGAGGATCTGACGAAACTCGACGACATGGACACCTTCCAGAGGCGGAAGTTGAAAAAGTCGAACGAATGGGGAACCTTGGAGGACGCGATATGGGGAAAAACGGAGTCGGAGGTTCTGGACGAAGAGACACCGAAGACGAGAAAGAAGAGCAAGGGAACGCTGGAGAGATCTAAGTCAGCTGTTGAGATGAAGCCGAAGCAAGACAGTTCGTCGACGGGCTTAAAGCACTTCGACGTTTCAAATGTAACCGGCGAGACGAGCATCGAACTGTACAATTTACCGCTTAGCAAGAAACTGACCTACGATTTTATACACGGTGAAAGGATGTTCAATCCTGATCAGGACAACTCGTTAGCCCGGATAGTGAACAACGGGGACGTGGTGAAAAGCCCAACGTTCGAGGAGGTCGAACTGGATTTCAGACAAGCCAAACCTCTGATCGATGACGAGAAGGAAGCCAGACTCGATATCGATGAAGCGTTGGAGTATTTTGATCTGAGGAGAAGTGCCGGGGAGGCAAAAATTCCGGTTGAAAATATATTGGAAAAAAAAGAAACTGTCAAACCGAGCGAAGCTAAGCCAATTTATTATTACAACAACGTCGAAGTTGTCGAAGAACCGATGACAAAGACGATCGTCGATACCAGCTGTCCCGGCTGTAGACGCGCCCTGAATGGCCACCAGAATGAAAGTTGTAACAAACACAGTGAAAGACCAGACAGCAAAATTCCGGACATAATTCAAACAACAAATGACAGAGACAAAATGAACTCGTCGTTCACTACTGAGCAACAAAACTATCGAACGGAATCGAACGACGTCAGCGAGAACAGACGAGCGGACATAACATCACCGGTATTTCAGATCAATCGGCAAAAGTTTGACCCTTTTGAAGTGGCAAAGCCAGCCGCTCCAGCCTCGTCATTTCACATACAAAGTACGAAAGTCGAGCCATTGAACACGGAGGAGAAGCGGGAATCCGTATCAACATTTCAAACAAATCGAACAAAGTTTGAACAGGCCCAAGATTCCTTGGCCAAGAAGACCAAGAGTGCAGTTGACGCGGGCTTCGAAACCCACTTCGCAAAACGAGTCGTGAATTTGGCCAACGACAAAGATGGCAGCGATGCAGTGTCGTTTGAATCCGGCTCTAACGTGACGGTGAACAGCAAAAGCGTTCCGCTGACGAGCGAAGATCGACACAACATCAGCAACGTCAGTGTATCGAGCAGCGAGACCGGCGAAAGCAGTCCAACAAATCCTAGAGAACTCAACCGGCAGGAGTCTGATACAACGCCACCGCTGCCCAGCACCCCGATGCCGTTACCTATACCTCACAAGCTGACGTACATAACGGAGATAAAGGTGTCTACCAGTCAAGAAAACCTGAACGACATCGACGGCGATAACGATGAGATAGTTGGGATGGTGGAGGGTGGCACGGAGTCTATCAGCAAGCAACCACAGCTTGGGGTGACTGTTACGTCCAACGGAAAACCAGTGGCAGGCAAAAAACCACCCATACCTCCGCGAAGGTCGGATGTTGCAAAGTTGGCGAAAGAAGAGCTGGAAAAGCAAGTCGTCTATGTTTCAGAGTACAAATCAAGCCCAAGTAAAGACCCGGCAGTCCAAGTTGCCGAGGGTGCTGGATCCGAGATGAGTCGGACGTCTGGAGGCATTGGTAAGAAATTTGAGCAGTGGGTGTTCTTGGGAGAGAACAAGGATAATCCGTGGGAGAATAGCGGTGGACAACCCCAACCTGTAACGAACATAGTCCTGACATCAAATGATGATAAAATGATACACCAGTAAAACGGTACTGCAGTATTGGATCGGATGATCATATGAAGCCTTTCAGAAAGCCCACGTTTTTCTCATCATTGCGTTTTCATCATAATTTGGCTTCGAGGTTACCTTCATTGATTCGAATACAAAGTAGAATATAATGTGTCTAATAGTAAGTTGTGGGCTTTTTTGTAGATTTAAATTCAAGTTTTAACTTTGAAACGAATTTGACAAACTCTATCTCGAGTTCTATTTTGGTCAATTGACTTTATGTTTTACCCTGAACATATTAATTGAAGGACAATGACTATCTTCCATTGCCGGGAAGGTGAAGATACGTACCCGAACCTCTTAAGCCACGTGCCATAAGTACATAGAAAGAAACGAAGTTCAAGATGGAGTGTGAGTATATGACTATGATGAAAAAATTGCGAAAATTATTATTGGTATTGTGATCGTGTGCGGCCTTGTCTAGCGAGTAAGGTTGCAATGTATATGTGTATGTATAGGTACGTATAGATTTGAAAACAGAGAATAAGGTAATTTAAAAATATTAAAATATAAAACTCGACTACGATTGAGTTTTTGTAAATAAAGGCCAGTGCGTGCAACGCATGTTATTGTTTATCTTTAAGTATCATATTACAAGTGAAGTAAATTTTATTTTATGAAATATATAGGTCGTGAATAATACGTAATTGAATATTCAACGACAATCAAGGAGCAGAAATCTTTACAAACTCATACTTTCACAGCAACTTTTCTCACCCATGAATAATATAAGAAAAACTTCTGTACTGTTATATTTTTTTAGTTTTCCCCATTTTAATTTTTTAACTATATAATACGAAAGTCAAGTTAACAGAAGAGACCAGAATTAAGTATAAAAACGTACACACGGTGTACGACGATTAAAATATGGTATAAAATCAAACGATGCGTCGTTTAATTAATTGTAATTCGTACTTATGATTATGGAAGAAGTACGATTAATTCTTGTGATTACCGTATAAGATCTGGCAACAAATGATTAACGTATACCGTATTGTATGTACATGCCTGTAGTGTGTACGGGAGAAAATATATACATCAAGTGTACGTATATTTGCATCATAACTGTAGTTAGGCCTCTGTCCTACAGCCGATGAGGAATATTAATAATAACTAATTGACCTAGAAATATATTTACGCTTAAGTTTGAGGAGGTCGTTACATCGCACCAGCAGGTACGCGGACGTGACTGATAATAGAATACGTTAAGCAAACAGTTTTTGACTCTTAGTGCAATGGAAAACGTGACAATTGCCAGGAAACGGTGAAAAGGAAGCTAGAAATTTGAATTTTTTTTACTAACAATGAGTTCAGATGTTACAAATGGCCGCTATTGCAGACTCTTAAATTGTTTGCTTCCCGATTTTAGCCTTTTTTGTATTATTTAGACAAAGCTAGAAAGAAATTGGCGACACTTCAAGTTTTAGTCGCTTCAAAACGAATCTTAGTTTTTGCATGAGTGAAAAACATGTATTTTACTATTATTATTGTTATTATTATTATTATTATTATCATTATTGCTTTTATAAATATTCGAACTACCGAAAATTTCAATAAGCGAATGTATCGATAATATGCGTTATAATTTATTCCCGCATTATCCCCTTCATGGTGTTTGTTAATATGCCTACTTAAATAATATTACGCCAGAGATATACGGATGTTTTATATTTTTAACCCCTGATGGTTAATTTCAATTATTTTTATCACGCGTGTATAGTAAATATACAGATAATATAACGGCTGGGTGAATGTTTGCAAATAGTGTAACGAGAAAAAGAATTTATACTCTTCCATCATGTAGATGCGTTGTTGTTTAGGCTTTGTATTCACACAAAGCATATATGTATGAAATTTTTTCGCTTGCGCATTCCGGTTTTTCTTTTGGATAACTCTATGGTGCCACATAAGGGTTGTTTTCCAAGAACACAAATTTGCATAATTTCTTTCGAGAGTTTACAAAGTGATCAAGTTTAGACAATATTTAAATAATACACTTTAATAATGTGTAAGATTGGTTATCAGTTCGACAAATTTACATAAGTACCTTTCACAAGACTTGATGGTTTTTAACTTGACATCGCATTGCATTGTCACCAATGAAAAATTTTTAAGAGAATAAAATAACTATGACCAATATGGAAATTATTTTCGTACAATTTTTTCAAATTAAAAACCATAATTATTTCAATAATTTCCGCAATTGTATAAACGACGATGAATGCACGAG
The DNA here is from genome assembly GCF_021155765.1 of Diprion similis. NCBI lineage: Eukaryota > Metazoa > Arthropoda > Insecta > Hymenoptera > Diprionidae > Diprion > Diprion similis. Next base: position 14,855,096 of record NC_060114.1, read on the forward strand.
GAAAAAAAAAAATTTAACACTTGGGTGTGTAAATTGTTTTACTGTGAAAATCAAACTGCATAACGATATGAAAAGCCTTATACAATAAAATATATAAGGATTTATAAACGTGAATAACGGAATGAAACAAAAGACAAACGAGTTGTTATGATATTATACGATATTGTATATTTTATTTAATTTTATACAAACATCATGATTTATTATTATTATTATTATTATTATCATTGCTTAGTATGTAACAAATGTTTGTATCACAAAATAAATAAATCTCATTGTTTACAAAAAAAAAAAATAAGGAAGACAGCAATAACAATTGCAGTGTGAATGCACCCAAATATTATATATAATTCATAATCTTTTTTACACCTTTAAGTTTTCAATAACCGATTATCTATGGTGCATTATTGTCGAATCTGTCACCATCCTGATATAAAGAAAACAAGGTCGGTACCTTGATTAAATAAAATAACTTTTTCACGATTCAAACAACCTCGTAATTTGAATTGCGCACGTATTTTGAATTACTCTGAGACTCTCCGATTATTCCCTTATACCTTGGCAAAAGTGAAAAAGAGAGAAAGAAAAAATCTTTTGACTCAAATACAGTAAAGAATAACTTCATTTTGACGATACTTCTCATGTCTTGTTAATCCCCGATCACGCACTGCTGCGCACCATCTATGTGGCGGACTGTTTGTAGTTTTTAGTGCTCATTAACTTTTTGCCACACATAGCGCATATTGCTTTTTTGTACGCGCAGGATTGGCAGTAATGAGATCCGACCTGGTGAACCTTTTGCCTGCATATTTTACAGGTTTCGAATTTAGCTGTGTACGGATTAAACCGCGCCTTGCTAGTGGACAGAGCTTTGTTTTCCCCGACTTTCCGACCTCCACTTTCTACCGTGTTTCTAGCCCCAGATTTCCACGGGTCGGGTGTTATTACGCGACCCAACTTCTTCTCGCACTTCTCGCACACCATGACGCCGACGAATCTTTAATTGGAAAGAAAAATTTTCACAGCTGCAGTTTGTGTGCAGTAAACAAGTTGCTGGTTTATACAATGTTTTAAAGGACGGTATTCAGCTTTCATGATTAGAAAAAAGATCAGAAAGAAGAAAATAAAAGAGTTTGGTGCAGTGATGATAGAAAGTACAATAAACTATATGTTGAAAAATATAATATTTTATGTTCGGTCAGGTTATGCTGGGTCAAGGTTAGTAGGGTTAGGTTATATTTGTGTCGGAGTTAAACGAATTCGTTGGAAAAGTAAGTCAGTTTCATTGATATTTACCGTTACTCAGGATCTGGAATCGAAGGAACTTCGCCGTAATACGAATCCTCTGATGGTGCGTAGTCCGTAATTTTCAAGGGTTCGTTAACTGGAGAAAGATAGGTTAGGTTAAGATGAAAACAAATAACACCAATCTTATGCGTCTTTTTCTTTTTAGGTTAAGGCTTTCTGAATGCTTGCTGGTACAAGCTTACAACTTAACACAAATTTACTCCCTAGATACGCTGCTAGTGGCCAGCCTGGACACGGATAATTTCGAGTACGGTTGGCAGTACTGAAGTCACTATGACCGCGCGAACTGAAATTAAAAATTTGTCCAAATTCAAGGGGATTTCCCGATTTTCACGCGTGTAACTAATTTGAATAAACGTAATATCGACTGATTTAAATTCAATGAAATAATCAGAATTGAATTTTGAATTCTGCAAGCTCTTCAGCTTTTACTATTAAATAACCTGAAGTTATGTTTATTCTCATTTCGCTTACGTTATGTTTTGATTGTTAAGTCGATCACGTGTTTTATGACAGATGAAGTAATGAAATAACGTATTTCGGAAATAATTCTCTGAAACAGATATCCCGTTTAGAAATCCAAGCAGTGCAACTATAGAACACTGGAAGAAGAGCCCCATTATATCATTCGCTTATCACCGCTCCGACGTATCTGATTTCCTGATTAGCCGCGAACCGCTAGTCACTATCGATATCGTGCAAATTATCAACAATTGCGTATAGGCTGCCGGAGATATCGAACAAAATGAGTTCCGGGTATGTAAATAACCCAAACAAATATTGAAAATCTGTATTCACGAAACTGTAGGAATGTAATTACCGTAATTTAAATTCCTTAGATCTTTTTGAGAATTTGTAACATTTTCAAAAAACGGTAATTTAGAAGGGCGTAGCCAGAAAATTTTCGACGTTTCACTGTTGAGCGTATTGTCACTTATTAGTGAACAACAAAGTATTTTACATTTTTTAATTACGTTAAGGAATTTAAGTAATAATATTTTTCAGGCCCACCATCTGCCACATTTTGGATTTTCCGAATGAAATTTTGATCAAAATTATCTCACATTTAAACGCCAGAGAGCGTGTTCCGCTGGGTAATTCATGCAAGAAATTACACAGTCTTGTATTCGAAGAGAAAGAATTATTAAGGTAAATATATATTCCCTACTTTTAATTTACTCTTTATACTTTCATCATTCCATCTCAAGGAGTAATTTTGTTTGTTGAATGAAATAGCTCAGTTGAAATAAAAATCCTTAATGATTCAGCCGCAAATATTAAAATGGAGGTTACATTCATTCCAATTATGTTTCACGCTACGCAATCCCTTCGATAAGATTTTTTTATCCGTGCATTTCAGGAATTTAGATTTTTCCAAGGACGGACGCTTGACATCAGCTTCTGACATCCGTCAATATTTCAACAACAGCAATGCAACCGAGTACATTCTGAGAGTAAATTTAAGAAACGTAAATTGTATGGAACCAGAGCAGATGCTTAACGATTACATCGGCAAGGCGGTCAACATAGTTGACATAAACGTACATGGCACAAGATTTGAAGACATACGAGAGTTGGAATATTTCCTAAAGTCAATGCCGCATATAAAGAGACTCTCTATCGACTGGCCACGACGAACGGAAGATAACTCTGCACCTTGCTGCAAGGCTCTACGAGGGACGTTAAGCAGACTCACGTATTTGTCAGTACGAATGTGGCATGCACCTCATGCAAAAAAGTTTATCCGTTATTTACAACTTTGTCAAAAACTCAAGGAACTACGCATGATTGGAAGGAGAACCTGCTTTGTTGCCGAAGGAGACTGCGTTCTGAGCTTAGAACCTAAAATACTTAGGAACCTCGAAACCGTTGAGTTTTGTGGACCCTGCACCGACGGCGAGAAGGATTACTTCATGGCTTTGCTTCCGGAACTTGAGAAATGGACCGACTTTCAATTTCCCAAACATTACATTGGGAATGGTTTTTACTTTGGTATGTTTCCGTGATAAATTTATTTCAAAGTAACATTTGCCGCTTGACATCTAATCTGATTTTATCCTATAGCAAATTTAATAATTTTTAGAAAAAAACGTGCAAGTTTGCGAGGAGCTACTCGAGATGAATTGGATTCTAAACATTGCTCCCAATATTTACTTCGACGAATATGTTGAATTTGGCCGATCTGTGCTCTCTGAATGTCTTTTGACAGAAGTGATTAAAATCACGCATAAAGATGGGCCAGAAGATTTCTGTTGTTTATCTCTACTCAATGAAACAGACATATGTGTTGTCAAGATCGATGAGGCAAAGGTGAAAGTATACTCTAAGTATCGATCAGGTTACAAACGAAACAGTTTCAAAGTCAATTAGTTGTTATGAATTATTTCAACAAAAATATAGCCATTTAGCGATGACAACAAGTTGAGAAATAAGTTATTCGAATATTTTAAGCCACAACGTGATGGAAAAATTTGTGTATTTTTAATGTTTCAGCGACTGCTGAAAGATCCAACTTATCAAATTTCCTATTTACGTATCAATCATAACATAGAAACAAATTGTGACGTGCATTTAGTCGTATCCGCTTTTCCAAAACTGACCGAACTTGTTTTATCCAACGTAACAGAAGGCAAGTGCAAGTTTCTTATAAAATTTTTGGACATCGTTTTAGTGAAAAATTAATATTTTTGTAGTATTTTAGATACTGTATTCGACTGATTAATTACTGTTCTAAGTTATTTGTCTAATTTTGTACAATTATAGTTTCGGGTTCGAAGAGAGTACACCCTCAGAGACGACTTAGGAAAAGAAATAGTACAATACCTAGAAAAGAGGATGATCTAAGAAACAAAAATCTAGATTCATCTTTTAAACTGCTCGTTGAGAATTCGCCTCAGCTTAGAGACCTGACGCTGGATACTAATTACAGGTACGAAAAGCTCTATTCAATAACTCCATCGAAATCATGATCAGAGTAAAACATTACCAAAATCCGATAATGAGTCAAATTTTGAGAATACCGACTTTGTGAAAAATTATTGACAAGACGCACGTACGATTTTCTTCGTGAATAATAAAAATTTCAAAAAACAAAAACGATAATCCGATAAAAATCACAATCATTGAAAATTAATCAAATGTTTTTTCAGCACGTTCGAAGATGATAGAATGTGGGACTTGGATGCTATGCACCTAATCTCAGGTTGGACGAATCTCAGAACCTTACGTTTGTCATCGATACCGATCGAGGACGGTATTTTTCTCACTGAAATCGGAAGGACATGCAAGTATTTGGAGATATTAGAATTGTACGATCTGGGTCCCGGGGATGTTTGCTGCTACATCGATGAACTGTGTCAAATGCTTTCCGACCTCAAAACCCTGAGAGAATTCAGAATTCATCAGGACAACATTGGCGAAGTGTCTCAAGTCTTCGTCTCACTCGCCAACAACGTGCAACTAAGGAAAGTTTACATGATAAGTGATGGCGAAATGAACACCACGAATAATTTGATATCCTCTGTCGAACACTTGCTTTGTTCGTGTTCAAAATTAACTACATTCCAATGTATAATTGACGAAATATCCGAAGCCGATTCTGTGGCATTGACGACCGTGTTGAGAAGGTAATTTGAGCGTGTGCTTGCGAACTTTCTATAAATCTATCGTGTTATACGAGCCTATTTTACCCAGGGCTTAGCTTTCAATTTCTTTAAAATGTTTTTGAAACTTATTACACCATTTGTCATTATTTTGCAGTTTCAAGCGCAAAGTTAGGCGACCAAATTTCCAATTCCAAGTTGTTTGGTCTATGGATCTGGTAGTGGATGATTCTGAAGCGCTGAAAGAAGACACCATTTGTGAGGACGCCCTGCCTCTAACCTTCCCCTGTGACATGGGTATGGCACATCGTTCGTAGAGTGCGCAAAAATTCGGTGATTACTTGTACATACAGTGCAACGTCATTGAAAATTAACTTTTTATTAGTGGATAAATAAATTTTTAGACAATTAAATCGAAATATAAAGATACGGACTTGTATGAAAAGTAAATGTCCACCGCCCATCCTCCTCCCATCTTACATATTAAGATTCAAAAATCCTATCTATAAATTATAGCATATTTAGGTATATTAAAAATGATCGTGTTCAATTTTTTTTTTTTTTTGTTTGAAAAGAAAGGTCTACGATCAATGGTTCAAATGTTATATCACAAAAACTAATAAATCTTGTTGTGTTATCTACATACTTGATCCTACTGCATTTATGGATTTCTTGACATCCCAATTAGTGAAAAAAATATCGAATCTTAACGTGGTTTTTTGTTCATACACACGCCTGAAGAATGACAGCCCGCTTCACTTTTCTGCATCAACAGTTGCGTGAAGTTATTGTCAAAGGTTCGAATAACAACCGATGATAACTTTTTCGTTCTACGATCGCGAACATGGATCACTTTTCTAGCTAGAAAACATTAAAAGTGACGAGCGTAAATTTGCTCGAATACTGTTGTACCATGTTTCAATTTCAGTGATAGCTGCGAAATTTTACGGTGTCCAGAACACGTCCTGCGATACAGATAATATTATGTCTGAACGCGAAAAACCGCGTGACGTTAGGAAATACCTGTTACGAATCAAGCACACTTGTATTTGGAGAAAAAAAGAGATTAGTAAACGATGCGTGAGAGACTAAACACTGATCGTCGGAACAATTTTGTCTGCCAATGTGTGTCAATTAAATTGTAGATATGATAAATTTCACTTCGCTCGCGTTATCATATTTTTACAAGGCACTGTTTATTTTCAGGAATCTCAACTTTTCTTTTTTGACGGACAATTTGAGTAATTGTGTCTGTTTGGAACCAAGATGAGTGTTGAAAGATTGTGTTTACAATGCGATAAACCTTCGTCTCGACTTGAATATACAGGGAAGATTTTTGGGAACTACTTTTTTGGAGAGTGCAGCAGTAAGTAATCTGCCATCACGTGACCATCCTACCGACCCTAATATCGGTTCTCCATCAATTCCCTCCCTTACAATACTACAATAACAAAAACTGAAGCCAATCTAATATAATCATGATTTTATTAGTCAATTCTACGTTTTCAGATACCAAAAAGGACGGAAAAAATTAGGGCAACAAAAAAATTGTTCATTCTTTTTTGTTGAGCTGCGTAATAATAGAAATCTGTGTCGACCTATTGAAACGGTATTATTACACTTAGTAGGTGTAGACAAAAAACTACCGGAGCATTCAAAAAGAAATTTATTGCAAAGCTCACCGATCGCGTTGAATCAGCTCGCTTCACTGTTTTGTCCACTCGGCTGCATCGCGGTTACCTTCAGGTGTTGTTCTGCAGCTGATTTTTCCATCTCATCTTTTTGTTGTTGCCTCGTGGGATCAAATCGTCGCTTGCACTGCTTCAAAGTTCAAAAAACAATATTCCGAAAACTTGAATAACACTGATTCATCGACTGTATACTGCCGTTTATTATTCTACGTCGTTGACTCAAAAGCTACGAATCATTTCACACGTGATATCACAGCGAACTTCAATAGGCTTCGTTAGGAAGTAATATTTGAATACAAGAGACGGGCCAAGAGAGTTGCTTGCGGCGAACAAAACAAAGGAAGCCCGTTGATGTAAGCAGCTTGTTCCGTCTTCCACGTAAAACTTTAACCCTCGAATGAAATGCAGCAAACAATTTGCCTTCAAGGTGGAACAGCTAGCCCTACTTTTTCTTCCAACTCTCAGCCATGTTGATGTAAAGGAATAAATAATTTTAACGCAATATTTGACGCCCCAGATGCGAAAGTACGGAACGACGCGACACGCACGACTCGAATTGTCGAAGACATGACAATCAAACAATCGACGGCGTTCTCGTACTTGGCGGGAAGCAAACCGGAAGTACCAAATCTTTGACATGACTTTCAACCCACGATTGGAATCAAGTATCGAATATCGAAATTCGAAATATTTCAAATTGTTCAAAGTTTTTTTACCCGCCATAAGAGGGATTCTTCTTCCACGTTTCTTACGTCTTGACTTCAATTCAAGCAAATGTGATATGATTTTAATTTTAGTAAGATGAAAAAAAGTAAGGAAATATGTTTTATTGTGTCAGTTATGACAATATTTTTCTTTTCTTTATTGCGTAAACACGTAGTAACGCATTTATGTATTACAAAAATGTCTTATGAAACATGTTCTTGTGTTGTTGATGATAATAAAACAGAGAAACATGTAAATCAAAGTTGTTCACATCTATTTACATTAGACTATGTCGATATTATGCCGTACTATTTACTGCCTTATGTTATTCAGGTGTGTGGTGAGATTTGAAAAATCGAATGTAAAATGTTCACTATAATATAGGTATATATCAAGTTTTTGGCTTCACTTGTCAACTAATGAATCAATTCTATGCTCCATTCTTCGCCCATATTCACTCCGGGTTTACGCACAGTCAGAACATTGTTTCCAGGATTGTATTTGGCCTCCAGCTCGACTACGCCTAGAGCTAAAAAAAAGAACAGTTTGAATTTCTGATTGGGCAATATTCAATTGTAAGTGATATATTTTGACAAAAAATGAAAAGAAATATCTGAAAGCTTAGCAGACATCTCAGAGTTATAACATTTAACTCACTTTTCGAGGTCAATCGCGCCGATTTCACGTTCTTCGGGGGATTGGCGATGTCTATCCTCTCCAGCCAGCTCTTAGTTTCATAGGTTGCGAGTTTATCTATCAAACTGGACGTCAGCTTGTATCCAGTCAAAGTGAACCTGAGGTACAAGTATTTCCCGTGACGATACTCGAAACTGGATTCATCGTCGATGTAGAGAGTGCCTGTAGCGGATCCAGCATCGTCAGCGATTACTATCAGCGTGTAGGGATCGTTTTTCATAGCGACTGTACTTCTGCGGGATCGGTTCTTTTTCGGAACGATCGATCCACCCCTTTGGTAGACTGGGATTCGCTCCATCGTCACCGGAATACTGACAGCACCAGGTTGCTTGTACGGTTGCATGGTGTCAATGTTGTACCAAGTGACTTTACCCTCTCCAGGGAAGTAGACGCTAACTTCTGTCACTCCAGGCTCTAGAACTGGACGAACAAGGAGCGAATCGCCAACCAAGATCTCGTCGTCGATGGTAAAAGCTGCAGACTCAGTTGGGTAGTGAGCCCAAATCGGCCTGATAACTGGAATTCCGCTGATTTCGTGCTCCCTAAATAATGTGTACCACACCGGCAAGTAGGCGTAGCGTCTCTTGAAAGTTTCACGAACTATTCCGACAGTATTGTCGCCGAAAATCCAAGGCTCACGACGCTTGGTCTCGATATGAGAATGCTGACGCATAAATGGCAGCCAAGCGGCTGCCTGATTCCACCTTGTGAACAGCTCAGTGTCCGGGTTCTTGAAGAAGCCTCCTATGTCCGCACCGCAGAAAGAGAAACCGGATATCGCCAGGGACAGACACATCGGGTAGCTGACACGAAGATGACTCCATTCACCTGTGTTATCTCCAGTCCACAGTGCACCATATCTTTGCGAACCGGCAAAGAAGGATCGTGTCAATACGAATGGACGCAGGGAACCACCAGACCTGAAAGAAAGCATTTATTAAATCGAATATCTATGAATTCATTATTTTTACGGGTTTGATTTGGGACTAAAAAATTGAGTTCAGTCGAATATTCTCAATTTTAATTTTCAACATGAAGTAGAAAGTATAATACCTTCGGAATAAAGCCTCGTGCGTAGCGGAGGTGAACATCATTCCGTTAATGTTGTGGATATCTCTGTGCTCCCAATTTTGATAGTGTATCAAATCCTTCGGCATTGTTACTTCAGGTCCATTGAACACACTCGGTTCATTCATGTCGTTCCAAATATAAACGTCGTTGGTAGTTCCCGTGAATTTGTCCAGGTTGTACTGCTCGATGTAATACTGCCTGACTTTAGGGTCAAACATATCGATGTAAGAAGTTGCACCTGGCCAGCACCATCCCTCGTAGTCTTTTCCATCTCTGTGTTTGACATAGTAGCCAAGATTTGTAGCGTCGTTGTGGAGGAAGTAGTTTTGGTCTCGCTTGATGTGAGGATCGATAATGACCACCAGTTTTCTACCCTTTTCTGTTAAATTACGGACCATCTCTAGAGGCTGGGAAAATTTACGCGTATCCCACGTAAAGTACTTCTTGCCATCAGTGTATTCGATGTCCAGCCACATCACGTCCATCGGTAAGTCGTACTTGTCGAAATTTTCAGCCACCTGACGCACGTCGTCTTGGTCGTTATAATTCCAACGACACTGGTGGTACCCTAAACTGAACATCTGAAATGGAAATAATGTAAAAAATCGAGAAATTTGATTAAAAACATCAACATGACGTCACACAGATATATAAAAATTTTAGTCGGTTTTTGTACGAGAAAAACTGATGTTTATTAATCGTAAGTCAAGTTACCTGAGGCAGAGGAGCAGATCCAGTTAAGCGTGTGTATTGCCTAAAGGCGTCTAAGGGATTAGGTCCGAGCATAAAGAATGCGTCGATTAGGCCTGACTCAGAGATGAAGTGAGCGTCAACTTGGGGCTTTTTAGCAGACCCAGAAACGAAGTTCACAATACTCTCAACGACGTTGTTATCCGCGCTGGATGTTACGTCCACCCAAGTTTCAGCAGCATTTTGCCAGTAAACTCCTGACGTTCCGCTTTCCTTTCTGTTAAAGTAACACTACTAATTATAAATCATTTCAAAGTGTATACATCATAAATGCTCCATTCGAGAATACTTTCGTATATAACAGAACTAAATTTTAAAATTACTTTATGAAAAATTTATGAGTTATTCGATATTAAAAAGATGAGGAGCTTACCCGTGACCAAAAACGACAGGAATGGCACCATAGAGGGCCATAAAATCGTCGACTTCGTATTCAAAAACGTCCAAATTATAAAGTCTGTAAGGGTCGGATTTCTTCGTGGATTTCAACGCAAATGATCCAGCATGCTCTGGAACCCCATAAACATTTTCAGCGCCTATGAAACTGAAGTCTAGTGCCACAGCCTCTGGCCCTAAGGGTTTAGAATCGTGATGTGATTTGAAATTTTCTTCCCAAGCTCCAGGATCAGAGTCTGCGCCGTCGCCTGGGTATTCGGGATTAGTCTCAGCTGGCTTTTCTCCTTCCTCACCCTCAGGTTTCCTGTAACAAAAGGTTATCAAAGATTAATTAAATCCCATCAATCACCAGTTATAAATTCTGTGAAACATTCGAATATGTTGACGGTAGGTCGATGAAAATGAACTTACGGCTCTGGTTTAGTGCGTATGTGTTCAAACCGCATGAGTCCTCTTGCATTGGCAGAGAGAACGACTTGTTCACCGCGATAAAAGTCGATTCTGAACGGATTGAAGAAAAGCTTAGCCTTGGTATTATCTGTGCCGACTACGATATACTCTGCTGTTTGTTCAACGAGTTTTATTTTCTTTGGCACAGGATCACTCTGAAGTGCAAATGTGGCCTCATATCTCGGATGTAACGGATTCTTTTCGTTTATCCAAACCCTGTATGTATTGTCCACCAATCCTGTCAGCCGAAGGATGTACGCAACTCCTGTATCTTGGTTAAATAATTCACCGCTCAGGTCCGTCTCTCGAACTTCAACCGTGTTCAGTAGTTTGTAAGGCGTTTTGCCCGGCTCGACTTTTCGGCAACGTCTACAAACATGTAAAGCAGAACAGAGTAAAGTCAACTTGTTTACAATGAGTTGACTGATAACTTCTATGTTGTAAACTTTGACATGACAAGAGGTCAATTCAAGACTGATATGATTTGTTATAAAGGAAATTACAGCGTTTTACGATCTGGAAGTTTTTTCATTTTTACTTGTTTTAGAAATGCATTATATCAAACCTCAAGTTATTATTTATTCATTTGAGTGAATCGATACTCACCGACAAAAACTGCTCTGTTCGCATGTTTTAAAATTATTTCTGTCAACTCCGCTGACCAAGTAGATGCAGCTGAGTGCTGCCAGAAACAGCCCAAATCTAAGAAAAATAAAATAATTGTAAATATTTGAAATTTTTTTTTCCTTTGCATTATCGTCAACGATTTTAGTAAATAGTCATACTACTACAATAAACTACAGATTGTTGATTATAACTTGAAATGAAGAAAAAATTTTTATACAAATGGATGTCAATTAGGATCGAAGAGCAATGAACAACAAAGTTACAAATTTTACCAGCATTTCAACTTTGCTGTATCTATAAAGAGACTAATCTTTGTTTACACTGTACTACATCCATATCTTCTCGAGTACAAGCATGCATTTCAGGTAGAAAACTAAACTCTTTTCTACAGATAAGAGAATTGCGGCAAGATGTATTAAACCACAAAAATCATTGTGAAATAATTATGATAAAATTTCACTTTGCTGCTACAGAGCTTGATTCCGATACATGTTCATGAGCGGACAATCACTGTGTGTGTAAACAGTGTGTAAGAAATTATTTTATATTTTTTAGTCAATTAAGGATAGCAGTGCTTGCAGCATTGGAGAAAATTTATCCAGCTGCGATGTCGAAATACGGCGATATTTTCGACGTTATGACTGCTAATATTTATTTATGTACAATCAGGTAACGTTATAATTAATGCATCGATCCCGCCGGAATCAATTGGATTTCCGTGTACACTTGCATGTGTTTGTTTGGTGTGAAATCGAATAGAATCAAGAAAACCGGATTTGCAAGGATCTGAATCCGTGAAAATAAAATCACGATTCAATTAACTACTATCTCAATTGTCAACAAGATAGATAAATATCAATTTATACGTAAGCAACATGAATTGTCTAGTAAGGTGGAAAAATTTGTAAATCAGTTCATTAGATGTGCAAAAATTGCTTGGACGCACGTGTAGGCAGTGATGAAGTGATAATACTACGGCTCCGATTTTAATTAATGTCAGAAAGTAAATTAATTGTTTAATTTATTTACGAAACGATTATCGCAAACAGCCAAATAACACCGGTACGAATCCGCGGCGACACGTCAGCGGCTCCACGGTGACTTGATACGATAATCGTTACTTCTACGATTTTACGTTTCTGGGCAAATTTTTTCTACGTTCATAAATGTAAGATGGATTTATTCGTTTTAAATATATGCACATTTCATGCACTTGCATGTCCGTATTTATAGTTAAACATGGATCTTTGGCAATATCGTTAACGGATACTCACCTCACGCTCAGAGCCATATTGGTATACTGGAATCTTAGATGTGTATGCGCTAGGGCTGGAATACTGGCCGTAATTCGTGAAACGTGGCGGCGCCACCGTCTCATGTTACTCTCACTACGAACCCTATGAACTAATCGCGTGAGTTGACCATATGAAGGCCATCTTGTATTTTCAACCAATCACATTCGAGATCTTTTAGCGCACATTTCAAAAACATTTTATATTTTTAAAATGGCTTCCATAAGGTCTGCCGTAGAACGGGTCACGTGACAAGAATGCGTCCGTCTGTCTTGCAGTGAAATGAACTAGCTTGGCGGTCACTTTTGAAGGAGAGAATTAATAAATCGCACTTGTAGCACTTTTTGATTCTTCTCGTCATTTGATGAGATTACACACGGGTCATTCAAAATACGGAATTTCCTGATACTCTAGGTTTCCTCTTAAATTCTTTGTTTTTTAGTATTTCTCTTAACATCAATATTCCAAAAAGGTATTTATTGAGGACAGGCTCGGATTTGTTAGGCGACCCGACGGACTAACATAGGTACACATATTAACACGTTAAAAATGTGAAAATGTACATAAAATTTTAAACTGTAAAGAAAAGATGATAAAATTGCAATATTTAATTCAGTTAGACATGCTTAAAAGTCCATACGAAAGCTACTGAATAACCCGCAACGGTTACAATAATGCTGGGAAATCTCCGCAACAGTTGTCTGCACCTGCACTGCATTCCATGATGATTCTATGTGCATTTTATTCATTTGCACAATTGCACTGCATGTGTCGACGAATGAATGTGTCAGAAGTGAAAGACAGGTACACAGATTCTGCTAGATGTTAGGTACGCATTATGCGGTTTGCAAATTTTTGTTTTTGCTGTTTATGTGCTGGAAACTGTATTCCCTTGATTTTTTGTACGATACGGTCCAGCGATTTTGAGTCTACCCCAACCTTAGAGCATATACTGTATATGCTCTAAGACTCTAACCTAACCTATACAATATCAAACGTAATGTAATGGAATAAGAAATGAAACGTAGTGTGTGACTTGCATACCTAGCTTCTGAATAAAGCGTTGCGATTTGCCGACTCATAATTGAATTTCTTATTTTTTCACATCTTGTAGAACTTTTTTTAATCATTGTCTAGAGGTTCGAATTTGATCATTCTTTCTTCTTGTACTGTTAAAAAATGTACCTTTGTCCAGCATCATCCACTATGAAATATGTTCATTACTCCTATTTAATATTTTGCAATTTTCTTTACAGCTTAAAGAAATCGCCCGACCCATCTCTTTATTCAAAGTGATTGGTAAGTTTCCACGATTGATTGGTATAGTTGAATAAATATAAACAAATTTACTCTGCTAGGGTTGCACATCTTACATCTTAATATCTCTGACATATTTTTATTTTCTTCAATTTTCAAGGCAAGAAAAACTCTTATCCTTACCATTCACAGGCTACATGAAGCTACCACCCCTTCTGTGCAACATCCTTATAGGAACTTCTATAGGGAAAACGGTTTTCGACGTCGTTGGATATGTCGCGCAAGTCGACGGTATTTCAATGCAACCAACACTGAACCCAAACAAGAAAGAGGTTGATCATGTCTATCTAAATTGCTGGGCTGTTCGAGGGCTCAAAGTCGATCGCGGTGACATAATTTCTCTATACTCACCTAAGAATCCTGAGCATACACTAATAAAGCGTGTAATCGGACTACCTGGCGACGTCATTGGCACCATTGGATACAAGACAGACTTCGTAAAGGTCCGGGAGACTGAATTAAACTGCAAAACATTGAATTTTTTTATCATTACAGTTCATTATATTAACAAATTTAAGTCCATGACTAAGAAGGATTAGTTTTCGGAATCAACATGACATAAAATTATCAAGCATAATGAATCCTTAATCAATAAGTCTGGAGAAGAAGTGAACTTCTTAAGAAAAGAACTTAAAGAAGACAACTTGTAAATCATTATCCGCAGGTTCCAGAGGGTCACTGCTGGGTCGAGGGAGATCACACAGGTTATTCTATGGACTCAAATAGCTTTGGTCCAATCTCACTGGGTTTGGTAATAGCTAAGGCTACTTGCATTGTCTGGCCTCCAAAACGTTGGCAGTTCTTAAATCCCGAGGTACGTGAGCACAGATTACCGCTCAACATCCTGAGATCGTCTGTTGCCTAAAACGAGTAACTGTGAAGAGAGAGCACCATCATGCGAGCCGTAAGCTTTGTTAAACGGCTGCAATGGGACGTCCCAGGAACAATTTTCAGACATGGTATGTCACTAGGCGATGTTGATAACGATGGCGACAACGAATTGGTTGTTGGAACCGCAGAAGGGGAGCTATATATTTTTAAAGTACGTAAGATGTATGCATTCTGATACCAATTGAACACCATCAGTTCCTTCTGGTCGAGCTAATTGAAAACCAGAGAATATTTTTAATATATCCAGGGTTCGGACTTGTGGCAGAAAATAACAGGTCTTGGTCTCATAACTTGCCTAACAGTCGGCGACATTTTTAACTACGGTCGTAATGCTCTGGTAGTAATTTGCGGGGATGGATGGGTCCACATCTTCTACAGTCCTCGACCAGTCAACCCAACTGCAACATCGCTGGGCTCGGTGGGTTCGGTGGGCCTTTTACCTGTAATAAAAGAGTCTACTCTTCAAGATCAGTCCGGCGCACCGACCGGTATGTCAAAAAACTATAAACGTTTGATTTTTCCTGTTCTCGGTTTTTTACTCTAAAATCAATTTGCCATCAGGGCCAACCAGCGTGGACGTGGCCACAGGTATGAGCAGTATGATGAACTCGTCAGGTTCTGATCAAATGGATAATAACGTGGAATCGAATGAGCCCTCTGGGAAAATGCAGTGCGTTCACGTTCAACGTATTCCTACAAACACCAAAGTAGTCCTCCTCGCTGATGTAGACAAAGATGGGGCTGTGGAAATGATCCTGGGACTGACCGATCGCGTTGTGCGATCTTACAGATGGTCTAGTAGCGCCGAACTTGGGTCTCGCAGACTAATTGGTTTAAATAAATGGGAATGTGCCGACCAAATTGGAACTGTAACTCTACAGGTATTTATTTGTTTTTTCCTAATACAATACATTGATTGGCACTAAAGTCATAACGACGTCTACTTTGTTACTCCATGAATTGCAGCACACTGGGGATGGCACACCGACTCTGCTAGTTGCACAGCCAGGCGGAACGTTTATGAGGATAAAATGCAGTCCTGAAGATTGTAATTTTGATGATCCTGATGGCTCGGAGACGAACAGTGAAGTAGCAGCAAGTTGCGTGGACTATCAGATGCTGGGAATATCAAGAATGCGAAACCCGAATATCTCGACAGAGATTCTGGGTGACCTTGAGCCCGGAAAGCAGGAATTTGTGTCTGCATTGGACACTGAGGCAACAAAGTTTTCGGCGAAAAGTGTTTCTACTAAACAGAACACCTTCTCAGACGACAGTCAGCTCGGAATGAACGAGTTCAAAGCCTCGTCTTTGGAATTTAAGCGGAATTATTCTCAGCCGGAAATGCGGAAGGCAAGTCTAGACGCAGTGGATATCATTCGTCGAAGAGAAATTATCGCCCAGCATGACCAAGCTGTGAGTTTTTACACCAGGCACGACACACGTGGCATCGACACGATCGACGGGAATTTTATCGGCGGTAACATCGTTCTGGGTGAGTTTGACGTGAGGACAGATAAAAAGTCTCTTCTTCCAACGCACAAGGACTTTTTGCCGTCTATAGACGACAATAAAGATAACAACAATCGTAGCGAGAGCGATGATAAGAACTCCCAGGATTCCGTCGGTGCCAGAAAAGGAAAACCATATGCTCTAGCCACCCTAGACGGAACAATTATGCTCGTACAAGATGAAGTTATTTTATGGTGAGCCAGACTAGATGGTACCGCTCCATTTTCACAGCTCAAATTATATCTGCGATTAATTTATCCTTGATATAATGTTTCTTCCGCAGGGCGATGCAGGTGGATCACCAAATATTTGCTCTGTGTCGATTGGATGTTACTGGCGATGGGACGGATGAGATAGTCGCATGTGCCTGGGACGGTCAGACATACATACTTGATCAGCAAAAAAATAGCGTACGATTCCAATTCGAAGAACCAGTGAGAGCCTTCTGTACTGGAAAATACAGCGTTTCATCTGGATCGTCAAGCCCCTGTTTAGTCTACAATACATTTCAAAATAAAGTGGGTGGTAGATGAATTTTCCAGACGGTGACTTTTCAGAAATTGAACGTACAGATTCGTAATTTGAGAATACTGAGGCTGTACTTTGCAAAAAGGAACAAAGCGAGATCGGTGGAATCGAATTCGTTAAACAGATGTTAATACGTTCCCTTTTATTTTAAGTCTATTTTCATACAAAGTAACCAAACCTGTTTAATCCTGTGTTTTCGGTTCTAATTAGTATTATAGAAACTACATTGTGACAAAGTAAATATCACGACTTGACTCCGTTTAATTTTATTATTTACAGATATTTCTGTATCACGACGTGATTTTACCGAGTATGATGGTGTCCTCATTGGATCCTCTTGACGCACTTCATGACGAGGAGAAAAGAATATTGGAAGAGTGGTTAAGCAAGGACAGTGAAACAGGGAAAGAGCACAAAATGCAGCTATTAACTGAATGGTTACTGTACAGCAATGATTGTTTGTAGAAATAAAAGAATAAAAAATCGGTGTTCTTATAGAAATTATAAAAATGCCAATAGGCTATTTAAAATGAAATAAACTACTAATTCTTGTTACTCTATATTATTTCTCTCTTCTTATTCCTCATTTCAAAACCCTTCAAGTAGATGAATCAAGAAATCTGGTTAAAAGTTTTAAAAATGTAATCAAAATCTCTTGAGATTTGAATTCAGAATTTCAAACCGACATCCTGCGGTAGTTTCATGAATTGCAGTGTAAATTAATCTGCAAATGAGGCACGGATTATGAATTATCACGGTTTCATTCAACGTGATTTGATATTTATCAATCGTTCATTCAGGGATCAACTTTGAATGATTTATGACACACGGTTGGATATAGCGAGACGCGTCATTGCAAGGCATAATGAATCGAATCTGAATTCTGCAAATAAAAAGTGAACATAGATATAATCCATTATTTGAAAGTGTGTGTAAATGGAGGGAGTTAATTGATAATCAGAACTGGTGTTGCGTTGAATTATTGTTTATATTTTTAATATACGCTTGTATATTACAAATTATTCAATTACAGAAACACTAAATATACCGACTGTACCAAGGGATGCGCTTAATATTTATACTTGGTGGTATTCTTTTTAAAAGTTGATGACTTATTCGTTTTACAAATTATTGTAATTATCGATTATACTCATAAAGTATAATATATTAATCGGACAATGTTTAACATTGTTGTTGAGTAAGTGATTTTTTTCCAAGCCGTATTAGTTTAAATATTGTACAACCCCTTGAAAGAAGAAAAAAAAACAAGTTCTGTTTTGTATCACAGTAAAAGTATATCGTGTTTGTGGATTCGCAATAAATCTAAGGCTAGATAGAAACTAATTTATTTCTACATAATAATGCTAATAATAATAATCATTCAAAATACACACAACTCCAATTCAATGTTATTTTAATTAACAATCAACTATGGTATTTTATGCTCTTTCCGCCGTGTTCGACTTTTAATTACTCGACCAATCCGCCAATCACAGTGTTATTATTACTGAATTAGCGATTTCGATGATATTTCAATCGCATCTGCATTGAATTTTCAGCATATATATGTTTTTTATTTATTTGTCTATTTTTTTTTTTTTTTTTTTTGCTGTGTATCCGTTTTCAGTTAAATTAGAAAAAAGTTCGTTTCAAACGGTGCAGGTCAATTAGAGTCGAAAATGCCGATATTATTGCAGCACGGCAAGATTACATTGCCGGGAAAATTTCACTTCAGAAATTACGAGCATTGTTTAATGTGTCATATTATCTGCAGTGGAACTGTCTGTTTTCTCTATTGAAATAAACTGCACTCGCGAGTGCGAAACTCGTCATTCGGTAAAAGCTGTATTGTAAGTAGCCATAAGTTAATTTTATTTTATTGCATTAGTTCGTATTTTATTATTGATCAACGGTAAGAAAATTTTCAAAATTTATACCACGTCGCGTTAATTTTTTGCGAAAGATTTGGTAATCAAGCATGTAATATGGCAGCAAAGTTATTAATACTTGGTAATAGTGGCAATATACTACTTTACACAATTAATATAACTGGGTACGAAATAATGTCGAACGAAGATTATAATGCAATAAACATACCGATTCACAGGTGCTTATAATTCTAATTTACATTGCAATGGTAGGTAGGATAGGTATATAATACGTTTAATTAACCAATATTTCACAACACTAGTCGAATACAATGTGTGTAATAATAGTATAATGTGTATGTATATAATATTTATTAATTATCTATATTCAACGCTTATACCTATATATATAGATGACTAATTTATGTCGGAAGTATAAAACAATATTATTAATATGTATGTAACCGGTTAATTGGACCTTTTCAGTACAGTGCACTCTCTCAACAGGGTCGTGGCTGTACAAGATAACGGGAAACGATTTTCCAGGTGTCGGAAAATAGTATATATTGTGTAACGAGGAGGCAAACTCAGTCTTTCCGGACCGAGCGTAAGTTTGCAATATGAGTCTAAGGGGAACCGAAGACGAGTATTGCAAATACGCGAGGCGAAAAGACCGTTGCCTCCTTGTTGCACGCGATTCTTTGTAGATATAACGCGTTTTTTCACGAAGTACGAAATTGAGGTTAGGAACGCGTAATGCCAGATTGTTTTCGCGACAGCGCATGTGCGTAGTACAGAAAAAACCACTTTCGACTCCCAGGACTTAAAAGTGGTCTTTTCTGTACTCTGCGCATGCGCATTCGCAGCGTACTCAACCGTTATAGAAACGGGTGCTTAATTGGGTACGGAAAATGCGTAAAACATGCTCGTGTTGTTTAAAATACTTATGTGTTTTTTTTTTTTTTTTTTTTTAAGTTCTTTTTTTATACATCACTACATATTCATGTAGACACACGTTTTACATGAAAGATTGTGTGTTTGGATAGGAATAAGTTTGTTTACGTGGTAATAATAGAAATGACAGAACCATTGCATTTTCTGCGCAGCCCTATTGAGAGAGTGCACTGTAATTGATCTGTCCGAATTATTAGATACCTATGTATTACACATTGTATCAATTGCAAGTCGGAATGACTCGTAATAAACGATGCACAGATTAATTTCGTATATTTAAGTTTAATTTTTTGTTCTTTTTTTTGTTTTTTATTACATTTTTCTTTAATTTGTTGATTCGTTTTTAATATTTTTCTTTTAGGTATCTTTCGCCACGTTACTACGCAATGATTTTTCTGTATGATTTTTCACTTATTGTGCCTCATTATTCAATATTTATTACAAGAGAATTTCTCACGAAGAGATCCTTTTTATTTCTTTTTCTGTATGATAAAATTAATGATTCATTATTTGTATAAATTTCTCGTCAGCTGCGCCCGATTTGTATTACGTAGGTTTTCTTTTTTTTTATATATATATTTTTATTTTATTTTTCATTGACGGCTATTATCATTATACAATTTAAATAATTAATTATTATTTTTATTTCTGTGTAGTTTAGAACATTTTTTTCTTTTCTCTTCGAATACTCATATCATTCGAATTCTCTATAGTTATAGGCGTATGTATAATAATATATACTATACAATTGTATCAATTATCATATACCACGGCACTATAATTAATTTTCTTTTTGTTTTTGTTTTTTTGTTTATTTTCATATGGACTTTGTTATCGTTTCCTTAAACTGTACGTTTTTACGCGCTATAATATTTACACCATAGAATTATTTATACTACAGAGCTTTTCATTTTATTAATCTTACTGTCATTATTATTATTCGTGTATTTTGAGTAAAAAAATTATTCCGTTTCAAAATTAAACGAAATCTAGTACCAATTTGCATGCACAACTTTTGAGATGAAAAAGAATTTATTTTAAATATATTCTACCACAGTAAATGTAATATTTATATTTGAGGTATGTCAATCCTTCTAATTTGCTTTTTTATATTTGAGATTTGTATGTTAACAACAATTTTGAGCCAACGGAATTGTATACCAAACACTCTGATAGTTGGTAAAATGTCTAATATATAAATTAAATGGTAGGTTTTTAGTGATTTTATTTTTCTATTGATCTTATCTCTGTCGTATGAGGGATCAATTGGCGTGTTAAAACCTCGACGGAATTGAAATTCTTATCACCGTAGTCACGAACAGAGTAGAAATATGTGTAGAAAAATTGGCGTTATTATTACCTTCGGAAATATCTGATATCAGCTGAAATGGCTAAAAATTTCACGAAATAATTATCACCTACGTGTAAATATTTATTATAACGTGAATAACGCGATGTAAAAAATCAGTTGTAAGTAACATTTCATTAAAACTAATTTACTATCACAAATGATAAATAAATTCGTCCTGCATCGAATTATATCCTCTTTAAAAACAGAAAATATATGTAAAATAACAACAATATAAATAAATCACAAAACGTCGGTGTAATTTTACGAATACGATCGTACTAATTGTGAGAGTATAATTTTTCCTCAATATGCAAATAAATTTAATTTTCAGATAACTACCTCACCGAGAGTTCGACAATAGTAGAAATAGATATATTTCAATTATCCAGACTGAAATTAGAAAAGCTGAGAAACTTTGAACTTTTGTCAACTTTACATTGAACTCTAGGCCTGATAAAGGCAGTTATAAAAATGGTAAAGGAATAAACGTAAAGGAATATTATAATGCGAATGCTTTATTATTCCATTGGCTCGTAACTTCTCCTTTGATTGAAAACTGCTACGCATAGTGAACAATAACAACAACAACAGTAACAATAACAACAATAATAATAAAATTTAATTTTCACAGAAGATTCAATTACGTGCATTAACTATTATACAAACACAATCACACATGCGCACACAGCGTCACATACGTACAAACGAACGACGTGCATACATACATACGTTGATATAAAAATACTACTAACAGTAATAATAATAATAATAATAATAAACACGTATATCATGAAGTTACGTACTGGAACAATAACTGATCAATTAATCAATCAACTTATTTCACATTAACTATAAGGTAGGTAGTTAGCGTATTTTAAATTTGGCAGTTATATTGTCTCTAGCTATTTGCTTCTTCATAATTATTGTATAACTTACATGTCTATATATATATATGTATATATATATATATATATAATATATGTATATGTACCATTCATGTATAATAAGTAGTTAATCATCATCGCCTTCATTATCTTAATTTTTTTTTATTTTACTTCATACCAATTTTTTTTTTAACTTTATTATCTTCCTTTCACCCTCACATTATAAGACACGCCATAGCATCACGCACTGCATAGTATAGTTTATTATTTGAATTTGCGAACTTATTATTATTGTTGTTATTATTCTGTTTCATTTTACAACCTAGCGTGTATTGATCGTTTCTTTTTTTTTCTTTTTTTTCTTTCTCTCTTTGTATAAACTTCTATACATATCTCTGTACTTATTTATAATATGTATATACATGTATATGTATAGGTATATGAAAGGGTAGTCTTTTTATGGAATATCAAGCAATGAAAACATAGCAAATAAGCCAGCAACAACGACAATGGTATCAAAAACTTTTTTCCTCTCAAATTTGCTCTACCGAGCATTCGTCTAGAACTTTATTCCCAGTCTACGAACCGATGAATAACGAAGGGAGGGAGGCAGAAAATATTCAGTGAAACCAAGGACCACCCAATGTGTGTGTGCGCACACAAACATGCACACACACAAACTATTTTTCTATGTTACGTCGTTTTTACTATTCCACAGAAGATTTGTATTTGCTTAATTATATGTATAAATATCCATTCGTGTCAGATTTGTATTCACTAATGTACGCGAGATCTAACGAAAGCAAAACTTTAACATTTAGTTTTGGTTTACTTTTTGTTCGCACACAATCTTACAATAATCCCAATAACGTTAGCAATACCAAAATAGGAAAATAATTTCTTTTTGCAATTTTTTCATTTGCTTTTCATAGTGTTTTAAAATTGGGTATAATTTTTCTGTTGGAACGGGTATTTATAATACATAATTAATCGAGGTCATACAAGTGTGAAAAAGTTCTGTAACATGTACAAGATTTTAGCAGCCCCCCCTCCAATACCGAGCCTTTTTAGTAACAAAGGTTCAAATAAGGAAAAAAGGACTTTTAGAACAATGCAGAGCAATCTTCCCGAATAACGACCCTCAATTCTAAATGTCTTTCAGCATGATGACGACATTTATAACGCACACAAGTGCATACATAAATGTATATCATACATGATATCAAAATTGTTTAATACCATAATTGTAAGGTAACTGGTGAAATAATTGATTTACAATCAAAATTTTGCTTTTTTTTGTGAAGTTTTTCAATTCTTTCAACGTTAAAATCAGTTTTTTTTTACATTATTCTCCCCCTAGTGTTCTACGAGTACAACATAAGCCCTTAATATTATTTTCTTGTAATCATTTGGATGTACAATATAAAACATAAATGTACACCGCCCGAGGCGGATTCTGACCGGTTCAAGGCCACCGATGTCGTCTGCTACTATCTATTCAACCTGTGTAGCAGTCGACACCGGTGGCCTTGAATCGGTCAGAATCCACCACGGGATGTGTACAATGGGTGTTATTGATGAAAATTACAGAAAACTTTCGGATGAATATACCAAAGTAAAAACTTCGAGTTTGTCGAGTGGCTTGAGGATAATACATAAATTTTATTTACCACTATATAATAATAAACTAAGGTAAGGTAAGCTGATTAGGATAGATCGGAATTAACGACTGAACGAAACAGAAGAAATTAACCACGATAAAAGTCGAACTGCATAAATCCTGCTGTTGTTCGAACTAAATGTTCCTGATATTATTATCATTATGAGATGAAAAGGAGTAGTGGGAAACAAAATATTCCTGATGACGATAGCCGTTGTTGATAGATGAAAACTTGGTGGTAGACACATAGTAAGATTTTTCTGGAAACAGTTGCTCCGCCGCATATGTATATTTTTTCTGGATTTGTCGGCATCACTTCAATTTTTTATGCCTCAAATTGAATCAAGTATGAATTGCATTGCTCACTTTCTTCAACTTCTCTTTCCTAATGTAACGAACAGCGAAATTTTCTAAAATTAAGTAAATAAAATAAACGAATGATACGAATTCCTATACGACAGAGTATTTAAAGAAGACTTGTTACATCTTTAATTTTACACAAAATAAGTTTAATCGATACAAAACCTCGATTCACTTTATAATACGCAAATTTTTTTTTCCTCTTTTCCCTTTATTTTTTAGAAGTCTTAAAAATTGTCTTCGATAGAATTACAATCTTCGAGTTTTCACCACCTACGGATCCTTGACTAACACTTGGTCTCCAGTGTAGTTTTTTTCATCTTTTGAGAGCCACGAGTAACACAATTGCCCTGGATCTCACCGACGAGAGTATGTTTCGGTGCCGTATTCTCCGCGTCATTGTTGACTACTGCGTTAGATCCTACTTCGTCAAGAGAGAGTATTTCAGTTCCAGTCGGAGAGCAGCTAGTCGTAGTTCCCTCGCTGGTAGGCGAGGTGACACAGCTGTCGCCGACACTTTTACTTCTCGGAGTAGAATTACCTGATTTTTGAAACTGCCTTATATTGAGTGATAGGCTGGCCTGAATAGTTACTTTTTCCACTCCCGTCCCCACCTCACGCGATCTGGCTGAGGCTGACAAAGAAGAGGTTGACGAACAGTTGCCATAGTTTGACGGACTTCTGGAGCGCACGGCCCTCAGAGGGCTCTCTGGACTCGTTGGCGAGTTACTGGACAGTATTTTTGAACTAGCTGCGAGTCTGCTGGCGCATGGCGAATACTTTGATAAATTAACGGTGATCTTATCAGGCTCAATGGTAAGCGAAGATCGACTGAGCTTCTTGAACGGACTGCAAGAAGGTTTTTGCTTTTTCACGTCACGTTTATCGCTGACCTTCGAACAGCTTTTCACAGCCTTGTTACCCAGTGAGGATCTCTTTTCTTTTGAGCATTCAGGGTTCGCCTTAGCGCTTTTCGAACCCTCCGAAATCGCCGATTTCTTAACACGACTTCTACTGTTACTGTTCCTTAGGGTCTCTGTTTCCATCTCAGGTTCAACAGAGCTATAGCTTTGAGTCTGTGTTTGACTCTGTGTACTGTTCTGTTTTACCCTCGATGATTTTGCGTCACTTTCGCCTTCCACAGTCTTAGAACTCCGGCTGGTTTTATTTTCAGTGAATTGCGGACAAGTTTCAATCTGGATTTTGACCAAGCTAAAGTTGCCGGTCTGATCCCCGGCCGACAATTTCTTCAATATTCCCTGCTTGTTGTGTTTCTTTGACGCGTCAATGTCACTGGCCTGATTTCTCTGACTTTTTTTTATCGTACTACCGTTTTCCGAGACAGTTTCAGCCGGTCTTGACTCTCTCTTGGCGTAATTATCACTAGCGGAGTAGACAGCCTGTTCAGGCGTCGATACTTCCTTGCCTTTTTTTTGGTCACATATTGTAATTGAGGAAGAACCGGCATCGTTGCCAGCTTTTTTAGTCGGGATAGATTTATCCTCTTGGAAGTAGAATACCTCATCGTTTGAGAGAGGCGAGGTATCCTGGTCACAGGGAAGAACTGGGATAGTCTCCCCTGCGGAGGGCGATTGCTATAGAAGTTTTTCTGTAGGTGAAGTTGTTGATATTGAACTGGTCGTGTTTGAATTGTTCGAAACCGAGTGACCCTGGTTTCCAGCACGGACATGACCTCCTACTTGCCCCCCCTGACCCTGGGAGAGGCTCAGTCGACGTCAGTTGACCAGCTCTACGCTTACAAACTGCTTCAGTCGTTCCAAATACTGATTGTAAAGCTCCACGTCGTTGTGACCTGCTCCCTGAAACCGAATATAGATGTGTAAATTTGCTGACACCATTTTGGATTGAAAGTGTCGAAAATGCAAATGACAAATATAACTTGATCTACGCTCCACCTCACGATTTCACCATACCATTACTATTAACAATTTCGTAGGTTGTGAAAAATTTAGTGCTCTGTCGGTTTGTAAATACTTGCACAGTCGGAATCCGTTTACGTTTTCGATTTTTTAACAGTGAAACGACCGCGATTGCAAAAAAACAATGCCGCCACTATTTAACTGACGCCGCCATGTTTGTTCGCGTGTTGAAATCTACTTTGCTGACAACGACACGATCGCAGTAACTCGTATATTCACGTTGAAAGCTACAGCAAAGTACGGAAATTCATTGATAATAATTTGTGCGACGGATATGCGGTTAGTATAATCCGCTGTATCACGGTTTACGATTCACGTCATGAAACCAGTCTGTGGATGTCACTAAAGGCGTTTATTTATTAGCAAAGACGACGGCGTTTCACGGCATTCAAAATATCAGCGACAATTATTATTATATTATATTTCCATTTTTTGACCAGTCTGGAAATCGCGAATTGCAAAAACAAAACCTTGTGATATCTGTTGCAGAAATGAATAAAGTTACCGTGAAATACTTCATTGATTACGGGGCTAATATTAGATTTTTTGCTTTCGAGTATCACTAAGCTCTTCAATCACGTGCGTTGGAATGTGTCTGAAAGTAAAATTAGGTATACGTGTAGCTAAGGAATCTATTTCACAGATTTGCATCATATACCGAGTAAAATATGGAATACCTAGCACACACTTGCGACGTAATTGCCTCGGAATTATATCAAGATAAGATAACGTGAATGGAATGATTAAACACTTCCTTTATGTATCTAAAAAAGAGAGAGAGAGAGAGAGAGAGAGAGAGAGAGAGAGAGAGAGAGAGAGAGAGAGAGATAAAATGAACATATAACAAAACGAGTCGTGCGACAGTTTCTGTTAGAATTGCAGAGCTTAGTAAATTACATTAAGTTAATACTGATCACCCAATACACATTATATCGGAAACACTGCGGGTTTTTGGAACAACGGCCAATTTTATTTCAACCGCAAAGTAATATCCGTATCCTTGTAAACCGGGTTTACCTGGATTCCAAGATTTTTCACAATCAGGTGGAAGGTATCGAGGAAGCGGTAGCGCAAATCTAAGATGGAGATAATGACCGATTCATCTCAAAATTTCGATATTGTAATCTAATTCTGGATATTCACAGCGTTTCCATACTATTTATATTACGAGTTGAGATTAGATATTAATTGACCGAGACTGTTATCGTTGTCAAAAATCTGTACGTTTACAATGTATACGCAGCTGTTTCTAACAACGATTTTGTCACCCTAATCGCGTTACGTTGTCAACTACGTTACTGGGTGTAACGGTAAAGCTTTGAATTCGCCGAAATTTTTCATTATATTTATCTTCGTTCATTCTTTTTAAATTCTTTTTTTCTTTGTCTTTATCCCACGAGCAATGCCGATTCCTTAATTCGACCTATTTTTCTTATCGGGATAATCGAATTATCGATTGACGAGTTCTTTCCTCTCATTGTTAGTCACACGGCGCGTTTTCTTATTGCAATCTGTAAAACAATCAAAGCCTTCCTTCCTTTGTAATTCTGTCTGCGCGGGATAAGTATTATACGCATAGGTGAAAGATGTATATGGATAACACATATGTATCGTTGTATAGGCGTGTATAAATTATCCAACAAAGAGGTACGCATTCACCTAGCTCTCAGTGAACGGTACGTGTGTAAATAATATTGAAATTGTGTTATCATCTCGCGTCACTTTATAACAAAACTGTGCGTCTATTTCGGTCTTAAATTTTGCCTTTTTTTTCATTTCCCTCTCTCGTTCACATCGTATGGAAGAGAAGCCTCTTTTTCACACCATCAGCAACTGAAATCCTAAGCGACAACAACGTTTGCTTCTTTTTTTTTCATCTTTTTCGTCGTCTTGCCAAGATAACGTATTCTCGTATAATATTTTACATGAATAATTTATTGCTGATATTATATATTATACGTGTGGATATTCTCGCATTCCAGAACTAGACAAGAAAATAGCACGAGGGAATAATAGACAGCTTAATAGGTGGAAAAAAACATCATGTTGAAGTAGTAGTAACGATTCATGCTGAAGAAAAACCGTTATTTCACGATTTTGGAACTGTTTGAAATTCAGTGAATCGTAATAAAAGAAAACATCCTGATATTTTGCAATCTTAGTTCCTTAAAAATCATTGTAAAATTAAGAAAATAGAGACTTTTTTCCAATGTCTCGTTACGATGACGTTACTAGCTTCAACCTCGTCAAAAAACAATAATAATTGAATTTAACATAGTTTCGGAAATTTGCGGTAAACCGATAATCGCACGTATTCACTATACATATATAATGATCAGTTTTCTATTTACCTCAACCCATAATGGTTCCACAGGTCTTGGACATCGTTCGTAAATCGCTAGACCATGGCTAAAGTCTATGACTTCGTCTTCCGTCCCGTGAATGACCAGAACAGGCGACGTCACTTTTGGAACTTTGTCTATACTGTAGTGGAAAAAAAGAAAAACAATAATATTGACGAAAAACTTGATAAAAACCTGATGAGATCACATTTTTATTTCACGCATGTTATCATAATCTGATCAGGGGTCTCACATCACTCATCGATAATAATTAACGATGAAAAATGTGCGAAAAGAGAATACATATTAAAAGTATAAATGAAGAATTTGCGTTGCAGTAAAATGAGACAAATTATTTCGCGTCACATGACATAACGTTGTGCGCGGTAGGTAAGGAATATACATATATGTCCCCAGTGCAAATATATCCAAGGCAAAGTGTAAAATGCTTAGTACAAACAAATGCGCGACATACATAACTGCTTGCAATGTACCATGTATATAATATATATATATATATATATATACGTGGGTGACACTCATAAGAAGTTTGATTCACTCTGCCTACTGTTACTTCGTTTGTCTGTAGGTAGTTTTGAATATCTGTAAAAGGTGTCCCAGAAAATGTATGCCAGACTAGGTATGTAATATTTCTTCGCCTCTAATACAAAAGAATATTGCGTGGATACTTTCACATTAACTGTATACAGTTCATAGCTTTGATATTCAAACAATGTATGTGTCTAGCAAAGATATTAATTAGTGCGATGCAAATGTTCGAATATCAAATAACTATTGAAGAATTGAATAGTAGAAAAGTGACTCAAGGTGGGAATGTTTTTTTTTTTTTTTTTTTTTTTAAGGTGTCAGCAATAAAATGAATAACAAACAATGAAAAGACTGAGATTATGTTCGGGATATCAGTTTAGAGCGAGTATCTTGGAGAGGATTAATTGGAGGACAAAAAACACCTTCATCATTCAGCATTAATCGTTCTTATGATTTTTTAAACAATGATTCATTACGTTCGAATATCAGAGATGTGCCTCAATGATAACTTTGAGAATTGATTGTGAAGTACCGTACAGCGTGAATTGATATCTATACCCTGGATTCTACTATGCGGTAGTACAGGGTAGAAATAGTTTTATCAACGATAGAGAAAGAACAAAGGAATTAAAGGAAAGGACAAATGAAAAAATTAAGTAACATCGATTGTATCATAGAGAGGGATAGATTTATTATGGAGTTACGATCGTTGACTCGAAAGATAGAAGGTGTTTAAAAAAAAAATTAATAAGAAAAAGAGATAGTAACCAACTACGCAGGTATCTAAAATAAAGAACCGTGTCTTGGATTCTTTGCGAATCTACGAATTACGCGTTATCTCAACAATTCGATTCAGGATATCATTGATAAAGTTAAAGAGAATACATTTAAATTAAACACTTTGCTCTGTGTATTTAGAAGCTTCAATGATTTAATGATTTTCAAACAACTTTCTCATAACTTTCTCTTTCCTTTTACCAATACATGATAGAGAAGTCGACAAAGTGACCACAAGGATTTAGCAAGAGACAACCCCAACTTTTCCCTGATCAAGATTAAACGAAATACCAACCCAAATACCAGAAAGTTTGATATGGAATATAGTAATGCAAAAGTCTGTCCGATTTGAAATGTTTTCTGCATTGTTTGTGCGTGATAACAATATGAACAGAAACAGTGAAAGAGGCATGAAGAGAATGAAAAGAGAATAAAGAGAATGGAGAGAGAATGAAGAGAATAAAAAGAGTGCTCGGTGAAAGCACTGAAAGAACACAACGAGATACATGACTGGAGATAGCGGGATGCATTTCATCAGCAAGTCGTCAGCTGCTGCAATCTCAAAATAAGCTGCAAGATTTCCTGGGGAAACGAACATTCTGATAGCTACTGAGAAGAGTTTTCATCGCTACTTGATACAGAAATAACAGCGTATGACTGACATTTCTGGGGTACAAGCCTGAGATGTTTTGCAAGGAATTCGTTAACCATATCACGTCGATTATTTACATATTCAGAACAAAACAAGAAAAGCGATGAATAAGCAGGACTAATTAGAATTTTGGGATATTAAATACTATCTAATCGAATGATAAATAGCAGACATTCGATTTAAATTGATAAAGAAAGAAGATATTTCTTCCAGATCGACGGATAAAACTCGATATCACTTCCATTTGCGTAAACAATTTTTCTTTGAAGATAAATTACAACTGAATTTGAAATGTGACTTTATCCAAGTATTCATAAATAAAATGACGTTAGTTCACGTTTTCTTTACAATTTAAATTACCTAGGAAAAGCGTCGAAGAACCAGGTCCTCTTGGTATTGGGAAAGGCGACCCTCATCCCGGACATAAGAGGCGAATGAAGAACGACAGCGCCGACTTCATACCTGGCGGCAAGATCGACGGTAGGAACGGTACCGATGCTCTGTCCATAGAGGATGATGTTTTCAGGGCTGATGCCGTACCTGGTCCTGAGAGCATGCCAAGCGGCGTCGATATCGGCGTACAAATTCTTCTCCGAGGGTTTGCCGCCTGATACCCCGTACCCAGAGTAATCGTAGCTGAATATATTGCAGTTTATCCTGGAGCCGAGGCCCAGGTAGAAGCTGGACATCTGTCCGAGGTCGACGGCATTTCCGTGGGAAAATAGTATCGTAAACCTCGCGGTTGCCGAGCACCTGACGAACAGGCAGGCGATCCGATTCCCGCGGGAGGTGCGGGCGTAGAAACCCTCGACGGATTCCTTCTCGCGTTCCGTGTATTGCCACTCGGCACGCTCCGAGAGGGCGATGGTGAATTTAGAACTGGAGGCCTCGTCCTCGGTGAAGGAGTACGTCGGCTCTGGAGGAAGGAAGGCGAGCTTCGCCGCGATCCTGGACGGACATGGGGGGCAGCAGAAGAGGCAGCACAGCTCGCTCAAGCTGAGGCCGTTCATGTTTAGAGTGCAGGTTGCTCTGTCTAAGGGAATTCGGTTCGGTTTACCGCGTGTATCGACCGTTAGCGCCTTGCTTCAGGCGGCTGTTATCACCTCGAGACGACGGCCGACGAGGAGGACAAGAGCGCGGGTGACGAGGAAGCAGAGTCGCTGCCAGCTGGGTGGAACATTGAGGCCAGCGGCGGTTCGGGCCGTTCGATTTTCAAAAAACCGCTGATTCGATTCACCGATTCACTTGTTTTAACACCGACGGTTAACGAGCCGCGATCGCGTTTAAGGTTTAGACCCCGTAGGGGTCAGCGGCGGTTCGGGACGTTCGATTTTCAAAAAACCGCTGGTTCAATTCCCCGATTCACTTGTTTTAACTTCGACGGTTTGCGAGCCACGAAGCCGTTTAAGATTCATTTGGATACAGTGCGAAGAGAGAGACGAACGCCCGTCTATTGACTCATCGTTTTTCCAGGTATACGCGTGACTGCGCGTCCGGTAGTATACCTGCGGTAATTTATACCAGGTATATAAAACGAAACCACGGTTGTTATCGTCGTGGCACGCAGGTGTCGCCTGTCTTTACGGAGCTCGGTTATTACTTTTACGCAATTTCACTATTCAGACTTCACTTTAGGTGTATCTTTCTGTTCGTAGTTTCCTTTTCGGAGCGAGAATTCATCGGGTTGCCATGATTGCGCGACGCGACGAACCGCTGCTACCTTATCGCGTTCACTCACTGCTAGCTACTTCTATTCTCTTTCTTTGTAATCTTTTCACACTGCTGTTACTGCTGCTGGTGCTACGGCTACTGCCAATGACGATGATGGGCTTCTTTGTATACATACGTGCATGCGTCCGTGCACAAGGTGGAGCGCACCTTGTGTGCGCGATTGGTCTGCATGTACGCGTACGGCGTGTGCTGATTGGATTTTAACTATGCGCTTGTTGGGGCTGCGCTCTATGACACTGGAAAATCACGTATGAATACCCACGCAAGAACACTACTGAGAATATTTAGTACGTGGGGACAGCGGCCGACTCTCGACCCGCGATCACGAACACGGAACACTGCGTAAATAAAGAAACACGGGATTATAAACTGTTGGCAGCTGTTCCGGGAAAAAAGTCCTGTCGAATTTCGGTTTATTAGCGCACTCTGACGGCCATCTGCCGCAACACTGGCTCGAGGCGAATTAACCCCAGACGTTGTTGCCAACATTCCAGACCCAAACATTAGACAAAATTGTGCGGGGAATTTCGTTCCGTCGGTAACTAGATCTCTCTCATGCTCTCATGATGAAGGAAGATAATGTTATATTATCATGGATGCTCATCTCTGAAATCACGCATCCTAGTGCGACTTATATTCCACCAGGTGACACGATAGTTCCATGATATCGCCAATTTAGGAGAAGCTCGAATTCCTACCAAAAAGCGAACTGACGATGTATGACCCGAGAAAAAAGACCTAGAATCTAACATAGATCAGTGCTTTTTATTCACCATCTTTTTTGCCCTTTCACTTTTAAAAAACGTAATCAAATAATTTCCCCCTCAATCTGGCTATCTGCAGCAATAAACTATTGCTGAGGGAAAAGCCCGTGTATTGGCGATGGTCAACGCTGAATGTTTGATATGAGAGCAGTGCAACACTTGGAAATAGAGAGCGTATAATGTATTCATCCACACACACACGGTATTAGTTTTTAAAATACATAATTTGTGAATTCCATCAGATCACGGGGCTTTATACAAGTTTCATCATGCTAAATTCTAGTGTAAAGTTAGTGCAAGAGTACAGATGATTGCCTATTGGCAGGCGTGATGTGCAACATTTCGGATTGCATGTAAATGCATAGATAGAATTTAATAGATAAACTATACGTGAACACTTTACTTAGACGTAATTTAATTGCAGTATAGGCATAAATGATTTGATACACTCATGATTACGATCACGACATGATCATTCATCTTTAATGAAAATCTTTTCTCAACCTCAGTGAATTATTATACTTGCGAATAGAATTGCCATCGCGTTCTTGTAACGAAATTCACGTTCTCAGTACAATTCATATTTTAATGCCATGCTTAGTTTTCGTTGATCATTATTGTCACGGATAATAATCTTTTCATTTACAATCTGTATAATGAATCTAATGAATAGAAACGATATCGTCAATATATTCGAAAAACAACAAAAATTGTTTGCGATCGGTTGATTACAAATAAAGTAAATTATTACGTATGAGAATACGAAACTGTAATGGCTTATAAAAAACGTCAACGATCGTAAGTTACGGCGAAGAAACAGATCGCGATGCGTGATGAATTGGCATTGAATTATATATCAAACTGCAGAGTTTCGTGACCGGCAAAAACGGTGAACCGAGGAAATTGGACTTTTTCGTAACAGATCGAGTACAAAACACGATCCGGGATCGCGAAGAACTCGAAGATACCGCTAGACGAAAATCGCGCATTACGATTCCTCAATCTTCCCCGTAACTTCTGAGCTAATTGTCGTCGGAGATTCCGGTTTAACGAACCAAGTTAAAGTAAACAATGCGCTCCTGGGACACGATCATGTTCCATTCCAGATACCGCGTCGAACTAGATCTGACCCGGTTGCGAAGTACGGGCAACCCTACTCCTCGACTTCCTCGAATAATAGGACCACGTCTACGACCAGCCTCAGTTCAGAAACTAAAGTATACAGCTCTCTTCTCAGACTTTCATTGTTCCCCGTCGAGGCGGTGCGCGAATATCACTATCGAAACTCGCGGCGCTGGGCGAATTTTTTTCTTTGTTAATAGTAATTTTCTTTCGGTCTATTTATTTTTGGGGGAATTTTTAAATACGATCATCGTCCAATTGACTAAATCTTCGCTAATCTAGTTCCATTAACGGTGCCAAGGATACGATTATCTCTCGCGGTGAGCATCGAGGTAAGTTTTGTACATACATGAATCGATGTGAGAATTCTACTCATCAGGACTAATTTTTATACTACAAGAGTTTATAAGTTGCCTGAAACGATACGTACCTCTGCGCTGTGGATACTTAATAATAAAATTTCGCTGAATTGAAAGTGTTCAATTTTATTCGGCGGCTCGCTCTCGCCGTTGTATCCTGCAGGGTTCATTACCGCGTGTATAGCAGGTGTAACTTTCTTCGAAAGTTTCTTAAAGAGGAAGGCGGTATAATTTTATACCGAATCGAAATTAAATAGGGAAAAAACCGTCAGCGGACCGTTACGCTCGTTACGTGGATTATAATTACGTGATTTTGAAGTTCAGTACATCAAAGTGTACCGTGTATGAAGATAATACTTTTTGCATTAGCTCTATTTGTCTCTAAGTCGAACCTTCTCGACAGACTGAGAAAAAGGACGGCTAAAAAGGGAGAAAGCGAAGCACGCCGGTTGCTGTTAGGGCGAAACGAATGTGCAGTTACGTGATAATTATATACCTTTGCGTATTTTTATCTGAAAGCGATAGCAAAAATCGAAGAAAAGTAGTCGGATAGAACCCTTCGCGTTTTAGACTTAATTCAACCTTGAACGATTTATTCCGAGCTAGAATCTGCGTGGCAATTGCAAATCCATCAGAGGAATATTTCTGCAGTAACTGAATAGCCATTACTCTCTTGTCGGAAATTTTTTAACCCGTGTTTCTGATCGTTTTTTTCAAAGATATGTATAAAAAGTATTCCTGTTAATTTTGTTCCTCTTTTCACAATATTTCCAATGTTTTTAAAGACACGCAGAGTTGTTTTGATGTATTTCTCGACGAACATTTGCACATACCGTGGAATTCATTTTCATCGAATTCTGAAAATACTCACCCTATAACAATACTTATCATATACCATCACGAGATATAATATATGGGTCGGAAATGGATTTTATCTCTGACACTGCCGCTGTGGTAAGAGTTTATCTTAAGAATTGAGTTCCACATGGCGGGTTGTGCAACTTTAGTAATTACCTTACAATAGACAATATGATTCAATAGTTAGAATCTGATGTAGCGAATCAATTTCCCGGGCGGGAAGGACTTGTGCTGTGCAAGAGTGATGAAAATACAAGATAAATGCTCATGCAGGCAATTGCCAAAGTAGGACAACCTGGGCCTAAAGTCCAACGAAGCGCAAAGCTATTGCGGGGCTCGCAAGAAGTTTAGCTACTTAGGAAGCCAAAATTCATTTCAATGATGAGAAAAAAGTGAGCATATAAAATTAGAGATGAAGATTAATCACTCCGAAGATTACGAAATACCGCAATGGTAGCTTCACTCGCATGGATTACGATTATTATTATGTTATCATCATCGTGTTTTATACGTGCGGAATTCAATCGGTTAAAAAATGTACCTGCTTCCTAGTTTCACCAACTTTGCAGTACGTATGTCATACGTGCCTGGGGGTCCGTAACTTCAAGTGTGTCGTTACCTCGGGACGTTTGCATTCATGCTCTGTTTGAGCAAGTACTGTGAATTCACCGAGTTTCTACAGGATATGGTTCCAAGATGTTTTAATGGGACGAAGCAAGGATGCAACGGTGACACGATTCGTCATTTCCCTATTGTCATTCTAAGTTAATTGTCATGTGCAGCGAATGCGACGTATCTAGATCGTTCAGCGATTAGTTTTTATTCAATTATGCTCATATTACATGGGCATGGTTTAATTGGGGGACAAATGAACATTCTGTATTACGTAATCAATTACCGAAATACCAAACTTTAATACAATCTGAGCACCGATCTTTCCGCAATAAGGAAACGTTATGTGAAAATTTAATGCTTACAAATATTTCGAAAGTCGAAAGTTCATTTTATTAAAGTTTAATCTGATTTGTTATCCGGATAAAATTCATTACCGCCAATTTCACCGAAATTACTCGCTCAAGTATTATATCATGTCAAACTGACACGGTTCAAACTATGCCTACGGTATATCTTTGAATTGAAATCATTGAAGTTTCAAACCATTTCTGTTACTATACATCGTATTTATTACTTATCCCACGAAACACTTGACAGTAATGGACGGTCAGAGGCCGCAGGCTAATCAGTTGGTTGTAAAATTAGCATCGTAATTAATAACGAATCTGCTACGTCGTCACGCCTTCTGCTCTCGCGTTCTTTGAACCGGTGCCTGGAGAAAGCTTACATAGTACTATATCCTCAAGAGGGACAGTGAATTTCAACGCATAGGTCATTGAATGATTAAGAGATTTAGCTGAAAAGTTTCTCACCAATCTTTCGAACACTGTGTTGAATCTTTTTGAACCGGATTTTATCACCGTTTTTGCAGATCAATCAACCCTGCCTCACGATGGAGGTCAATGTCTTGACGTTACTTCTCATGATCGCATCGATGGGGTTGGCCAAGGCTACGATCGCGAACTGGGAAGGATGCGGTGGTCGACTAGAACGAGCCTTGGACGCTTTGAGGAGAGACACGACGAGGAGGACGCGCCCCGAAGACGATGAGCCCGAGTCGGGAATCATATACCAGCAAGTTTTACGCTCTGCACCACTGGAAATGGTCGTGTCCCGGGTCAGCGTAAAGGTAGTGTGAGTTTTCGGTGCCAGGACTGTATCCGAATATTTGAATAGACGGAAAGATCAAAGAACATACGATAAACCGGAGCTCCTTTGGACTGAGGTGCAACTTTGGGACACCGAGAATTTTTCTGCTTTCGAATTTCCCGCCAAAATCAAAAAATGTCCCGCTGTCCCAATAAGCTGCACCCCTGCTCCAAAGTTACCTCGCTTTACGGTGAAACACGAAATTTTATTATTAGTAATGTTCATAAAACTAGTACATTTTTATACCAGGAAGGTGATTTAAAGAGTTAATCGATCGTTGAAATTTTTCGGTTTTGAATCCTCGCAGCTTCCGCAGGATTCGAGAGGACGCGGAGGTCCTTGGGCGCAGGTAGAACGCTGCGTATACGAGCCAAGTAACAATTCCCTGCAGACGCGACTGGTCTTTAGCGATCTGACAGTGTCAGGACGCATAACTCTCCTTCCTCTTGATTATCGGGTCGCACTACCCGCGGAATCTTGCAGAATGACGTTGCGACTGCGACGCGCTGGGGTCGACTTTTACACGAGCCCGATCGCTCGGGGACGAGGTCAAATGCGTATTCGTACAGAATCTAGCTTCCTAGAGCCTCGCTTTGCTTCCATCTACGCTTTTGGATGCCGGCCGACTCGTGGTGATAAACAAATTAAACGACAGGACAAGTGGCCCCCACAGCCGACGCTTGTGAATGGTCACGTAGCCCCGAATATTGTAAGTATTTTTATACAAAAATTTTTCTTCAAGCATTGCTCTGTGAAAAGCAAAGTTTTAGTGAAACTTATATCATTCAGTTTTTAAATTCTCAAAATGCCGTATGTAGGGTTGCTCGAAGTTAGGCGCGCGAATCGCAAGGTGTATTTCGAATAGCCTACTAATAGGCGCTCAACTTTTGCTTACACATCTTGTTTCATTCTGAAATCAGGTAAAGAACGTAGTTCCGGCGGGAAATCCAACGGAGAACTATGAGGAGGCAGAACCGCGCGAAATTCCTTCAACCACGACGAAGGACGACGTCGTCGACGTCGAGAGGGAGAGCCGGAAAGCGCGTGCGCTGTTTCAAACGGATCCACGACCCGGTATCTGGCGTAAGAGCGACTGGATAACTCGTTCGTCGTCGGTTAGACAACGAAGAGAAGTCGCTGACATAACGCCGCAGGACTTCGCTTTGGCCCTTGCGAAGAAAGCTCGTGCATTGTTGATGGAAGACGCGGAATCCTTGACGAAGGATTCAGCAAGCGTAATGAGTGCGAAGAGGCAAGTTGAGACTGGCGATTCACAAGGTTCGATTCACAAAAATGGAAGCGATGTGGGTCATGGGGCAGCTACAAACTTACAGAATATCGAAGTTAAGGCAAATTACAAACGCGAAACCACGGAGATACCGATCGTCGAAGAAACACTGAGACCCAGAGAATTGCTCCTCGAAGAAGACCTCGCCGATGACATTAATCTTGCAAATGCCGACGATTTCGAGGGAAGAGCCTGGCACGTGAGGGAAGGCGTAACCAGAGAAATGGAAGACGTGTTTTTGAAAGGAGCTAGTCAGGCGTTGACAAGTTACATCGAGAGGCAATTACATCCAGCCATTAAAGAAACGCTGATGTTATCGATGGGTTACACCATCAGCTATGGATAATGACACAACTTAAAGCGCATTCTTCGCTCGATCGACTGTGCGACGCATCAGAAGCGGGAAAATTATGTGCATGCAAATTTTTTTTTTAAATAGTACAGGCCATGGAAAATTAGGAAAACCGGAATATGTTTCGCCAACAGCTATCGCGATTCGATCCTACCATTTATATTATACACACGTAAAATATGGTGCGATTCGATTTTTGTGTTCGAACATTGGAATGAGCGTCAGAAAAAGGAAGAACATGTCCTCGCTTTTGACGTCACGATGCCACGTCTGTGCGATCTGTTTCAGAAGGACCTTATGGACGATTACGCATCGCGCAGTTTATGTTTCTTGAAAAATTTTATACGGAAGCAAACAACTGATTCGATGCATCGTAATATAGGTAGATACGGAATATGAATGGAGTAAAGTGTAATTTGTCCAATCTGGAGAGTGTAGTTATTTATTTAGAGTGCATACATAGTGTGCTATTATGTATACTTTTACGATTAGCATATTTCCGTAGACTAAGTCGATAAACAAGTAGCATGTTTCCGTAGACTAAGCTGATTCTATAACGTAAGAGATTATTAATTATTATTAATAATAAATGTATCATTCAGAGTACACGTTATACTGTTTTGTACAGTCAACAGATCGTTGTCGATTCTTCCATACATCTTTGGTGGCTTCAGTATCAAAAAAATTACAGCTCAAGTAAAAATTGACGATAATTTGACCAATACTTGAACATGTAAACAACTTAATCGCAAGTAAATAGAATGAAATTCAAAATATTATAGACATTTTCATTTTTTGAAATACTCTAACATCCAAAATGATATTGGAATCGGTCAAACCGTACATCTGGTATGACTAGAAACACAAGTCTCATACTTTCACAAGGCTTGTTTTGTGTCTTTGATTATTAGACCTTTTTTTGTGTTTTGCCAACACGTTATCGGAGGGAATTAAGCAACATCAGAGCCTGCTCATATGCTGTAAAATGCAAAGCAGTCGTAGCTGCAGCTTTCAATTGGCTAGGCCAAAGCCCCTTGAATAATCCCCTGAGTCCCTCAGTCTTGATGCTGACAACGATGCAATCAACGAATCCGTTGCAACGAAAGAATTTTCCAAAGCCTTTTCTCCCGTGCTCAAAGCCTTGGATCTGTAATCTCTTTCGTGCGAGATCAAGCGGATAAACTGCAGTCTTGGCAACTAGACCAGCCGCACTACCGGCGATCATCGAAGTGGCAAAGTTGTGTCCCGAATGATGAGTGTACTGGTTGTAGACATCTGTAAAAAACGCGTAGCAGGCAAACTGAAGCCCTGAATGAGGCGCAATTTGCAACAGGGTCGGCCACAGTCCTCGAAAAAATGTCCTTGGAGTTTCAGTACGTACAATCTCTCTGAAAATAAATGAACACGGTATACTCTGATATAATGTTGTATTTTCTTCTATCTATATAGCGTGGCAAGACATCCACTCAAAAAGTAGGCAATAATAGTTTTTGCTATCGTATAAAAAACCTGATACGAAATATGTAATACAGATGACAAATGACAATGATCTTTGAAGCACAGTGATAATTTTCATGAGCAACATGCGAATAACCCTTACATGCCGCAATGTAATATTCCTTGATATACACGATGATTAGAAGACTGAGCAACTAATCTTGTTCTTACAGTATCAAATGGGAATGACACGATGGTTGCAAATATGCCGGCACCAGCACCAGCCAGAAAATGCAATAGATGATGCCATCGGTCATGAAACGTGTAGTCATTTGCCAGTTTACTGATAAGGTTGTACGATGTAAACTGTAAACAGATCGATAACGTTTTACATTGATGAATAGTCAGAAAGACGTATGCATCTATCTCACACCTTTCCTGTTCCATAAACAACGGAGAGAAGCTGAGCAGGGACGTGACCTTTCCATAATGCAGAGACTCCTTCTTCCTTTACAATGAGTGTACAGGCCTGCGTTATTGAACGGTACTTGCTTATATAGTGATCAGTTATCGGCTCAACCTGAAGCTAAAATAAAAAGACCGATTTGTTTAATTAGTTTTTACGGTTAGGTAGAAGTTAGACTTTTCCTAATGTAAAATTAAATGGATAACAACACAAACCTGAAATCTGATCTTGATAACGTCGAGGGGTTGGCACGTGAAACGAGTAACGAAACCGCTCACTGCGCCGGCAATTGCGTCATCAATGTGAGAATGAGGTAATTCTTTCGCGATTTGCGACGTCTCGCTAATATCATCGTGCATTCTTACGTGGAATTCATGAAAACATTGACGTTGATACGAAACGGCTTAGCATTGACAGAATCAAGCAATGTTTACACTTTCGTCTTGACATCGCTCGTATATAACCCTTATGATCTGTTTGGCTCTCACATGGTTTTCACTGTGTAGTGTGTGTAGCCGGTGTAAGCGCGTTGTGCGCAGTATTTTGCGTGGGTGCATTGAAGCTCCTACTCCTGCGCTGAATAACTATAGCTTGTAGCGTGATGCCGGTTTGGGGTACATACATTCCGAAATTAACTCGCAGAACTGTCAACGATCTTTCATCTCTTTTGCACTCCCGAGGTCGTAAGTAGCTTTGTCTCTATTCTAGGGACATTTCAGTGTTGGCAACTAGTTTCGGAACACACTGTTGATTAGGCAACCCAGCATACGTGAATGCAAGACAACACAAAAAAGAGAACTTTTAGGAAATTCGAGCTACTATGTCGTAGAATAGAAAGCGATAAAAGTATACATTTTTGTGTAAGTACTACATTTTCGGACAATAATCTCACCTAACCGTAGCATGGCGAAGGAATTATTGATTATAATGTGATTTATCAATGAAGGAATAATAGAATAAGACGTAAATACATTGATGGTAGTTTATTGATCATGTTGTGCTCAAGCTTCGACGTACACAAGATTGACATTTTTAGGTAAATAAAAGTTGCCCGATGAAGGAACAACAATGAAATATTTTCACAAATATAACTCATTAAATTTTTTCAATCGACTCAGATCGTTAACCTCGTATAGACTTGTTACATCGATAATGTACGAGAAGTTTCATAGCATAGCTACATGCAAACTTGCATAGTTTCATTCTACCAAAGTTTACGAAAAAAAAAAAAAAAAAAAAATGCATACCTACGAATTCCAGACTAATATGGAATGAATACTGAAATATGAAATGTATGCCTCACGCGGCTATCGATAAGGTTCAAATCTAACATTATCAATATAACATAAATAAGAATTGTCTAAATCAAATAGGATCCCGTTCGTAAATCACCAACTCAAGTTCGGCCTATAAATAAGGGGAATTTGGTAGATAAATATGAATGGCCGATATTTAAAGTAGCAAATTCTGGTTACTGTCCTGCCGGACTCTACCATTTGTTCACTCAATCGTAGTGTCAAGTATACATCAATTAACAAGATAGGTAATCCTTCAGGCATGTCGAATCATAATATGTATACCATGTACCGCCATTAGGAACTAGTAAAAACGAACTCATTCGTAATTGTTATAACCGTAGCTGCGGCCCATAACGAACCGCTTCTTACCGCCAGAATAATCATTCTCGCGTCTATGTCCGCCTCCCCAACGATCTGTAAAAGAGTATTTAAGATTATCATTTGCGTTGGTAAATTAAATGGGTAATACTACAAATCAAACTTGGTTCTATTGGACTGTTCAACGATTTATGCAAAAAGATCCTCACTCCTGCTTCCGTATCCGCCGTCGCCGTCGCCGTCGCCGTCGCCGCCACCGCCACTTTGCGAAGCCATCTCGCTTAGTTTGGGATTGATAACCTGATTAGCTTCTTGAAGTACATTGATCAAGTCCTTGGCTTGTCTGGCATCCTGTGGGGTGAAGAAAGCGTAGCTTGTTCCTGTATTTTGCGATCGGCCCGTTCTACCGATTCTGTGAATATAGTCTTGTGACGACGACGGGTAGTCGAAATTGATCACGTACCTTACATCATCCACATCTAAACGAATAGTCATAATCTAGTCAGTTCTAATCAAAGAGTTCTGATTAGAGATTAAACTAAAAAAAAAAAAAAATGTTCCTCTTTTTAATAAATCGGTAAAATTAATTGTATTGCCACGTTGTTGTGAAAACTATATGGAATTTTTAGGACTGTAATTTGTTTTGAAGACTAAAATTAAATTTAGATAAAGTGACAGTAATTTTAAAGAATGTAACACAAAGCGTTGAGCCCTCAAGTGTCGAGAGTCAAATATTAATATATTATCTCCGAGCTAGATGCGAGAGTGTTGCATTATTCTTTTGACATAAATATTGTGTTAATATAAGATGTGCAAAGTTTACGCAAATATCGACGTTGTGGTATGTTGAGTTAGTGATTTGTGTTACCCGAGGGTATAATGATAGAGAGGTTGGATTGTGAAAATACAAACCATTAGATATTGTATTCCAGCTAACAGCGATCTTGATAAACGTTTACCCTCAATAACGAGTCTAGTTGACAAAGTAAGTTCCGCCTTACTAATCCTCATTGAGCAGTGAGTAGCGATAGTAGCAAAATCAATAGATTATTGTCTCACATTTGCTGTGGCTTGATTATAGAGAGTGGTATGGTTGTACTGACATGTTCAATGTACCGAACCTGCGACATCTCTTACCCATAACCATACAGCGTGGCACGATTTGTACCTTTGCACCACACCTGACACTCAAGTGGTACATAGGCAGTACCAGAGGCACATTACGTACAATTGCACAAACGATATTGCGCTATTACGTATGTTATATATATATAGATATATATACGCATACTAGCCGAGGTAGCATACTATATATAGTTTCTAGGAACACAGCAAGTCAGAAAAATATTTTCCGTTTCTGAACACTCTTATATCAATCTGTGCACCATGTGCCTCTGAAACAAAAGGGACAACCAGACTGATTAACATAAGTTTCTTAGATGCTCACCCTTAAAATTAACGGACTCACGACAAATTACTTAACTATTTATTCGCAACTTTTTGACTGAAATGAACTAGGTTGAAATAAAAAAAAAATTGATTGAAAAAAAATAATACATATACCTTGTACATTCTATAATCTGACATTAGACAAAATAGTAAATGAAGAATGGTCTGCAATGTACAAACCAATTTTAGTTACTCTATTTAAAAAATCATTCATCATATCAGTAATGGGCTGGAATAAACTCAATTAACTTTTCCTTGCAATGAAATATTGAAGCATCGTGGGAACTCATCTCATTAATTCGCAACATACGTTTTGTCTTGTAAATAAGGTATAGTACCTTTAATTGTAGATACCAATGGTATTCCTAATAAGTTCAATTCTGCAATGATGAGAGTAAAATATTGTGCGAGTATATAGTTATCATGATAATTTGCTATGGGATGGAAAACCAATTCTT
The DNA here is from genome assembly GCF_021155765.1 of Diprion similis. NCBI lineage: Eukaryota > Metazoa > Arthropoda > Insecta > Hymenoptera > Diprionidae > Diprion > Diprion similis. The sequence goes on from NC_060114.1 coordinate 14,898,933, forward strand.
AGAATCATTGCTAGACTTCAAGTTTCAAGAGTTTCAGCTCAAAGTCATCATTGCTACAACGAATAGTCCCGGTTCGTATGTATTGAGATCTAATTACTCCTTTTTGTAGTATAGTTTAAACGCAACTGAAATAAAAAATAAGCCAATCTCCGTCCAAATTCCAAACAGTGAGACATCGCTTCATATAACCAGTCTGTGCTACTACGCCACTTTGGACAAAATGGTTTTATAGTGATTTGAAAAACTATTCACGTAACACGAAGCAAGATAAACCCCGATTCTAAATACGATTTAAAAAAAAGTTAGGAACAGGTGAAAATTTTACTTGAAACATACCCAGGCCACGTGCAGCAACATCTGTCGCTACAAGGATTGAACCCTTCTTGTTTCTAAACTCTGAAAAAAAAGGAACACATTGAACACCTTCATTTTTGGACTTACAAAACCTGCGACTAGAATCTATCAGATCAAACAGAGTGGATTTTTACATACTGGAGAATATGAAGAAACATATTATCAGAATCCAGTATTTATTAATCTAATTGAAGAAAAGTATCTTCAATTTGTAGAATTGTGGTTTTCACTATACTGAAAATATCTGTGTACATACCTCTGAGAATGTTATCACGCTCATTCTGCGATTTATCGCCATGCATGCATACTGCTGGCCATCCGTACTGTCGGATCCTTCTTGTGATGCTTTCAGCCTTTTTTTTAGTAGCAACAAATATAATCGTCTTTCCGCCGTCTTCATTAACGCTTCCGATTTCTTGCAGCAGGCTTTCCAGTCTGTAATCCAACCAATATTCAATTATTCTCAACCTCGACGTATTTAAATTATCCATAGACGATTATTTTGTTAATATAAATAATCAGTTCTTCTTAGAGGTAATTATGGTGTATACAAATAACATCACAAAAATACTCAGAAGCTTGTGTCATCATTTGAACATGGTAATGACTAAAGTGTTTGATTGAGTTTCACATAGAAGCAGTTTACTTCTTTCATATGATAATAAAACTTGACTATCAACTTACTTGGTTCCTTTTTCATGCTCTTGGCAAACATCGATAATCTGAAGAATGTTGTGATTTGCACAAAGAGTGAGCGAGCCTATATTCAGCTGTGTGTAGTTAGTTAAATACTCTTCAGCAAGGTTGCGAACTTCCTTTGGCCAAGTTGCAGACCACATAAGTACTTGTCTGTCAGGTCTAATCTGCTCAATAATTTTTCTGATCTGAGGTTCAAATCCCATATCAAGCATTCTGTCAGCTTCGTCTAACACCAAGTACGTGCATCTCTGTAAATTGGTAATTCCCTGTTCAAGAAAATCTATCAGGCGACCAGGAGTGGCAATGCAAATCTCGACCCCTCCCTCCAGATCTCGAACCTGGCCGCCCCTAGGTGCTCCGCCAAATATGCACGTGCTTCTGACAGAGGAAAGAGAGCCATATTCTGCCGCAACTGTCTGAATTTGCTGTGCGAGTTCTCTGGTCGGTGCAAGGATCAAAGCGATAGGTCCATCGCCGCGATTCAGAGGCTGCTGATTGTTGATATGAACAATGGCTGGGAGTATGTAACCTAGAGTTTTTCCTGAACCGGTTTGAGCGACGCCGACCATGTTCTGTCCCGACATGGCAATGGGCCAGCCCTGAGCCTGAATCGGCGTTGGTTCTGCAAATCCCTGCTTTTTGATTTTCTGTATTACATAGTCAGGAAAATTTCCCTCTTCGAAATACTGAATGGGGTTTGGAACGCTGTCGCCCTTGAGAAGGATCTGCTTGTCTCCTCTGTAAATTTCCACCTCGTGAGGCGGTCGGCTGGACACGTTAGAGTGGGGAACATAGAAGTCTTTTTTGAATGGTTTCAGGTCCTCATAGTCCCAGTTTGGTTTCCTCAGATTGTTGCCAGCCACACGGTTGCTGACACCTCCACCTCCTCCTCTGCCACCAAAACGACTACTGTAACTGCCTCCACCTCCATACCCATATCTCTGGCCCCCGCCAGCTCCATCGCGACCACCTCCACTATGGTATCCAGCAATTGAGCCACCATAGGTCCTAAAACGATGTGTTAACGTTATCTTGTGGAATGTCAAAAAATATATAACACAAGTAACCATTATATTGCTCAGCCAATACAGCGTAATTTTTGATTGTCTATGTGTTCAATCCTTCATTCGCACTTATGATAATCTTTATTCAAGAATTTTTTTTCTACCCGCAGTATCAAGGGTTAACTTTAGAAACAGTTTCTGCTGCTCCAGTAAAATAAGAAAAAAAATTGGAGTGAAAAGAACATTACTAAATTCAAATATGATTCGTAAACTTCAAAAAACAATTCAATTTGTATTATACCATGCTGTATATTATAAATCTTCATACATGTTCACATGAAGGATTAATATAGACAATGTTACGACTTGTTAGTAGCTTTTGTTATCGTTGTCATCGTTATCCAAGCAGCATAGATACTTATTTGGTTATTAAGCAGAAAAAACAGGTGGAATGTCAAATTCATCATTTTTTTTATATGGATCTTGTCATGCTTGGGAGGCATTACTGATGGTTTTTTTTTTTGTGCGGAACTATTGAGAACTGAACTGAATAGTCTAATGATTAACCCTTCGTGGTCACACTTCCAAATTCAACCACAGTCGTTACACTGGGTCGATTATACCTTGTCGATTTCCAAAAAGGTATTGTAAGCGAACTATCCGTCCGAAGTGGTTCAGAAAATGACGGAACATGCTTTGAACATTCTAGATGATGTACGAAAAATTTATTCATAAGAAATAAAATGGTCAACTCTTTAAAAAAAATCATATGGAGGTCAATGCGCGTAACGAATACTTCCACTCAAAAAATCTAATAAATTAAATATTAAGGCCAAAGATGATCGACGGGTCGATTCTACCCAGTGTGACCATGAGAGGTTAAAAAATTATGCCACTACACAATTATCTCTGACCAATGGGCAGCAATGAAATTCATAATATGGTGATCATTGATAGAAACAGCTTTCATCGGTAATTATTATTAGGTATGAAATCGATTTTCCATTGTTTCGATGCGAAAACGATTGCATAAACGTGGTAGTCACAGAGCGCCATATTGTAAATTTCACAAAAGCAGAGGAGGGGGGATATCCCTGTACCAGACGAAACATCAATACATGCGGTTAATGTAATGGACTTAATTTCGAACGAAAAAGCACGATGCGGAAATGATGAATTCTTTAAAAAATCACAAACACGTAAGCGTAACCAAATATAAAATCAGTAAATAATTACGTCGGCGAGAAGCCAAGAAGAGCGGCAGCAACATCGATTGTCCGCCGAGTGACGAAAATCCGGTTATTGATCATGTTCGTTTGGAGTCTGAACGAAATTAAAAAAACTAATTATAATTGCCACAATAGATGCGCGTACGGATCATTAAACACGTTTACTCACATCTTCAATTTATCTTGGTCGCTGCTGTCCCAGTCCCCTTACTTACGAGCGGATTGTAAATGCTAAAAATCGAAGTTTTCGTTTTCAGCGCTCGCTGTTTTTCAACTGCCGCGTGATGTCTGTAAAACGAAAGACAAGTGTGGTTATTAGTGGCAAGTTGGCGGCTTCTTGTATTTCACATCATAAATTCAGTATTCACATACAGATAACAATTAATTCAAAACTAAGATCATTAACAGCTCTTTAAACTCCTTGGAGGTCTTACCTTTTTCACGGCTCGGGACGGAAAGAGGGATCGAACCATAGAAAACTTATAATCAACCTAGAACATCATTCTTGATCTAGATTCTACAGGACAGTCGTGCACCACGTGGAATCTAGTTAGACTCAAGTGATTGCCGGGGAAATGTAAAGAATGTGCGGTCGCTTGGCTCATTTACAATAATTACCGGATACAAATCTATACATTTCTAAACACTATCAATAAAATGATTTTTTCCATACGTTGCCTTCTTAAAAGTAATTAAAACTGGGACACGAAACGTAGAGTGCATTTTATTTGCCACCTTTGGGAAACGAAAGGATTGAAAGAAGTTACCAGTTGGGGCTGATTTTTGAATATTGACCAATCACATGAGTCTTTTAGTTCTTTCGTTTTCGAAAGGTGGCAAATAAAACATTCATGGTTTATCCTGAGATTATCCCATATGGATTGTCCATAGAGTCCGTTGCGGCTCCGTCCAGGAATAGTTTTAAATACTTCTTTAGGTAAAACTAGGTAATAAACATAGCATTTACTTTCCCGAACTTTCTTTGTTACAGCTCGTCAAGACTTTGAAAACTTTTGAAGATAATTTTTTTCTATGACTAAATTAGCTAGTAGCTAACCACAGAAAAAAACAAAATTGGATTAGAATAGAGTTCAGTGGTAATTCTGGAGATAAAGCGAACATATACGGACAGACATATAGATAGACGATGAGTTTGGCATGAGCAGATGAAGACCGGAAATTCGTGCTAAGTTCGTCGGTCGAGCATTGGCGTCGCTATGACAAAAGTCAACAAGGGTAAGAGGCAAAAAAAGGTTAGAGAACGCATAGTAAAGTGACAGCTGATTTCTCCACTTTGCTTATGAGGTCAGGGGGTAACCTAGCCGTGTGTCATTCTGGCAGTCCCAAAATTCCTTGGCAAAAATAGAAGAAAAAAAAGGAGACATATTTCGATTGAGCAATGTTGCGAAAAACTTCTCAGCCATCGACTCCAGTAACATCTCTGACGCTACCTGTCAAAGTCGTATAGCCTTTGGTTAGGGGATTATTTTACCGTTTTTTGATTTGTTAGTTTCTTTCCATTATACACATTGTACATAAATTTACTTTTTATACTGAATTTACAAACTCGCGTAATAAAATATTGTGAAAACTCGTATTTCGCGAATATTATATCATGTCTGACAACGGCGGACCGCGGGGGTCTGAGAGCTCAGTAATCGCAAAAAAATCTCGCCGAGGTAAACGAGGCAACAACAGACCGAATCCGTTGACTGTTGAACAAATGCTTGCTACTGCTTTACAAAAAATAGAAGTGCAGCCTAAAAAACGACCCCCTAGAAGACCAAAGGTCTCTAACCAAGGATCGAACAGTATTGACAGTAACTCCGTCATCTCGCCTGCCATTCAGGTGAACACTGTGCTCCAGAAGCAGGTAATTCCACATTTGAATTAAGGCTTCTCAACGAAAGTATTGTTTAATCATTCTTTTCTTATACCAACAGACTAATGCGACGGTTGTCAACCATATTCAGACGCCCATTGTTCCACAAATTATCCAAAATCAAGGGGTAAACTTAACGAATGAAAAGAAGCTGCCGAAAAAGTGGAAGAAAAATGATCCGAGGAAAAACAAACAAGTCGTTCAAGAGCAGACTGAAAATCTCAGCATAAAAATTGCTGTTGGTGATGCAGCGCGAAATATAAGAAAAAATAAAGTTGTAGACACTCCGGGTAAAAGCACTGAGAATAAAAAAGGGAACAAAAATACCTTCCCAGATTATATACCTCAAACAGTAATAAGAAAGTTATTAGCTGATCAAAATTCGAAGGAAATTGAATATGTGGAAGGAAACATAAGGATAAATGCAAAGTCTTTCAAAGAAGCTTATGTCGCGATGGCTAATGACGAGATGGATATTTTGATAGATGGAATTCATGATAGAAACAGGGCCCTAGAGGGAGATCTGGTAGTTGTGAAAATAAATCCTGCCGATAAGTGGCGTAATTTGAAATCAGATAAACCGCAAAAGACTGCAACAGTTGTTTGTATATTAGAGAAAATTCACACGAGAAAAGCGGTCGGGTTTCTCAAAGTCATGCCTGATAAAAATAATCGAATTGCTCTATTCGCACCCAGGGACCACAAAGTACCTCGATTAAATATTGATTCCAGTTACTGGCCGCCCAACTTCTATAACGATCCAGAATCTTATGCCAATATTATGTTTTTGGCCGAAATCACATCGTGGAATGATGTCCGATATGCTCGAGGGTATGTGTTTAAACCGAATAAATGAAATAGCATCAGCATTAGAGTATCTCTATGTTGACTAATGACTAAAATTCTGCTTTGAATTGTGCTGATTTAAAATTCTTTCCGATGAGTTATGATCATTCAATTTAGAGAGAGTAATAATTTTTTTGTAGAATCAAATATGTAAAACTAAGCACAGAAAATAGCAAATTTAATTTCAAAATCTATCTTATATCCTCTGAATTAGCAAATCGACATGATCGTGTACCCTACTAAAAGTTTTTTTAAATTGCAGGAAAATTCTGAAATGCATAGGTGAAACAGGAGATCTCAGGGCAGAGTCTAGCGCGATTGTGCTTGAATATGACCTGGATGTAACACCCTACAGTCCAGAATTAACGCAAGACCTGCCGCCAAGTGACTACCAGCCTATCGCAGCAGATATCGATGGTCGAGAAGACTGGAGGAAACAATGTATTTTCACCATAGATCCAGCAACTGCGGCAGATTTGGACGATGCAATGTCGTGCAGACCCATGGAGAATGGAAACTTTGAAGTAACTAATATACTCCAAGATTTACCCTGTATTGTTATCCTGAGTCAACGAATTTCTTGCTCGTTATAGGTGGGAGTCCATATTGCAGACGTAACGCATTACCTGAATGCATTCACGCCATTGGACAAGGCAGTCGCACGGCGCGCGACGACCATTTACTTATCAGATAATGTATACCACATGCTGCCTAAACAACTGTGCAACGTGTGTTCTCTTCTGCCAGGCTATGATAAGCTTGCTTTTTCTGTTATATTTGAAATGACGCCAGAAGGTGAGGTAGTCAGGCACAGATTTGCTAAAACTGTTATCAATTCGTGCTGTCAGTTTGCCTACGAGCATGCTCAAGTCATGATCGTGAATCCCAGTAAGGAGTGGTCGAAAGACGAGATCCCTGTGATCAAAGGACCCTACACAATTTCAGACCTGTGTACCGTTGTAAACAATTTAAATAATCTAGCCGTGAAAATCAGGGAAAAAAGGTTTGAGAATGGGTCGCTTAGGATAGATCAGCCAAAGCTGCATGTAATCGTCGACAGAGAGACAGGATTACCTGTATCGTTTACGTTGGAGGAACAAAAAGATAGTAACAGGTGCAAAGCAGACAAATATACACGGAGTTTAGTTTGAAATTTGGCTTAACATTCGCAATTTACCAGTTTTTATTCTTCGTAGGTTGATTGAGGAGTTTATGCTCTTGGCAAACATGACTGTAGCCACGCATCTCTATGAAAATTTACCTGACGTTTCCTTGTTGCGCTGTCATCAGCCCCCTATAATGCGAAATCTGTCCAAAACTCAGGCAATGCTTGAAAAGCTTGGGATCCATATAGATATTGAGAGCGCAGGTGCCCTGCAGGCCAGTCTAGTTAGATACCAACCAAATCCTTGTGGTAGTTCCGAAGACTTTTACCTGGCAAAGTGCAGGGCTGTAGTGATGAACGTACTCTGTGCGAAAACTATGGCAGTAAGTATGATTCGTTTGATTTAAAAATGACCTGACAGTATCTAGAGAATTGGTAGAAAGCAGATAATCGCAGCTGCAATGGTGTGACTAAACAAGACGCATGTACTTTACCGAATAAGGTCCACAACTACATCTGACTGGTTTTTCAATGTTTTTTTTTCTGTCTCTTAAACAGTAATTTTCCTCTTGTAGCGCGCCAGATATTTTTGTACCTCGGTCAAAATGGACGCTGAAAAATTGAAACATTATGCTTTAAATGTTCCTCTCTATACGCACTTTACATCGCCGATCAGAAGGTACTCTGATTGCATAGTGCACCGATTACTGCATGCATCCATTCAGAACGCTTTACCAGTTCCTAAGTGGACGCGGAGTCTATGCGCTGAGTAAGTTTTAACAATAAAAAATCAGAAGTGGGATAATCTTCTCCACTTTTTGTACCTCTTTCCCGAATAATTTTGGCGTATTAATCTTTAGATAAGCGTTGCTGAATGTCTGTAAATGCAAAAGTTGCAAAGTACAGAGTGCGACATTCTGGTAACAATTGTTACTGCTTTCTTGATCGACACGTAAATATTATTCTTACAAATTGCAGGATAGCAATGAATTGCAACAGACAGAAATACAATGCCAAACTAGCCCAAGAGGTTTCCAGCGAATTGTACCTGACCTATCTCGTGGGTCTTACAGGGCCTGTAAATACCACTGCCATCACAGTTGACGTAAAGGATCGAAGCATTGATATTATACTTTACACAATGGGTATTAACTTGCGAATTTATTTTGCTGAGCTGGAAAAGGTCGCCTCAGTTCATCACGTCAAGGAAGACGATATACAAACAGTAACGATTGTGTGGAAACATTTAAATATGTCTCAAGTAAGTAAAAATAATGCTGAGTCACCTCTGTCGCTTTGCATATTCGGTATTGGGCTATGCGCAATTGGGTTTAATTTCCACTCGTCATTTGCAGGTGATCAATATATTTAGCATAGTAAATGTTCGGGTCGGAAAAGATCCGGCAAAGAATCGTTTACTTGGAGAGTTACTACCGCCGACGCCACTTGACATTCAAGCCTCAGTACAAACATTATAAACGACCATTCGAATTATTGACGCAGTTCAATGGAATATAGCACAATCATTGTATTTAATATAAGGAATAATTATATACTCACGAAATATTTTTTTTTCGCCGCAAATTGACTCCTACAATTTTGATGTATCCTCTACAAATACTGTATATTTTTATCATCATGTTTTGTGAATATATATACGTTTTTCCGTTTTACCCGATATTGAATTTTTAGAAAAACAGAAATAGCAAACAGCTTTTTTGCTTTTGGAGAACATTTTTTTTCCTAAATATCGCTATAGAGTTACGATCATATAGATATGAATTGCCCCTCTCCGCACCCTCCGTTTCGGAAATTTAGCTATACAAATACATGCCACGATATTAAGATTGGTTTACTGAGTAATTCGGTATGTTTGTGTCGAATAAATTAGCCTGAGTGTCTGACATTCATTATAAAGTCTGTAACAGAAAGTTATTGTCAGTCGCCAGTCTCAAGCTATCAATATCAGATTTGACAATCAAACAAACACACTCCATGATACGATATTGATAGCACTTGTGTGTCATAAGTGCCGTAATTAACTGCAACGGAGTTCATACAGTTAGAATTATAGCTGTCCAATTTGATTACACTGTCTCAGAAATTAACGGGTACTTTTAAATTAATCAATCATAAGAAATCAGATCTTGGTATAAGATTATTTACAATATTTTGAAGTCGTGACTCTACACTTGAGCAAACTTTGATGTAATATAAACTTCTGGGGATTGGATTTCAACGCTTATTTAGCCTTACGAATAGATTTTTATTTAGTTATTTACACTTAACAGTACGATGCTGTAATTATTCAAATTTTAATGTACGAGAACTTAATAATCTAGTGATGGGAAAACTCAAACTTGAGTGAATAAGAAGTTAATTGTGCATATTGTATACGAGAAGATAACGAAATGTTAGCTAATCTCTGTTTAATATTCTGAATACTTATTTTACTTGACTTTGTTATCACAAGAAATACTAGGTATCTGTACACAGGAAATACGAATTTTTGCTTGAATGCGGGAAGGAAAGAAAGTAATATATTTATGTATCGGTAGTAAAAACTTAAAATTCAAGAAAAATTATGTTCTCTTTTCTATATTCTTTTTTTTTGGAAAAGAAACAGTCTTTGTAATTTATTTAGGTTCGGCTTACATAAATATATATATTAAGAATATTAAAAATTAAATCATGGTTGACGTAAGATATCAATTGTTATAAATTGAATAAGATAAAGGGTTTTAGTTAATTGATTAAGAATGTACACGAAGCTAGCCTACTACGTTGCGTTTTTTTTCTTCTCCTTAATCTCTATGCACAATGTAGGAAACAGAGCGTTAGCTAGATCTTTGTTGCTGCTGTTGTTGTTGTTGTGCTTTGTTGCGATGTTCATAGTTTACAAGACGCTGTCCGACCAAGTATTTGTCATTTTTAATATGTTCGTAAAGTTTTTTGAACTGGCGTACTTGAAAGCTTATAAGTATGCATACCAAATTCACCAATAGTAGAAATGGGTAAAGACGCCTGGCGATCAGTATCTGAGTTTGTAAGTTGGTGACAAATAAAGGAATAATTCCGTACGCTACTGCATATGGGATCGCAAGTGCCAGCCCAAAGCAGCAAATTACGGGTGCAGCTAGCTCAGTGACTACGAACTTTAAATCCATCTCTCTGATGCCGTCATTGTACGCTCGCTCAATCGCCAAACGCAGCCTCCACTCAGGCCCCATCATCGTCACGGCGGTTGCTATTTTTGTATAAAGTACACCCAACGCCCAGTCTTGCCACACAAATAAAATCGGGTTCTGTTCCAACGGCACCCTCAATGGCACAACCACAACCAACTCGAGGAGAAGCCCGAAAAGTAAGGGTATCACACCCACTAACAGGACAAACGCAACGGAAGCTTTTAGTCCCAAGACTGCCCAGTGCTTGATTCTGTCCAATACTGCCCTGCGACCTCGAGGAAGCCACGATAAAGCCAGAGCCAATCCTCTAGCAGCAGCCCAGCACACATAAGTGCCGCAAGCTACGGTATAAACTTCGTGCACTCTTCCTGAAAGCGTAACGACAGCTTCGCTTCCATCTGAAAATATGAACATCATTCAACATTTTGAAAAATCTGATATTTCAGCACTCTGTGAAAGTATATTGATCAAAGTTACTCACCAGTCGCTGCTACCGTTGGTGCCATGACTGGTGGCGAAGGTGCAGGTGCACCGACCATCCAAAGAGCCATTACTCGTCGTCCGAGCCATACAGGTAGAGTCATTGCGATGAGGCTTGAAACCACCAGCGATATGCATACACATAATAAAAGACCAACTAGTCTTGCAGGGAACCATCGCGGTGGGTCGTATGACTGATAACCCACTGGTCTCTCCCTCTGTACAAGAGCTTGATGAGCTGCAGCAAGGTGAGGATGCTGAGGTTCATCTATCACCGCAGGTTCCGGCTCATTGCTCTGGTCCCTCAGTAAATAGGATTGAAGGTCCAGAAACCAGGCAACAACTTTGCACCAACCTCGCAACAAGGCTTTTAGCCATGTACGAGTGTGCGACTGCTCCAACAACGCGGGAAGAATGACTTGTAGCAACAACAATTCGAGCGATAATTCACTCACCTAGATAAAATGGTTTTTCATAGTTAGAAATTAAAAATTTTGCATAAAAAATTAGTTGCTTAATGAATAACATTAACTGTGATTGGAAAATCGTCATTTGGTTTACCTGTGCTTCGCTCTGCACAGTGACGGTGTAGGGAAGAAATCCTGGCCATCCCCACCTGAGTAGCTTAACTGGCAACCAGAGTACCAGAAGCACGACAGTTCCAAATATGACTGCAGACGCGACGAGCCTTCGGGCGTGTCTGAGTAGTGGTAGATGGATCATCTCTTGGATAGGCGAGAAATCCGGATCATTTAAGTTTCTGAGAAACCAGAGAACCCCTGGCCTCACGACTTCTCTCAGAAGTAGAATAAACGAGGCGAAATAATATATATAAACCATTCCGACAAGCCAGTGAATAAACATTGAAGTTCCAGGCGCTAGTCTAAACGAAGATTCTCTGTCTCTGAGACTGGCGTCAAACATCGCGAGCGAACAAATGTCAAGCCACCAACCGCACACGAGCGGCAAGACTCCTATCTCTACAACTGACAATAAAGAAACCTTCACAACAACGTAACAGAGGCCTAAAACCCTCTGGGATCGCTGCAAACCAAGAAGAGCTGCTAGTGTGTGCAAAACCACCATAGAAACAGCTATCACACAGTAGCCGCAAAGCGTTGTTACCAGTCCCTCAAAATGCGAGGCTGTTACATGGTCTTGTAGACCTAGCCATGCTATTGTGATGTGTCCAATATGATAGGGGCAGAACGCAAAAACCTAGAACGAAAAATGAATTAGTAACGTAACTGATTTGAGACATCTCAAAAATAGCTTCGTGTGTCTGCGATCTCTCTATGCTCACCATTATGAACAGAGTGTTTAACGAAACTACCCAGAAAACATGTTCAATGAAAAGAAGTGACCCGTCTAATCCCAACAGTCGCTCCCAAGTCAGCTCTTCTGCTGGTCGATCCCATTCCATGGGATTCCAATTTGCTTCTTCAGCCTCCCCCTGGCCTTGACCTTGTGCTCTCCATCCTGCTCCAGCCTGGACATTGGGCTGAGCCCCATCTATGCCTGGCTCGTCCCTGGGAGGAAATACTGCTTCTTCTTCTTCACCTCTGAGTGCTCCATCCGGATTCCCTACATTATTTTCACCAACTTCTGGGTTTAAGATATACTCCTCTGGATTTGGGGGAGCGTTGTTTAGGATTCCTTCGCCTATATCAGGATCTGGCCGAATTTCATGTTGGTTTTCTATGGATATTAAAGAAACATTACCAGTACTTGAAAAAAAAAATGTTCTTGATCAACAATCACACAGCAGGATTGTTGTTGTTGCATCAATTTCAAGTAACCTTCGATATTGTGTTGTCTTTCCTGCAAGATGGGAGGTTCGTCAACAAAGGGAGGTACATTGTTATTATCTTGAGCTTGCGGCTGATTATCCGCAGGCTGGTCCTGTCCTGCTTGACCATCCTGACCGTCTCGATGAGGGGGGTTATCGACCGGAGGCAACTGTACATTGTCTCTCTCAAGCCAATCGGGTCCTCCAGCATGGAGAATTTGTTCACGCAGCCAAATCAGCCCGATGAAACCGAAAAGAGTGCAGGTGACTACGAAGCACCCATGAAACACATCCGAGGATAAATTTTCGGTTGAAAGCATATCCATCGGCAGCGACATTATCTGAGAAAAAAATACAATGATTTTCTTTTACAAATCTGCGAAATATTTGGATGGCTGCAGATATATCTAGACAACTAACCCGAACTAGATCCAGAGAACCGCTGAAAAGAGTGCGATAAGTTCGACAGGCTGTGAGCGGAACAATGCCGAGCCATGCAATGGCGACCAAGGTGTAATGAAGCCAATATTTGACGGCTGTAACAATGCTGGAAAGCAGGCCGCCGACCACATCTCGGAGAGGAAGACGTCTGGGCATGTCAGGACTGTAGATTGGTGTAAAGGAAAAGCGGTAGCCACATAATTCGCAGTACTCTTTCCGTGAATACCGCATCCACTGCACCAAGCACTCCTGATGTATCCATTTAATACTGCCAGTGCAAATGCATGGGTGGAACAGCGGTCTATCCGCCAAGCCTTCGGATCTGCAGACCCTGCATATGTCTGACCCTAACATGTCCTCCGTCATGTTGGTTGAGTTATGTTGGTAATATTTGCTTCACCACCAATGTAGCTGAAAAGGAAAGTCATTGCTGTGCAAAAATGCAGTACACGGCCGATGTCTCGATGGTAAATCTCGTAGCTTAACTTGAGGAAATGATTCCTTTTGAAGTTGCGTTATACCGAGTGATATATTCAACGATAATAATAGCAGAATTGGCTTATCGTCAGTGGGGTTAAGGGCGGATTGAATGTCACAAAAACATCAAGATATTACCGAGTGTACATATTTACATTATTACGTAACGAACGGTAAGAGGATACCTTCGTATTCTGCTACTCGTATCAGGATAAATGTGCCTTAAAGTCCAGTCGTAGAATGTAAGTCGAAGGTGATGTGTAAGCGATGATATTTTCGTTATCAAAACATCGGTTTATATTGCAATAATAAAATTATTTATACATCGCTGAGTGTAGTGTAGAGATACGTTATGAAAGCTCTTACTCACGTATGTGTCTAGGTTTATCGTATATACGAATATATTACTTTCTTCTCGTACCAAGTTGTGGAACAAAATCGAAAACTATTGATGTCATAAATGTCGTGACAAAATATCTACTGCTATTTCCAGCTGCTTCTCTCCTCTCACTTGCAGTCGTACCAACCTCTCGTAGTTGTAAAAACAAAAAACGTCCGTGAAATCGGACTTCCTCTCAACTTCCTTTTTCGCATCGCATGAGGTCGTGACTGACGTGTATTTAGCACTAGAAATATAACAATACTCGACGCTCAATTCATATATGGCTCGGCATGTGGCCGGATTTCGAAAAGAGAGATATTTCGGAGGTGAAGTGTTGTCTCTCTCACACCGATACAGTCTTTCAAAAAGCTAATACACCGGAGATCAGTGTCTCTTAGAGCATATACAGTAGTGTCCACGAACTCGTAAGTGTCTCTTTCGCACGAGTTTCCTTTTGTTGAGGTTGCATTTTTTCCCTAGACTGTTCCACGCATGCGCAGTACCCCCAAAAATAAGCGTTCTAGTATTATTATGGGCGCTTGCCTTTCACATCAATTTTCTGATACAATCGACACTAAGCGTTTGATTTCATTGGTTGAATCTAATCAAACAGGCAAATAAAATCACTTAGTGTCGTGTAGTGTCAGAAAATTGACGTAAAGGGAAAGCGCCCCATAAAATCCTCCTCTCACCCCCCCCCCCCCCCCCCCCCCCCATTAGTTGGTTTCTACCTTAGAGCATATATACATCAGATTCGTAGTGCTGATCGTTTGAAATTGAAAACACGACGCTCCTGCGTGTGTGTGTGGGACTTGAGGAGAATGGCGCAGCCAATCAGAAACGCCTCTAGAGCGGTACTCGTACTAGGCGATACGAGAACGAAACACGCGGATGAACAGGTTAAACAAGGTTTTGAAGGTTATCAACAACGAGGCCGGCTGCTTCAGGGAGAAAAGGTTATCAAGTTTGAATGGACGTCGATGAGAAATCACACAAGAAGGAAGCGGGGCGTAAGAAAAGACGACGTAGTAATAAAGAGGAGCAGGTCGTCGAGGATCAAGAATCAAAGCCAGGAAAACGAAAAAAGACAGTGACTGATCCTGCGTCTGAAGTCGACTCGAAGGAATTGACGAGCCCGAAGTACGCTCTGTTTTTATTAGTACCTACTTATTGGGAAAGAATCGTGCTTCAAAACTATACAGAAAACGGTGGTAAGTGTAATAATAGAACTTTTATTTTCAGCAAAGAAATTGAAGACGATGACGAGGCTGGAGTATCGACTGAGGAGAGTCCTGCAAAGGGGCCTAAGAAACCTTCTAAAAGACAGATAAAGAAGGAAAAGCTGGAGAGGAAAATTGCCGAGCAAAAAGAATCTAGTAAATTGGAAGCTGCCCAAAAAGCAATCACTTATGTGTCTAAGGTACCTGCAAGACCTCGTAATTTTGTAATGTAAATAGTCTTAAGGGAGTGTTCTAGTCGATTTTGGCATTATCGTATATATATTTCTACATATCAAAATCCACATATCTCAAACACCCCCTTAACGTACGTATGGAGCTTGATTTAATTAACTTATAGTGGAAACACGCGAAAAGCGACTGGAAGTTTGAAAAACTGCGACAGATATGGTTGATGGATCATTTGCTTGATGACAATTTGGTGCCAGACTCGATATTTCCTATAGCTTTGGAATATTTTGAAGGCTGCAAAGGAATGGCAAGGCAACAGCTAGTTAAAAAAATGATGGAAGTGATAAAGAAAGTCGAAGAGCAGCTGGCCAGCAATGAAGATGAAACTGAGGTGACAGCCACTTCAGAATACTCGAGAGCTAGACAAATCCTTCAAGCACTCCCCACAGAGACTTGAAGGAGATATAAGATTTTTACTTTTTATTAAAATTCCAGGTCTACAGGGGCTGTTATACGATTTGGTATATTTTTCATTTATAGCCAATGTTGATAGCGGTAATGTCACTTTTTCGACTACCTAATTTCACACATATTTATTTTTATCGGTAATGAGTGAGTGAATGTGAGTGAAAATCTAGTTGCAATAGTTCTTTTCGTTTAATAATGTAACATATAACGTTGCCATGCGTAACCAGTAAATAAATTCATATACATTGTTTACAATAGTCTGGACTAATTACATTTAGTCATCTGTAAGACCAAGGCATCTCTAAGGACTATAGATTGAAAGAATTTACGTATTTATCAGTATGATTATTTTGCATCAGCATACTTATTGACGAACTGTCGTAGTTTATCCGTATCTTGAAGTCCGACTACTCTTTCCAGAATCCTTCCATCCTTCATAGCGATGAGGACCGGAACAGAATCAACCTTTTTGTTTTCAGGTGATAGCGAAAGTTATGAGTATAATTAATTGCCTCCAACCAGTGTAAGTAAATACAATGTGGCAAAAATTTAACCAAACCTCGTAATCCAGGGCAAGATCGGTGTGTGCGTCAATGTCAACTTTGGCGAGTAAAATTTTTCCTTGCTTTTCTGCAATTACAGATTCTAATCTGGGTGTCAGCAGTCGGCACGGATTACACCATCTGTTCAAAAACAAGTTGAAATAAGCGGGTTAATATGAAGTGAATTTTGGTTTGGTTAGAGGTTTCTTCCTAACAAAAAATTTACCCTCCATATCATTTTAAAATCAACTGCACATATTAGGTGGCAATAATTGTATTCAAAATAATACCATTGGGTGATGTTGGAAAGTATCGCAAGGAAATTTTGATTGTGCTGCAAATCATAACAAATTAAATTTGCAGGTAATCAGGAAATAATTCTTTGGACAGCAATTAATTTGAGTTGAATTCTACTTAGTAGAATTTCCTGACATCTAGGCTTTCGAGGTATAAAACGACCTTGATTCTTATTGCTTCCATAACCTAAAATCCAAACTGCGACGTGCGACCGTCCTGAGGGACTTACGTCGCGAAGAAGTCGATGATCACCGGGACTTTCGAGTTCTTAACACGGTCGTTGAAATCCTTTAGATCTTGGACAGTGAAAGCAGCCTGAATGGCAGGTTCTTGAGCCGGAGCATTTGCAAAGCCTCGTTTGACAGCGTTACACAAGATCCTAGTTCCACCGCGTATCATGTTTTAGCCTGGGAATAAAATGTGATGTGACGATCGCCTTAGTGTCCGATTAAGCAATAATGGCAGGTGATCGCTGCCAAGTATTCTATTAAATAATTGGAAATATATGAATAATTATCAACGAGATGCATCAATTAAATCAAATTAAATAGCGAAAATGAAATCACCTGAACTCTTGATTAAATCTGAACGATGAATAACGGGATTTGCGGCTTCGGATCCCGGGCACTGCTACCAACATTTCGTCACCGCAAAAATAAAATAATTTCTTATGTAACGATTTTTGAAGTTTTTAGAGGAAATTCTGCCGTTGATTTTTTTTTTTTTTTTTTCAAAGCTTTAGGTGACGTCCGTAGAAAATTATTTTGCATAAATTGAGAAACAAATAATTGAAAAATACGCCGTCCTGGAAAAAATATTTTCCTTAATTCATTCATTAATATTGATATTTATAGCATTTTGTTACTTGAACATTTATTTTTATTTTCATTGTATATCTATGAATTATATTTCTATTGAAATTTGATTATGTAAGCACGTGAAATAGTACGAAATTTTTTATCATCCAACGAATGTCAGGGCGGCGGGGAAACGGGTGAGGTGAGGCCGCAATCGATCCGCTTGCAAACTTGGGATTCCGAATATTCTTATAAATCACACAATAAATACGAAACACACAGACTTCGAAATTTTCTTTTCCATTCCATTTTCATTCTTGGTAATACCGGAATTATTGCTCTGGAAATTACTTAAATCTTAGCTTGTATATATATGGCTAGTCTTGTATAGTCTATCAAATAAAGATCTAGATTAATCGAGTCTTGGGATTTAAAGGAATTTGGAGGAGCAAGGAATTAAAAGAAGTAAAAATAATTTGACTGAGCAATAATAATTATAATTAATAATAGGAACAAAACAGTTTCTTTGCCTCATTACTGGCACTAGTATTAAACGTTAGTCAGTAATCGTCTTTGTATACGGTTGTGTTTAATCCAACACTGCTTAAGACCTATCCATAATTCTCTAAATCCACCTTTAGTGCCTCCACGTTTCTTGCTGTAAATATTCAAGTAGATTCCAAGAACAACGATCAGGCCAGACCAAACGTATTGGAAGGTGAATGGTTTGTAAAAGAACATAAAGCTAATCAAAATCGATATTGCTTTTCTGCATGTCGTAACTGTTGCTGCAACGAAGGCTCCGCAGCATTGGACTAGAGTCAAAACAATCTGTATGCCCAAGTAACCGGACAATGAAAAGAGCAGGCCAAGTCCATAAGTTTCAACAGGATGCTGAAAAAAGTAATAAAATATATAAAAATGTACCAAAGACAAGAGTAACGCCGTCCTCAACAATCTACGTTTTGAATTGAATGTTTTTTATTACCTCGGCACAGAAAGAAGCACCCTTCTGCAGTTCGGATATTGTCAGGAGTATTAGAAATAAATAGACGAATCCAATGCTGTACGAGAAGAGGACAACTTCAGTGTTTGACGCTTTGTGCTCGCGCATCGCCTTCTCCTGAACGTTTCCTATGACTGCATCGCACAACAGGGCGCAACTGATCATTATGATACCGATTGGATCAAATCGGGGAGAAATTTGACTGTCTGCAACTGTGAAGAGCGCCAGGCCTATGCACATCAGAATCGCAGCAAGAAAATCTAAGGGACCATATTTTTTGCCCTGTATCAGGATACTGCCTATTAGGACTGGGACTAGCTTGCAGCATTTGAATATCACCTAAAAGACATAGTTCACAAAGGTTTAGTAAAGTTGATGGTTATTTGCTTTGCAATTATGAGACTGGTAAAAGATTATTTCTCTCAGAAAAATTGTGAATTGTGACAATATTCGGTATAACATTTGGGACAATATTTCAGTGAAAAAAGAGTTACTAGTATCGTAAATTCTTTCAGCACTTGAGTTTAATTTGAGGGAAGCTAAAGCATGAACATGCAATTGCAATAAAGAAAAAAAAATACTGGCTACCAGTCAATCCTGCAGTAATTTTCACCTGTGTCGGGTAATTCAAATATCCTAATGAGGAATTAGAGAATCCCATTGTGCCAAGAGTGAGAAGAGCAAGTAGTAAGTAAGTGCCCAAAGGTATTCTTCGAGTGACTCCTTTTATCCGACATTCGATCCATCCAAAAATTGTATAATATCCAAATTGGATGAGAGTGAGGTACCAACCGAACGGTCGGAATCCATCGAGGGTAAATATCCATTCCTGTGAAATACGAAAATTGTATTAAAAGATACTAACCCATATTACGCGTTTGGCAAAAATATTTTCGTACCTGTAAATATCCGTATAGAAGATAAAAAACGAATACCCCAGTGGTGCACCATAGTAGTTGGGCTTTCTGGCTAGCGTTGGTTAAATCAAAGCATAAAATTTTTATCTCCCTTTTATCGCTCTGTTTTCTTAGGCTACCATTCAGATTCTCTATGTGTACGGTTTTAAAATCCATTGCAATAATTGGCGATGAACGGGTTTCAAGTCACTATATACGAGCGTGTGACACTTCGTGGCAACGTCAAAGAGAGCTAATCAAGAGATTCTCAGATTTTAATCAACTGAGCGTCAAGCGTGTTCATATTTTTCATGAACACTTGAACCGATTGTTTGCTTTTAACAGGGTCATTCATAACTCCCCGACACGAGTTACGTATCTGTCTACAATACGCTTTATTTACATAATTAACAAATGCAATTTACATAATTTCCATTCCTTATTATTTTGACAGTTGTACCGCAGAGTGACCGCAGACACGTATGTATGTACATACATACATACAAAATGTTGCACGTTGCACAGATTCTCCGCGGCTCCCCGCCCCTCATCACTTCCGCATGCCCTTCGATTACGCGGAAATGTGAGTTGAGATCGCAGGCAAAATTTGCAAAGTCTCCATCTTTTTCTACGCACTTAAGATAGAAAGGGACACGCGCAACGACACGCGTGTAGCGTGCAAATTGCCCTAGAAAATTGTCGAACACAACTTCGAAAAAAGTCATCGCTATTTAAATATGATCACGTTCCCCATGCATTAGGCGAAAATAGTATATTATCTAGATTTTTTATTTTCGAAAAGTAGATAAGCTGAGGGGTTGCGTTTTTGGTTCAACGAATCATTAATATATTGCAGCTGTTAAGTATTCAAAAATAGGATCTAATTTTCACAAGTTTTGACGTATTCTAAAGTTGAAAACGATTCGAATTTGTAAAAAATAATTTAAAACACAGTGTACAGATTTCTGAAATACCGACTGGCTCTTCGTCTGCAAGATGGCATCACATATTGCCTAGAGAATGATTCAAGGCTGCCAACGTGAGCGAAGAAAATCATAATCGAAAGATGCCATCGAAGTCAACTCTCTTGTATTTACATTCAATGGTGCCACGGAGCGCTCGGGTAGTATAAGCGGTATAAGCCGCCGAGTGAAGTTTGCACCATCTTCGATATCGTTATTCACGGGTCGAATTTTTTTTTACGGAGTTAAAAGTCATATTTACAAGGGATTAACATTAGTCATTTAAATTAACATCGGGTATTCGAGTGTGCAGAGAAGGCGCGAAGGAGGTAATTCGTCGGTGTGATATGCGTGCAAGTTTTCGACTAACGACGGATAGGTTAAAACAGGCCGTATACTAGAAATATTTTTTCGCTACTACTTCTTCTTAAGAAAAGTTTCGGGTTTTTAAACGATTGCACTGTGAGGTGGTAACAGTGCGATGCAGGGGGCAGTCGCTCGGTCAGTTTTGTACTTTTCTGTTGTGTAGCCACACGGCACCCACGGCACACATCACCACCGCTCGGAAGAATCGACAGAAGCTGGGGTCAGCTTCGTGCTCGAGATAGCAAGTCCAATGATCGTTCACTCGAGATAGCAGTTAATACTCGAGCGTGGGACAGTAGAAGATCCGCGAATATCCGTGCTTAACGGATTATACCAGAAAGAAAGGAGTCGGGAAGGGAGGGAGAGAGAGAGAGCGAGAGAGAAAAAGAAAGAAAGAAAGATAGATAGGGAGTGAGAGTGAGAGAAAGAAAAGGGAGAATTTTCTTGAAAAGAAAAAAGTCATATGTAACAATAATCAGTCTCGAAAGAAAGTGTCCGTCCTTTCATATCGCGAGTGTGTGAACGTCGTGAGTAAAATAGAATGAAGTGAAGTAAAGTAAAGTAAAGTAAATCAGCTAAGCCGGAGAGAGGAAATTTTAATGGCGATCGGTTTAACGTGTTGTGACTTTTTACCAAATTTCAACATCGGCTCAATTCGTCGGTGAGAATCGGAACCTGATGTGTCCCCACCCATGTTTGTGAATGAATAATCATGTACTGTCAAGATAAGGGCTCAGTCGCCTCGAAAAGCAAAGAAGGTAAGTCTGAGGCACTTAGCGAACTTTGCCGACGAGCTTCCGACCGAGTTTCCTGCAATTTTCCCGGCTGCGATAGTTCGTCTGTTGTTTGTTTCTTTTTTTTTTTTTTGTCTTTTGTTTTTTCATCACGAAATATTCCGCTTCGCTCGTTATCTACCGTACCGCTAATCTGTTAAAATCAACGGTCAGTTGTTTTATTTTTTTTTTTCCGCCTTGCCCTTTGTCCGCCACCGACATCGGCAACGAGCGAAAGGCCGAGAGGGGGGAAAACAGAACTAGACGGTCGTTGTCAAGTGCCCCGTAAAATGCGGGGGTGGATGACTGGACTAGATGACTGGACTTGAAAAAAAGACAGCCAGCCAGCCAGTCAGCGCATTAATCAAATACCTTGAAACTCGCGCAAACCTAAAGAAAATTTGAAGGAAAACATTACACGACGCTCGATTGACCAGACGTCAAAAGGACGCCGTTGCTTCTCGCGTGTTTTTCTCATACACGCACACCTAAAATATCAATTCAACAGACTTGATCGCGTTCTGTCATCTCGTAGTATCGAATGCCGATTGATTGTTAGAACAGCATATCGCTAACGTGACAATTGATTTATTAAACTTTGCTTGGTATGATACAGGCTAATTTTCATAATTCATATTACCTATGATTTATCGTCGAGCACTAAATTGGGCTGGACAATTCAGGTCTCTTAACGCTATCAAGATTGAAGGGGGGAGGGGGGGGGGCACTGGCATGCCGTTTGTGCAAGTGGTGATGACGTCACTGTGTATAGTGAATGCTTGTGTGATGGTCAAGCGGTACGATGAGTGATGCATGTGACGTAGTTCTCTGTTATTTTTCGGTATGCGTGCTGTAATTTACACTCTATATTCTTACGATATAGTTAATTAATTATTAATCATATCTAGGTTCCGTGACGATGCGCGAAAAGAAGGGAGGCGCCTTAAGCAGAGTCCAAAAGCTCAAGAAACGCCTTAGCCATAGTTTTGGCAGACTTTGTAAGTACCGTTTTATGACTCTTATCGATATGACTAATGTCACACTTCGTATGCAGACTCCCTAACCAGCGCCACTTCCTATTTTAAAATTAGTTCCAATGAATTTTATTGCTAAATTATTCCTTTTACAGATCGACGTGCGTCAAATATATAATAAAACATAGAAAGGTCTGATACAGGAATAAATACTGCCTCAGAAGTAGAATTATTTGATAGGTTGAACATTGTTTTGCCACCGTATCAGTTATATCATGATTAGTTTCCTGTGGATTGTTTTAACAGTAAATAAAGCATAAACTGATAAGAAAAGAGGCAGGCACACGGTCTTACCATGCTTGGTAAATCTAATAATCGGCTATAGCAAATATTCGTAATCAGAGTAGGCGGAAGTGGCTAATGCAAGCATAAAGAACTAAATATGGATGTAAATAAATTATAACAATATTGTGGTCAGGAATTTTACTTAGTCATTATATTTTTCATCACTTTTCTACTTCCAGCAATATCTAAGGAAGAAGCGGATGATGTTGCCACAAGGGAACACCAGTTACCGTATAACGGGTATTCAGAAGAATTTCTCGATCGTTTAGAGCCAAATGGCAACATACCTACTGACAAAGATCGACGATATGGTTAGTAAAGTTTTGAAAATTTTCTAAATTTACATAAAAATCATCTACAGAACAAAATTGACTTATAATGTTCAAGGAATTTTCATTTTCTTATATTACTTTGTTCGATCATTTGCTGTTTGAGGCATAAAAAATTATTTCTGTCGTACCTTCAGACACGCGAAGTTCGAGTAGAATACAGACCGGTGCTCATCACGATGTTTTTATCTCCAACAAACGTGTGGATAAGCGTACACACACGCACAGCTTGTATCTCATCACGTTCTCGATGTTATCAATCACTGGTATTCAGTCAAATGTTGGACGTCATTTTGCATTCAGCATACTTGTGAAACTTTTATCGTTATTCCATTCAATTATAAAATAATACTATGGTCATTGTGAAATGAACTTGAAAGCTTCATGCTTGTGACGTTGTCAGCTGACACTTTGCTGCAAATAAATTCTCATAACATGTCTGGTAAAATTACCAAGTCACTCGATAACAGCGTGTGCATCTTTATATTGGTTGATATCAGACAAGATGGTAAAATTCTGTTACCACAAGTGTTTTAGCTATGTGCTAGATACATACATACGTGAATACATACACACATATCTTGGAGCTGATTTAGAGTTAAATAGAACTGTTAACTAACGTGATAATTTTCGTTGAACATGCTTAATTAGAGTTTCAATTGCTTCATTTCTATATGGCAAAGAAATAACACGTTCGTATTAATACGCGCATGCTAAATACCAGCTTTTTAAAAATAATACCTATTTACCGCTGCTGCATGCAAATGATAAGAAGCGGGTCGTAAAGAAGAACTATACGACCTACAAATAGAAACATCTGCTTCGCAGAAGATACGACATATTATTTTCTTTTACTCAGTCGCCTTGTGTTAGATCGTTGATATACATATATATATTTACAATGTCAACTAGCCAAACAGAGCAAATACAAAGAAAATAAAATATTTTGTCCCAACAAGTCTTTGTCTTATTTTCTCTAAGTTTTGTTAGTGATTTAAACCAAAAACTGTTGCTAATTAAAAATTATTTTCAATGTCGCAGAGTGGTCAGGTGTCGGTGAGCACGAGAGAGTGCATCGGCAGCTCTCTGTTTCTAGTGATTCTAAGCTCCTCGATGTAGATATAAGGGAAGAGGCAAGAGTGGTTCTACGGAATCGACGTCCTCCTCGTCCAAAATCTGAGGTTTTCCTAGGGCCAGACCCACCCCCGAGACGAGCAAAACGTTTCTCCGCGTTCGGGGTAAGTTGTATCACCTGTTGTGAATAACGTTGGTAAAACTGCGTATTCGAAATCTAAAATATTCTTTATGTTCACAGGGAGATTCGCCGTTTGGTAAATCAGATGCCTACATCAAACTAGAGCAGCTTGGAGAGGGTTCTTATGCTACAGTATTCAAAGGGTACAGTAATCTGACAAACCAGGTTGTCGCTCTTAAAGAAATTAGACTACAGGAAGAGGAAGGTGCACCTTTCACTGCCATTCGTGAGGCCAGCCTTTTAAAGGAGCTCAAACACAGCAATATAGTTACACTCCATGATATTGTTCACACCCGTGAAACTCTTACTTTTGTATTCGAATTCGTTCACACCGACTTGTCACAGTACATGGAGAGGCACGGCAGCGGAGGAGGGGGCCTTGATCCTCGAAACGTTCGATTATTCCTATTTCAACTACTCAGAGGACTAGCTTACTGTCATCGCAGGTGAGTTCATTCATTCTCTGTTAGAGAAGAATTTTTATTTAACCTACGGATTTTACTTTTTCACATGGAAAATGAATTTCGAAATTTGCAAAGCAGATTGCTTTACATAGTAATTCAGGGTGTCGATGGATTGTAAAAATCTTTAACGGGAGGAAGAATTCACGGAAAAAATAACAATATTTGTTTAGCAACAATATTCTAATATCTTATCCATTGCGTAGTCTCGATTGATTTTATATAAATGTGATTTCTGTAAATGTAAAAACTTCATAGATCTGATAATGATGTATGTCGTTAAGTCAAGGACCCTGAACTTTATTTCCTGCTTTTATAAGTTTCTGTTGCGGTACAATAATATCAATATTGCCATATATGTCTACATGAGTATGGGTTAATTAATTTGTCGGAATAATTATATTTTCCTGTTAGAAAATCTGGAAATCCCAAGCGTAAATCCCAGTATGACATTACAGTCGACATCCTGTACATGAATACAACAAAGAAAACAAATGTGACTAATGTTTATAAAAACAAATTACAGGAGAGTACTGCACCGCGATGTGAAACCCCAAAACCTGTTAATAAGTGAAATAGGCGAATTGAAACTGGCGGACTTTGGTCTGGCTCGGGCAAAGTCAGTACCGTCGCATACCTATTCACATGAGGTAGTGACGCTGTGGTACAGGCCGCCAGATGTGCTGCTTGGTTCGACGGAGTACTCGACTTCGTTGGACATGTGGGGTGTTGGATGCATATTTGTAGAAATGTTGACGGGACTGCCGACTTTCCCAGGTGTCCGAGATACTTATGATCAGCTCGATAAGATATTCAGAGTTCTTGGAACACCGACCGAAGATAGCTGGCCAGGCGTCACACATCTCCGTGGATACCAAGCCCACAAACTAGCATTTTATCCATTGCAAAAATTGGGACTTTCCTTTCCCAGGCTGTACGATGTTCCTGAGGGCGATAATATGGCCTCTGCACTTTTACAGCTAAATCCTGATGATCGGATAGGCGCTGATGACGCTCTTAGGCATCCTTATTTTGCGACACTTCCGCCAAAACTTTACGAGTTACCAGACGGTAAGTCGATCATTGTTTCCTGAGGTGGGGTTTCAGTTTGTCAATCGATAAAGGGGTAATTTTCAACCCTGAACTTAAAGTTCAAAATGAAATTTGAACATACGTTTATTTTATTTTCTGAACAATTCTCGCTCGCAAAACATTTGTCGTTACTCTAAATTTGCAAAATTAATCAATACTTTCAGTCCTTTGTAACAACAGAATATATATGTAAAATAGTACAAATTTGGGTCATATTTAAGTGGATAATTTTGCAATGAAAATGGTAGAATATTGGTGAAAGAACTTATTTTGATAAACTGAAACTGGAAAGTTTTCATTCATTTGTTTTGATGGAAAAAAACTTTTCTTTCTTACAGAAGTGTCCATATTTAGTGTCGAGGGCTGCCATTTATTCACGGAATCGCGGCACTCTGCTCTGAAGACTTGAGACTAGCGTAATTGTTGAGTTGTAACAGAGAAAAATATACGAAGAAATTAGGAGAAGTAATGGCCGATCTACAAGTTCAGAAATACAGGCACAGGCGCGTTGCCCGCTCTCTCTATCTCTCTCTCTTTCTCTCTCTCTATCTATCTCTTTCTCTCTCTCTCTCCGCCTCTTTTAGGGCCACTCGACTTCCAACATACCACGAAACGATGATGGTTTTTTTCTGAGGACAACTATTGTAATAAAATGATGATTGAATCGATGAAAAAAATCAGTCTGAAAAATACGTATATATATATATTAAAAAAAAAAAAAAAAAAAAAAAAAAAAGCCAACGATAAAGAATCCTAAGTTTCAACGTGAAGTAAAAGAGAAGGGAAACGAAATGATGAAATAGAAAATTACCTACTACCTACGCTACTGAAGAAAATTTCTTTCTCGAGAAAAATATTTAAACAATGGAAAGAAAAACATTACTAAATTTATAGTGTCAAAAATGCACGCTGGATTTAGAAAGCAAAGCACGCACGACCCATCCTCGCACTTCGTCCAAATACTAGCTTTAGACTGACACCAATCAAAAGTAAAGCCTGTCATCCCACGTCCCATCAATTTGAACCATCCAAGGCCATGGGGATGGCGGCAGTTGACTAGCGAGAATATAATTAAATAAATGATTAAATAAATAAAATTAAACGAATAATTATAACGATATTAGGAAGACCATAGAGGACGTATGACATATTGTAACGCTTCTTGGGGCAGATAAACCACCTTTGTTACTCTGATCAATTATTTCTATCCTAGGACCTGGGTAATAAGTAAGAGGTGATTGTAGTGGCCATGTGCCAATATTATTAAGTACTAACATACATGCATACACACATTCATACATACAAAGCCAAGGAAAGTGTTACACGTCTTCTAAATTTTATCTAAGTTACGATATCGACGGATTACTATCGATTAATACGGCGATACATAATACTATTATTACCTACTCCCTACCCTCCCTTAGTAGTTTATATTTATACCGATTTTCAGCACACTTTGATAAAAAAATATCAATGAGAGAAAGACGATGATGGTGGTGATGATGATGATGATGGTGGTGATGATGAAAATGCAAGAATAAAAAACGAATAACTTGCTGAATAAACAGAAAAATATTATTGAAAAAAACTGATTGAATATTGTTATGGTTACTATTGTCATTGTTTGACAACAGAAAACGCGTAAGGTAGAATGTATATAGGACTCCAGGTTTATATTATTCATGACGCTGAAATAGCTGAGCTAAACTAATAAATGTGACTTTGTAATAAATCGTAAGTCGTAAATCGTAACGCACGCATCAATCCTTAATCCTATATATAACAATCAAATACTGAGCTTTCGCACTCTCACGAACTGTTTTTTTTTTTTTTTCCCAATCATAAATCAGTCAATGGTCACGTACCTCATTATTATTACGGAACAACATTATTCTAGGTTGTGAGAGATCGAATAATATAGTTTCGCGCGATCACATCAAACTGTTTCCCTGCCTGAACCAATTTTAAATCACTCAGTTCAGATCCAGCAAGATTTTCTACAAACATGGAGTTTTTGCGTTCTTTTTCTCATTCAAGATGATAGCACATCTGTTTGTCGATATGAAGAAAAGAATATAATATAAAAAATAGAGTAGTTTGGGATGTGTGAAAAATTTCTTATGAAAGACTAATTTCAAAACAAGACTGTATCGCGATGATATTGCTGGTTGTGTGTAGAAAAGAATAGTTCTGTGAAAAAAAAAAATTTTTGATGGTGCAAAATAGTACACGGCACGCGGGAGTGAAAAAGGCTATCCCAAACTGCGTCACGCAGTTGCATGCAGTTTGGAAATGCCTACTTTTCCTCCCTAGGTGCGCAATATCATATATTTATAGGTACACAGTGGACTCTCCGTGTGTCGCCGTCCAAGGGGCGGTAGGGAAGGAAAATTCTCGCCAATGGCGATATACGAATCGCCCTTATTCCTTAGCCGTTGTAGCCTAGTGGAGTCCTGGTCACCGGGCGTCGAATCGCAGCGGGTGGGAGTGGGGGACGCTATTTTGTAGTCGTAAGAATCTGTGTAAGGATTTTCTCGCCGCTGCTGCGTTATACCGATCGGCGATGTATGGAGAGCTACCGTATTCGTGATCTCTGAAGTTGAAGTTAGTTTGAATGCTTGAAAGAAAACAAAACAACGGCGGGAAAGCCGGCGCCGCTTTCGCTCCACTTCTGCGAGTGGTCAGGGGCCTGATTCTGACTTATTTTTCATTCGTGAAAGCGGCGATAGCAACGCCGAGCCAATGAGAAGACACTTTAAAACGGAAAATCTTCCTTATGTAACGCGAGCATGTTTTACGCGTGTCTCCATACGTGTTTTCCGTACAAAAAGTACCCGTTTCTTCGACGGTCGAGTGAGTCTGCGAATACGCATGCGCAGAGTACAGAAAAGATCACTTATAAGTCCTAGGAGTTGAAACTGGTCTTTTCAGTACTGCGCGCATGCGCTGTCGCCAACGAATCTGACATTACGCGTCCCTAACCTCAATTTCATAATTCGTGAAAAAACACGTAACATACTCTAGTTATGTAAAGAATCGTCTCGCGTATTTGCAATATTCGTCTTCGGCTCATCTACGACTCATATTGCACACCTGCGCCCGGCCCGAAAAGACCGAGTCTACTTTCTTATTACACAATATATTATTTCGCGAGTGAAAAATAAGTGAGAATCAGGACACAGGCGCCCCGGCGCCGTTTCGTTTCGGTTTTAGTGGTTCTCCGTTTCGGTCCGTTTTCAAATACTTAGCGGTCGTCGCGAGTCACCGCTATACGTAGTCTGGTAACGTTACGACGAGTCTGTGTTTGAGCGAATAGCGGGAGTGCGTTGGGTCGGCATACACTGATCGCCGGATCGTTCGTACGGTACTCGGACGACATTGGTGTAGATGTTTTCGCGCAGATTCATTCAGCGTGGTTGGCGTCGCTTTCGGTTGTGTGGTAGTGGTGTTGTGAGTCTGCAAAAAGAGAAAGGCGGCGGCATAAGAAGGAGTAGCAGCAGCAGTTTAGTGCAGCTGGTGTCAGTGGAACGCGGCGTGTTAAACAACGGTAATATCGTCGCACTCTCCTCACTCGCCGTTAAAGTGTTTGGAAAATCCTACGCCGCCGCTAGCAGCACGTCGGCCAACTTTGTTCCTACGGCGCAAGATACGATAAACGACGATCCGAATCTTTCCAATATCATGCCTTCCGCCGAGAAGAAACCGT
The DNA here is from genome assembly GCF_021155765.1 of Diprion similis. NCBI lineage: Eukaryota > Metazoa > Arthropoda > Insecta > Hymenoptera > Diprionidae > Diprion > Diprion similis. The sequence goes on from NC_060114.1 coordinate 14,928,487, forward strand.
TCCGCCGTTTGCCCACCGACGTACGCCCCTATCACTATGACATTACGCTAACGCCGGATCTGGGGAAATTCGTATTCAGTGGAAAGGAAAACGTGCACGTTGATGTGAGTCTTTCCGAATTAGAGTAAGCAATCTCACCTCTCCCTGACAAACCCGAACTCCCGGTTATCCTCCCTTATTCATATTTTAAACCATATGCTGCACGTGCTCACGTGTGCAAAGCCTTGGCGAATACACACATTCACGTTCATCGCGTGTCTGAAGTAGAATGTCGATTGTACATACTCTACTCACACTACCGCTATTCCTAGGTTAGAAAATCTAACCGTTATTCCTCTCCCGTTTCACCGGCACTTCATCCGTCTAATCTGATAATGTTCTTCTCACTTTTTCAATGCTTTAACAACACTTCTTCTTCCACAGCTGTGAATTGTTATTTCGCATTATCTATATTTCGATCTCACGAACAGGATTGGTTTACAAATTGTCTTTAAAAAATATCTTACAATGGAACAGCCACTGTTTAATCAATCGAGTATTTGCAATATGTATGCACATTTTTTTTTTCTGGAATATAAGCGATTTTTTGCACCTAGAAACAACGTCGGGTCTTTTTTGATCAATTATATTTCATTGTAATATAATAAACTTGGTTATCTGTTAAATTTCTAGGCGTATGTATTCAGTGCATTCAGTTTTGCAAACTTTGCAGCTGTGGAATGAGTTTTATCAGTATCGTTAGTCATGCAGTGTGGTATACTTAGTACTCGAATGATAACAATGATAAAATTTATCCAATCGTATTTAGTTAGTCACAGGGGAAAAAAACTTGACATGGTCAGAAAAAAATCTCTTGCTTTCAATTTTGCTGAATCACTTTTCTCTCTTGAAAATAAACCGAGTTTCTCTTTGCATAAAGGAGTGGAGGGAGTAAGGATTATATTTCATTCTTTAAATAAATTCTTCCAAGGTAATCGTACAATTTTATGCAAAACACTCTCTGAAAATATTATCAGAGCGAATAATATTGTCACAGTATAAGGAATATTGAATTTTTAACTGTGCAATTATATCGTTAATGAATTGCTAAATCCACGAATACTGTGTGCTGATCAATAGTTTTATCTTTCAATGTTTCAATTCAGTTCCACATTTAATACTTTCATACGCTCATCGTATGTTAATTTTTATTTACAACCACTTGTGATTTATTTGACACTTTAACTCGACTAGGTAAGTGATCTGCTTTCATCTCTTTGATAATAATTTTCAATTACATGGAAAATCCCTCCAACATGATCACTGATTGAAATAAATGTGTACGTTCATTTAATTAGAATAGATAGTCTCTTACTGTTTTAATAATCTATTAGCGTTATTAATCGCACCATAAACAGGTAAAACAATCGATCGATACTGTGGTCTTGAATTCCTTGGATATCGACATAAAAAGTGCCGTATTTTACGGTAACGATGGAACGACGATCCCTGCGAGTAATATCGAGCTGTCTGTGGAGGCGGAAACAGCCACCATCAAGTTTTCTAAAACATTACCGATCGGTGATAAGGTTGGATTCATCAGCTTCGTTTTCACCGGTGAATTAAATGACAAGATGAAGGGATTCTACCGCAGTAAATACACCGGGTAAGTCTACGTTCTAGTTCATTACTTTGTTCACATCCAAATTTGAAAACATCTTCCAGATTATCAGGTGACGAAGTGAGTTGTGCGGTAACATTTCTTTGTCCTTGTTCAGCGCGCATGTTGTTTCCATGCTGGGATGAGCCGAGTTTGAAGGCTGAGTTTACTCTCACTATTTGTGTGCCAGCCTCCTCAACTGCCCTGTTCAACATGGTATGCATTATTCCTTCGTAATCAATCGATTGTTGTATTTCAGATCCAAAGGCGAGGATCAGTTCGCGGCTGTGACGCAATTCGAGGCCACAGATGCGAGGCGCTGCTTTCCCTGTTGGGACGAACCTGCCCTCAAGGCTACCTTCAACATTACGCTAGCCGTTCCTCAGGACCGTGTTGCTCTATCCAACATGGTAAGCAGCGCCTTGTGTTTGTCCTTCTTTTGCTTGTGCCCATAACGTCCTTAAGCGTTAATATAAAATCGATCACAGGCCTCACACATCCAATTCTCATTTCAGCCAGTTAAGTCCGAATCCGTTGAGGGAGAGTTCAAGGTGCTGAAGTTTGACAAAACGCCCATTATGTCGACTTACCTTGTCGCAGTTGTCGTTGGCGAGTATGACTATGTGGAGGGAAAATCGAGCGACGGAGTTCTTGTGAGGGTATACACACCGAAGGGAAAAAAGGAACAAGGTGAATTTGCCTTGGAGGTTGCAACAAAAGTGCTACCCTACTACAACACCTACTTCGGCATTGCTTATCCATTGCCAAAAATGGACCTGATAGCGATAGCCGATTTCTCGGCCGGAGCCATGGAAAATTGGGGCCTCGTTACATACAGGGAGACCTGTCTGCTCGTTGATCCCCAGAATACTTCAGCAGTTAGGAAACAGTGGATCGCTTTAGTCGTTGGTCACGAATTGGCTCATCAATGGTTCGGCAATCTTGTCACCATGGAATGGTGGACTCACTTATGGCTTAACGAGGGCTATGCATCGTTTGTGGAGTTCCTTTGCGTCGCTCACCTGTTTCCCGAGTACGATATTTGGACCCAGTTCGTTACAGACACGTACATCAAGGCTCTGGAACTCGACGCGCTCAAAAACAGCCATCCCATTGAGGTCCCTGTCGGACATCCGTCCGAAATTGACGAGATCTTCGATGACATATCTTATAACAAAGGTGCCAGTGTGATCCGGATGCTTCACAGCTACATCGGCGATGAAGACTTCAAGAAAGGCATGAGTCTCTACCTCAAGAGACATTCTTATTCCAACGCTTTGACCGAAGACCTTTGGGCTGCGCTTGAAGAAGCCAGCAGCAAGCCTGTCGGCGCTGTCATGTCAACATGGACCAAGCAGCAAGGATTTCCAGTTTTGAAGGTCCGTAATGCATTATTATTATGTAAATAGGTATTTGATTAATCGATGAATGAGTTGTTTTCCAGAAATTGAAATATATCAATGAATTTTTTTAGACACCTGTAGTTCAACCTATCTTTGAGTAATTATTCATCTGTATAGTACTTCATGTCCAGTTTTAGACGAAAATCAATTCGAAAATAGTTCTTTTTTACCTGTAGAGTGAAAGTGGAATACAAGTGATGCACACTGGAAGACGGCACATTTATGATTTGAAAAAAAATCAGTATGTAAATTTATAGGATATTTCGAAAGCGACACTGTATAACGATCCTTGAACTGCAGGTTGACCAACGGCAGGAGGGAACGTCGCGCGTTCTCTCACTTTCCCAGGAGAGATTTCTTGCCGATGGATCAAAGGACAAGGAAAAAAGCCTGTGGATGATACCAGTGAGCGTTAGCACGTCGCGGGCACCGCAGGAAGTCGCGATTAGCACGGTAATGAACGAAGCTCAGAAGGAGATCGTTTTGAATGACGTACCCAAAGGCGCTTGGGTAAAAATCAACCCAGGGACGATCGGGTTTTACAGAACTCGTTACAGCCCCGAAGCACTTTCCCTCCTCCTTCCCGCCGTCAAAGATCGCACCCTCCCTCCGTTAGACAGACTCGGACTCCTGGACGATCTCTTCGCCATGGTACAAGCCGGCCATGCCTCAACGGTCGAGGTTCTACGACTGATGTACGCCTTCCAAGCGGAAGACAATTACACGGTTTGGTCGAGCATTGTTAACAGTCTTGGTAAACTGAGCGTTTTACTTTCTCACGTCGATTACGAAGACTCATTCAAGGCCTTTGGACGATCTCTGATGAAGGACATCGGCAGCAAACTGGGCTGGGATCCAAAACCTAACGAGAGTCATCTGGACACGCTTCTCAGATCCTTGGTGCTGGGGCGCCTGGCCGCGTTGAACGACGCGGAGACGATCGATGAGGCCAAGAAACGCTTCGAGGCTCATGTGTCAGGGGTCAAAGTTCTTGCCGCGGATTTACGCAGTCCTGTTTACAGGGCAGTGCTTTCCGTGGGCGGAGCCGATACCTACGCAACGATGCTGAAGTTGTACAGGGAGGCTGATCTTCACGAAGAGAAAGACCGAATATCGCGAGCCCTGGGCGCGATAAAAGATGAGACACTGCTCAAGCGGGTGCTCGAGTTTGCGATGAGCAGCGAGGTTCGCGCCCAGGATACGGTCTTCGTTATAATGTCCGTCGCCATGACGTACAAGGGACGGATTTTGGCCTGGACATTTTTCAAGGACAACTGGAAGGTACTCATGGACAGGTACGACGGCGGTTTCCTACTCTCAAGACTCGTCAAATTTACGACAGAGAATTTCGCTACCGAGGAAAGCGCTCTAGAGGTTGAAAAGTTCTTCGCCGATCATCCGACACCGGGGACTGAGAGGACCGTACAGCAAAGCGTGGAAACCATCAGACTGAACGCGGCATGGCTTGCTAGGGATCGAGAAGCGATAAAATCGTATCTCTCACAATCAGCCTTACCGTAACTCGGAATAAACCGCATTAACACCTAGTCACTTATTTCTTACATCTACGTTGTTTCGAGAACCTTTTTCTATTACAACGTGTTCAACGTAATTTAGGTTGAATCAAATTGCCAAGACTTCGGTGCATAATAATAGTAATAATAACAATAGTTATTATTATTTTTACAACTATTTACTAATATCTCAAGGAACGTGCGGGCGTTTTTGCGCCGCGGCCAGTGATTTGGAGAGATATTTAGTTTTATTGTGTTTCTTTTTTTTTCTGCCAAGGAGAGAGATGGGAAGTCATTTTTTACCTTACAAGTAGTCGAAGGACTCTATTGATGTTACGTTTCGAGTCATACGTGTTTTCGTATCGACCAACGTTCGCCCCTTTACTTAATTTTTTCTAAACTCCAAACGGCAAGTCATGTCCGGTTTCCTTTACACTACGTGAAAATCGTCTGGAAAATGTTTGTCCTTTGTCTTTAGTAAAATTCCGAAGAAACGACGTATCTTCAACTAGGGAGGAGCGGATTTATCCATCTGTGTATAGATAATAACTGGTTTAAATATACTTCTTCATATCTGAGTCCGAATATTCAATTACCAAAACAATATTTTGAAGCCGAGACATCGTTTTTATTTTAGTCCGGGCCAAAAGACTAATATTTTGCCATTATGACACTCGCCGCTCAGATGGACCAATGCAACACCGAAATTATTTAAAGCAATATCTAATAAAACACCCTTGTATCAGTTATAACACGGTTTGAAAAAAAAAGACAAAAAAAACACCGTCAAGACACGACAGACAGATACACGAAAAACGCGACAATTAAAGAAATATGCATGGGAATCATCCTCAAACTGTTTTACGAGATGAATGATTTTGAACAAATGAAGAAGTGACTGTGAACCTTTCCCGTTTTCGTTGAAATATTGCGTCATTTTGAATAATTTGCAGCTCTACTGATCGAGATGCTGTGTAAAGAAATCGATTGCAATGGTCCCAAGTCGTCGAGAGGAAAATACGGAATACGATTTCAAAATATTTAAGAAATCCTCATCTTTATTCACAACAGTTGGTATTGGGATACTTCAGTGGGTACAGCCTCGTAATGGTATTTCATTTGCCTAAACGGATGGACATGACCCAAATGTGGGAAAACGTTTAATTCGATGATTCGATAGGGTGTATACGGACGATTTATTTTTCGACCGAAAACGATTAAGAATAATCTCAATTCGCTGTGATCAACGCTCCAAAAGTTACAGTCGAAAAACTGAGAAATCTCGTCGTATTTTCCTGTCAAATTCATTCGATGATTTAAATTAAATTTAACGGAAAAACAGCACATTTCTAACGTATCTGCAACTTTATCGAGTACTTGAGAGATCATTCGAAGTATTGAAAAATTCAAAATCTTCTATCATTGCAGGGATGTAGAATTGAAAAATATATAAAATCTCAAATCAAACCTTCGCAAAAGGCTTTAGAGATTTGTATCTTTCTACCGCTGGCTTTATTTGCTAGTTTTAATTTTTCTCATCGTTTCTTTTTATTTCGATTTCTGTTTACACTGCCGGTGACGTAACAGCTTGGCGTCGCAGCGACTTATTAAACGCGATAAGCGTCACGAGTAGTATCATATTTCTAACGAGGGATGTGTTTATTGTTTATACAGTAATTACGTACGTCTAGCCTTATATCTCGGTAGAGTTGAGTGAGTAGTCTCTCGAAATGCACTTCGCCGTTTAAAACAGGCTCCAAGTGCGGCGGACCTTAACTTACAGTCGAGTCGTCTCGTCATCCCGCAAGAAGTGGAAGAAGAAGAAGTTGTTTATCTTAACGTAAAATATTAGTTTTCGATAAGATATTACTAACTACGACGCCTATTAGTCACGCATAACTTGCCTGGCACACGTGCAGAGAAAAGCCATGTAAAAATTCAAGCTTCACTCAATATATGTTTCCTCACCCGTGCATACACCCAAGTATACCGCAATGTGTTAGGCAATATCTGTACGAAGTCATGTTGTACCATCAGAAGAAGCATCGCTTCACGCCTTAGATACCGCAGCCGATTATACGCCTGTGAACCCTCGACTGTGGGATTCGCCGGATATGTTTCATTCATTGGTTCATTCATACATAGATACTGATGACGCACAATATCGTCTCTCTATTCCCCAATGACGAAAACCAGACATTACAGAACCCTCCAAGAGGATTGCTGAACGCAGCAGGACGCGAATTGTGTTTCATTGATCGATTCTACGCGACTCCCGCAACGGGAAGAAGGTATGTTTAGGTTAAAATTACTACGTCACGTGGGAATTGTTCAGAATTCGAAAGCCGGAAATAGTCTGAGAACATGATTAAAAATTGGAAATTCAAGACCATGTAAATATGTCTGAGTTTCATTAAACGTGTCCAAGTGAAGTGCGTAACTATTACGGATTACGTATAATCGTATCCGACCTCTAGATCACGGACAATGCCGAAACTTCTATTTGGTAATGAATAATCTGAATGATTCAAAACGAGGATAAACGTAGTCCGTTTAATACATCGATCGAACCCTGCCGTTAGCTGGATTGGCCGAGGGGAAGAGCAACTTTTAATCAAACGATAAATTGTCATTCCTTATACGTGCGTAACGAGGAACAATGGCGACTGTGCGCAATCAGTGCGAAGGGTAATCGACATTTCGCGAGCTTGAGAGTGTCTGCGAACAATTCCGGCACCCGCTGCACCCACCAGCAACGAGTTTCACCCTCGCAGAACGAGCCCTAAAATCCTTGTAGATATTCATACATATTCGACAATGGCGGCGTTCCCTCGCCCTAAAAAAGGACCCGCCACCCCTTGGTATGAATAGGAAGTGGAAGTAGATTGGAGTGGCGAGGCGGAAACTTGGGGTGTCTCGGCTGTCCTATCGTCATCGGCCGATTCCCAGTTGCCGCGTGGAAACCTCGCCGCCCCCGCGTTCCCAAGCCGGGTTTTCCGAGACCCGCGCAACGCGCACGCGACTCGGAACTCGGATCAATACCGACCCAGGCGTTCGGTTCCGCGCAGCTGGATAATTACAAGAGTAAAGAAAAGTAGAAGCGAATGAATGCTTGGCTCGTCGACCATCGAGCAGCGCGAATTTTGCAACATAAATGTATAGGATCATCTACCGCAGCTGTTGTTTTATTCTACGATTACGCGTTGCACAGTTTGCCTGAAATGTTCTGATGAATTTTCATTAGAAAACCAAAAAGGTGATCAGATTTGCGTCGAATGATTTGTAAACGATATGATTGTTGGTATTTTTTTTCCATCGGTGCAGAGCGCGTTTCTATTATTCGATATGCACTGATACGAGGTACAAAAAAGGTCACGTGATGGTCAATTTAATTGACAAACAACTGAACGCATTACATGACGAACGGATAATGGTCGATAAGAGTCGACGAGAAAAAAGAATCGATTTAATTGAAAAATATTATTGTTAGATATGAAAAAAAGCAACAGGATTGATAAAAAAAATGGATAACGTACACATTATGCACACGTAATGTTGTTGGACACGATTGAGTTTATTATTATATTATTCATTCATTCGATGTGAGACGCAAACAAATCGTTTCACTCTTCGCAATGACCGCATGTTATATATTTACACTTGTATATAATTATTTTCATTTTTCATTTTTTTTTCTATATCAAGTTTCCTTTTTTTTGTCGTTTGCTATTATTATACTTTTTGTTCTCAGTCTTTGTAAATATACACTATAATAGAGTAGGTTTCTTTTCTCTTCTTCTTCTTATAAACGTAATAGTAATGACAATAATAATAATGATCATATTACAATAATTAATATTAATAATAATTTTTTTATTTTTATTCCTTTAATATCTAAACAATGAAATAAAATTATGGAGAGTCAATAACGTGACGATAAAAATTTGTTGAAGAAAAAAAAAAAAGAAAAGAAAAAGAAAAAACTATCGCTTGTTTCAAAGAATAATAATAATAATAGTCAATAATAATATTAATAATCAATAATAATCGATAATATTAGTGAAAACAACATAACGTAAATTTATATTGCGTGTCAGTGTATGGTTTTTTTTTTTGTTTTTTTTTTTTTACTAAATTGGCCAGTGTCTAATAGTAATAATAATCATAGTATTCACGAAAAATGGAATAAAACAAAATTCCGTTACTATCATGCTTTCGTGCGTATAGAGTAAGCAGGTATATGTATGTAGGTACAAGTCCATGTACAGGACTATCTTCAACGGCAGAGGTAATAAAAATGACCTATTATACGAGTACATCTCTGTGTATATCAATAACAGGTATGTTCGTCGGTTTAGTTCTTCTTCCATTTCTCTGAACGTGTGTGTATGTCTGTGTGTGTTTCGGGTCGGGCGGGGTGGGGGTGTCTCTTTTTCTTACAACTGAGGAATGACGATGAGTAATATATGAGTATATATACGTATATATATATATATGTATATATACATATAATATATTTATGTACAGTATTTACACTCCCTGAGCACCGCAGTGTCGCCGTAACGCTTGCGTGCGTGCTTGAACGAGACAAGATCTTTAGGGATTGTCTTTTCGCGTCCGTCACCGTTCGGAAATTTCGGACGACGTTGTTTCCGTCGTCGTAACGATGAGACTCTGGGTCGATGCGGGAACCATCATCGTCGTCGTCGTCGTCGTCGTCGTCGTCGAGTTGGAAAGCGGCTGTAAAGGCTGACGTTGTTGTTGTTGTTGTTGTTGCTGTTGCTGCTGTTGCGAGTGCTGCTGTTGTTGTTGCTGGTTTTCAGGCGCGTTCGTCTCCTCGAGGGTCGTTTGCAGGTCGCATATGTACTCGATCACCCTCTGTATGACTTCCAGTTTCGAGAGCTTCCTCTTCCTCGGCATGTCCGGCACGAGCGATCTCAGCTTTGTTAGATAAGCCGCGACCTCCTCCGCTTCCATATCTCTTCGGCTACCGTTCAGGCCCAAACCATTGTGCAGGACCCCGCGGCTGGGCGGCACTCTTCCTCCAACCGGACTCACCACCATCGCCTTCATTGTGTTCTATCAACTGCTGTTTTGTTCCTCTTTTTCCTTCTTCTCCTTGCCGCGGTTTTTTCGCCGGCACCAGACTCTCAGTCACCTCTGTACACCCGCGATCGCTTATATTTACTTGTCTATCCTTGTATGCTATATCCGCGTTACGTAAATGCAGGAACAGGTGCAAACTGATATATATTTTTACACCGCGTCACCAATCGCGCGCACTCACGCAAACACGGTCTGTTTCTCTCTCTCTCTCTCTCTCTCTTCGCCTCTTCACTGTCACTCGCCCCCGACTTGCTCGGGTATTGATTTCTCACGGTTAGACCTGCACCGCGACTTCGCCTTCTCTTCTCTCCTTCCCTTCTTCCTTCCTACGTTCCTGCAAGTTCGATGACTGCTGGATAATATATCCTTCTTGACGAACACTCCGGTTTACAGTAAATATATCCTGCACTATCTTTGCTGTCACACAACGGACAATTAATGACACTTATCACGCACCGTAATTGTGTGATTTAATACTGCAACGACGATAATCCTTACGCTTCGTTACACTTGCTACTTGCCAATCCGATCCTCTTGGTTTATATCCTGCTAATTTTCCTTGTAAAATACGTGTTTATGATTACAGTTATTACTATTATTATTACTTCTACTATTACTCTGTAACTCTCTTACACTTTCTCTACAATTTCAACAACAACGTCGCACGAATCTGCTGTGTTATAATTCACAATGTTTCGGTTGTTTATTTTATTGTTTTTGTTTTTTTTATCCTTTACTCAATCGGATCGTTTATTCCGCCACCAGGCGCCTCGAGCCGGTTTATTTTCTCTGCACAATGAACGATTTCACGTCGTAGCCGTGTCGCCGCGTTCTGTCGAAGAATTCGACTTCTTCTACTCGACGACAAAAACTCACTTGCGACACGCGCTGCGCCTGCAGATCGAAGTCGACTAGCCTCCGCCCCTCACCTTCGGCCTTATATACTCGCCTCCCTCCCTTGGCCCGTTACCCTTCCCCGCGCCCTGCACCGAATGCCTGACGCCGCCAACGTCGTGTCGCCGTACCGCGCCTTTACTTCTTCAACGGCGCAATCGTTGCACGAGTTACCCGCACACAGGCGCACACAAACGTATTCGTGCAATGCCAGCGACGGCATCGAACCGGCGCTTGAGCCGCGGCTTCAAGCTAATTGCGAATCGTTCATTCGCCCGTAAACGGTCGCTCGATTTTTCCGCCCCGGTTTACCATCTAGATCGCCATTTTCAAATGTCTATCGCCTATGGCAGAAGGCATACGCTTGTCTGTTCGTTAATTAAAGTTCCCAGTTGCTCATAATTGTTTTGGAATTAGAACCGAAATGTGGTTTCTTTTTTGTAGAAATTTTACGTATTTGTGATCGACGTATCGTTTGATGTTTGTTCTCCTGTCACTTGCGTCGACGTTAGTCATTGGTACATGAAATTTGCTTAGAAACGAAACTCGTTCTATTATTGATTCCAAAAAAATTGTGAGCATTGCTGTACAGTTTTTGGCTAACTTGTTCGCGGTCCGAAACAAAACGCGAGTTCAGTTCTATACGAATTATGTGACAATGAAGCCGATTCAGTCACTGTCACATAATTCGTATAGAACTGAACTCCCATTTCGTTTCGGATCGAAAACCAGTTAGCCGGAATATACAAGACATTTATGAATTTTACTCGTACATCCACTGTAACCCAGTGCAATGGGAAACTGTTCGCCAAACTTATTCCATTTTATTTTCTAACGCACCATCGAGTGGATGGATCAACAGAAGAAGAACGGTACACCACGTAACACTATCGGCTCGTTATAAATATCGAGCTGTGACAGCAAATGAGGCTGCGCAATTCGCGCTTGAATCCTTTGCTAGTCGGGGGTGTTGATGCCCTCGGGGCGGGTCCCTGGACGAGTGAGGGGAATGCCGAAGAAGGTCGGTCGGTCGGCGAAGGGGGGAGGCCAAGTCGAACGTCCGGCGGCGCCAGCCAGTGGCGATCGGCAACCACTTGCGTGACGTGACGCTCTCCTCTCACATACCTACCTACCTACCTACCTTCCTATGTAGGTATGTACGTGGGGAAAACGCGTCGCAGGTTTATGCAGACGCATATACGTGTGCACTGCGTGTCGTGCATGCGAGCTCCAATGAGGCTTACTTCACTCTGCATAGGCGTGTGTGTGCAGGGCGAGCAGTCGAGATACTCTTACACATACAATGCGTGCATAGGCGAGGTACAATAAACACGCGTGTCGAGTACTCCAAGTCGTGTTGTGCAGCGTGAACCTACGACACGCAACGACGTGTGTGATTTCTTCGCTTTGCACGCCTTGCATTGACTCGAATGAGAATGACTCGCGCCTCTCACAGTCTCGGCAGCTATAACGCTCTACGGCCTTCCCCAGTTAGCGATAGTTCCACTACTACCACACTCCAATTCTCCGCGATCCAACACCTCGTTATCGCTGCTGTATGCACTGGTACAGTTTGCTCTGTACCGGGGCAGGAACTGCGTTATTACTTAATTAGTTTATGCACGTGGTATCATGTGCGTAAGGTATAAAGAGAAGTGCAATAGCTGTGCACACATGTCAATCGTGCATTGTATACATATAATTTATATCGTTAGCCGATTTGTGATTGATCGTATCGAGGTTTATAACCGATACTATTTTTCTCTATTATGTCTTACAATTAGATGCGTTTTTTAGTTTCAAATCCATTTTCATATCGTACAAGTCTATTAGAGACCAAATTATTGTTAATTCATTCACCGCTTGAAAACTGAAATATTGTTTAGTTTCTTCTTTTTTTTTAGTGCACTTTATGTATCGCGAAGTTCAACACGTTTCGCTTCAATTTTTGATCCGAATATTTTCTTTTTCCCCTCGAGTGCAGACCGTCTGATATTGTGGTATGTTATACGCGGCTTCGTTTACACCGGCTCCAGCGATAAGATTATTTCGTTTTATTTCTTTCTCTTTTCTTTTGACCCCTTTTTAATGGGGTGCATCGATGTATACACACACACGCATACGTATGCACCTATGTTCATGTCATAAGTATTGTATGTTTAATCGCACGCCTCCGGCTTATGCAGGGTATATTATACCACATCTATACACATTATTACAGTGTATATGCTAGCCTGTATGCATATCGCGGATGTTTACCGTCTTACATATGTATATATGAATGAATATTCCCATTGATAAACACCTGCAGCGTTTCACCCGAGAATGTGTGTGTGTGTGTTTTTTTTAAATTTCTTTATTTTTTTCATTATATCCATAAGGTGCGTATATGGACACAGTTGCGTAACAATTTTACGAGCGTGTATATGTATATATGCACATACGGTGTGTACATGTGTATTTCTTATACCAAACCGTGATTTACGCGGTGGTTGAAAAATTTCCTGTGTATCATATATGTGTACGTATTGGTATATGCGTGATATATGTATACAGGTGCGCGATAAAGAAAGGTAAAAAAACTAATTATACGCAAGAAGAAGACGGTGAAGAGAAACTTGGCGCACGTGTGCAGATGCAAACTTGCGTCAAGGAAGTAGGAAAATAAAAATGAGTAATCCGTGAGGGATCGAAGCTGCAAGGAGCGAGGCCGGCTCGGCTCGTGCCTCGATCTAAAAACTCTACTCCGACAGCATAATATGATGATGTATCGCTGACGATGATGAATATAAAGGAGCGAAACACGTGTGCGTATATACATAGAATATGCATATGTAAGAAGGTGCAGGCGGGAAATCAGAACCGTGCAGCATCAAAAGGTAGAAATTTAACTGTCGCCTTGCCCGCCTAACGTGTCGGCGAGCCGTCGACTTACGCCCTTTATTTTCACATACGCGTTGTCGATATTTATGAATGATTCATGGTGCGTGAACGTGTGGCGTCTATACGCGTCGTGAGCCTAATATCAAAACTCATGTCCGCACGCCGCGATTCTTTTTATTATACATACGACGTATTCTGTGGATATATATACATGTACATACGTATATACCTATTTAATTTATCATTGTTACTTCTCGATACACGTAACATCGGTTAATTGTCATTACATTATATCGAGAGGGGGGTTTTCAGAGTCCATACAGTAAACAAGTACAGACGTCAAGAAGAAAAAGAAGATTAAGAATCGAGGAAATTATTTATTCGTATTTGTGTATAAATTATTTATCTGGCTGTCACGCAGGTGTTATAATGTTATAGGTGTATATATATGTATGTGTACGCCTGTGTTTGTTCATGTTAGACTTCAATCGCTGCACAATAATGATAGATTGTTTCTCACCTTATTAAATACTCGCGGTAGGTATGTGATGTATAAATGCGTATATATGCATATATACCCTGTGTCCGTGAGAAAAGTGCGCACATTACGCGCGTGCGTCAAGTCCTTCGAATTTTATTGGCCGACAGTTATCGCCTGATTGAGCAGCCGACGAAATACCAATCGCGACTGTCAGAAAATATCCCTAGGAGTCCACAGCTAAAGGTCAGCTGCTAGGGACATTTTTTGATACACGCGATTGGTATTTCGTTGGCTGCTCAATCAGTCGATAACTGTCGGCCAATGAAATTCGAAGGACTTGACGCACGCGCGTAACGTGCGCACTTTTCTCACGGACACATGGTATATACTACATCTATCAATCGATGGATTAGGCGATTTGACAGCCAACCATTTATGCCGGCTAACCTCGCCTAATAACATTGGAAATCCCAGTGTATTACGGACTAAGAGTAGGCATAAAGTGCCTTCGCACCGATTAAGGTGTGTCTTCGGTGCGCTGGCACGATCGCCTCGAGTTCCAATGTGTACCTATATACCTACATACAACCCGTCTTATACTTTCACACTCGCTTGCAGCGTTCATGCAGGGACGTATGTATTACACGCATTCATGTAATGCAAACATACATCAACGATGCGTTTGGAATTGGTGAAAAATACTGTTAATTTCGGCAAACAATTGTCTGTAATGATCAATGAACGGCTGTAAACGATAATGTTGCTATATATATTTCGTGAAAATATAGCTTTACAACACTATGATGAAATTGGATATTTTCGACCCGCTTAACAGCTACGCAAAGCTCCACTATTCATGCACGGTTGATAAGAAAGATTTTCATAGTTTAATAAACGGATATTTGTTCAACTAAATTCTTGACTATTGATGATAAAGTAGAATTAAATAACTTGGAAAAATTCTGGGATATGTATTATAAAATATTATAAACATAAATTTTATGTTTTCGAGTGTGCTGAAACCAAAAATGATTTCCATTTCCCTCTCTTGCGAGACACAAAGTCTTTACACAGAAAAAAGTATAACAATAATGAAAAAACTACCATTTTATTACAATGAATTAAACAATATGTTTTATAAATTTTAAAAAACAACTTTTAGCCTTTAAAACTTTTACCTCTTCGCTTTTACACAGCTCCCAACACGCTTCAGCATATCCATTTTCTTTTTTCCTATTTGTATTAATTTTCGAGTCTCACTGTAATACATGTTACATGCAAGTAAGAAATCACTCTTGCATAAGATTTTTGGAATCAAGAATAGAATACCAAATTTCGAATGAAACTACAAATACGAGTTGAAGAAAAAGTCTGACGTGATCGAACCATTTGAGTATTTTTCCCCGTTTCAGTGAGTGAAAATCAATAAGAAGCAGTATGAAAAACTTGTGCAATTTTTTTCTTTGCAGACCTGTGTTAGTTGTCTTCAGAAAAATGAAATTTTGAATACGAAAAAATAAAACATTCATAAAACAACGGAATATCGGAAAATGGATCGATCTGCTCAATAACTCATAACTCATTGAATTTTCAATATTTATTTCATAATTTTCGAGATTCAGATATTAAGGATAAAAAAAAACATGGAGATACTGCGCGATAAAAAAAAGCATTTATTTTAGTGAGTTAAATTAAATTTTGGGAAATAGTGAATTGACGATTTTTAATAAGACTATCTTGCATATTTTTCATACTGAATTCACAGTACAGATGCCGTGGGGTCATTTCAACCCCGGTGTACATTTATGTATATCCATACGTACATAGCATATGTATTTACATACCTATATATACATACATATATCACTGAAGTTAATTTCATGACGTGTGGTAAGCTCGTTTGCGAGTCAATCAAAGATCTGAAACTTATTATTAATATATATACGTCAGAGTCGAAGAATCGGCCCTCTTACGTAAGATCGTTTAGCAGATATGAGCTGTACAGGTGCCGTGCATGATGCATATATGGGTATTTACGACTACACAGTAGATACGTTCGAAACCTTTTACGTAATTTTTCCAAATAGGATTCCTGAATATTTTACATACGCACATTTTCGCGTGGTGACTTTATATCGTGGTATCTTAAAGTTGCGTTGTAATGCTTTTTTTTCCTCTTCACTCTTATAATTTCATTGCCCGCAGTTTTCATAGCCATTATTATAGTTTATTATTCATACTAACGAATAATATATACATATATACATACATACACATATTGATCAAAACATCTTTATTATACAATTTTATACGTTATAAATAATATCATCATGAAATTAATATGATAGTTGAACAGTGTTAGTAAAAAGCTTGTATACATAAATTATTGACCAAATTTCTAGTTAAGGCCTTACATACGTCCATAATTTTGAAAAAGTCGATTTTTTTTCAACAGATTGTTGTTCTCTATAGTTTTAGGCTTATTTTTGTGAAAGTCGATTGCAAAAATTTTCCATAGATCCAAAGTTATGCTATAAAATGTGACGGTCCGACGTAAGAGATCAGAACAGCTCGTCGACTGTAAAAAAATAAACAAAAACAATTAACTACCGTGAAGGAAGGCATACAATACGAAGCTGTAATGTGAGATTAAACGTAAGTTTACAAAACAAATAAAAAAATTCATAAAGTTCTTGCTTTGGCTACGCGCGACATCGAGCAGAACGCACTTAAAACTTTGAGCACGTTTTTCTCGAAACTACTTTTTCCGACACGGTCAACATGATAATTCGTATAATTTTTAATAATTTTTTGATGTGTTTTTTTTCTAATATTTGAAATAGTTTTCTCTATAGTCTACCAAGCCGGATTTTTGATATTTTGATTCAAAAGTTTTATAAAAATAATTAAAGTGTAAAATTTACGACGTAAAACGCATATTTTTTTTTAAACTGCCATAAATTGCTAAATATTTCGAAATCCAATATTCCGACTCAATAGACTATAACTACAACTCCATTTTACAAGAATTTTTGAAAATTTTGAAAATCGATCAACATTCACCGGAGATATGATGTCGACCGTGGAGCAACTTTTTTTTCTTAGAGTTGTGGATCACATGATTTTTTATACAGTAATTTATAAAAATGGAATAAAATAAATTTTTTTTATAAAGTTTAGATACCAATAAACAATGTGTATTATTTATTTTTATTAATTTCTACTGTTATGCCCACTAAAATTTTTTTTTCTTGTAGTGCATTTTTGGCGCTGCCAGACGTACGGTAATGCCTTAGCGCAAGTAACATTGTTTTACTATACATATTTATAATACATATATCTGCCTGTAAGCCTGTACATCATACATATACTCATTCGTTAATTATTTGGACAAACATTTTTACACCTACATTATACCAGCGGACGTGGACGTACACACTTAATGAATACATATAGATTATACGTAGTAATTAACGTGAAATGCAGACGAGAAAAGAGAAGCGGGTGGCGAGTTGTATAATAAATGTAGCGGACTTCCCTTATCTCGTTATCGTAGCAGCTACATGGCACCTACTGTGCGACGAAACCATGGTTTTCCGTATACATATACAGCTATTTCAAACACATATACATACGGTATCTTACATATGTATACGTATACGCTGCACACCCGAAACCAAGATAACAACCGGGTTTTATAGGCACTGCGGTACAAGTTACAAGATGCACGGACGGGCTCGTGTTAAATAGGGAGGTACACACACGCATACGTCCATATATAGGTGTAGACACGCACACACGCACTCAGCCCGTGTCGGGTGCGTCGAGAGTGCGCACAGCTGACCCAGACACCTGGGTACACCACCGGGAGAGCAGCGGGCTGGGAACCGCTCGAAATCCGTGCAAGACGCGTGTGATTCATTCGCCCACTCGTTTCGCATCCCCGAGATGATCATCGGTTCCGTCCTTCCCGTGACGCCTGCAGGCTACCTCGTCGCGAGCATAAAAATATTCCCTTTTATGCCGCACTGATCTGTGGCAGGATTATTTTACTACAGATTTTTATACCCTGCAGAGAGTAATTGGTTCGAAAACGTGCAGATTTCGCTTCGCTTGGTCGATGTGCGGATGATAATCATTATAAGGGGTGAATTTGTAATGACTGCATTGTACGTATCGTCTGCTGAAATTCAACGCGCACGTGTTGCGATCCGGCAGCAATTGTTTGCCAGGGCGACCAACTGTCTGATATGAAAAAGTTTTATTATTGTTACTGGCGGTTGTGCGCAAGACGCGTAACTGCGACAATATTTCTGGTTAGACAGTTGGTCACCCTGGCAAACAATTGCTCTCGGATTGGAGCGCGTGCGCAATGAGATTTAACAGACAGTGGAATATGCATTCGTTAGGAATTCAGTTTGTGCATGTATTTTATCGACGACTTGTTGTCTGGCAATTGAGACTTATACACGAATACATATATACAAACTTTTGTTTATCATTTTTTACAAGATTTACCTAACCGCCTGAGGAATAATCCTACCGTTTATACGGATCGACGTTATCGTTGATTTCGTCGAAATAGCGACGAGTCATATAAGAATTGTAAAACGGGTATCAATAAGATGACCCGTAGAGTTTCAGGCTACATGTAATTTATATGTGATAAATTTCGCGGTTTTTTTTTCTCGATCATGCGATTTTTAAACTTCACATCTAGGTATATTCAGAAGGTAATCGAATTCGGCAAATCATTGTTTCTGTTCAGTGCGTGTGGTTTTTTTTTCCCAACTTCAAATATCTCTATCTGATTTTTTTCCCGGAGGTAAAACGCGGTCGCGTCATGAAACTGATTTGCAAATCGTACTGTATGTAATCGAATTTTTATCGATGTCTATTTTTATCGTCGTCGGCGTCGTCGGATCGAGGGTACACCGGTAGACAACGGCGCGTTGTTGGATCGTTGTATGTACACGATTTTCTACCTGCTGTCTAGCCGTGAGTTTTGCCTCTAGTGCTTCAGTCAGCTGAGTCGATGCATCGCAGGCGCTTCCTGCTGCATGCGTGCGCCTATAATGTATCCGTTATACATGCACATGTACGACTTTATACTGCACAATGCGCGTTTAACTCGTGTATACCTACAATATACATATCTGTATGCAACAATCACATTATAATACGAGTATGCCGCGCCGGATGAACGCGCGTTGCATGTCGACATGTAAGATTTTATTTTTATACACTGACGTTGAATCGCGAAGTTGTGTAATGCATGCATTTGCGACACATGATCGCTTGTGTACACTTATATAGACTCCACACGCGTATAATATTGTAACCATTATAATTATATTTATTTATAGCCGTGTAGATATCCTCTTATCTTTCTCCTTATTTCTCTTTCTCCTTCTCTGTAATGTACAGGTAATCGCGGTGCCGTGACTTATCATAACATCTATATCAATTGCGATAATTATAACTCATTCTCAAATTATAACGTGACAGAAAAAGAAAGTCTCCAGACTCTCGAATGGAGTTCAAAAAGTCGAATATTTCGGTATAAGTCGATGTCCATTCATAATTTTCTTCATATCCTGATAATTTTACAATATTTGCGCGCGATTAGATTTCAGTAATATATTTCAACATGGCGTACACTGTATAACTCTACATGAGAATGGTCCCGACAACCATAAAATGTCATTTATTTGAAATGCCAAAAAATAGAAAAAAGAATAAGGTTCGAGAAAAACGTAAAACAAAAAAATTATTCAAAAGCCGGTTAAATCTCTGTAAACCTCATCGACTTGTCACAATTTAATCTTCGTTTCATAAAATTCTCGCACATTTCTGCCAGCTCTCTGTGGCGAGGTACTCATATGGATATCTTATGTTCTGCGCGGACAAGAGAGGCTGCGACGAGGTCGCGGTGTCGAGGAGTCGGCAAACCGAGCGGATGGACGAAGAGCGGACGAGTTGATGAGTCGGTTGCTGCAACGCCTGGTACGTTACACTCTCGGTGCGCGCAGCTGTGTCGCACTCGCTTCACTCGACGCGCTACGGTAGCCAGCCGTCGGCTAATCGTGGGCTTCCTGTCCCATCGCAACACCGCAACACCGCTGCACCTAGCTCCTGCGCAAACCGCGCCGTGATAGCTGCTTCGTATGTTTTATACCCTACTCATGTAAACGTCAGTCTGAGGAATGGAATATTGGGATCGTCACTTTGCAATGCGTCATCTGGTGGAAAAAAATCAAACTAATACAACCAGGCTGACAGATGACCGTTGACCGTGTTTATTAGCGTGTGGATAGTAAAACAGGTAGATTATTTATTGTATTTTCTTATTTTATCTGCCAAGAGTAATTCGAAAGCCCAAGAATTACTATTTGCCTCCATTAAAATTAAAAACTTAGGTTATGTGATGGTGAAATGGCAATTATTCTATTACTCATCGTTGGAACCTGGTAGAGAGGGGGGGGGGGGGGGGGGGGGGGAGAGGATAGGTATAGTTAAAATTCAGAATTTCGACCAGATTCTGCAGTAGTTTTGCCCGCCATGTTGAATTAATTGTATAAGTCACGAAATATCGATCGTAAACAAGAAATTGTTACAACCGGAGTTGCAGAGAATTCAATTTCCTACAACTTTAGCGGTCGTGCATAAACTACGTTATCAGTTGGGTGCGGGGAGGGGGGGGGGGTTAAAGCTCAAAACTGGTAACGTAGTTCGTGGTCGGTCCCGTGGTTGTGGCCGAGTTATTTGAAAAAAAAAAACAAATTCCACTAAATTCGTGATGGCGGCCGAAGCTCCTGCATAATCCGGAAGACATTTTGGATTAAGACTACCGATGACGCCCCTCCTAATGATTAGAAAAAGAAAATGTGGCATCGGAGAATTGCAATTTCAAATATGCATACATTCCGACTGGATTGCTGCACAAGTTTACGTACGCCGTGCGTGCACCTGTACATATGCATGTATGTATAGCAGTGGTACAACGAGACGGTACGATAATGAGAGAGGAGATTTGAAAAAAGAATACTAAACAAAAGACGGAATTTCGTGTACACGGGTCGGATGCAGGTTTCACGTGTATGCGTGGTAACGGTAAACGGTAAATGGCGTAATGATACTCGTCGCTTCGCATGCAGGCGCTCGCATATTACTTACAGCTTATGCATGTTTTGCTGGTGTGCGGCTCAACGCACGTAATACGTGTAAGAAAAATGCGAAATTTCGACCGTCTGTACAATAGAAGCCCTGCTATACAGCCTGCAGCGACTCGCCGAATATTTACTCGCTGTTGCACGTTGTATAGGCTATGTGCACGCGTGGTAGTGTAATGAAGTCTTGTTTCCGCCCGTCGATTATTATCGACCGTTTATACGTATGCACGTAGCATGCTCATGATCTGCTTCTGTGTTCAGTCTCCTGGTTAATTTCTTTTCTCGTGTGTAGGTGTCACTCTCGCGCTTATATAGCTATGACAAATTCGAACCAATTGAAAGTTCAGATCACTTTAATAATACTCTCTGCAGCGACGCGGCCGCAGCGCAGCTGCTTTTGCTACGCGACGTGTGTTCGTTCCTACGTATCGTATGTATAACGTACGTATGCATGCACGATCATCGGCCAGCTCCGCGTACACACTTTGAGCATTATTTTACTCAAGTATTGTACGTATTAACGTACTCTGTATGTATACCTACTGTACATATCGCGCATCGCCTTGGACTCTTGACAGTCTCCGTCGTCGCGGCAGAGTTAAAAAGACGTACGCCTGTTTAGTTAATCTTATTTCACCTCTTATTCTTATTTCCTCCTCCTCCTCCTCCTCCTTCTCCTTCCTCTTCTTCTTCTTATTCTTTCTGTAAAGCATGCCGGCCATATCCCTATACCTATATTTGAACTCGGTACACGTGATCGTATTTGAACGACACTAAAAAAATCATGTATCAAATATTTTCACCGTGTATATGTTGTAATATCCATGGCCAAGCGTATTTTACACGTCCGCACGTATCTTGGTATAACACGAGAGCTTGGATGTTGGCTGTGGTACTGCACTTCCGGTTTCGACTCGAGATCATACACCGGCAGAGGAACGAAGTCGTTCGACGTATAATATAACGAATCTCGTATTCTTTATTATAACGTCCGAACTGTAACTGCTGAACAAAGCGTTGTTATTATTATACCTGCCCTGAATTCAGAATTTCGTGTCTTTGTACAAATATATGTATGTAATAATAATAATAATAACAATAATAACAATACCATCGAAGATTATTCGACATTTTCGCTACCTGAATTATAAATACAAATGCTGTATCATGTACGTGTAAAATAAGGCGAAAAGGTTTTTTCCTTCACTTTGTGTTCTTTCGCTCGATCTTCTTTTTCTCCTTCTTCTTCTCGAATCCTCGACGCAGTCTCTGCGGGATTATTTCGAGCGGTGTATCTTGGCATTCGTGATTACGTGCCAGAGGCTAGAGCTGTGCTTCGGAGTGCACGTGCAAGGCGCACGTGTGAGCCGGCCGACCAACCGACCGACCGACCGACCCTTCCCTCGTTTTACCATCCGTATCCCTCACAGCCAGGCTCTGCCAACTGTGACGTTTTGTGTCGGACGAACATCGCGGACTCGAAGAGTCGCAGCCACGTATCGCACTTTTATTATACCTGCCTAGTTAATAAAATGCGAAGGCGATGTACGGCGTTATATTATCAAGATTGCTTTCGACGAAACTTTCATTACAACTCACATTTATTCAAAATTTTTATCCCACCGTGTATATAACAGTCTTTTTGTACGTAAAGATTCGCGAAGAAGAAACCCAACTCTGGCGTCAGGTGTAAATCCGACGGAATACCGCTGGAATTTAAAGAAATTTAAGCGTTATTAGCATTCTTCTTGAGGCAAGGAAATCCGTAATTACATGTGATTTATAAAAATCAAAATGGTCGAAAAGGCGCACGCTCCGTTCCATGTTTCCTCGTACTCTTCTTACTCGTTAAGTTTCGGTCTATAACTGATTTCTAATCTTATCTATACGCCCGAGGCGTCGACGTCCGTACAGTGTACAACGAGTATATTATAAAATACATGCGAGGCATACATATACTGTGTTAAATATAAAAAATATATATAATTTTTATA
Source organism: Diprion similis (assembly GCF_021155765.1). Lineage (NCBI taxonomy): Eukaryota > Metazoa > Arthropoda > Insecta > Hymenoptera > Diprionidae > Diprion > Diprion similis. The sequence continues at coordinate 14,951,573 of NC_060114.1, forward strand.
CGTACATGTGACGTGTAACTTGTAAAAGAGCCGTTTAAGTATGAATAAGGAAAATAAAAATAACTGAATTCGGCACGGAATTAGTAATTCACATTGCAAATTTTTTTCGCTGGATTGCTTAAAATTAGGAGTATAGTTGGTATTACAAGTATAATAGTACAGAAAATCGAAATATAGAAAAATAAAAACGTAGAAAGATGAAAGTATACTGGAAAGTTAAAAAACAGAATCGTCAGCATAAATAAGAATACGAGCATATGAAAACAAGGCGGGGAATCTATGTAACTTCGCAGGCAATTCTCTGTTTTGGTTAACTTAATATTATACCGTACGCCATTCTAAATTTCCAAAATTCTATAATAAAAATTTTTGCATTATTGGTAAAACCATTTTCCTCTCTTAAAAATTTTCCCAAATCTTTATCCTCCGCACTCGATTATCGTCTGCTGTATGAGTGAGTTTAAAAAAAATCACGACGTATTAACCGATCGAAAGGTATTTACCTATACACAGGTATTTGTACGTGTATAATAGTTTAAAGATCGTTATGAGCGCATACGAGGTATGGAGAGTGTCTATCTTGTTATTTGCACAGCTGTTCAAACCGGCCGGAAAAATTGTTCGTCATCTGTTTTTAATATCCAGTCTTCTCTTAACACTATGCTGCCACCGCGGCACCGCCGCAACCATCGTCTCGCGAGGTGTGACCATGTTTGCCCACCGACAGGATAAATGTTAATTAACCGAACAACCGACCGTCCGAGCTATATCGCCTAATTTATGCACTGCAAACAATAAAACTGCGCCTATACGATTACTCTAGTTGATGTATTTAAATATATATACACACACACACACATCGATTTCTGCAACGATTCAGGTGTTGTACAACAGCCGTGTGTGTGTGTGGCGTTTGGGTTTCTGTGCGTGCGTGCGATGCGGGTATTAATAGCCGGTGCGAATAGCGGCTTACGAGATTCTCTCTGCCTGCACATTCTGCACCCCCGTTATAGCTCGTGCACAGTGTAGTTGTGGTAGTTGATTAGGACGAACAATTATTCTCGTTCCCTGCTAGGCGGCAGTAATTTTTATCACATGCATAAGTATATGTGCATACATGTGGGGAGTCCCATGCGTGTACCCGACGAACGTCTGGCTGACTTTTGCCGTTTCTGATTTTGTTTAGAAATTTTTCCCCAATTATCTCAGCTCTGAAACAGTTGACCTGAATGTTTTCAGATTTTTTATTCAACTGCTCAATTATTTATAAATATTTGAAGCGATCTTGATGAGCACCTTCTCAAATTCTCAAAACAATTTTCAGAAATTGTACTTTTTATTCCAGACATTCTGAAGACCGGACCTATGATGGACCGATTTTTTGTTTCATTTTGTCAGCACTTTTAATTTTTTTTTTTTTTTGGTCAACTAAAACATTGTATGAACGGTCTGAAAATTGCCGAAAAATTCTAAAAACTTTAATTTTTCACGCAGAACATTTCCAGACTGGTTTCATTATGAGGTTTAGAAAAAATGTTTTTTAACGTGCCAAAGAAATAGGCAATAGTAGGTCCAAAAAATTCAAGGTACTGTTTCAGAGTCGGGATCATTGTAGAAAAAATTTTGAAAAAAATCAACAATGGTGAGGGTTAGACGATAGTTGGGTTCGCATGGAATTCCTCATATTGTATACATACATAAATATGTTTATTATATTATATAAGTGCGCTACGATGCATCATATGGTGCGATATTGAAAAACAGAAGGCAAAAAAAAATTTCAATGACACCTTTCCTTGTAACATACGTGGGCCGAAGTCGTCACATCATCTGCGGACTCAACTGCGTCTATACGTATAGATATGTAGAAGCGTTATAATACACATACATAACCTAGTTTCACCACGTGCCATGCAACAGTCTGGCATTGATTATTATACGGGCATGGCTCTCTCTATGCATCAGACTGTTCTTTGGAGGCGGGTCAGAGGGCGAGGGGAGCAGAAGGTGGAGGTGGAGGTGGAGGTGGAGGTCGTGAAACAACAAGAGATTTTTCGACGCTCGGCAACGTTGCATGATCTGGGATTTATTTACAACTAAATATACATATTCCTCCTCCTCCTCCTTTTTCTGCTCGTTAACGATCGTCGAAAAATTAAAACGACGAACATGCCGACTTCAGAGCTTGCCGAAATTATATACGGACAATCTTTCGCCTTGTTTCCGATATACCGTGTGTCCATGAGAAAAGAGCACGAGTTATGCGCGTGCGTCAAGTCCTTCGAATTTTATTGGCCGACAGTTACCGCCTGATAATTGAGCAGCCGACGAAATACCAATCGCGACTGTCAGAAAATGTCCCTAGGAGTCCACAGCTGAGGGCGGGCTCCTAGGGACATTTACTGACAGTCACGATTGGCATTTCGTCAGCTGCTCAATCAGGCGCTGACGATCGGCCAATAAAACTTCAACGACTTGACGCACGCGCGTAAGCTGCGCACTTTCCCCGTGAACACACGGTATGTTTTTCGTAAATTGTTGTGAAAATCAGTAAAATGTATCTACAGGAGATAATCTACATTCTACATTCTTTAAAATATAATTCTCGCGACCGAAAACCGAAATTTTTTAATCACTTCGCCTGTTTTCCACGATTCAACGGTTTTATTTGTCACAGAGGTCAGAAAACAGAAAATCGGTTTTGACTTCTAATAAATAATTGAAATCCAATAGTTTTCCTATAATCATGAAGTGCACCGTATAGTGCACTATTTTGCGAAAAATACTTTACATACTATCGGAATAAATTTTATAGGCGAAATTAACGTAAGAAATATCCATTTGTTCAAATCCGTATGTGCATCCTGATTGCGAGCTAAGAATAAACGTTCGAATACCTACCGAGGAAAGGCACAGTCGCCAAGCGTATTTCATTGTCAGCTCGTGCATACGAAATTATACATATATGTGTGTGTATATACATACATACAAGATATCTGTAGCGAAGGGAATAAGAATTTCGCGAGAGAATTTCGGCTGCCACAGATCGTTCCCCATTTGGGCCTTGTACAGGTATATACCTATATATATATACGATCAAATAGCTCCGCTTCGTGTACACCGTATATAAACACTTACGCATGTTGTACGCGTTTCGGATCGCTGGAATATCACGAGGTTATGTAGGTGTATGTACGTTGTAAAAATCAGTAAACAGTGAGTTACAAACAGTGATGTTATTCTATACTGAAAATTTATCGAATCGGTGGCTTTGGTTTACCGAAATTGCTTGTAAAAACGAAAATAGATGTATTACTTGTGTAATAATAAACTGGTGGAAAACACAAATGCTGATGCTCTGTTGCCTGCGGGAATAACAGAATTATGTGTGTAAGTATATATATTACTCGTATATATATAGGATTTATTATGTATAATAAGAATTCCAGGGAGATTGAATGAAACTTCCTTTATTGCATTACAAACAACGAATGAATAAAACTGTTCCTAATTTCATTAATTATTCTTAAGAAACGAAAACTTATTCTCAACTTTGACGACGTATACCCCACACGTATTACACTGCATCGATACGTATTTCGGTGCTGCGATTTAAAAGGTCCCCCCCTACGATTCTCCTGAAAATAAAACCAAAAAAAAATTCCACGACACCATAGCAGTTAATGCATAAACGACCACGTGTAATAGGTACAACAGACGTCTATAGATACGTAGGTAATTTCGTGCGTCGCGACGGCGTCACTTCCGATCGCAGGTATAATAAAAGGCAGTGAAATATCGAGTTGTGTGCAGGCCGTTGACGCTGCCGAGAAAACCAGACACGTCGAAATACCGGTGGTTGGACGTATAGCCATCGTACCACCGTAGGTACAACATACATACATAAATACATACATACATACATATATACGTACGTCGTATGTACGTCGGACGACCGAGGACCGCTTTGGTTGGCCCGTGGGAACGCGTTGGCGGTTCGCCGGGTTGCCGGGCTGCCTCGTTGCCGGGCAGCTGCACTGATTGCCGTGAGGACGTGACGTCGTCGTGCCGCGACCTGCAGAGCCACCGATGGAGGCAGGAGGCAGGAGGCAAGAGGCAAGAGGCAAGATCGCCGAGGCGAGTCCGTCCGTCCGTCCGTCCGTTCGTCTCTTAGCCGCCGCCGCCGCCGCCGCCGCCGTCTCTTCGCCTCCTTCGCTCGCTGCGCCGGCAGTTCAGGCGGGTATGTATAGCTCTGCGAGGAGCGGCGTGGAATGGGGGGGGGGGGGGGGGGGGGGAGAGGCGCATTCCAGGGAGGCGCCGGCCAGTCTGAGGCACACCTGCGCACCGAGTTGAATCACGACGGCGCCGCGGCACCTAGCCGCTACACGGCTAGAGTTCTCTGGCTTAGCCACCGCCACCGCTCTGCTTCGCTACGCTGCCTGCCTGCCTGCCAGTCTTGCTCTCTTTCTCTCTTTCTCTCTTTCTCTCTTTCTCTCTTTCTCTCGCCCCCACTTGCCGGCAACCGTGCTGCGCCAACCCGAGCTGTGAGAGAACCGAGACCTCTCCGCAGGATCTTTACATACAATCAGAGGCGTGCAGGTGTCCATCCCCGTCCATTCTCGTCCTCCGCCGCTGCCGACGCATATAACCTCTTGTACTTCATCCCCGCATACATACGTACCGACGCCATGTTTGTGTGCCTGATTCTGGGTCTGTTAGTCCACCTTCCTTCACCGATACCTCTATACACCTCCCTCTCCTACCCCCTTCTGACGTTAGCGCAGGGTAGGACCTGGCAAAAGATCGTTTTACTTTGAATTAAAATGTAACGAAACTTATTCACGGGATTGCTGGAGTGCCGACGCAATGTGGATCTGATTTGACGAGTTACAACCGGTGACACGAATTTTTAGTCTGGGTTCTAGATGCCGAAATTTTTATGTTCTTCCATGATAATAATGAGAGGAATAATCGTTTTATTGCATATGGTTTGTTTTTTATTTCAACGTGCTGCTACCTGCTGCTTATGCTATTTGCCGAAAATTTTAAGACTTATTTATCCACGTAAAAAGGACAGAAATGAACTTTATAAGTAATAAATGAAGATTTTTGTTGTTATTTGGTGTATAGAATCAAAATTTATTCATTTAAATATAAATCCAAAAAAAATTTTTTTTCTGTAATACAGGGTTACCAGCCTTAGATTATATATATGTATACAGTCCAGTGAAACTTGGGACACCTGAAAGATCTGTATAATTTTTGTCGTGGTTTTTTGCTTCTGTATAGAAAAAACGTGAAGAATCCTGGTGAAAATTTCTACAACTACTAATTTTTACAGAATTTGAAACATTTTGTATTATTACGTACAAAATTGTAAATATGCATAGTTTATTAAAAAGATTTTTTTTATATTACTTACAAATTGCAGTGTCTTTGAAATTTCTTACTGACAATGAGAAAACCTGAAAGTTGCGGTAGAGCAAAGTTCCAAAATATAAAGTCTCGGTAGAGAAAAATTCCGAAAATTAAAATATTCAACGGGTGGGAGTAAAAAAATGAGAAAAACCGTAAATCAGAATGACGAGGATCCCGAACGTGAATTTATCGAAAATCCAAAACAGAGGAAAATCAAAGTGGCGAAATTTCACCAAGCAAGAAATTTACAGGTGTGAAATTCTTCGTTTATTCCAAATTTCGATGTTTCAGGTTTTTTAATTTTCTCATTTTTGCAATTTCGGAACGTTGACTTGTCAGATTCATGCCCATTCGACATTTTGCCTTTTCGAAACATTGATGATTCATCAGATTTCGATTTCTTTACTTTAATTTTTGCCACCAAGAAAATCGAAACCTGGCGCCTTGGGAACTGTTCAAATTCAGGATTTCAACCCCGTCTGACATTGGAAACAAAAAGCTTGACTCGTTCGTCTTTATACCATAAAACTTTGTAGTTCTTTAAGTTAAACATAAACAATAATTAATACCATACTGGATAACGTGTAAACACAATATCTCCTAAAACTACGACTGAATCGAAAAATGAAGAATCAAATCGAATTAAGAATAAGATGTGTAAAATCAAGATCGGCACTCTCCAACTTCGGCGAAGGATTCATCCTACGGTTTCAATACGCTGCATATACAGTCCCAATCCAGTTGTTCAGGTTCGGCGGGTGTTCGACGCCGTCGTGATCGGTGGTACCATTCTACTCGCAAACAACAACCCGCAGCCTTTCCTTCCTCCGAGACGACGGTACGGCTCCAGAGGCACCGGAGGGCCACTAGCATCGTGGGAGCCTCTTTCTGGAAGAGCCTGCGCCGTGTCTTTTCTTACCACCCATACCCATCCACGTGTATGGGTAACCTACCCATACATACCTGTGCTGTACTCGATCCTCGCCCTCTCTCAACTCACCGATGCTGCATGCGCCGCAGACACCGCGACGGTATGACCAACTTTTATCGTCCCGTAAATCGGACCGCCCACGCAACGATTTTATCGCGTCAGATCGATCCGAAACCTTTTTCGTACATACCAATGCTATTTACGTGTAATATAAAGTCATATAATTGTGTTTCACGTTGTAGGTACTGTTGTAGGTATTAATCCTGATTTTCAAATTTGTCTGTGCAAAAATTCATTAATTTCATGTTTTTGATATGAGCTTTTGATAGGAGTAGAGGCACACAATTTATAATTACAATCAAGATTAAGTATACATATAATATACACACACACACACACACATATATTCTAAATCCGCAATGCAATGGTACGAATACACGCTATAATCAGACAGTAAAAAGTATTAATTGACGAAAAAAGTATCATAATTTTTTGCTGTATACTTGATATATCCGTTCAGATCACGATCAGCCTTTCATCTCGCAGGTGGTGATCATACATGTACATAGTTACTACATACGATGTCTACGCCTATAAGTTTCTGCAACATATTAGGTAAGCTTCTCGTTTCGTTCGGCTGGTGCAAGTTAAGTTATGCGTAAACATGTATACACGGTATGTATGTGTGTAGTTATGCGGGGGGGGGGGGGGGGGGGGGCGTCTGTCGGCGTCTCGGCGCCCCGCTAAATCCCGAACTGCCATTAGCCGGCCGGGGGGCCTCCGAGGGTCGTTGCTGCAGGTGTAAGAAGCGCTGCCGACGATCCGTACCCACCTATAATATAACCCACGGAGAGAAGTGAGGGGAAAATTTTTCGTACAAGCCAAACTCAAGGGGTCGATCTTTCGGCGAGGGACTCTGAAAAACGCACCACTTGCGGCGAATTTGCGTCTTAATATTATTATTATTATTATTTTGTCAATATTATTATCATTATGTTGTACATGATGTGAAAAGCAATAATCCGTATCTCTGCGTCAGATTATGTTTCATATTACGATGTACTATTATAACGAACGCGTAACATTTATTTATATAACGCGAGCATGTTTTCCGTAAACAAAGTGCGAATGCGCATGCGCGGAGTATAGGATAGATCACTTTTGAGTCCTAGGAGTTAAAAGTGGTCTTTTCTGTACCGCGCGCATGCGCTGTTGTGAACAAGTCTGACATTAACGCGACCCTAACCTCAATTTCGTGCTTCATGAAAAAACGCGTAACATACTCTTGTTGTATGAAGAATCGTGGGCATAAAGGAGGCAACGGTATTTTCGCCTCGTGTATTTGCAATATCCGTCTTCGGCTCACCTACGACTTAAGATATTGCAAACTTACGTTCGGACCGAAAAAACCGAGTTTGTCTACTGCGTATAATTTCATCTGTGCGATAATCTAACAAATAATTTGATATTTTTGTCCGTTTTATAGCAAATATTTTCACTTTTGAGAAAGATTATTTTATACCGTTTCGAACAAGGCTTAGGTATCTACCATGTATTATACACCTCGGTTCGTGTTTACATCGCCATTGTATAATTAGTCGTGTTGTTATTATTATTAGGCGGACAGCAGGTGTTTAGGTAGGTCGAGTTTATCCGCTCGAGTGCTTTGCCATTTACAATTAACGAAAGGGGCTTAAAAGTTGAAACACCTGCGCGAGAATCTGTGCCACACAGGTGTCAGCTGATCGTGTATATAACGCACGCACATTCATGATACACTGTATATGAATAAAAGTGTACTTGTGGGTGTGTGTACGGGTGTTTACGGTACGATGACATCCGCTGATCAAGCTGACAAGTGATTTTGAAAACCTTAACTACACGCGTATACATTTTATCACGTATAAACATCAGCCGATGGTACATTTGAGTACATTATTTTCGCGATAATGTGCACCCACCTTTATCTCTAACGTGTATACGTAAGTACGCGAGCACTCATTATCTTTTAGGTTTATTCGAGGTATTCCCCTGCAGGTGGTGGTCATCTTGTAGATATCGCGGTATAAGCGATATATCTATAATAATTCGTCTGATTTCGATCTTAATTGTGTTTAAGCACGGCCCACTTGAGAGTGATCGTTGTATGTACTGCGAAGGTACAGTGTATTTGACACCTGCATATAATGAAACTTATGTTATATTGTATACAACGACATACTGTAGATTAATTCTGGCACGGTTTTATATTACTGATAATGAAAACCGCAAGTCTTTGCACAGGGACAGTTTTAAGTTATCGTGAAATGGTTAGGTGATATTTAAATAGACGCGAAACTCAACCGCATGACTATAAATATATGTAAGCGCGTTAGCCGAATCGCGTCGACTCTTTGAAATTTCTCACTAACGATGTGCGTACGAATAATCTTTCAAATTCATCGCCCCAAAAGTCAAAACTACTTCGTTTAATTAATTACTTAACGAAGTAACAAAAAATACGGGAATAACAACGAATGATAAGTAGGCACTCTTTATACATATTTTTAACGACTTCCCGCCAGATTTAATCTCGCGCAGTAATACGAGACTGATTCAAACTCTTAAGACGTGCGCACGAAACTCGAGTAACGAATTCATTTCACACAGCGCAACGATAAAAAAATTAATTTTTGTTTTTCGATTTCGGTCATCGATTAATTTATCTAATCAATTCCGACGATCTCCGAATTCGCATCGTTTCGCATTACTTGTATGTATGTACATACCTATGCAACGTATCTGCATTACACTATAGTATGCAACGCAATTGATTCTATTGCATGGAAAAAACTGATAAAAAAACAATGCCTTTAAATACACCCACGAAAAGGAAGGAATGAATGAAAAAAAAAGAAAATTCAAAATCCCGTCATACGTGTGTCCGTTTTAATTATACCTACTCGTGCAACGTGTACGAGGACACGATCAGAGAAGTAAACGGACTGCCTACATGGGCACATCGCATGTCGGTTACGGGGCAACACACACGACATTCGGTTGGCGATCGCGTTGGTCGCCGAGAGCTGTCTGCCTGATTACGGCTACTCGTATTGACCAGTGTTGTAACTGGTAGGAGATGATTTCTTTTCCTACACCGTCTGAAGCGGCGGCAGCTTCGTCGTGTAGGTAGCCAGAAGACCCTGCATACCATGGACCTCGGGCTCTGACTCATTTCGAACTAGTGGCGCTAAACGAAATTGATTTACCTAATGTATACAGTCGCGTTATAATCGATGCCCCTGGTGTCCCACCAGCTCGCTCGCAGCTGTGCACATCCGTTAACGACACATCCGGGGCCCGATTTTTAAATCACATACCTCGTGAAAATATCGTTCATATCTTCTCAATGCGAAGGTGTGTAGCTGCACGAAATTCAGTTCCGTTCCGTAATGGTATTCAAATTATTATGGAAAAGACAAAAATTTCTTCACCCATCATCCTGACACAAATTTTAGTTCGTTGACTTTAACATTAAAGGTGACTGATAATAAATAGTTAAAAAAATACTGATGTATATACAGAATTACATTTTGAATTCATACCTCAAGGGTGCAAACTTTGTGCAGAGGTGCAATTTCAACTTGGCAGTCTGGAAATTTATACCGAAGGTCGAACGAGTTCCCGGAAACTTACAGGAATAACTGTGCAAAAATCATGGGCACAGAATTTTCCATAATATGTATTATTACAGAGTGACTGTAATGGCCGACTGCACCACGGGTTTCTTGTTAAAAAAAAATCTTGACACAGAGAAATTCCAAACGTTCTCAGAAGAAACAAAAATAAGGCAATGCAGCGAATATACGAGTATGAGAAAAGAAGACAGCCTCTCTAAAATTTATTTTTCAAATAACCCCAATATCTAAATTGAAAAATGAAAATAAGGAGGTCGATAAATCTGCGCCCATCATAGGTACAAAATAATAAATCGCGAGGCGCGTAGTATGCGCAACAACTAAGAGCCTGGAGTCAAGTCACGTGTGCAGTACATAATGAAAAACCGTGGTTGTGCATCGGATGGCATCGTATTTCGCGTCTCGGGTCTCGCAGTTTCGTTACATCCATCTAATAAAGCAGCGAGCCGTACGCAGACGGTTACACGCAGATACGCGGTTAAAGTCGTAACGCGCATACGTAGGCCTAGGTACAACCCACACGTAGCAGCGCAGGGCACGTTAAACGTGTACGTATACGGCACAGGCATGCGAGGTGTTGAAGATTATGCGCAAGTACGCATGGGTACGTGCGTACTACCTGTTGCCGAGCGGTGCGGGGGGCGGCCAACCCGAGTCCAAGGCACTTGCGGGGGCCGAGGGCAAGGGAGGGGGGACTGGCGACAGACTGGCGGGCGCACACCTGCGCTCGCCGCCTCGACGCCTCTCGCTCCGCGCCTCACCTCGTCGCGCCTTGCGTTGCGCTGCGTTGCGCTGCGTTGCGTTGCGTTGCGCTGCGGCGACTCGGAGGCCCGGGAGCGCACCTACACACCGACCTCTCATACCCTGCGTGACCTCTTCTCCCCCGCGGTGCGCCCTCGGCGTCGCCCACACGGCGACAACAACAACCACGACTGGAACAACAATGACGATCATCGGGACGCGGTGATGATTATGGTAATAGAGTGTGCAGCAGCAGGAGCAGCGATGGCGGTGCCGGACGTCACATTTCGTAGATTGTTACTACGTTTTTTCATTGTTTTACTGTTGAATAGGAGGAACTCGAGACGGAAAATGCGGCCACATTCTATAGCAATATTTATTATTACCACAATCTTTCCGTTAACTTTTCTTCGGTCCGAAACAAAATGCGACTTCGACTTTCTACGAATTATGTGACAGTGCATCCCATTTTCTCACTTCACCTGCATTACCAGTCATTGGTCACATAATTCGTACAGAATTGTTGAAATCGCATTTGTTGCTTCGGATCGAAAACAAGTTAGTCGGAAGGTTAAGGCATTTGTACAATTTCCTTTTTTTGACAGGGAAAGGATCCGTGCGCCTGATTCAGGCAATCAGAGTTACAGCTCATGTTCAGCTTGAGCATCGTATCTGGCGAATATTGGGTATTTGTTTTAACATCGTTTCGGATGGTCATTGCAAGATACGATGCTGAACCTAAACATGATCTGTAACTCCGATTGCCTGAATCAGACGCACGGATGGTTTCACTATTAAAAAAACTCACGGTATAGATCGGTCTAAGAAAGAAATGGGTGGGGGTCAAAACTTGGAAGGATCAATATTTAAAATGGCCGATGTATCGAAATTTTTCGATTGTTCGAAAATCAAGATTTCGAACAGTTCAACTTTCGTTAGTGTATTTTCGCATGCTTGAAATTTCGATATAACGGGCATTCAAAATATTGATCCTTTCAAGTTTTAACCCCCACCCAGAGAAATGAGAAATGAAAAAGGCGAAGGCTAGGCTCGCCGAACGATTTTAAGGGCCCATTTGTCACCCCTTATCTTCTCTCGCGTCTCTCGTTTATAGGTATACGTTCGGCATCCACTCGCCGCGGTTGACAACGCGTTTCAAATCCTCTACGTTCGACGGAGAACGCATGGTTAACTACACACAACCCTAACCCAACCTAACTCGTTCCGATGCGGTGATATCGGATTTCGATGTTCCCGCAGACTACGTGTAGTATTGCGGTCCCTTTTAATTAGGATTCCTGGCTTGTTACCGATCTTCTGGGAGTTGAGGGGGAAGACGAAGTTAGAAGACGAAAAAAAAAAATCTATTCAATTCTCCCTCGAATATACATACTAATCAATTCGAAACGTCATCTGCCCAGCCACGTCTTCTCGGTATATCGAGTAATCAGTATCAAATTACGATTACACTAATTGTGGTATGATTAATTGAATTTGCTGATTACGATTTTCTGCGACAGATTATTTTACCCAGTCGACATAAATTGATAGAAAAGGAATTGGCCTTGCACATGGAACATAATTTTGGAAAATAGTTCTAAACCATAAAGTGGCTGCTTCTAAGTACAGTATTTGTTTCTGATTAAGATAAGCGCGTATTTGTTGTCGGGACTATTTCCCGCCTGTATCTGATTATCCACATCTTTACGTTTCAAAAATCCATTTATCTATCGATGTTGTGCAGCTCACAATCAGGCGTAAGCCTAGGTACCTACGCGTAGACGCATCATGTATATCTACGACTATTTTAATAGATAGGTATTGCGCTATGGACAAACATAGCGACATTTCGCCGGACGGCTGATAACGCCGTCACCTTGGCCTACCTAACTTCGTTATGGCCTTTGGGCCAGTCCACCAGTCGTGGAGCGTGGAATATACCCGGCAATCACGACGATACTTAGGTACATACACATGAATGCGTGATATAACGCACGGACGCAGCGGGCATGTATACGTATATTTATAATACAAATCACACCCACGCTGTGCCGTGTACTTGAGGATATAATAAATCTTGTCTAGTTTAGCATTCCCTCGTGGCGTCCGGACCATCTCGACTCCTCTTCTTCGCCTTCTTCTTCTTCTGCTTCTTCTTCTTCTTCTTCTTTTTCCCCTTCTCGTGTCTATATAGCTGCGTATAAACTGTGTGAGAGATTATGCACAGAGTTCTACCTATGTGTTGTGTACATACGTGTAGGAACTCTCTGCAGCAATATAACGTGGCGTATCTTACGTACCTTATACGTACCTATATATGTATATATATATACACATATGCCTTGTATGCATCCTGCATATACTCCCATGTATATCTATACGTATTGGTTAGTCGAGAGGGTTTTATACTAATGCTCATATATATTTGACTTGTCAAGAGAGGAGCGGCCCGACACTCCACGTGCTTTTACATTCATGAAGGCTTCGTCGGGTCGCCTTCAAATGGACCAAGAGCTCTCAGAAAATATCCATGATACGCTCAAACGAAATTCGTGTTACGATATACTCCAAGACATTTTTCGGGAATAAAATCGTTGGCATGCGAAACGAATTAGGTTCCAATTTGCTGCGGTCGCGTTTTATTATACTGTCGAAGAAATATCTTCCGCTATACCGGAGACGAACCTTGTAACTTACTATACCTGTTACGTAATTATTGACCGTGTGGAGATCGATCGATCGATCGATCGCGCAGGTGTCCGCGAGATCGGCATGTTTCAAGGATTAGAATCGTTGTGTAATAAACGCGCGATAAGCGAATCTTGGACGTCCGTGCACATCTTGTATGTATATTGGTATAAATAGTATGTAAATTTTTTACATCGTACATATATGTATCATTCTTCAGTCAACGACGTATATATGTATATTTCCGTTTGCTAGCTGTCGTCCTCCACTTACAAAAAATATAATCTCACGATTAATCGCAGTCCAATGTTATCTATGTCATTTGAATGCATTATATTTATTTCTGATGTACATACATAATTCCTGACTTCGGATTCAAAATTAGTAACGTTTCTCTCGAATCGAAAAATAAAAGGGAAAAAGTAAACTGAGATAAATATTGAAAAATATCTGTTTGAAAAGAAATTATTTGTATAGAAAATGGATACCGACAACAAGGAAGTGGTCAAAACTGGGTTACTACAATTATTATAGTTATACGCAAAATTTATCTATCAAGGTGGTTGTATTTTTAATCGAGGAAGTGGAGTTATATAACTCTTCCACTACAATTATATTCGCGTTTATAGTTTTATACTGAGATTTCATAACAGCCGCGGAGATACGCAAGCCTGTAATGTGTAGTATTTAATGGTTCGTGTAGTATTCGCAAACTAGCGCTTACCGATGCGAGCGTAGATTACGTATGCAAACCAGCTATACCATACGGTACGCGTGTATGTGTGCGAACCAACTTCCGGCCACAAGTTGATTCGGTTCCCGAGGAGCTTATTCGAGGTATACGCGCGAGACTCAGAAGTGTCGACTCGTCATCCTGTAAAGCGCTGATTTGACAAAAATAATAGAGAATTTCCTTAGTACGGTGCATGTGACTAGCATTGCGGTCGTGGCAATTACCTAAAAAACCAAGAGTCACGTCAGATATATCACCGGCAGTTTCCTGTGAAACTCGCCTCTCAACGCCGGTAGATATGCAACCGAAGCTGCGTTGGCACGCTGCACATTCAAAATGTGGTTTTGTTTGCCTGTAGTCTGTCCAGTTTCATATAAAACCTCCGATGCAATACCGCACAGAATGTCATCTAACGTAACTGCCACGCTCATTATTGTCGAGTATTAGTATGTTGCCATTTATACGTGGATATATCATCATTTTTTCACAGCAGCCATTTTTTTGCCGTAGCAATTCACAGTGCAGTCAGTGAATATCGCCTTGCGTCGTTAGTTTGCAGAAAAATGAACCGTGGATAAGCCGCCGCGTAAACACTACGGTGAACCGTATCTTCCTCATTTTTTTTACTCGATACATTCATTTTTTTATGTCAGATTACTCGTCATTGATTGTACTGTTCACTCCTCGCCGATACAGTTCTTATCTGACCCTGTTGTGGTTGGCCGGTGCGTGAGTACCCAAGATACGATTGACACCTGTTTTTAATTGTTCAGGAACCCGAGTGCAATACACCTGATATTATTGTGTAGTTCAGAAGGTACATTTAGTTCGGTCGAATCGACCCGATAATCTTATCTGCAGTTTTTTCTCCCTTTTCTTCATTCTTACTTTTTTGCGAATGCCACAATCTCGTAGACCTTTAATTTTCGGTAAAACCCGCTATGTTCTTATCTCTAACAATCGATTTACACCTTGTACAAATTGTAAGTTCGAATGAGGCTGATTGTGAAACACATCGAATTTTTAAATCACCTATGCGTCCCTGATAGAGGAAACAGGAAAAATTTTAACGACATGACTTGCGGGTATATATTTGTCCTTCCGATGAGATAACTAGTTCGGCTGTACCCGGGTGCTCAGAATAAGTTTGATACGATCATAGCATAAGTTCGAACGTTCTCGTTAATCACGATTCACGCTATTATAAATAACGATTATACAATATTTTCTCCCCATTCGACAACTGTGATATTTTGATACGTCATACACATGGGTCACTACCCGCAACTGATGGGTTCAAGTTATCAAAATACGCGTGAAAAGTTATACGTGCAGATGGGTATTCCTTTTATATTTTCTTTCCTGGCGTTTATAATGCGGCATATGCGGTATACCACATCAGCATCAGCTATTTATTTTCTACATACCGGATGTGGTTGTTTGAAGAAATCCTTCTCTCTATTCACACCAAGGTAACCGTCATGCGTATACACGGACTGTAAATAACTATATATGTATATAGCATACATGACACACACATATATATATATAGCATATATAACTTATATACACAAACACGCACCTATATACGAACAGAGATAGTATCTCAAATTATAAATGTGACGGTGCCATGCATGTATGTACCTATTTACAAAGTTTGCGGTTACTTGCGAGGCTCTGATTGTGAACAACCATGCGGAATTCTGGATCTAGTAATCTCACTCAGGCCTCGTTTCTTCGTTTCTTCTTTCATTTTCTTTACAACGGTAGCAACGAGGTCGATTATGTTACTGCAATGATATATGTATACGATGTTATACCATTGCCCCCGGTATAACGCGGATGTGCTCATTGTTACGTCCCCCTCCCCCCATCACATCTCCTCCATCAGGTTTAACCGTCTGCATTAGCTTTTATTACTATCATTATATCCTCTGGTTTTACTTTGCCTGCATAGGATCATAAAATTGTTGTTATACGGCGATCATTACTGGAAAAGTTTAGTGTTTTGCACTTCCAGTACGTATTGTATTGTTCGTTCAGTTCGTATTTACCGTTTCACAAACGATTAGAATGGAAAGATGTTGAAATTATATGGTTATCCTGGAAATCTAGCGATGTTTTTTCGGTACGAAGATAAAGAAAATATATGCCTACCTATAGATGTATGGTCTTTGTGGCCTCGGTTTCGGTGCTTTAACACAGCTTCATTTAAAACCTAAAAATAATTCCGTGCGTGCAGGTGGCTATAATGCGAAACGCTCTGGCAGTTATAGTTCAAGGCTGAAGCCTGCGATTGTTTCTTATTTAAAAAAAAGTTATTTGTACTTGACCCTAATATAATTCTGTTGAAAATATATTGCGGTTTGTTTATGAACTGCTTGTTAGGCTGGCTATGCAAACTATGTAAGTTATTGCATTGCCCCCCCCCCTCCCCCTCACACTCAATAAAAAAATGTATCCTAATTCATCTTCAAAGTTTGCAGACAACTAATAAAAGCACGTGACTTTGGTTGTAATTTTTTTTTTCATCCTCTTTGTTAATGTTGAACAATTGCGAAGTTGAAGATGTTTGTTTTGCAAATTCGGGCATTATGACATCATAATATTATATTCCGAATCGGGATTAATATACTTCAATAAAATTAGAAGTAAAGAACAATCTACATCAATAAAATGTAGAAACGATTTTTCAGAATTCTAAGAAAACAAAAGTTTAAAACAATCCTACTGTTAGCAGAGCCTTGTTATGCAGAATGCACTTATCGACGTGTTTACTGAAAATAAAGTTGTAACAAGTGGGATACGTGGGCCACTTAGTGCCATCTATAGCCATTCCAGATTAGTGCGCCTTCTGCAGTGTCGGCATGAGATCGGCCTCAAATAAAACCACCTGTTGATGCATTGACGATCAAGCAGACGAAGAAAAGCCGGAAAATGAAAACGCCTTTTCGATTCGCGGGAAAGATTAAGAAAAACTTGAGAAGTCTCATACAATATCTGTAAATTAAACACGGCATTGACGTAGTCGTAAATTTTCTTGATGATAAATAAAGCATGATGGTGTTTTCTTCATTCGTATTTTAGCCTATACATTTTTTACAACCGAATGCGAGGAAAACATTCGAGTAATCGCGTTATAGTATTGTTTTTATTTTCATTCAGGATTGCTTATGGAAAGAATATACATAATTTTTCATTTGATCAAGTCGGGAGGCTTCTTACCGACCGAACGCTCTGCCACGAAGCGTCGAATGTCTAACTGTACGACTAACTATCGGCTCCAAGTTAGTATAACAAAAAAATCACAGAGTGAGCTGTGAATGCCGAGTTTTTCAAGTACGACGGCACGTCTAGGAAAGGTGTTCGTGATCCGTGCAGACGACAGAAAGATCGTGGACGACACTTGACGTCTGGTGAGAAGGTAGTGCGAGATTGCTGTTCGGTGATACATCTGTCGCGGAAGGATTAATTCCGTGTATTTATTCAAAACCTTCCAATGAAAAGGACCAATCGACGATCGTCGTTAACAGCGTGAGGCATTGTTTTTCCAGTGAATACAATTGTAACAAAGGGAAATATTTTCATTATAAGGAAAACAGAATTGTACCCAAAAATTAAAAGCGAAAGGTTGTAACCAGGTATCGTTCAGGTGTATACATATTTGTAAGAACACGAGTTGCAGGAAATCCTCGTCTCGAAGAAACGAGACTACTGACCGTGACGGTTATGAGGACGCGTAATTTTGGAATCGTCGAGGACTCGTTCTACCGTTTAAGTTGCTCGTTTTATTTGACAGCTGACACAACGCGATGGCCGACGAAAAGTGCAAGGTACGTGCAGTTTTGTGAAACCTTTAAAAACCACGAAGACATCTCTCACGACCATATTTCCCAACAATAAAAAGCACGATTCGGAGACTCTAACGCCCCCTTATCTGCCAACGAGATGACTTCCTCCACGTACATACGTCCTACGTACACTACGACGCTCTTTACCGACAACCGACGCTGCAGCGACATGACGTGACGCCTTTTTTATCATGAGGCTGAAGTTAGTAACGTACGTTATTGCAATGATTGACGTTTCGGAAAATGGTTAATTCACAATTGCAGGAATGTCGGAAATTCAGTAGATCATAAGAAGGAAAAATGTATTCATATTTTGATAACTTAACTACTTCAAAGTCATTATAAACTAGCAAAATAGTGATTTTTCTCACCAATGTTTCGTTTCTTTACGTTAATGTTACTAACTTCAGCCTTGTTTTTTCATATACACTCTGACTACAATCTGTAACAATATTTGTAACCGTTCTTTTTTTCTTTAACGTTTTAATGTTGATTGTAGTCCGCTGATGGAAAACATATTGCATGAGTGTACTTCCCCTCGGTGCGGGAAATCGTTGTTCGGAAAATGGGAAATTCGAAATATGTACGAAATCCACGGGTTTTCCGCCACGTAGATAGTAGCTGAAACATTTTTAGTTTGAAATTCATATTTTAGACGGTGATTATCTCTTCTCCAGAACCGACAAAATTCCTTGAACTATGCGTTTATAGTTTTTCATTTTTTTCCGTCGATTGGAAAATTTTTTTATACAGATAAACTTACTTCTTACAAAGACTCCTGTGTAGAGCGAAAATTTTTGATCGCGGAATAAAAGCGGCAGATACGAAGAAGTCTGAAACTGTTACATTCTTTGATTGCAGTACAATACGACTTATCCTTGCAGTTATTTTTATCCCAGACTATGGCTGTTCATGTGACAATCCAGACTTTAGAATCGAGATTAAAACTTGAATGAAAATATTTTTTAATTTCAGTACAGTTTTAAGCTTCTCTCAATTTTTATTGGCGATTGAAGGTCCGGGAGTACAAAATTTATTTCTACTCTGAACCGGTCGTCATCAAGGTCGTTGAAATATTCTAAATTGGCTATAATCCACGAGATCGTTTTAAGTACTTATATCATTCGAAATCAACTATTCACTCAGGTGAAAAGATGATTGAACAAATAACGACCTTGTCTGCGTCAGTAATTCCTATTTGAATTCGTGATCACACGAAGTCTTAAAGTAACATTGCCGTGTGAAGTCATACGGCTGTAGTAATTGAAAAATATTTCTTATGCAACTTGAGTTGGACGTTTATTATGTGTGTCTGATATTTTGTTTTTGTTTTGTTTCAGGAATGCGGATGCATTTGCACCCAGTGCCGTGAAAACGTTGAAAATCATGCCGACATGCACTTGCACGTTGAAATAGAACACCTGCGGCAGAGGCTGCTCGAAAGAGATAGCCACATAGTCACTATGGAGACTCAATTTCTTAACGAGGCTGATAGGTTTCCTAACGGCGAATTGGCTTCGATGAGAGAGGAAATGCTCACGTGGCAAGATAAATATGCAAGGCTATACGAGGCCCACAAAAGAGTACAGAAGGTGAATCAAAACTTGGAGGATAAGCTGCTGAGGATAGTGGATAAATGCGAAACGGAGAAAAGCGCCTTCACAAAGGACATCGCAACCCTTTCCCATCGATTGGCTGATGCTAATTATACGATACACCGATTAACACAGGACAATGTTAGGACACAGTATAAAAATCAATTAAAATTTCGCGTGAGATTCGCTCTTCCGATGCTGGCTTTCTCTAATCACATAATTGTCAATTTCAGGAGAAGTACAGAAACGACGTGAACCTTGCCATCCAATTGCTGCAGTGTAAGCCCTCGAATTTCGTCAGCCAGAGATACGATTCGGTATACAACGTTTGCTAATGATACTTGAATTTGCAAATTGCGTAGATTCCAATATCTGAAATATATAATTTCGATTTCAGCTCCCCTCCGAGGTCCAGGCGAAAGTGAGAACGTACGTTTCTCAAAAGAGGGTACCAAACGAGGCCGTAGCTCCGCCGGATGTCAAGAGTATAACGGTGCCGATATCGACCTTTCCACCGACGGCGATGGTCTACAACGTTACGAAGACCAACAACGTCGACAAGGACAGCGACGATGAGAGCGACGACTCGAAACCACCAGTCGACATAGTTTCGGCTGCGATAATGGCGAAGGTATTGGAAGAACGGGAGCGTGAGAGAGTGTTCGCGAAACATTGCGACACTTGCACGTGTCACAGAAGCATACTGACGAACGACGTGGAAACCCAGACGTCGAACATCGGCCGAAACGAGTCGGACAATTTTACGAGTCAAAATTTCACCCCAGAAAATATGTCCGATTACAATAACGGCGCAGGTTTGAAGGGCCAAAATGAAATCTCGAACCAAAGCGAAGACAGCGGGTCTAATTTAAGTGTAAATAATACCGCGAAACGTGCTGCTCTGCAGTTGCAGTACGTGAATGAGAGGGGAAGCCTCAATCAGACCTCGACGAGGGGCGCTCAGTCAGTCAAAACGGGGGACAACGGTCCGCAGTCGAAGAAGAAAAACGAGGCTCAGAAAGACGGCGGCACGAAGAAGATGGCCTCTCAGTACAGTCCGATGAAACGGGCGACGTTCAACCAAAACCCGGGGGAAAGATCGTCGAGGCAATCGGCGAATTACAGAGCTTCGAAGAAAACAGAGTCCCACGGTAGTTACAGACTGTCTTCTAAGTCAGGCAGCGAGTGGACAAAGTACGAGCAGGTGCCCAGCGAGATCGATCTCATCGATCTAAAACAAAACTCGCTGCCGCAGCGGCAGATTGACGTGATAAACGACAGAATATGGAAGAACGATGGCAGGTCGAGATCGAACGGGGGATTCAAGTCTAGCTCCGCGAATTCCAGCGTTGACGCTGGTCCGGATCCGGGGAGGAGCGAGACCAGCGACCACACTATAGACGTGATAAACGACAGGATATGGAAGAGTACCGTGAACGGAGGGGCGAGGACTGACGGCGGAATCGCTAAGCCCCGAATGACGCTGATCGAGGTGAAGCCCTTAGCGATGGACTCGACGTCTCTTCACATGCAGCACCACCAGCAACAGACGGACGCCAGACTCCAGCAGTTGGAAGACACGGCAAGCCCGAGTTTCAGCAGCGACAGTTTGGTTATATCTAGTTCAGATCCTCCGAGCACCTCGAGCGAGCTTGGCAATAACAGGATAATGCTGAGCAAGTTGTCGGTAAACAATATGAACAACAATAACATAAACAACAGTAACAGTTTGATGTCGAATTGGCAGGACAGAACGACGGGTCCTCGAGGTTGTTCGATGAGGATAACGCCCGGTTCGAAAAACATCCTCCTCGACAACGCGGGACACTATCAGTCGATACTTTACACCAGCGGGACCAACGGAGGAAACGGAATCGGACGACCGAACACCGCGCTTGTTCACAGCACCACGAAATCGTCGAGGTCTGGCGGCTCGACGTCGACGAGTAGCGACGAGAATTCGCCGGTATTGCCGAGCGATAATTCTCAGCTCCAGAGGGTCGCCGAGTGGATAAAAGCCTCGGGTCCCGTTGAACGAGAGGCCGGCGTTAAGTCGGTGGATTCGGACCGGAAGTCGAACGACGAGATGTCCGTCAAGACGCTTAATACGGCCTTGACGAAAATAAAGGACGGAAAATCGGAGCTGATGGACATTGGAAGCGACAATAATACGCCAAATGGACAACTCAGACGTTTCACGGACCTGGACGTGAAGAAAACGGAAGCTGGTAACGGGCAGAATTGCAACACCATTCGCGGACGAACGAGAGACTCCAACCACTCGAGGTCCAGCCATCCTCACAGTCTTCAGATAGTCAAGGATGGTCTTGCGGATCTGATTAGCTTCGAATCTCCAACCGACGACGGTGACGATGATCATCAATTCTCGTCGAGTAGCGAGTGTCTTGCGGTTGGTGACGATCGTGCCATAACTTCCCTACCGAAAACCACAGATGTCAAAGTTACCAGAGTAATGGAAGAGACTTACCTCAAACTTGCCGCTAGCCTTGATCCGACTAATTTGGGACTTTCGGACTCGCAGCGAGCCGATATTACTATAGAGAAATACAGGAAAGAGTACAAACGCACTCACGGACAAAAATTACCGGAAAAAAACTCCGGGTCGACTTCATAATATTACGCTATCATCTGCTTTTTAGCGATCAACGCGAGTAATTTTTATTATTCTATGATTCACTGGGGAATAGTTTTAATTGTTATTTTAAACTGCCGACCCGCAAAAGTCCGTGCCATTACTTCACTTTTTACTGGCTATCGAGTCGGAAAAAAATTGATTGTTTATGAGACCTACAGTAGTCTAGTCAAAAAAGCGTTCAAGTGACTAACTGACGGAATGATAGTTTAGATACTGCAAGTAAAAAAAATTGGCACGAATTCGATTAGACCATTTTTTCTCAATTAAGTTGGTTGGAATAGCTTTTAAATGAAGGAAAAACCGCGAATCTTGACCACGACATCTCTTGTAAGTTATCGATGACTATTTTTTTCTTCATTCAGTACTAACTAACTATTATTTCTATGAAATTCAACTTCATCAACTTCCGGCATTCCTTCCAACTTCGACTGCATATTTTTTTCTGACGTATCTTTAGCTGAAGTCTATATACGTGCAAAACATTGATTGTTTGGCCGAATAGAATTCTTGCCGTGACTGAAGTGTTCAGAAAAATGGACAGTAAAAAAAATGAAAATAAACTGAAATTGATTATATTCAAAATGCTACTCCAGTGCCCAGTGAAAGAAGTACATTTTCATCAACTTTTAGTTCATTTTTAGTGTTCGTTTTTTTTTTTTATCCAAGTAATTGCCGAGAAAGGCCGTATTCAGACCATTTATAAGTCGAAAATATGTCACGTGGGATCCGAAAAAGGGATCCACATCTATTTTACGTGTCCTGCAAGTCCTATTCATTAGCGAAAAATGTAAAGCAAAAGTCAAGGCAAAAGTTCATCAGCTGCAATATAAACTTGCATTGTATATTTTTAATTATTTTTTCATTTAGATGTTTATTTTCTCTTCAAACTGAGATATTTAAAAATTTGAGTTTGATTTCTTGTTCTTGTACTATTGAGACTTGAAATTATTTCAAAGCAGCTTTGACAAATGTGATACTTGTCTATTCTTTGATGCTTCTTACATACGCCTGTTCATCAGCAGGACGAACGATACTCACGTCGGTTGATAATAAATTGGTTATTCGGTTGGTATTGCGAAACACCCATAAGTGCATGTGGCGCAAGACGTGAAGTTTAAATGTACATAAGATAATTATGAAACTACTTACAGACAATACTGAATACTGAACTAATTGAGATATGCCCTATTACTATTATTATTATTATTATTATTATTATTAAAATATTATTATTATTATACGAAGAAAATAAATGTCTGTATATCAATCACGATCAGTGTATGAAACATAAGTAACTTATATAAGGTATTATATATATTACCATACGTCAGAATTATTCAGCAGCTGAAATGCAAAGAAGAAGTAACAAGAAAGATAGAAGAAAAAATATAGAAAGAGGAAGAATAAATGTGAAAAATATAATATCATTCCTAAGCAATCCCATGAAATGTTTATGTTGTATACATGTGTTATTATGGTGCTACTGTATTAATAATTGATATACAATTTGATTTTTACTGATCTACAGTACTCTACTTACTAACTATACATATATGTATATTGTATATGTATCCATAGTAATTATATCGAGACTTGTCGATAATAACGATTGCTGCTAACGAAGTGTAATAGACGATGAGAGAGCAGGATTTGTTGTTATTCGTAAAGACTTATGCCGCGATACATAACAGCAGCAATACAAAGGCAGTTAGGTTTTTTTGACTGTGAAATTTGAATTCGGAATACGGTGATTGCGGGTGCCGAAGTATATCTCAATTCGCCGTTGTAAAATTAGTACCTAATAAATAATGTAATCGATAAATCAATACTAGCCAGTATTAGTCTACGAATTACTATGCGAGAGCGCTACCAAAACTTGTACGCATTGCGTATTATATATATGTTATATTCTTCTGTATAAAAAAAGTTGATTATACCAAATTATCACACGCTTATAATATATCTATATAATTTTCCACGCGCTGCAGGCTTATTCAATTCATATAAATAATGAAGAATTCGGTAAATTGGTTATTGAATGATTAAAAATACATCGTCAGTTGGCTTCGATTATTTTTTACGTCACCGCTGACTTTCGATTAGCGCGAATCTTTGAGAAGATCGAAAATTGAAAAGACGAATGCCTACGAAACTCGATAGAAATTATTCTGTGAATTTTTTGGTACGGTGAATTTGTTGTTAATTTAAAAATAAAATTTCGTCATACATAAACACAAAGCTTAGATAAAAATCTTCGTCACAATTTATCGGTACGAAGTTGTTTTTTACTCTGATACACTGGGTGTAACAGATGTTTAATTGAAATTAGCGAAATGCGTTTGGAAAATTGATTATGAATATTGATATTGAAAATGTATAAGCGAGGGGAAGAAGAGCAGGAGAAAAAAAAAATGAAACTGAATTTTTCAGCGGTATATATTTTATTACTCCGTACTGCATGCGCTTGTAACTGAATCGCCTATTGCTATCCTACATAATATGTATATGGATCACTGCAGGCTAATGAGGTTATAATAACTAGACAAATAAATAAATGAATGAATAAATTATACACACAGTATCGGAAATGAAGCAGTATGTGCATCTTGTGGCATATTGAGAATGTACAGCGTGGTTAATAAGTTACGTTATTATACCTACGCGTATAATCGGGGTGGACCAAAAACATGTATATGTATACTGTTATAACCGTATTCCGCTATACCATAAAAGGTTTCTTGTACACGTTTAATGTGTACGTGATATTTACACGGATTCATATAATTGACGCCAATTCTCGATAGTACACATCGAATTATTATTTTCACAACGGTTATGCGTACATATATATGGGGTATCCCACGGCAACTCGAGCAGTGTTAAACCTCGACCACCTCAAAATCATTTCATATTTTTTTTTAGCTTTTCAAAATTTTTTATTAAACTGTTTATTTTTTATAATTATTTGAAGTCGATTGAGAATGCCTATATTCTAAAATCTGAAAAAATTCTCAAAAATCCAGTGAATGACACAAAATACACCCCCCCCCCTCCCCCCCCCCCCCCGTTAAGGAAAACGTGGGCCGAATTTTTTTCTATTCTTTTTATTCACTTGATTTTTCAGAATTTTTTTCAGATCTAAAAACATGCGCATTCGCAATCGACTTCAAATATGTATAAAAAATAAACGGTTTATTAAAAAAATTTGAAAAACATTCAGGCCGCGTTTTTTACCGAGTAGAATGTTAGAAAAAAACATGAAATGATTTTGACATGGTCGGGGTTTAACACTGGTCGAGTTGGCGTGGAGTACACCATATATATACACATACACACACATATATAGATATATATCCCCCCTGTATCCTATAATGTATAACTTGTACTATACATTGCCTACTTTTCCCTAAAACCCAACGTGACTTTGATTGTGCAAACTGTAAATAATTATAATAATATGCTAGAAATAAAATATATTTAAACGGGATTGATTATACGTAGTCTAATTTGTGCCGGTTCTTTTCATTGTTCCGTAGTGAAAAATTTCTAATGTTGATTTTCGTTTTTCAAACAGCATGTGTAACTTCGAGTGGGAAGAGTTACTGGGAAAAAAGTCTCGGTTTTGACTGTTGTAATGCATGGTCCTCAAATAAAATAAGTTCGCAATTCTCAGTGAGAATAGCAGACGAAATGAAAGTGTCTGACGTTTGGGTATGATTTCTGAAAAGTCAAGGATTCAGTTCAACGCGAGGATTTAAAGATACATAATTCCTGGTCGGGAATTCGTTACATTGTGTATATATATATATATATATATATATATATATGATATATATATATATATATATATATATATATATATATGATATATATATATATATATATATATATATATATATATATATATATATATATATATATGATATATATATATATATATATATATATATATATATATATAGATACATCTTCCTACGGTAGTTGACACATTAAAAATAGAAAGGAAAAAATTGTGTCCAAACAGCTTTTATGAAAGTCAAATTGCCAAGGTATTAGCCTCGATGATGTTATACTGAACACGAAGACGAGGCGAGAGTCAAAAAAGCGTATACTTAAGTCTCACAAACAGTACACGCTGCCGAATTGGGTTGTCGCTCGATATGCTAACGGCACGAGAATTCATTTGCAGCGTAAACGTTATAGAGAACCAACCACAAAGACCTCGAGGGAGACGAGAGGAGAGGAAAGAAGAGGAGTTCACGACTGAACATCGTGCGTGAAAACTAAAAACCTCCGACATTATACAAACATATTTGAAATGCATCTCGTGGAGGATAAGATAATGCGGATATCTCTTCAGCTCTGCGTCAAATCGTGCGTGTGTGACACGTACCGACAACACACAGTGCATTACGAGTGCGTTGAGGTCGGTGTAGGTGGATCGATACTCAGGCGTCGGGACGGCGTCAAAGGTTGGCATTCGTGGGGCACAAGGAAGGGGGTCTTCGCAGTCGGTCTCCGGGAGTCGGCGTGTGGAAGGTGCGGAGTAGTTTCCGAGCAGTCGAACGAACCGGTACTTGTTAGACGAATGGCAGTGGCATTGCGGTTTGCATCGAGAGTCGCGAGTTTGCAGTCTTAACGCCGTGTGGTAGCTGGTAACCGAGTCCGTTGCTTGTCATCTCCGTTCGTGATCTTTGTAATTTCCTGCAGGCACGTGAATGCCGGAAGTATTGTTATATTCTGGTTAGGGACTTGACGTAGCTCACGCAGATGCCGCATGGTCGGGATAAAGTGGAGAACGCATGGAAATCGTGCAAATTATAGTTACAAACCGTCTTCCGTCACTTGAGTATCACTTAAAAATCTACGATTTTTACTCCATGCGAAGATGACGGTCACGTTTGGGGTGCGGTGCTGATACCGAGGGGAAGAAGCTCCCTTCTGCACTCATCACAGGTACACCGTTCATTCGTAATTGATGTGTCAGATTTACATTGTGTGACACGAGAGGTCGGTCATCATTTCTGTAAATATCGACGAGAGATAGGGTTCTTATAATAGCACCGACACCGCGAATATTTGTTCGTTTTATCTGATAAATTTTTCCGAGAAGTGTAAACCGTATGGAATACGTTTATCGCATACTACGAAACGTCCAGTTTGACCACGTGTTCAACGCACCGCATGAGTTTGGTGTACACACAGCTTTTGTCGGTGCGAGAGTAGGATTGTCAAATCGTTCCAAGGAGGAACCAGAATGTGGTAAGAGGAAACTTTTGAAGTTGATAGACTGGCATTGCGGGATCTCCAATCGTAGCATCCTGCTGTAATCGAAAATATTTGGAATGGCTTTTGAGTATTATGTAGTATTTACGTCTCAGAACTGTGACAGCTGCTTCGAATTGCGTTTGAGAAAACGCAAAATTAAACGAAATTAAATCTACTTGACATTGATATCGGTTGTGAACCTCTTGGAGTTTTATAGTATACATATATCTAGGTACCTACCAATCGTCGTAAGTTGGTTAACGATCCACGCTACTGGACTGTTTGCAGATGGTGACATGCGGAGTTGTTATCGGGTAAGTTTTCCTGCTGGTGAAAGTGGTGATCAGGAAATTGATGATCGAGGAAAACCAATGAGAATTCGGGTCACCGTAAACGAACTTGTAGTTACCCGTAGTTGATTCGCCGATGAGGTAGAATCCACTCCCCAACACACGACATCATCAACGCACCACACGAGGGGAAGTTCTTCCAAACTTGACAGATGCCACGTGCTCGGATCGAGTTTGAAACGATCTCGCCGCTGGTTCGTCCGCATCGTGATCCGCACTGTAGGTGCCGGTAGCGTGAAGGAGAAGAAACGTGAGATCCGTCCGGCGAGCAGCCCAGGGTGCAAGCAAGGGTATAAATAGGCAACGTGTTGGTTGGCTGTTTGGTGGGGGCCGGGAGACGGTTGCTCGTCGGTGAAAATAGAAAAGAATGTTTTTGGATTCCAATTGGACTTGGTTGGCAGAACGATGGGGCAATATGGCCGACTTGGCCGAGCGGGTGGACGATCTGATATGCAGTTTTGACTCGGCCGGTGACACTACCATGGATACACTATCGATGTTGGTGTTCGGTTGGATGCTGTTCGGACTGATAGTGCTGTGCGTTGGTAAATACGTCTACAATCGGTTCGCCCTCAACGCCATCAAGGCGTCCGGATCCGCCAAAGACGGTTACGGATTCACGGCGCACGCCGCTGCGGACGGTGTTGTGATTCCCGGTGCTGGTGCTAGTGTCGGAGGTGCTGCAGGTGCCGGTGGGCTCAAAGGAAGTGCCCAAAATTCGCGAACCGCATCGTCACCGGTTTCAGTCTCATCAAAGTCCTCGACGACCGGTGTTGGTGCCGGAAGTTTGGCCGCTGGTCCCGGCGGCGGTGGGGGTGGGTCTTCGGGGTACGTGCCGCCGACACCCCCGGTGAGGAAACGGCTCACACGGAAGACTTCCGGTCCTTTGGTAAGCCCCGCGAGAAGCTCGAGGGCCCTTCATCTTCCCACTGCTACCGGGGCTGACGCCGAGGCTGTGCGCTGGGTGAACGAGCTGATAGTATGGCTACACTCGGACCTTGTTATCCTCAACGAGCTCCTCGCCACCTGGGTCATTTCTCTCAACGAATTCACCGCCGGTTCCGTCGAAGAGGTGAGTCAGGCCTCTGGATCACGCCGCTTATTTTGAACGGTGGTGTTCTTCTTGATATTTCTCTTATTTTTTGCTATACATCGCTGACTATGGGTGTCGACTGTACGTGCGAATGAGGATGAAATAACGAACGAGCCGTTTGTGTCGAACGAGCTTCGTGGGCTCGAGGTATTTGAAAGATCACTGCAGAGCAAACGTGACTTGAATAAGCGTATCACGACAGCTCTGCCATCTGACCCGCAGATATATCTATGTGTACGTTTTGGCACACCGTATAACCCAGTCTACTCGGCAGATACGTTCTTAGAAACAACACCCGTTTGTCTGTATTAGTGCATTTAGTATACTTGAATGCCGGTGTGGCTGTAGTCAAAAACTGTAACAAACTGCGTGGTTAAAGTTGAATTAAAAAGTTCTGCAAAATTGATCTTATAGGATGTAGTTTGAATTCTTACTCGATTTACACGGTACGCTGTTACATTTCTGGAGCGTGTCGTAATGGGTAGACTTTTAGTAATCAATGACGTTGACTTACGTCGAAATTGACTTTTGACATAAGAAACAAAAGGAATATCACACAAATGGCTACGCGATGAGTTTTGGCGTTGAAAATTGCGTGTTGCAACGTAAAGAACGTCCTTGCATTTATTAATACACTTGGTTGCCGGTGTGGAGGTAAGAATACTGAGATCTTTAGCTTCTCCGAAAGTGTGAATTTTCACGTTACGAACTACAGTGACGTCAACTTCTTTCTTTGCATCTTTTTAACGCAGAATCACTGAGATATTCTCACCGTCAGTGATTTAAACCATTCTATACGACCCATGAGAAGTATTACAAATTTTACGCTGTCAGAGCAGCTGGGCTTGAGGCGAGTCAACGTAGTTAGGCAGGCTTGCTTGGCCCACTTACGAGTTGCGTTAGAGACCTGTTATCGAATGCAAACATAGGCGTGCATTGTTCGCGATGGAATTTAGGGATCAGTTTCATTAGGGACCAATTGAGAGTTTCGGCTTTACTGCGAATGCCGCTGATGAATCGTTCGATGAACTTTACTACAAACACAGTTGGCTGACCAGCTACGTTGATATAACAATCTTCTGTTTCATTGTTAGTTGAGGAAACAACTATAGGTGAATAACAGGGATACGTATTGATCTAACTTTTTCTCCTCTATCAAGATTTTGCAAATCGTACTTCGGCGTGTACTAGCCAATTTAACATATGCAGACTTAAATTATTCAGAAAAAGTCTCATAAATGTGATATTTTCAAGGTATTGTTGACGGTGAAGTCTTATCACCGGAAGTGAAGCGGTATCGCTCGGTCAAGTATTCACTAACCTTCTTAAGTCTGACCTATAATTTCCTGCTACAATGACGATAATACACGGGTTTTCCTAGGGTTTTATCGGCGGTCTAATTCGGCTTCAACGCATCTTTTGCCGTCAATAAAATTTCGACATAGAAAATTGAAAGGAAAGTATTATCTCCCTTTTTTTTTAACCGTGGACAATGTAAATGAGTTCCGGAAGTATTTGCCTCACACAATATTAATATGCGCGTAGGCGCTTTTGATTAATTTCGAAGCATTGACCGCCTACCAACAGGTGCCAAAATATAAACATATTCGATATATATATACTTATATATATGTATATGTGGGTACGTATATTTATAGGTGGTTTCTGAATGCTCGTGTATAACTGGGTACGTTTGGTGAAATTAATAACACAAGTGAATACCGCATCCGTAAAGATGTTTCGAACGTGTTTTCATCTGCACTATAACGACGTGAAGGCGGACTTGCAACTGATCTAGTCACAAGGTGCATCGTCCGATTCATTTCTCTTGCGAGACAAGGATAACTCGCTACTCCACCTAGCGATAAAGGATGTCACCGAGTTCCTTATTCCGATGTTTTGCCACTTACAAATTCGTGTGGTGCCACCTGGTGGACATAATTTCGACGCCAAACTACGAGTTTGGTTTTCGGATTAAGTAGAGAAATTCGAACACTTTCGTCGTTCTGATATAGAATTTTTCGTAGATTTTACAATTGTAAAACGGCAAATGGATGAAATTTAGTGTTCGGTGTCGTGAAATTCTTGGTTTAGAAAAATATTGAATGTTAGTTTCTTCATAAAACTCACCTATCGAGACAAGGTGGATTTAAAAATATATCACAGATTCTGTAAATCAGTCTAGAATATACTCAAAACATAAGAAGATCAGTCTTCGAATGTGGACCCAAATTTTTCTAGGTACTTTTAACTTGTCTGCCATAAGTTTTCCGTGTGAGAGAGATGCGTCATCTGGCGTTGGTAAAAAAATTCTTGGAGTTCATAAAAATTTGTACTTTTCAACAAAATTCTAAAAATACTACGACAAAAAAATTCATATCGTCTGGGTCCGAAATTGTAATTACCTTTTGTAGAAAGTTGTGAATTTTTATAATTTTTCATAAAAATTAGTAATTTTCAATGCAAAATAGTGCAACTTTCGACGCGTTTTGACAATCTCCTACGATTTCTAATATTTTCTACAATTTTCAGCTAGTTGCACTTTATTGTAGTTTCACGTAGAAATCACCAAGGGCGGGAGAATTTTCGACGATCGTATGGGACATCTGACGTTTAAAATTCTAAGTGAAATTTCAGGGAGACCTTTAGGCTGGACATTTTTTTCTACCGTGACGTCATCGCGTGGCACGAGGCGCGTTTGTCGTGGTAAAAGAATCGATAATCTTGGCAGCGGTGACGTCATCGCAACCCCTTACACGCCTACACTCATATGTATAAAACTCACTGAACCACCGCGGGTAAATTATCATACATCTATAATGAGGCTCATTTTTGGGTACGTGTACAATATATAGGTATACATAAAATCGCGGTTAAGGATCAAGTTCGTGCTTTGGATTCGAACCCCTTATAGTCGTCGAAACGTGATTATAACTTTGGAATAGAAAGCTTTTTCGTCAATCTGTTATACTCTAGGCTGGATTCTCGGCTAGATTTGCTGTCTAATCTTCTCAGGCCATTAGGCAACTATAACTTCCAAACTCCCTGCGGGGGAATCTCTTGGTAGACTCGAGAAATATAGAAGCGAACTAATTACGAGAAAGAGAGATCTAAAATGAATTATTGGTCGGTGGGAGCCGACACCGGATGTGCAGGGTATATGAGTGCTAGAATCTTGGAAGCTATAAAAAAAGTAAAAGAAGCCATCTAAAAACAAACTTGAATTTTCATTTACATTTTCGGATATCAATTTTCTTGTAATCATGGGGGACGTGCAGCTGCGTAAGGAGAACTCGTTACGTACGTCCAATTTACGAAGCTGTGAGAACTCCTTTTAACTCTTTGCCTATGCCATAATATACGTAGACAGAACATATTTATATTTATACTTAGGTCATACATATATATAAAGGCGTATATATATATACTGGGTGCAGAACTTGAGCGCACATGCGCAAAGACACATGGTTATTTCGAACGGATGACGTCAGCGGCAGCCACTCGCGAGGCCACTGACAGCCCGTGACGAAACCTTCGCCTTTATACCGTCTGTTTCTGATGTAATGAAAAATAAGATAATCCTTGCCGGTACGTCTATATGCGGCTAAGCGATGACGCCGCTGGTCTGCAGACGACACGTCGTCGAAGATGAGACCGGTTGTCTCAAGTTGGGTTTGCGAATATGTAATAATTTTTTTTTTTTTCAAATGTTGCATAAAATTAAACGATTGAAAAGTTACTTTTTGAATATTTTTGAATATATATCCTCTTTTTCAAAGTCGTTCTAAAAAATACACACTAGACAAATATCTTTACAATATCGCAGGGTTAATTTTTGGCAACAGATTGATCGGTGCGAATTAGAATGCACTCAGTGTGCAGCACAAAGGCCTCCACATAATTTATTATTACCGTCACGTGATTTAGATTTATATATTATCGTTCCTTTACATTCCCTATGGAGAAACTTTGCTGTAATGAGCGAATTAATTATGCGTGTCGCACACGTGTATATATATATATGTATATTTTGACATGCCTACGCAGCTGCTCATCGCGTTTACTGTCAACTTCTGTTATAAGCTCGGGTGTCGTTTTCCCTTCTTTCACCATCTCGATAAAACGTAACATAACTGGTTTCAATAGTATACCTATAACGTTTCGATGTTGGATATATTATCAATAACCCATCACAGACTGTTCGTCCATCATTAATATAATTATAGATACTGGTAGTGTCAATAAACTTTTGGAAAGCCAATTCATGCGGATGAGTTTTCCTTGTTGCCGCATTGAAGAGCCCAATTCTATGGGCGTGTGTCCAATACTTTGCGCTCCACTTACAGGGGGTGAACTTACAGTTGTGACCAAGGGCTGTTAACAGATTTGAAAGCGATCGATCGACCGGTGGAGTGTCATTCTGCTGCTCGTAAAAACTGATAGGTTTGTTCCTTCACAGATGGGAGCGATAGATCGATAGGATAACACAGGGTCGTGGAAGATCAGAGCCTCCGATACTGTTACGGAAATTCATATATGCATGGGTGAATACGAGCTGATAGTATGATATGATCCAAATTGTTAAACAAATTTGGATCAGAATCGTTCATACTGAAGGACAAAAAATCGCAAAAATCAAACGAATAATATTGAAACTGTGATATTTGTAAGCTCTCTACTTGTAAGATAATTAGCGGATATATCAAGTATATAAATAATGCAGCACGATAGTGCTTCGAATTGAAGGAGCGAAAAATATGAGTCACGCACATATGCGGCAGTAGCTGGAACGAAAAAATTTATACGCAACAAGTAGAGAGCCTATGTCATCGGCTATAAATTGCCGCAAGGAGTGGCTGCACACTGACCACCAATTATACCTATATAATATTGCTTAACGGTAATGAAATTGTGACGCAATTATAAAAGCAGTTATGCGTATGCGCGATTGAAATGCTTATGTTACTACGCGAAATAGCTTGTCATAAAAAATTCAATTACCATAGCATTCAATTTTAATTTGTTCAAACGGCGCAGCTTTGTATCCGGTGTCAGAACTTTCTACGTACTAGTATTACAAATTGAACCAACAAATACAGCACATTGAAAAACTTGATTACCTTTGCAAAGAATAAAGATGGTGGACAATTATTGTTCAGAAAGCAGTTCTCTGGTTTAATTCATTATTTTGAACACTTTCAGTTTTCCGCGGTATCGAACGGACCAGGTTTTTTCGAACGGTGTGTGAAATTATTGTTTCTTTTTATATCAAGGTTATAGCCGAGCTCAAGAGGAATCCAACGATATGCGACAAAGTATCCTTCCAATCCCTTATTGGGGAGGTATCGTGTATTGAATAAGAACGCCAGAACGGCGTCGCTCCAGCTAGCGGTTGGGCACTAGCGCGATCGGCTGGCGCGCTAGCGTCCGTGTCGAGCGAGTTACACTTTCCTCGCTGGCTACTCTCACGCTTCCAAACGCGATATCTCCTCAGGGAATCGTCAGCATATGGCTTTGTTAGGTATCGTTGGAATCCTCTCGACGTCCGCTACAAGGTCCACCCAAGCAAACGCGTCAATTTTTCACCCACGAAATTTTGCTAGCTTAAATACCTGTTTCAAAATTCCCAATCGTTGGCACGGACACGCGTATTAATACAAGAAATATACGATGTCACGCGTTTTTCTTTGGCTGTAAGAAATTTTCAGTCAAGATACGCAGATCAGTTTGCGGATCGGGAGATGAACACATGTTTCGAGAGTCGTGGCACGTGTGACGGGAATCAGTGGATGATAGACGGTCCAGAACCCGTTTTCATTTTTTACCAAATTTAATCCTGAATCCCCTCCACACCGGAACCGACCAAGGTCTCTCGTTCTCTGGACGGTTCGCGATTACTCAGGCGACCATGGTTTCGGCAGACGTGATATCATGGCTAATTAAAAACCTGACCGTAGGCATGCATATAACTATGAATTTCTCACATAACGACGCTAAAAGTTGGTGAAAACTAATTTGGTGTGTTCCGAATTGGCCGCTCGTTTATGGCACTGCTACTCTACGGAGTTCCGTGCAATGTTCAGCTGTGCGTGGAAGAGGAAAGTAGGAACCACGAGAGAACGGAGGACGATGATCCGTTAGGTTTAGATTCAAGCGCACCTTTCCTTCTGCATTATTATACTTACGGCTTACCAGTTGTAGAGTAGAAATTATCGTCCCTGAACTATTTTACTTTACTATTTAGCAGCAAGATTAAAGCGTTCGGGACTTCTTTGATTTATGCGGTTCATTTCAAATGAAATCTATTGATAAAATTATCTATCTTGGTAAAAAATCATGTTAATCAGATGATATTGGAGCCTCGTGAATTTCCTTATGGCTATACGGTAACTGATAAATTTAGGTATGACTCTCTGAAACATTTTCTCATTTTTCATACTATTCCAGGAAATTCATAAGAATCTGCAGCGAACCGTGATCTCGTAATAAAATAAAGCCTGCGATGTTTTTACACGCCGCTTACATGTCTGCGTACGTAGTTTGGATAAGAAGGCGCTTGTAACAAATTAAAAGGAAGCTAAGAATAACTCATGCATTTTATCTTCAGTCGCGACCTCATTATACATATATGCCAGTGGCTGACATGCATTTACGTCTTTTCTGATCACTTCACTTTTTCTTTTACCGAAGGGCCAAATTTCCTTACATAACATGATATGAGTGACATACATAATTGTGATCTGAAAAAACTGTACTAGTTTAGGTAGGGTTTTATGTTATTATTTTATATCTTGGTTAGGCAATGTTAACGAATTCAGGCTCAATGATTGCAATGAAAGCAGATTGTTATGATAACAAAAGTTAAACCTTCGTATTTCAAAAATCGAACTCATTACTAAGCGCAAAATTTTCAGACGTTGTATCAGGTTGAAAAAAAATTTAATTATTCTAAATACAAGAATTCCTCGAAGGTAAAGCGGCCATTTTAAAATAATTTTCACGTAGTTATTTGCATATATCTACGGTAAGAAAACGAAACTGTCTAAAGGAAAAATTAATGACCGCGTAAATAAATTTCTATTCAAACTTCTGTCACATAAAACAAAGTTCCATTATGTATAAACAGGATTTTTTCTTTTGTTCTCATGTACTGCAGTGTCACCAAAAATACATAAGACGTGTATCTGTAATGTGGTTTGCGTGTCACGCTTATACGGGCAATTGCAATAGGCAGCATAAGGATAAGGATTACGATTTGAGGTTTGTGGTTTCTGTGGGAAGTTCAAATCGACCAGTTGTACCCATAAATCAGTTCTTTTGTTCATATTATTCGTGTATAAAACAGTAAAAAATTAATGACGCAGATATACATTTTTGAATATAACGTATTAGGCACAGGAATAATTTTTCCAAGTATAAAATTAGTCTCGTTAGAAATCAATGCTACACGTCCGCCCCATGGCATTGGATCACGCGATGTGAAAATATGGTGAATTCTCAGAGCCACGCTACAGTAAACGATCGATGATGCTCAGAAAATAGGATCCTAGTGCAAAATTATGCTCGTGCAGAAGGGCCATTAGTTACTGTTTTTCACGTACAGAAATCTATTCGTGCAGTGTTAAAAAGTCAAGCATCAATCGTATAAATTTCCGTAACGTGTCTCTGCAGAGTTGGTTTTCTGTTTTTTTCTTTGCTTTTGTTTTTCATACCTTGTTACCTCTCGAGTAAAGTAACTAAATCATGAAGTAGTTACTGTAATTACACTAATTATACACATTCGGGTACCGGACACGAAGCGATGAGACCATTTCACTCTTGGATGCACGAAATTGGTTAGCCTATTTGCAACTCGACCCAGTGTATGTGGTATACGATATAGTCCATTTGCTCCGACTGACTCGCTAATTATTTTATATTTTCAGCATGGTGTCGGTGTCGAGTTCGTGCGGGTTCTTCCCGAGACGCATTCACCCGTCCTTTCGAACATCTTCTGCGAATGCGACTCGAAGGACGACGTCGTAAGTGTATTTTAGATGAATTAAAGAGAGCACTGCAGTGTTTAGTGACCGTCATGATCGATGACGGCGCATCATCTCCATCTAAGTAATTATCGGTTGACAGTGCGTGACATTGTATATTTACAGACAATTACCTGCGACTGCGAAGCGACGCCGGCTCTTCAGCTAAAAGCCTTCCGACAGCGAGGTGAAAAGGTCGAGGCCAGTCACTACCGTGTCAACGTCAACCGTTTCCGGGCTCGACTTCACTTAGTCTGTATCACAGAAAAGCTTCTGCTGGATCTGAAGTGCGACGGATGGCCAGAGGTTGGTCCAATTCTTACCTTAGTAGTTAACTATTCCCAGTAAATTTTTCCCTCTTGCTCTTCTCCTCCTGCTCTAAAGCACTGCCAATTAGTGATCATTGAGGTATTCGGTGATGAACCTTTATCAACGCGGTAGACTACTCCTATTCATTCAATCGACTGAATGGCGAATGTAATTGTTACCAAACGCTTCACCCCCAGGTCAAGGTGTCTCTGGCTCCGGTCGGAACCATAAAGAAGGACCTGGACGAGAGCCAGCTGCAAGAGGTCGTGACAGAGATCGTCGTCGGCGCGCTTCGTGGCACCAACGTGCATCTGAACCTCGCACAGTATCCAACCTGCCCCAGACTATGGAGGGAACCACCACCGCAGTCGGGATTCTCCCTGCCTCTTCACTACGACAGTATGGTGAGTAAAGTTTCTTCAGGTGCTTATAAAGACGCGTTGTACACCACGAAAACGCGGGGATGCAAAACTCCTATACCGCTCAAGCGATCAGAGTGAAACTTGGCCAGTTAATGCCTTATTTTGGCAAAAAGTGGAGCGTCTTTTTACTTTTTCAAAATTTGGAAAAAAATTTTACAGATTGGTTACCACTCACAGAAATTGGCCAAATTTTCGCAGTTGCACTGAATGGATCGACCTATCCGGTATGATGCCACTCGGCGGTGATGAAACACATATTTTGAGCCCAGTCCCATGAGATTTGATGGTGAAACGACGAAATGGCAGCTGATCTGGTTTTCACT
Source organism: Diprion similis (assembly GCF_021155765.1). Taxonomy (NCBI): domain Eukaryota; kingdom Metazoa; phylum Arthropoda; class Insecta; order Hymenoptera; family Diprionidae; genus Diprion; species Diprion similis. The sequence goes on from NC_060114.1 coordinate 14,989,649, forward strand.
TACGAAGTACACCGAGATCTCATTTTGGCGACATTTGTTACCGACATTACGCGCATGCCGGTAATGTATGCGTGTAATGTCGGTAAGAAATTACCGACAAATGTCACCAAAATGAGATTTCGGCGTTCTTCGTAATCGAAAACCAGATCAGCTGCCATTTTGTCACTTCACTATCAAATCTCATGGGACTGGGCTCAAAATGTGTGTTTTATCACCGCCGAGTGGCATCATACCGGATGGTTCGATCCATTCAGTGCAACTGCAAAAATTTGATCAATTTCTGTGGGTGGTAACCAGTCTGTAAATTTTTTTTCAGAATTTAAAAAAAGTAAAAAGTCGCTCCACTTTTTGCCAAAATAACTCATTAACTGCCCAAGTTTCACTCTGATCGCTTGAGCGGAATAGGAGTTGTGCATCCCCGCGTTTTCGAGGTGTACAACGGGTCTTTATAAGTACCTTAAGGGGGTAAAAATGTGTGTGCATTCTGGGAATCTATTTATCCATCAGCATTGCAATGATTCGATTTCATTACGGTTTGTCTTATTCGAAACTATTCATAAATGCATATAGCGGCAAAGAGAGTAAACTATCCAAGAACATGTCACATCCAAAAATCTCACAATATATCATAAAGCTAGATGGTCGACGTTACTGTGAATGACATGGATTCCAAAAGTTCGCTCTCCTTTTCAGTCCACTATATTCGTATAATAAACCTCTTTAATTCGATATGCGTGCGATTCTGTCGCATTTTGCGGTGCTCAGGTGGTTTGTACCCTCTGTATACGGGTGAAAATAAACAAACGCGTTCCGCAATTCCCTTTGCTTGTAGAATTATTCGAATACAGTGACAGATCAACAACATCTTCAGATCCGCCAGAGCCACTCCCCTACTATGCAGTACACCCGTGGCGACCGACGACTTTTGGTCAAGATCGTGAAGGCATCCGATATTGGTGGGGCCGAAGGATCCAAGGAACCCTACTGCGTTGTCGAACTCGACGAACCACCCCAGAAAAATCAAACCTCAATCAAAAAGGACAACGCCAACAATCCGCATTGGGACGAAGCTTTCTTGTTGTAAGTTTCATGTATTGAAATCACCAGTGAAATGGTTACTCATACAGTTACTTGACTCGTGTAAATCAAGCGCTTGGATGAATCCGCGTCTCGAATTTTTGTAGCAATTTCCAAGATCGCGTTCAATCGGGTCAAACTATTCAGTCACTCTCTAAGTACCTCCAAATCCACAAAGTCGTGCCAACGTTTTTGGTGCTGGATTTTCGCGATCCACAAAAACTTCTGAAAATCCTCAAAGGTCTTCGTTCAATGTATGATTGAGGATAAAATTTCTTTTCAGCGACGTTAGTCAGAACACGTCGGAGGTGCTGCTGGAGGTTTACGACCACGTGAATAAAGGCCAGCGTTTCCTGGGGCTGGGGATCGTGGGGGTGGAGGAGTTGCTGGTCAACCCTAGTCAGAGGCAAATCATACCTCTGCAGGCTCGGCCTTATGAACAGGACGAAGTTACGGGGACCCTGACAGTCGAGGTAGCATGAGGCGTGTCACTGACATTCCCTTTTTTCGACAGGGGATTTTTGGGCTTCGCTATGTACTGTACCGAGCATCGAGTCGGGCCGATGTCCTCGCATTTGTTCGTTGCTCCTATAACTTTGTTTGGTTTGACCATTGCGAATGCTTTGGTGGCGCGGCTAGCCTGATTCGATTTTTCAACTTCCAGTTCCTCTTCATCGAAGGTGCCGAGGTGCCGCAGATCGGGACCAAACCGTACAAAGTCAAAGAGAGCATCAAGCCGATCCAATCGCCGAGTCGTAGCTACACACCAACAAAACATCTGAACAACACTAGCTTAAATTACAACAACGGTAACAGCACCTTTATCTTATACGATTCTGGCAGTCAGTCTCCAGGGGGTGGTAATTATGATATACACAGTCGATTATTCCGTGTGGTCTACCCTCTGATCGTAGTGCGCCGCCAACAGTTTTTTTCATAGTTTTTTTTTTCAACCTCTCCCCTTCCATTCGTTCTTATCGTACCTTTCCAATTTTTAATTTATGATCACGTTTATATTTTGTTCATATATGATATCCCGGTTTTACACCCATGTGTTGTCTTTTCTCTCCGTTTTCGTTTTTTAACCTCTCTCTTTTCCTTCTGTGTTTATTGACTGGTCGTTGTATAGAATTTGGGGAAATCGACGTTAGACTAGACTTCAGTTTATCCATTTTTGATTGCTTGGCCATCAGAAAGCGGAATGTAGCATATGAAGTTTTGGTTCAATTTCAGATTACCTCTCCAACGGGAACGGGCTCGATTCTCCGTACAGGACGGGCCAATTCAACGGGAACAAAGGGACGCTGATAGTCCACAGCCAGCAGAGAGTAAGTTTGGTTTTGTTCAGCTACAGACTAAGAGTGGACTCGTTGATATTCTCTTGATAAGAGATTCAAACCCCCTTTTGTTGTCATTAACAAAAAATATACTGTTTTTTCTTTACAGCAGCCAGAGCGACAGATCGTCAAGGTACGAGACGCTATATCATCATCTTCTTTGGAATTGTCGCTTAAAATTTTTAATTTGCATCTTGTGTCTGTGGAATCTCAAGACTTTAGCTTCAGATCCCATGTACAGTGACAATCGACCATCTGCCATTTTGTTTTATTTGATTTGACAAGCAGAGTTTTGTTCGCTGGAATATAAATCATCTCTTCATTATCTTCTTGATGTTGTACTGACTACTGAGTTTGAGACCAGTTCCGACGATTCCGTTGATGATTATGCAGATTTTGGAAAGTACGATCGGACAGGTTTCGAAAAAATGTTGAAATTCTGATACTGCTTTGAATAATTCATTAGTATTTTTATTGAAATCAGTTGGGCGTCGAGGTAGAGAACTCACTAGACGAGAGACTGACTTCAGAGCCTAATAATAACGAATGCTGAGTGCCGTGTGTTTACTAATCCAACAGGTTGCACTGACGGAAGCTGGAAATTGGCAAGAAGTCTCGCCTGAGGTAATTGCTTGTTGTTTTTCCTTCCCTCTCCCGTTTGATGTACTCTGCAGCTGAAAACCTATAACTCTTGCAAAGGATAATCGATCGATGTCGTATAATCATTAGATACATATTTTTTGCCACTTATCAAGGAACTGAAAGAGCAGCAGAGCCGTTAAAAAACGTATTCTATCTTTCAGCATGGTACAAAAGACAACAGCACGGCATCGGGTCCAGAAAGTACTCCGAATTCCTCAAATTCTGAAGGAATCAGAGGTTCGTAAAGTCACGAGCTTTCTTGCCGTTATTTTTTGTACGAAAATTTTTTTACAAATGCAATTTTATTCTTGCAGAGAGAGGGAGAACGCGGAGAAAACGTCGGGACTTTTTTGGGACTATAAAGCGGCGCCTTGGCCGATCAAAGAACAGGAGTCGGTCTGTCGGACCCGAAGGTGAAGCGCCATACGAAGAAGCTCATTCGAGGTCGATATCAGCTGACAGAGCTCGTGATCCTGGCTCAGGTGAGAATTCCACGAGGAAAATGCGACCAAAAAATACTAACTTTTATAGTATAAAATAATCGCAGACTCTCGTTAGTATTCCGTTTTCATTCAACACTGTCCTAACACTCGGAATTTTGGTACAAAAAATTTGATACACTTTCTCTCATCGAAGTGTGATAACAGGTGCATGAAATATTGTTATGCATTAGTTTTAAAAATAACGCGGCGAACATTTTTCTTCTTAATTTTTCTTGTGATTGATGTGTAGTTTTATTAAAATTGGTTTAGTTTGTGAAAGAGATTTGGTATCAGGTAGAAACAAGCGAAAAATCACGTACAGAGATGGATTGAGAAATAATAATCTCAAAGTATCATTCAAGTAAATGCATTTTTCTATTGTAGTATTACCGGAATTTTTCAATCACTTGCTAGAGTCTCGCGCCAATCATATCACAGGCTATCCATGTAATTTGTTTAACACGAAAAGCTCTGTATATGTTCGCATTTAACAGTGGGCTTTACTTTTATGTACATATATACATACGATTGGCGGCCAAAAACATTGATTTGCCTGATAAGTGTCAAATAATTAGTAAATGTCGAATGAGTAAGTGAAAGTGAGCTGTTCTATGTAAGGTTGTTCCGCTTATTAACATAACTTGATGTAAATAGTTTTTCTTATCATCGTCTTCATACTCACTGTACACTCTCTGTTTTTATTTACATATTATAACCAAAACGGCACCTACTTTAATTGGTAAGTTCATTTCACAATCGTATATAAAAATACATGTAATGCAATTATCGTCTTGTTTTTAATTGGATTGCATCTATCTGTAGCTATTAGTAATGGAATAGGGTATAGTATATTTATGTACAGAGTCTGCGCGTGGAGACAAGCCATTTAGGCGCCTGCAGATAGGCAACTGGCGTTACGTTTTGGCATCTCACGAACGAAATTGTAATGCCTGGTTGCCTGTCTACAGGCGCCGAGACGGCTTGCTTCTATGCTTAGGTCCTGTGTACACGATTTATACCTGCACAAAAGTAAAGTCTGGAGGACAATAATATTGTGTAGATGTATAGAAATAGAATTATTGAGGGATATTACAGATATTGTTAGAAATGCTAATCCGGAGAGTGAAATTCTCCTGTGAAATTGTAAATTTTCATATGACAGACTCCTGGTGTGTAATGCGAAAACATTTACGCAGGTTTGCTGTCGGTGCCAGGAAGAGAAGAACAGTCTAGAAGGTCGAGTCTGAGCGAGGCTTCAGCAGTGAGTGGAACCTCGACGCGAACTTACCTGAACGAGGCATCGACCCTTGTTCTGGAGACCCTGGAGAACGGGATAAAAAAGTGAGTTCGAATTTTAGAAATATATATATATATATATGAGGAGTCAACGAGAATAATCTAAAAAAATTCTCTCTCGAATGATCATTTTGACAGTTGATCTCACGCTTTGTAATCCCTAAATTTCAAGCCTGAAATTATAAACATTCGATTATTTTCAGACACTACCTCGTGCCGTTGTCTCTCGCGCAGAAGAGCAAATGGAGAAAAAAGGGTACCAAATTACACATCTTCAACGATCATACCTTCATCGCGAAACACATGCCAGGGTAAGATTGAATTGTCAAGTCACCTGCTTGCACTTGAGAGAAAATAACGAGGTGGCAAAGTAAGGAGAGGTTTGGTAGCGTTATCATTGAATTTGCTGCCAAATTTTCAGAGGCACAACATGCGAGGTTTGCAAGCGAACTTTGGCTCGAAGATTGGGTAAGCAGGGCTACGAGTGCAGGGACTGTCAGCTCAAGTGTCACAAGCATTGTCACGTCAAAGTCGACTCGACTTGCTCCTCGTCGACCATACAGAGCATCGAATTGTGAGTAAAAAAATTACGATTTATCACTTGAAAAATAAGAGCGTAGTTATTCATTTATTTCTTTAATTGATCCAATATTATTTTATAATTCTAATAATAATTGCGTAGAGAAATAAATAATATATATTTTCGTGCAGAAGAAAAAAAGGAACGGTTGTGTACATTTCTTAATAATAAGTGATATTTCAATTCGATTAATTTAACGAAACCATATTTCATTCAGATCATATACTAATCGCAAATATTGTGCATTTTTTTTTCTACTTTTTTAATTGTACGTATTATACAAGCTTCTTGAGCTTTTTCTTTAATTTCTTTATGTCCTTTAGGTGATTTTCAAGGTGATTTTCAACTTTATTTACTCGCATCTCTTTATCTAATAACAATAATATTGATCTCTATTAATAATAATAATAATAATAATAATAATAATAATAATAATAATAATAATAATAATTCATAATTAAAAAAAAATAAAACTTGCAGTAAGATATTTATACCACAATTTTCCTAATGCAATATTATTTTGACCTTTCAAAAGGTCCCTACTGCCAGTACTGAGCGAATAGGATAGGTAAGCTGAACAAATAATAAAAGTAAAAAAAAGGAAAGAATCCCAAAAAAATAGACTAACAATCAATTGACAATTCTCTGCTATGTTTCTTGTTCGCATGACTTGCTCCGCATTTAAATAACTGCAACCTGTATAATCCGTTACGAATAATTTTTTAAATAATCAGACATTTCTTCTGCTCGTGTTTTCTGTAGCTATGAATGAACGCATAATGTTTGGTAAGGCTTCTTTGCTACCCCAGAATTACTTGAGGATATTTTGTCAGTGATAATTACAATGACTAAACACTTTTCTTTCTATATTTTACCTATCCTATATTATATGTATACATACGTATATATATATGTATATATTTTGTATGAATATTTGGCAGTCTGAGTGAGTTTTTTTTTAGCAAAGCTTTAAACAATATTTCTCCCTCCTTTATACTGTTATACCTCCAAGTATAATTCTTCAACTATGACGAAAGTCGAAATATGTAATTTTTGAGAGATTATTTTAGTTTAGGATTGAGCCTACGTTATGAATATATCTCATAACTATTCTGACAAAGAGACATGCACGTATTCATTAATTCCTTTCAACACTTCTTTTCACTATAGTACTTTGACTCTTATTTGAATTCTGAAATGGCTAATGTCTCCCCGATGAAAGTTCTTCCTCTAAAATATGTAAACGCGGTGTTTGTATGATTTTGTTATGATTTATTTTTTTTTTCTCATGGATGATTTTCATCGAATTGTTCGTCAATCTTTTTTTTTGTTATGCTACGAATTGTCGCTCCTTTGATTTCCTACGTATGCTAATTCCCTATGTAATTTTTAAACAATAATCATTGCATTCATAATAATACTTACTCGTCAGTATTGATTGTTGATATGTATTGTACATAAATAGTCTTGATAATTGTACAACTACTACGCACTAATTTATTCATATGATTTCAGAACGTACATAAAAAATACGCAACACGAACGAAAGCCATCGACTCGACTATGCTAGTGAGAAGTTGTAAATTAAAAATTATGAAACAATTACAATAATAATATTAATAATAATGATAATAATATTAAAATTAATAATAATCATAATTATAACGAAAAAATAATCGATAACAATCACGTTTATTATCCAGAATACGAGTCACAGAAATAACGGTAATAATATTGATTATTATAATATTATTAATAATATATATATAATATATATACAGGTATGATTCAAACAATGACCTGTAATGCGTTTTTTCTTCGATAGATCAACTTTTCGCAACTTAATTATGCAATATTATTTAAACTGAATCAATGTTCGACTTATGCGCCACAAAATTATCACTTAATCTTTGCAGAAACTATACTTGTCTCCCTTTCTGTTTCTCTAATCGTTTGTACCAAATCTCTATTCTCCGAGTGTACGTTCATGTAATACACTCGGTTATTATGATTATATATATTGCTAATTTAGATGTTAATTATTTCTACATCGCCTATAAAATTTGTTACAGAAATTATTGTAATAGAAATCCTCGTTACGGAGGAACGGAAATCGATAATATTAAAACAAAAAAAATCTGACATCAATTTTTTTTAGTCCTTGGAGAAGTGAATCTTATAATTATTTGTATAAACAATTGTAGCATTTTTCGTACATTATCCGTACAAGGTTCACACACCTGTGATTTTTGAAAATATAATGCGTAATTGAAAATTACATGCAAGTGATTTAGGCCATTAGTAAAAATGTAGTACACTTACAATTAGATTAATATAAATAATGATGAAGAAATGAGATACTGCAAATTATATACGAGGTATAGAATAAATTAAAAATCATTATGAATAAATATATATAATATATTACATTTATAAATCAACAAACTAATGAAAAATGACTGCGAATAAAGAATTAGAATCATTTTGTTAAATGCAAAGTTGAGTATATGATTATATAATCTTTACGTAATATACATAAATCATGCAATCAACTATAATTTGATGCAGTTTTTCAATTTTCTATACGACATAGTATCTCTATTATACCTATATGTATACGTGTTACTATATTTTGCTGTAAGATATTAATTATACCGATTAGCTGCACATACATACAACATGTACGTTCAATTCTCTCTTGCTTTTAATTCTCTATCTATTTCTCTCTCTCTCTCTTTCGCTCTCTCTGCGTTCCCTTTGTCACGCTATTTATTTTTTGTAAAGCTTATTATATTCAAATATATATATATCGATATACATCTACGATAGCAAATAAATTATCGAGTCAATCGTTGTTGAAATTTGATTATAATTTATTTAGTTTTAAACAAGCGTGAACCAAGTGTCTCGAGGAATTGCTAACTTTTATTATAAAAGTACTCGTAATGCAAATTGACTGAGGATTATTTCTACACGCTGATTCAGATGTTCAGTAAGTTTTTTGAAAAAGCATTTCATCGAAAATTAATTATTTATGATAACAATTCATTTAACGAATTAAATGTAAAGAATTATGAAGTCAGTCTACGATTATCGTGGACGTAAACATGTTTTTAATTGTTTACATTACGCCCGAAATGTATCCCCAATTATTTCTGCCTTCCCTGGAACGTATCAATTACTGAAATGGATGCACACGCACATATACTTCTGTAGATACGTTAATAATTTTCCCTCTTAATTGACATACAATTTTGGAATTCTGACAATATGAAAGAAATTACTACAATAGTTGAGATGATAACGAATCTCATTATTTATATTCGCCTTACAATACATTATATACATAATACATAGTTTTTTAGAATATAAGAAAGTAAGGATTCATTGAATTATATATACGATCTAGTGCCTACTTACAGATACCTATAATATATGATGCACATATATTGTTTATAATAATATGCTTTGTAATCTGTACCATGTAACGCATTGTATGTTCACGTTAAACACATACGACAAATGATAATGAATGAGTGAATGATAATTGATCGTAGTCCACCTTATAATTAGAATTTTTATTCGATATGTCAGTAATTATTCATAGATTGAGAAGATTACTTATATGTAAATCATAAATAACTGAATACACTTACGAGATTCGATTATAAGCGTGTAAAAAAATGAGCATCTGGCTTGTTACATCAAAACGAATTATGTACGTATTGAGGATGATTAAAAAAGGAAAAAAAAGGCAAGCCGATGTAAAGTAGGTACTGAATATATGTATACAGCTAGTATCGATGATCATTTTCTCTGTGATTGGGACCCTAAAAGTTCGAAAATGCCTGTCAGATCATGGTACTGGCATTTCCGCAGTTGTGATTAGGGAATCTTCGGTCTAAGAGACTTGGAATCATGAACTTTTCTGACGAACAATACATCCTGATAGCCTATGCAAAGCTAGAATAGAAAGGCTCTCAAAACAAGCCGGCATAAGGAAGAAACAATTTACAGGGGTTATTCTTGCATTTTTTTTCGTATTACGAAGCCGACAGTTTTTAGTTTTCGAATCCATCATGAGGGCTTCTGCTAGTATATAATTAGCCTTTAAGAAACGCGGGAAAAATGTCGAGAACACAGTAAGACTAACGGCTGAGAAAATCCATGGAAATTTTTGGCTCTCCGGCTGTCACTTGAGCATTGATCGCGGATCAACGCTGCGCGCGATTGATTTCTCTTGCAGGATTACGTAGATATAGTGCATGAATGAATAAATGTCATGTGCTAATTTTTGACTGAAAAAATCCAAAGGGCCGTGCCAGTTAGCCTTGCTTTTTTGCGATTTTCAGGGCTCGAAAAATTTTCGTCTCAGAATTGTTAAGGAGGACGCTTTTCCGACTAATTGGACCCCCAGGAACTTAGAAAACACACCGCAAACAGTGCAGAACCAACGCGGGAAATTTACGAAGATCATACGAGCAGCAGAAAAACTGAGAGAACATATCTTTTGCTTTTTGGCTGTAACTTTGGATGCGTTGCTCGCAGCGTGTCGGGACTGCAGTCAATCGATTTCTCTCGCAAAATTACGTCAGTCTGGTGCCCTAGAGATTTTTTGCAGCACTTTTCAAAGTCGTCGAAATGTTCGCCGAAAATCCAAAGGGGTAAGCCTTACTTTTTTGTTCATTTTCAGAGCCGGAATTTTTTCGTCTCGGAGTGAATTTGCATGACCATCCCTGGAGTAATTCGACCCCCAGGAACGCAGAAAACACATCAAAAATGGGCTAGGACCAGCAGCAGAGAAATGACGATGGAAATCATGAGTTTTTCGGCCGTCACTTTTAAGCTATCGCAAGCAGCGTATTGGGACTGCGCTTAATCGATTCCTCTCGCAAAATTACGTTGGAATAGTGCCTCAAAGAATTAATTGCAGCATTTTTCAAACTCGTCGAAATTTTGACCAAAAATCCAAAGGGGTAAGCCTTGCTTTTTTGGTCATTCTCGGAGCCGAAATTTTTTCGTCTCGAAATCGATTTGTTTGACCATCTCTACAGTAATTCGACCCCCAGGAACTCAGAAAACACATCAAAAATGGGCTAGGACCAGCAGCAGAGAAATGACGATGAAAATCACGAGTTTTTCGGCCGTAACTTTTCAGCTATCGCTCGCAGCGTATTGGGACTGCGCTTAATCGATTCCTCTCGCAAAATTACGTCGGAATAGTGCCTTCAAGAATTAATTGCAGCACTTTTCAAACTCGTCGAAATTTTGACCAAAAATCCAAAGGGGTTAGCCTTACTTTTTTGGTCATTTTCGGAGCCAAAAATTTTTCGTCTGGGAATCGATTTGTATGACCATCTCTAGAGTAATTCGACCCCCAGGAACTCAGAAAACACATCAAAAATGGGCTAGGACCAGCAGCAGAGAAATGACGAAGGAAATCATGAGTTATTTGGCCGTAACTTTAAGGCTATCGCTCGCAGCGTATTGGGACTGCGCTTAATCGATTCCTCTCGCAAAATTACGTCGGAATAGTGCCTTAAAGAATTAATTGCAGCACTTTTCAAACTCGTCGAAATTTTGACCAAAAATCCAAAGGGGTTAGCCTTACTTTTTTGGTCATTTTCCAAGCCAAAAATTTTTCGTCTAGGAATCGATTTGTATGACCATCTCTCGAGTAATTCGACCCCCAGGAACTCAGAAAACACATCAAAAGAGGGCTAGGACCAGCAGCAGAGAAATGACGATGAAAATCATAAGTTTTTCGGCCGTAACTCTTAAGCTATCGCTCGCAGCGTATTGGGACTGCGCTTAATCGATTCCTCTCGCAAAATGACGTCGGTATAGTGCCTTAAAGAATTAATTGCAGCACTTTTCAAACTCGTCGAAATTTTGACCAAAAATCCAAAGGGGTTAGCCTTACTTTTTTGGTCATTTTCGGAGCCGAAAATTTTTCGTCTAGGAATCGATTTGTATGACCATCTCTAGAGTAATTCGACCCCCAGGAACTCAGAAAACACATCAAAAATGGGCTAGGACCAGCAGCAGAGAAATGACGCAGGAAATCATGAGTTTTTTTGGCCGTAACTTTTAAGCTATCGCTCGCAGCGTATTGGGACTGCGCTTAATCGATTCCTCTCGCAAAATTACGTCGGAATAGTGCCTTAAAGAATTCATTGCAGCACTTTTCAAACTCGTCGAAATTTTGACCAAAAATCCAAAGGGGTTAGCCTTACTTTTTTGGTCATTTTCGGAGCCGAAATTTTTCGTCTCGGAATCGATTTGTTTCACTATCTCTAGAGTAATTCGACCCCCAGGAACTCAGAAAACACATCAAAAATGGGCTAGGATCAGCAGCAAAGAAATGACGATGAAAATCACGAGTTTTTCGGCCGTAACTTTTAATCTATCGCAAGCAGCGTATTGGGACTGCGCTTAATCGATTCCTCTCGCAAAATTACGTCGGAATAGTGCCCTCAAGAATTAATTGCAGCACTTTTCAAACTCGTCGAAATTTTGACCAAAAATCCAAAGGGGTTAGCCTTACTTTTTTGGTCATTTTCGGAGCCAAAAATTTTTCGTCTAGGAATCGATTTGTATGACCATCTCTAGAGTAATTCGACCCCCAGGAACTCAGAAAACACATCAAAAATGGGCTAGGACCAGCAGCAGAGAAATGACGCAGGAAATCATGAGTTTTTTGGCCGTAACTTTTAAGCTATCGCTCGCAGCGTATTGGGACTGCGCTTAATCGATTCCTCTCGCAAAATTACGTCGGAATAGTGCCTTAAAGAATTCATTGCAGCACTTTTCAAACTCGTCGAAATTTTGACCAAAAATCCAAAGGGGTTAGCCTTACTTTTTTGGTCATTTTCGGAGCCGAAATTTTTCGTCTCGGAATCGATTTGTTTCACTATCTCTAGAGTAATTCGACCCCCAGGAACTCAGAAAACACATCAAAAATGGGCTAGGACCAGCAGCAAAGAAACGACGATGAAAATCACGAGTTTTTCGGCCGTAACTTTTAAGCTATCGCTCGCAGCGTATTGGGACTGCGCTTAATCGATTCCTCTCGCAAAATTACGTCGGAATAGTGCCTGAAAGAATTGATTGCAGCACTATTCAAACTCGTCAAAATTTTGACCAAAAATCCAAAGGGGTTAGCCGTGCTTTTTTGGTCATTTTCGGAGCCGAAATTTTTCCGTCTCGAAATCGATTTGTTTGACCATCTGTACAGTAATTCGACCCCCAGGAACTCAGAAAACACATCAAAAATGGGCTAGGACCAGCAGCTGAGAAATGACGATGAAAATCACGAGTTTTTCGGCCGTAACTTCTAAGCTATCGCTCGCAGCGTATTGGGACTGCGCTTCATCGATTCCTCTCGCAAAATTACGTCGGAATAGTGCCCTAAAGAATTAATTGCAGCACTTTTTAAACTCGTCGAAATTTTGACCAAAAATCCAAAGGGGTTAGCCTTACTTTTTTGGTCATTTTCGGAGCCAAAAATTTTTCGTTTGGGAATTGATTTGTATGACCATCTCTAGAGTAATTCGACCCCCAGGAACTCAGGAAACACATCAAAAATGGGCTAGGACCAGCAGCAGAGAAATGACGAAGGAAATCATGAGTTTTTTGGCCGTAACTTTTAAGCTATCGCTCGCAGCGTATTGGGACTGCGCTGAATCGATTCCTCTCGCAAAATTACGTCGGAATAGTGCCTTAAAGAATTAATTGCAGCACTTTTCGAACTCGTCGAAATTTTGACCGAAAATCCAAAGGGGTTAGCCTTACTTTTTTGGTCATTTTCGGAGCCAAAAATTTTTCGTCTGGGAATCGATTTGTATGACCATCTCTAGAGTAATTCGACCCCCAGGAACTCAGGAAACACATCAAAAATGGGCTAGGACCAGCAGCAGAGAAATGACGAAGGAAATCATGAGTTTTTTGGCCGTAACTTTTAAGCTATCGCTCGCAGCGTATTGGGACTGCGCTGAATCGATTCCTCTCGCAAAATTACGTCGGAATAGTGCCTTAAAGAATTAATTGCAGCACTTTTCAAACTCGTCGAAATTTTGACCAAAAATCCAAAGGGGTTAGCCTTACTTTTTTGGTCATTTTCGGAGCCAAAAATTTTTCGTCTGGGAATCGATTTGTATGACCATCTCTAGAGTAATTCGACCCCCAGGAACTCAGAAAACACATCAAAAATGGGCTAGGACCAGCAGCAGAGAAATGACGCAGGAAATCATGAGTTTTTTTGGCCGTAACTTTTAAGCTATCGCTCGCAGCGTATTGGGACTGCGCTTAATCGATTCTTCTCGCAAAATTACGTCGGAATAGTGCCTTAAAGAATTCATTGCAGCACTTTTCAAACTCGTCGAAATTTTGACCAAAAATCCAAAGGGGTTAGCCTTACTTTTTTGGTCATTTTCGGAGCCGAAATTTTTCGTCTCGGAATCGATTTGTTTCACTATCTCTAGAGTAATTCGACCCCCAGGAACTCAGAAAACACATCAAAAATGGGCTAGGATCAGCAGCAAAGAAATGACGATGAAAATCACGAGTTTTTCGGCCGTAACTTTTAATCTATCGCACGCAGCGTATTGGGACTGCGCTTAATCGATTCCTCTCGCAAAATTACGTCGGAATAGTGCCCTCAAGAATTAATTGCAGCACTTTTCAAACTCGTCGAAATTTTGACCAAAAATCCAAAGGGGTTAGCCTTACTTTTTTGGTCATTTTCGGAGCCAAAAATTTTTCGTCTAGGAATCGATTTGTATGACCATCTCTAGAGTAATTCGACCCCCAGGAACTCAGAAAACACATCAAAAATGGGCTAGGACCAGCAGCAAAGAAACGACGATGAAAATCACGAGTTTTTCGGCCGTAACTTTTAAGCTATCGCTCGCAGCGTATTGGGACTGCGCTTAATCGATTCCTCTCGCAAAATTACGTCGGAATAGTGCCTGAAAGAATTGATTGCAGCACTATTCAAACTCGTCAAAATTTTGACCAAAAATCCAAAGGGGTTAGCCGTGCTTTTTTGGTCATTTTCGGAGCCGAAATTTTTCCGTCTCGAAATCGATTTGTTTGACCATCTGTACAGTAATTCGACCCCCAGGAACTCAGAAAACACATCAAAAATGGGCTAGGACCAGCAGCTGAGAAATGACGATGAAAATCACGAGTTTTTCGGCCGTAACTTCTAAGCTATCGCTCGCAGCGTATTGGGACTGCGCTTCATCGATTCCTCTCGCAAAATTACGTCGGAATAGTGCCCTAAAGAATTAATGGCAGCACTTTTTAAACTCGTCGAAATTTTGACCAAAAATCCAAAGGGGTTAGCCTTACTTTTTTGGTCATTTTCGGAGCCAAAAATTTTTCGTTTGGGAATTGATTTGTATGACCATCTCTAGAGTAATTCGACCCCCAGGAACTCAGGAAACACATCAAAAATGGGCTAGGACCAGCAGCAGAGAAATGACGAAGGAAATCATGAGTTTTTTGGCCGTAACTTTTAAGCTATCGCTCGCAGCGTATTGGGACTGCGCTGAATCGATTCCTCTCGCAAAATTACGTGGGAATAGTGCCTTAAAGAATTAATTGCAGCACTTTTCAAACTCGTCGAAATTTTGACCAAAAATCCAAAGGGGTTAGCCTTACTTTTTTGGTCATTTTCGGAGCCAAAAATTTTTCGTCTAGGAATCGATTTGTATGACCATCTCTAGAGTAATTCGACCCCCAGGAACTCAGAAAACACATCAAAAATGGGCTAGGACCAGCAGCAGAGAAATGACGCAGGAAATCATGAGTTTTTTGGCCGTAACTTTTAAGCTATCGCTCGCAGCGTATTGGGACTGCGCTTAATCGATTCCTCTCGCAAAATTACGTCGGAATAGTGCCTTAAAGAATTCATTGCAGCACTTTTCAAACTCGTCGAAATTTTGACCAAAAATCCAAAGGGGTTAGCCTTACTTTTTTGGTCATTTTCGGAGCCGAAATTTTTCGTCTCGGAATCGATTTGTTTCACTATCTCTAGAGTAATTCGACCCCCAGGAACTCAGAAAACACATCAAAAATGGGCTAGGATCAGCAGCAAAGAAATGACGATGAAAATCACGAGTTTTTCGGCCGTAACTTTTAATCTATCGCAAGCAGCGTATTGGGACTGCGCTTAATCGATTCCTCTCGCAAAATTACGTCGGAATAGTGCCCTCAAGAATTAATTGCAGCACTTTTCAAACTCGTCGAAATTTTGACCAAAAATCCAAAGGGGTTAGCCTTACTTTTTTGGTCATTTTCGGAGCCAAAAATTTTTCGTCTAGGAATCGATTTGTATGACCATCTCTAGAGTAATTCGACCCCCAGGAACTCAGAAAACACATCAAAAATGGGCTAGGACCAGCAGCAGAGAAATGACGCAGGAAATCATGAGTTTTTTGGCCGTAACTTTTAAGCTATCGCTCGCAGCGTATTGGGACTGCGCTTAATCGATTCCTCTCGCAAAATTACGTCGGAATAGTGCCTTAAAGAATTCATTGCAGCACTTTTCAAACTCGTCGAAATTTTGACCAAAAATCCAAAGGGGTTAGCCTTACTTTTTTGGTCATTTTCGGAGCCGAAATTTTTCGTCTCGGAATCGATTTGTTTCACTATCTCTAGAGTAATTCGACCCCCAGGAACTCAGAAAACACATCAAAAATGGGCTAGGACCAGCAGCAAAGAAACGACGATGAAAATCACGAGTTTTTCGGCCGTAACTTTTAAGCTATCGCTCGCAGCGTATTGGGACTGCGCTTAATCGATTCCTCTCGCAAAATTACGTCGGAATAGTGCCTGAAAGAATTGATTGCAGCACTATTCAAACTCGTCAAAATTTTGACCAAAAATCCAAAGGGGTTAGCCGTGCTTTTTTGGTCATTTTCGGAGCCGAAATTTTTCCGTCTCGAAATCGATTTGTTTGACCATCTGTACAGTAATTCGACCCCCAGGAACTCAGAAAACACATCAAAAATGGGCTAGGACCAGCAGCTGAGAAATGACGATGAAAATCACGAGTTTTTCGGCCGTAACTTCTAAGCTATCGCTCGCAGCGTATTGGGACTGCGCTTCATCGATTCCTCTCGCAAAATTACGTCGGAATAGTGCCCTAAAGAATTAATTGCAGCACTTTTTAAACTCGTCGAAATTTTGACCAAAAATCCAAAGGGGTTAGCCTTACTTTTTTGGTCATTTTCGGAGCCAAAAATTTTTCGTTTGGGAATTGATTTGTATGACCATCTCTAGAGTAATTCGACCCCCAGGAACTCAGGAAACACATCAAAAATGGGCTAGGACCAGCAGCAGAGAAATGACGAAGGAAATCATGAGTTTTTTGGCCGTAACTTTTAAGCTATCGCTCGCAGCGTATTGGGACTGCGCTGAATCGATTCCTCTCGCAAAATTACGTCGGAATAGTGCCTTAAAGAATTAATTGCAGCACTTTTCAAACTCGTCGAAATTTTGACCGAAAATCCAAAGGGGTTAGCCTTACTTTTTTGGTCATTTTCGGAGCCAAAAATTTTTCGTCTGGGAATCGATTTGTATGACCATCTCTAGAGTAATTCGACCCCCAGGAACTCAGGAAACACATCAAAAATGGGCTAGGACCAGCAGCAGAGAAATGACGAAGGAAATCATGAGTTTTTTGGCCGTAACTTTTAAGCTATCGCTCGCAGCGTATTGGGACTGCGCTGAATCGATTCCTCTCGCAAAATTACGTCGGAATAGTGCCTTAAAGAATTAATTGCAGCACTTTTCAAACTCGTCGAAATTTTGACCAAAAATCCAAAGGGGTTAGCCTTACTTTTTTGGTCATTTTCGGAGCCAAAAATTTTTCGTCTGGGAATCGATTTGTATGACCATCTCTAGAGTAATTCGACCCCCAGGAACTCAGAAAACACATCAAAAATGGGCTAGGACCAGCAGCAGAGAAATGACGATGAAAATCACGAGTTTTTCGGCCGCAACTTTTCAGCTATCGCTCGCAGCGTATTGGGACTGCGCTTAATCGATTCTTCTCGCAAAATTACGTCGGAATAGTGCCTTAAAGAATTCATTGCAGCACTTTTCAAACTCGTCGAAATTTTGACCAAAAATCCAAAGGGGTTAGCCTTACTTTTTTGGTCATTTTCGGAGCCGAAATTTTTCGTCTCGGAATCGATTTGTTTCACTATCTCTAGAGTAATTCGACCCCCAGGAACTCAGAAAACACATCAAAAATGGGCTAGGACCAGCAGCAAAGAAACGACGATGAAAATCACGAGTTTTTCGGCCGTAACTTTTAAGCTATCGCTCGCAGCGTATTGGGACTGCGCTTAATCGATTCCTCTCGCAAAATTACGTCGGAATAGTGCCTGAAAGAATTGATTGCAGCACTATTCAAACTCGTCAAAATTTTGACCAAAAATCCAAAGGGGTTAGCCGTGCTTTTTTGGTCATTTTCGGAGCCGAAATTTTTCCGTCTCGAAATCGATTTGTTTGACCATCTGTACAGTAATTCGACCCCCAGGAACTCAGAAAACACATCAAAAATGGGCTAGGACCAGCAGCTGAGAAATGACGATGAAAATCACGAGTTTTTCGGCCGTAACTTCTAAGCTATCGCTCGCAGCGTATTGGGACTGCGCTTCATCGATTCCTCTCGCAAAATTACGTCGGAATAGTGCCCTAAAGAATTAATGGCAGCACTTTTTAAACTCGTCGAAATTTTGACCAAAAATCCAAAGGGGTTAGCCTTACTTTTTTGGTCATTTTCGGAGCCAAAAATTTTTCGTTTGGGAATTGATTTGTATGACCATCTCTAGAGTAATTCGACCCCCAGGAACTCAGGAAACACATCAAAAATGGGCTAGGACCAGCAGCAGAGAAATGACGAAGGAAATCATGAGTTTTTTGGCCGTAACTTTTGAGCTATCGCTCGCAGCGTATTGGGACTGCGCTGAATCGATTCCTCTCGCAAAATTACGTGGGAATAGTGCCTTAAAGAATTAATTGCAGCACTTTTCAAACTCGTCGAAATTTTGACCAAAAATCCAAAGGGGTTAGCCTTACTTTTTTGGTCATTTTCGGAGCCAAAAATTTTTCGTCTAGGAATCGATTTGTATGACCATCTCTAGAGTAATTCGACCCCCAGGAACTCAGAAAACACATCAAAAATGGGCTAGGACCAGCAGCAGAGAAATGACGCAGGAAATCATGAGTTTTTTGGCCGTAACTTTTAAGCTATCGCTCGCAGCGTATTGGGACTGCGCTTAATCGATTCCTCTCGCAAAATTACGTCGGAATAGTGCCTTAAAGAATTCATTGCAGCACTTTTCAAACTCGTCGAAATTTTGACCAAAAATCCAAAGGGGTTAGCCTTACTTTTTTGGTCATTTTCGGAGCCGAAATTTTTCGTCTCGGAATCGATTTGTTTCACTATCTCTAGAGTAATTCGACCCCCAGGAACTCAGAAAACACATCAAAAATGGGCTAGGACCAGCAGCAAAGAAACGACGATGAAAATCACGAGTTCTTCGGCCGTAACTTTTAAGCTATCGCTCGCAGCGTATTTGGACTGCGCTTAATCGATTCCTCTCGCCAAATTACGTCGGAATAGTGCCTTGAAGAATTCATTGCAGCACTTTTCAAACTCGTCGAAATTTTGACCAAAAATCCAAAGGGGTTAGCCTTACTTTTTTGGTCATTTTCGGAGCCAAAAATTTTTCGTCTAGGAATCGATTTGTATGACCATCTCTAGAGTAATTCGACCCCCAGGAACTCAGAAAACACATCAAAAATGGGCTAGGACCAGCAGCAGAGAAATGACGCAGGAAATCATGAGTTTTTTGGCCGTAACTTTTAAGCTATCGCTCGCAGCGTATTGGGACTGCGCTTAATCGATTCCTCTCGCAAAATTACGTCGAAATAGTGCCTTAAAGAATTCATTGCAGCACTTTTCAAACTCGTCGAAATTTTGACCAAAAATCCAAAGGGGTTAGCCTTACTTTTTTGGTCATTTTCGGAGCCGAAATTTTTCGTCTCGGAATCGATTTGTTTCACCATCTCTAGAGTAATTCGACCCCCAGGAACTCAGAAAACACATCAAAAATGGGCTAGGACCAGCAGCAAAGAAACGACGATGAAAATCACGAGTTTTTCGGCCGTAACTTTTAAGCTATCGCTCGCAGCGTATTTGGACTGCGCTTAATCGATTCCTCTCGCCAAATTACGTCGGAATAGTGCCTTGAAGAATTCATTGCAGCACTTTTCAAACTCGTCGAAATTTTGACCAAAAATCCAAAGGGGTTAGCCTTACTTTTTTGGTCATTTTCGGAGCCAAAAATTTTTAGTCTGGGAATCGATTTGTATGACCATCTCTAGAGTAATTTGACCCCCAGGAACTCAGAAAACACATCAAAAATGGGCTAGGACCAGCAGCAGAGAAATGACGAAGGAAATCATGAGTTTTTCGGCCGTAACTTTTAAGCTATCGCTCGCAGCGTATTGGGACTGCGCTTAATCGATTCCTCTCGCAAAATTACGTCGGAATAGTGCCTTAAAGAATTCATTGCAGCACTTTTCAAACTCGTCGAAATTTTGACCAAAAATCCAAAGGGGTTAGCCTTACTTTTTTGGTCATTTTCGGAGCCGAAATTTTTCGTCTCGGAATCGATTTGTTTCACTATCTCTAGAGTAATTCGACCCCCAGGAACTCAGAAAACACATCAAAAATGGGCTAGGACCAGCAGCAAAGAAACGACGATGAAAATCACGAGTTTTTCGGCCGTAACTTTTAAGCTATCGCTCGCAGCGTATTTGGACTGCGCTTAATCGATTCCTCTCGCAAAATTACGTCGGAATAGTGCCTTAAAGAATTCATTGCAGCACTTTTCAAACTCGTCGAAATTTTGACCAAAAATCCAAAGGGGTTAGCCTTACTTTTTTGGTCATTTTCGGAGCCAAAAATTTTTAGTCTGGGAATCGATTTGTATGACCATCTCTAGAGTAATTTGACCCCCAGGAACTCAGAAAACACATCAAAAATGGGCTAGGACCAGCAGCAGAGAAATGACGAAGGAAATCATGAGTTTTTTGGCCGTAACTTTTAAGCTATCGCTCGCAGCGTATTGGGACTGCGCTGAATCGATTCCTCTCGCAAAATTACGTGGGAATAGTGCCTTAAAGAATTAATTGCAGCACTTTTCAAACTCGTCGAAATTTTGACCAAAAATCCAAAGGGGTTAGCCTTACTTTTTTGGTCATTTTCGGAGCCAAAAATTTTTCGTCTAGGAATCGATTTGTATGACCATCTCTAGAGTAATTCGACCCCCAGGAACTCAGAAAACACATCAAAAATGGGCTAGGACCAGCAGCAGAGAAATGACGCAGGAAATCATGAGTTTTTTGGCCGTAACTTTTAAGCTATCGCTCGCAGCGTATTGGGACTGCGCTTAATCGATTCCTCTCGCAAAATTACGTCGGAATAGTGCCTTAAAGAATTCATTGCAGCACTTTTCAAACTCGTCGAAATTTTGACCAAAAATCCAAAGGGGTTAGCCTTACTTTTTTGGTCATTTTCGGAGCCGAAATTTTTCGTCTCGGAATCGATTTGTTTCACTATCTCTAGAGTAATTCGACCCCCAGGAACTCAGAACACACATCAAAAATGGGCTAGGACCAGCAGCAAAGAAACGACGATGAAAATCACGAGTTTTTCGGCCGTAACTTTTAAGCTATCGCTCGCAGCGTATTTGGACTGCGCTTAATCGATTCCTCTCGCCAAATTACGTCGGAATAGTGCCTTAAAGAATTAATTGCAGCACTTTTCAAACTTGTCGAAATTTTGACCAAAAATCCAAAGGGGTTAGCCTTACTTTTTTGGTCATTTTCGGAGCCAAAAATTTTTCGTCTCGGAATCGATTTGTATGACCATCTCTAGAGTAATTCGACCCCCAGGAACTCAGAAAACACATCAAAAATGGGCTAGGACCAGCAGCAGAGAAATGACGCAGGAAATCAGGAGTTTTTTGGCCGTAACTTTTAAGCCATCGCTCGCAGCGTATTGGGACTGCGCTTAATCGATTCCTCTCGCAAAATTACGTCGGAATAGTGCCTCAAAGAATTCATTGCAGCACTTTTCAAACTCGTCGAAATTTTGACCAAAAATCCAAAGGGGTTAGCCTTACTTTTTTGGTCATTTTCGGAGCCGAAATTTTTCGTCTCGGAATCGATTTGTTTCACTATCTCTAGAGTAATTCGACCCCCAGGAACTCAGAAAACACATCAAAAATGGGCTAGGACCAGCAGCACAGAAATGACGAAGAAAATCATGAGTTTTTTGGCCGTAACTTTCAAGCTATCGCTTGCAGCGTATTGGGACTGCGCTTAATCGATTCCTCTCGCAAAATTACGTCGGAATAGTGCCGTAAAGAATTGATTGCAGCACTTTTTAAACTCGTCAAAATTTTGACCAAAAATCCAAAGGGGTTAGCCTTGCTTTTTTGGTCATTTTCGGAGCCGAAATTTTTCCGTCTCGAAATCGATTTGTTCGACCATCTCTACAGTAATTCGACCCCCAGGAACTCAGAAAACACATCAGAAATGGGCTAGGACCAGCAGCAGAGAAATGACGATGAAAATCACGAGTTTTTCGGCCGTAACTTTTAAGCTATCGCTCGCAGCGTATTGGGACTGCGCTTAATCGATTCCTCTCGCAAAATTACGTCGGAATAGTGCCTCAAAGAATTGATTGCAGCACTATTCAAACTCGTCAAAATTTTGACCAAAAATTCAAAGGAGTTAGCCTTGCTTTTTTGGTCATTTTCGGAGCCGAAATTTTTCCGTCTCGAAATCGATTTGTTTGACCATCTCTACAGTAATTCGACCCCCAGGAACTCAGAAAACACATCAAAAATGGGCTAGGACCAGCAGCAGAGAAATGACGATGAAAATTACGAGTTTTTCGGCCGTAACTTTTAAGCTATCGCTCGCAGCGTATTGGAACTGCGCTTAATCGATTCCTCTCGCAAAATTACGTCGGAATAGTGCCCTAAAGAATTAATTGCAGCACTTTTCAAACTCGTCGAAATTTTGACCAAAAATCCAAAGGGGTTAGCCTTACTTTTTTGGTCATTTTCGGAGCCAAAAATTTTTCGTTTGGGAATCGATTTGTATGACCATCTCTAGAGTAATTCGACCCCCAGGAACTCAGAAAACACATCAAAAATGGGCTAGGACCAGCAGCAGAGAAATGACGAAGGAAATCATGAGTTTTTTGGCCGTAACTTTTAAGCTATCGCTCGCAGCGTATTGGGACTGCGCTGAATCGATTCCTCTCGCAAAATTACGTCGGAATAGTGCCTCAAAGAATTAATTGCAGCACTTTTCAAACTCGTCGAAATTTTGACCAAAAATCCAAAGGGGTTAGCCTTACTTTTTTGGTCATTTTCGGAGCCAAAAATTTTTCGTCTAGGAATCGATTTGTATGACCATCTCTAGAGTAATTCGACCCCCAGGAACTCAGAAAACACATCAAAAATGGGCTAGGACCAGCAGCAGAGAAATGACGCAGGAAATCATGAGTTTTTTGGCCGTAACTTTTAAGCTATCGCTCGCAGCGTATTGGGACCGCGCTTAATCGATTTCTCTCGCAAAATTACGTCGGAATAGTGCCTTAAAGAATTCATTGCAGCACTTTTCAAACTCGTCGAAATTTTGACCAAAAATCCAAAGGGGTTAGCCTTGCTTTTTTGGTCATTTTCGGAGCCGAAATTTTTCCGTCTCGAAATCGATTTGTATGACCATCTCTAGAGTAATTCGACCACCAGGAACTCAGGAAACACATCAAAAATGGGCTAGGACCAGCAGCAGAGAAATGACGAAGGAAATCATGAGTTTTTTGGCCGTAACTTTTAAGCTATCGCTCGCAGCGTATTGGGACTGCGCTGAATCGATTCCTCTCGCAAAATTACGTCGGAATAGTGCCTTAAAGAATTGATTGCAGCACTTTTTAAACTCGTCAAAATTTTGACCAAAAATCCAAAGGGGTTAGCCTTACTTTTTTGGTCATTTTCGGAGCCAAAAATCTTTAGTCTGGGATTCGATTTGTATGACCATCTCTAGAGTAATTTGACCCCCAGGAACTCAGAAAACACATCAAAAATGGGCTAGGACCAGCAGCAGAGAAATGACGAAGGAAATCATGAGTTTTTTGGCCGTAACTTTTAAGCTATCGCTCGCAGCGTATTGGGACTGCGCTGAATCGATTCCTCTCGCAAAATTACGTCGGAATAGTGCCTTAAAGAATTAATTGCAGCACTTTTCAAACTCGTCGAAATTTTGACCAAAAATCCAAAGGGGTTAGCCTTACTTTTTTGGTCATTTTCGGAGCCAAAAATTTTTCGTCTAGGAATCGATTTGTATGACCATCTCTAGAGTAATTCGACCCCCAGGAACTCAGAAAACACATCAAAAATGGGCTAGGACCAGCAGCAGAGAAATGACGCAGGAAATCATGAGTTTTTTGGCCGTAACTTTTAAGCTATCGCTCGCAGCGTATTGGGACTGCGCTTAATCGATTCCTCTCGCAAAATTACGTCGGAATAGTGCCTTGAAGAATTCATTGCAGCACTTTTCAAACTCGTCGAAATTTTGACCAAAAATCCAAAGGGGTTAGCCTTACTTTTTTGGTCATTTTCGGAGCCAAAAATTTTTCGTCTAGGAATCGATTTGTATGACCATCTCTAGAGTAATTCGACCCCCAGGAACTCAGAAAACACATCAAAAATGGGCTAGGACCAGCAGCAGAGAAATGACGCAGGAAATCATGAGTTTTTTGGCCGTAACTTTTAAGCTATCGCTCGCAGCGTATTGGGACTGCGCTTAATCGATTCCTCTCGCAAAATTACGTCGGAATAGTGCCTTAAAGAATTCATTGCAGCACTTTTCAAACTCGTCGAAATTTTGACCAAAAATCCAAAGGGGTTAGCCTTACTTTTTTGGTCATTTTCGGAGCCGAAATTTTTCGTCTCGGAATCGATTTGTTTCACTATCTCTAGAGTAATTCGACCCCCAGGAACTCAGAAAACACATCAAAAATGGGCTAGGATCAGCAGCAAAGAAATGACGATGAAAATCACGAGTTTTTCGGCCGTAACTTTTAAGCTATCGCTCGCAGCGTATTGGGACTGCGCTCAATCGATTCCTCTCGCAAAATTACGTCGGAATAGTGCCTTAAAGAATTAATTGCAGCACTTTTTAAACTCGTCGAAATTTAGACCAAAAATCCAAAAAGGTAAGCCTTACTTTTTTGGTCATTTTCGGAGCCAAAAATTTTTCGTCTGGGAATCGATTTGTATGACCATCTCTAGAGTAATTCGACCCCCAGGAACTCAGAAAACACATCAAAAATGGGCTAGGACCAGCAGCAGAGAAATGACGAAGGAAATCATGAGTTTTTTGGCCGTAACTTTTAAGCTATCGCTTGCAGCGTATTGGGACTGCGCTTAATCGATTCCTCTCGCAAAATCACGTCGGAATAGTGCCTTAAAGAATTGATTGCAGCACTTTTCAAACTCGTCGAAATTTTGACCAAAAATCCAAAGGGGTTAGCCTTACTTTTTTGGTCGTTTTCGGAGCCAAAAATTTTTCGTCTGGGACTCGATTTGTATGACCATCTCTAGAGTAGTTCGACCCCCAGGAACTCAGAAAACACATCAAAAATGGGCTAGGACCAGCAGCAGAGAAATGACGCAGGAAATCATGAGTTTTTTGGCCGTAACTTTTAAGCTATCGCTCGCAGCGTATTGGGACTGCGCTTAATCGATTCCTCTCGCAAAATTACGTCGGAATAGTGCCTTAAAGAATTCATTGCAGCACTTTTCAAACTCGTCGAAATTTTGACCAAAAATCCAAAGGGGTTAGCCTTGCTTTTTTGGTCATTTTCGGAGCCGAAATTTTTCCGTCTCGAAATCGATTTGTATGACCATCTCTAGAGTAATTCGACCACCAGGAACTCAGAAAACACATCAAAAATGGGCTAGGACCAGCAGCAGAGAAATGACGATGAAAATCACGAGTTTTTCGGCCGTAACTTTTAAGCTATCGCTTGCAGCGTATTGGGACTGCGCTTAATCGATTCCTCTCGCAAAATTACGTCGGAATAGTGCCTTAAAGAATTGATTGCAGCACTTTTTAAACTCGTCAAAATTTTGACCAAAAATCCAAAGGGGTTAGCCTTGCTTTTTTGGTCATTTTCGGAGCCGGAATTTTTCCGTCTCGAAATCGATTTGTTTGACCATCTCTACAGTAATTCGACCCCCAGGAACTCAGAAAACACATCAGAAATGGGCTAGGACCAGCAGCAGAGAAATGACGATGAAAATCACGAGTTTTTCGGCCGTAACTTTTAAGCTATCGCTCGCAGCGTATTGGGACTGCGCCTAATCGATTCCTCTCGCAAAATTACGTCGGAATAGTGCCTCAAAGAATTGATTGCAGCACTATTCAAACTCGTCAAAATTTTGACCAAAAATCCAAAGGAGTTAGCCTTGCTTTTTTGGTCATTTTCGGAGCCGAAATTTCTCCGTCTCGAAATCGATTTGTTCGACCATCTCTACAGTAATTCGACCCCCAGGAACTCAGAAAACACATCAAAAATGGGCTAGGACCAGCAGCAGAGAAATGACGATGAAAATCACGAGTTTTTCGGCCGTAACTTTTAAGCTATCGCTCGCAGCGTATTGGGACTGCGCTGAATCGATTCCTCTCGCAAAATTACGTCGGAATAGTGCCTTAAAGAATTAATTGCAGCACTTTTCAAACTCGTCGAAATTTAGACCAAAAATCCAAAAAGGTAAGCCTTACTTTTTTGGTCATTTTCGGAGCCAAAAATTTTTCGTCTGGGAATCGATTTGTATGACCATCTCTAGAGTAATTCGACCCCCAGGAACTCAGAAAACACATCAAAAATGGGCTAGGACCAGCAGCAGAGAAATGACGAAGGAAATCATGAGTTTTTTGGCCGTAACTTTTAAGCTATCGCTTGCAGCGTATTGGGACTGCGCTTAATCGATTCCTCTCGCAAAATCACGTCGGAATAGTGCCTTAAAGAATTGATTGCAGCACTTTTCAAACTCGTCGAAATTTTGACCAAAAATCCAAAGGGGTTAGCCTTACTTTTTTGGTCATTTTCGGAGCCAAAAATTTTTCGCCTGGGAATCGATTTGTATGACCATCTCTAGAGTAATTCGACCCCCAGGAACTCAGAAAACACATCAAAAATGGGCTAGGACCAGCAGCAGAGAAATGACGAAGGAAATCATGAGTTTTTTGGCCGTAACTTTTAAGCTATCGCTCGCAGCGTATTGGGACTGCGCTGAATCGATTCCTCTCGCAAAATTACGTCGGAATAGTGCCTTAAAGAATTAATTGCAGCACTTTTCAAACTCGTCGAAATTTTGACCAAAAATCCAAAGGGGTTAGCCTTACTTTTTTGGTCGTTTTCGGAGCCAAAAATTTTTCGTCTGGGACTCGATTTGTATGACCATCTCTACAGTAATTCGACCCCCAGGAACTCAGAAAACACATCAAAAATGGGCTAGGACCAGCAGCAGAGAAATGACGATGAAAATCACGAGTTTTTCGGCCCTAACTTTTAAGCTATCGCTCGCAGCGTATTGGGACTGCGCTTAATCGATTCCTCTCGCAAAATTACGTCGGAATAGTGCCCTAAAGAATTAATTGCAGCACTTTTCAAACTCGTCGAAATTTCGACCAAAAATCCAAAGGGGTTAGCCTTACTTTTTTGGTCATTTTCGGAGCCAAAAATTTTTCGTTTGGGAATCGATTTGTATGACCATCTCTAGAGTAGTTCGACCCCCAGGAACTCAGAAAACACATCAAAAATGGGCTAGGACCAGCAGCAGAGAAATGACGAAGGAAATCATGAGTTTTTTGGCCGTAACTTTTAAGCTATCGCTCGCAGCGTATTGGGACTGCGCTGAATCGATTCCTCTCGCAAAATTACGTCGGAATAGTGCCTTAAAGAATTAATTGCAGCACTTTTCAAACTCGTCGAAATTTTGACCAAAAATCCAAAGGGGTTAGCCTTACTTTTTTGGTCATTTTCGGAGCCAAAAATTTTTCGTCTGGGAATCGATTTGTATGACCATCTCCAGAGTAATTCGACCCCCAGGAACTCAGAAAACACATCAAAAATGGGCTAGGACCAGCAGCAGAGAAATGACGCTGGAAATCATGAGTTTTTTGGCCGTCACTTTTAAGCTATCGCTCGCAGCGTATTGGGACTGCGCTGAATCGATTCCTCTCGCAAAATTACGTCGGAATAGTGCCTTAAAGAATTAATTGCAGCACTTTTCAAACTCGTCGAAATTTTGACCAAAAATCCAAAGGGGTTAGCCTTACTTTTTTGGTCATTTTCGGAGCCAAAAATTTTTCGTCTAGGAATCGATTTGTATGACCATCTCTAGAGTAATTCGACCCCCAGGAACTCAGAAAACACATCAAAAATGGGCTAGGACCAGCAGCAGAGAAATGACGCAGGAAATCATGAGTTTTTTGGCCGTAACTTTTAAGCTATCGCTCGCAGCGTATTGGGACTGCGCTTAATCGATTCCTCTCGCAAAATTACGTCGGAATAGTGCCTTAAAGAATTAATTGCAGCACTTTCCAAACTCGTCGAAATTTTGACCAAAAATCCAAAGGGGTTAGCCTTACTTTTTTGGTCATTTTCGGAGCCGAAATTTTTCGTCTCGGAATCGATTTGTTTCACTATCTCAAGAGTAATTCGACCCCCAGGAACTCAGAAAACACATCAAAAATGGGCTAGGACCAGCAGCAGAGAAATGACGATGAAAATCAAGAGTTTTTCGGCCGTAACTTTCAAGCTATCGCTCGCAGCGTATTGGGACTGCGCTTAATCGATTTCACCCGCAAAATTACGTCGGAATAGCGCACGAACAAATTGTTCTCAGCCCTTTTCCGAATGGACGAAATTTTTATCAAAAATTCAAAGGGGTTAGCCTTGTTTTTTTGTGATTTCCAGAGCTGGAAAATCTTCCGTCTGAGAATCGTTTTGCAGGACCCTTTTCCGACTAATTGGACTCCTAGGAACTTTGTAAGCACATTACAAATACCGGAGGACCAACGGCAGAGAAAGTGCGAAAATTTTTTCTGATCTTCCGGCTGCAACTCTTGACACGTTGGCCCAAGCGTGTTTGGACTGCGCGCGATCGATTTTTTTTGCAAAAATTACGTCGAAATAGTGTACAAAGAAGTCGCTCTGAATGTATTTTAAAATCGGCGAAATGTGGAGCGAAGAAATCCGATGGGATTTTTCTTCCTTTCTCCGAGCCAATACTTCCGTTTGATACAAAGGTCTCCTCGTAGATCAGTCAACCCGAAGGATTGCAGAAAAGGTATCCCGAGCATCGTTGGAGCAACATC
This sequence comes from Diprion similis, assembly GCF_021155765.1. Lineage (NCBI taxonomy): Eukaryota > Metazoa > Arthropoda > Insecta > Hymenoptera > Diprionidae > Diprion > Diprion similis. Next base: position 15,018,553 of record NC_060114.1, read on the forward strand.
TAAGAAGATGGGAAGAAAATACGGCAAATTATGTGTAGGTGTCAATCATTTTACTTCAGGTTACGCAAAATATCAACAATACACTATCATACATCTTGTTTCCTGCACAGGTATAATATTCTATATTCAGGATAATGTACTAGTTTAACATGTTTCATACTATACTATTTGGAAACTTGATAAGGTTGCATACACTGACACCTGAACACTTGTACTAGAACTACGTTATATTGAATGAACTTGAATTACAACTTTGTAGCTGTGAGCTTGTGATTTTCCACTTCCCCCTCCTTGAAAATCTGGTGCAGATTTGATGTTATCGAGTCGTGAGTTTTGATTTGTTGCTTGAAAACTTTTTGCCTGAGAATCGTTTTGCAGGATTCTTTTTCCATTTATTGGACCTTCAGGAATCTGAAAAAGACATAAAAAACGTGTTGAATCAACAGCAGAGGAGTTACGAAGGAAATCCGACCACAACAAATCGGACCAGACTGAATTGATTTCTCTCGTAAAATCATGCCGAAATAGCAGTTCGATTATTTGCTTGAAGACTTTTAAAGAACCGGCCAAAATCGAGTTGAGACATTCAAAGTTGTTAGCCTAATTGTTTTGACGTATAACTTCACAATGTAATACATGCATAGCCTAAAAGATTTTTTCAGTCTAGCACGAAAAGATCATATTTTTGCAAAACAAATTGGACACACCTAACAACAAAACCTCGTGCTTCGACTTGTCTAGATCGTCAGATTTATTTTCTACAATTGTTCTCATTTCGAGGTTTCTGTGTGAACATAACCTGATTAGGTAAAAGGTTAACTTGTCGCTTGTATGAAGTAAAATGTGATACAAAAAGGTGGTGTTTGCTGTGAATCAGAATGTCGTCAAAGAAAATCGCGGGGCACAGTTTCGAGAAAATGACCCATCGATCGGAATCTAATAATCTTATTACGTCCAAAAACATCGAACCAGAAACCGAGATCGCGGAGTATCTTACGGAGAACGAAAGGCCCCTGCGCACAGTGATTATGCTACATACCGAACCAGTCTGGGTCGCGGTTATCCTCGTGACGATAGTGGCGGAGTTTCAAATCATATTGTACTGCGTAGCGTTCAGAGGATTTATTCTGGGTATCACAAAGGGGCCCAGGAATGCTCCCTTGGTTGGCAGTTTAATTTTTATCCGTCTCTCTTAGAAGGAAGGTATCCCAGGTTGATCACTCCGATTTGATTTCTTGTGTAATATGTTATAGTAGATTAAGAACTAAGTGATACGTATTTTGTTTTATCCGCCATTAAATACTCTGAAAGGGTGAAATCACCCTCCGAAGTAAGGCAGGTCAAGGAGCGATTTGACAGTTTTTCTTTTATTCTATCGAGAAAATGACATTTTTCATTTGTCATTTTGAAAAAACCTTATCCAGTTGGATTGGAAAAGAAAAAAAATATCATGTTCTTGTGCATGAAACTGCTAAAACGCTCTTCGACACGCCTTACTTTGAAGGGTGGTTTCATACCCTTAAAGCGTTTAATGGCGGATAAAAAAAATACGAGTCACTTAGTTCTTAGTCTACTATATAAGATGTTACAAGAGAAATCAAATCGGAGAGATCGACCTGGGATACCTTCTTTGTTAGACGCTTCTAGTAGCTTTATTCAGAAAATCCGTTGTGCTTTCAATAGCGACATATCTTACATCTTGTTCTTACCCAATTAAGCAACCGTACGTGATGATGATGGAGGCTTTGTACTGTGCCGACTTCCTCTTGGCGTTATCGTACAGGACTTGGACCTCGATATCTGTTGTCTCAGGAATCCAGCCACGAAAAAGACTCGGGCTACTACTAGACGTCATATCTTTAATACCCGTCGACGCATTCCTTTGGTACGGCTCAGACTTAGCGGTCACAAATCCCGCAGTCTTCCACTCGTGGTCCCTCAACCACCTGATCCGAATATACCGCCTTTACTTGTTTTTCGGTAAGCATTGACCACCCCTAAGCAGTCCATGTTCCCTAACCTATTGGAGTACTTATCAAGCATCATCTTTTAGAGGGTATGCCAGGCAAGAATCCGCAGTAAAAGATTTTAAAACCGTTTTCAGTCAAATCCACGAACAGTATCACTTGCGTTTCGGTTCAGATCCACCTGATGCAAGTCCTGGCCATTCTGCTGGTAATTACGATGCTCGCTGATGTGATAATGTTTGAGTGGCGGACTAACATTGAAGCGGGGGAGTACGGGTGGTTGCAGAGTGTGGTTGATCATGCGCAGCCGGATAATGACAAGTCTGATGACTGGTTTTGGATATCGTTCTACGTGATCATCGGTCACGTATCTTCGCACGGGCAAGTCGTCGCATTCTTGCTCTATATTTGTAGTTTTAACTCGAGAACAGATATGCCCTAATTCGATTTTTCTTCAGGACCATAGAACTGCCCGTCGAAACTGATCATGTGCTTTTTGCTGTCTTTGGAATGATCGGCGCTCTTGGTATTCGTTCACTCCTACTCGCCTATATGGTTGATATTATTCAACGGAGAGACTACGCCAAGAGTATTTTCACGCTGAAGAGAAAGATTCTGGATGATCTGATGACGGTATTAGTACACTTCAATGAATGGAATTAATTTTTTTCTATACGGTTGCTTAAAAATAAAAAGCGGATTACGTTTATTGAAAAGAAACGTGGCCGCCTTGTAATAGGCAGCCTAACATACAGTACAGTGTTTCGGTGCCGTTGAATAAGGCGTGTTAAAGTATAAGGTTGATGCTTTAAGTCCGCAGTAACGAGTCAGACGCGTCGTCAAATCCACAAGTACTATGATTCGTTCTGGGAAACAGAGGGTGGTCAGAAATTCCATCTCAATGATTTCATCATGTATCCGTTAATATTCAAGGCGGAATGCAGTCTGGAGTTGTCGTGGGCTACCTTCAAACACGTCAGTATTTCAATCAGTTTAAATGACAAAAGGAGAAGTGATAATTAGAAATGAAAGTTTACTGTTGCATGTGATGAAAATAGTCCAAGCTATTTCGCCACATGCCGGTGCCATTCCTCAGGAACGTGTCGTTGTTGTGCGAGCGGAAATTCATCTCACCGGGTGACTATATCTTTAGAAAGTACGATATTAAGGACCGGCTTATTTACATCGTAAGTGGAAGTGTGCACGTACTCTCAGAGGAGGACAATGAGACACCGATCCTTTCCTTTTCCGGTGGAACCATTTTCGGTATTTAGGTTTCCTCCCTCTCTGATTTTCTTTACCCTATCGATTCATGGTTTTCACTAACGATTCAGAACCGCACAGGTGAAATCGCACTCCTCGCAAGCTACAGGAGTGGCGTTAGCGTCCTAGCCTGCACCCCTTGCGAACTAAACGTTCTCGAGCGTAACAAATTTGCCAGGATAATAATTCCTACCTATCCTGAAATATGGAGTGAGATTACATCGGCGATCGATATGCGCCTAAAAGCTGCGAAGTTCATGACGGAAATTGGTGTTTATTTGCAGAAAAACCAAAATGTCATGTTAGTATGCTCGCTATGTTAATTATTGTATCGAAACTCTCGGGGAAAACATACTCAATTTGGGTATAAATTCGTATTCCAAACTCATAGATAATGCTTATGATAAAAAAGTTGAGGGTACGAATTGACACCAAGTTGAGGGTTTTTTCTGTTAAGGATACTCCCAACGGAATTCAAATTGCGTTCTTTCGATTTGCTTTTTAACTTTATCTCCAATTCCACATTTTATCCCAGAGAAAATAATCGTAATACCGACGTTGCTTGGCTTAAAACAAGCCTCAGTGCTCTTCAGGGTGTGCAACGAGTCGATGGAGGCGTCAAAGCAATGAAGAAACGAACAAATCTTATGGAGCAGGTCTATGCCTCTACGGATATTCGGTACACCTTCATATACCTGGATACACTCGTGTTGTCAGATGTAAGATTTGTTTAACGTCATGTCGACGGCTGGCACAACACAAAGGATGCCTCAATATGCGTTCAAAGCAAGCTGAAACACTAACCTTCCTTCCTTATTAACTTTCAGAACATAGCTCTGACGTCAGATGCCGTGTTTTTGCAATCTTCGAAATGTCCATGGATATTGAAGCCTGGCTCTCCGGTGCTTCAGCTGTGGGATACGATCGTTTTAATCTCTACAATAACGTTATCTTACACACGTAAGTTGGAGCAAAGTAACATGTATAAAGTATTTCTACCTATACTGTCGCTTACAATATTGTACAATATATTTAAAATATTGTAAAGCTTGAAAAATTAAGTTGTTGCAACTTCCATACAGTATTGGGTGCTGTGCAAGAGAAAAAGTTGATGATATGTTATTTAATAATTTTCCTCTACAGTTACGGTGAGTTTAGCTTTCGAAGAGTTTGAGACGGACGTTGTTCACGCTTGGACCATTTTTATCGGTCTTGTACTAACAGCCGACTTGTGGGTCGTCCTGTGCACCGCCATACAGAAAAACGATCGTAGTACGTATATACTTTTTTGCTCGTGGGCTCGTGAAATTTAAAATAATGATTATTCTTCGTAGTTACCATTATCAAGGTGTCACAGATCCTTAAAATTCGTCTCCACGACTGGAGTTTCTGGTTTGATCTCACTGCCGCGGTACCTTGGACGGTTCTGGTGAGTGCCATGCCAGTCGAATACAGCTTTTTGCGACTGTTGAAACTGCTTAAAATGCTGAAATTATACAAGGTACGAAATAGGGTTTTAAAACCGAAAAACAAAAACGTTGTAAGAAACCTCCTGTTTCCAATTACCGACAACAGTAATATTTTCAAACCGATTTACAGTTAGAAATCATGTTCACGAGGATAGAGAACTCTCACAACATATCACTGGTCGTTCTTCGCATGGTAAAATACAGTCTCTACGTTATCCTGATCAGCTTCTTCTTCACCGGCATGCTCTTGTTCACAACTTGCCCGGCAAGACTCGGAGTCGATTCTTGTCCTCCAACGTCGTGGATCTCGACCGCTCTAGTCGGTGAGTCTCATCTACTGTATACTTGCAGAACAGATGAATGTTTACGAAACTAAGATCGATTTTTCACAGGTCATGAGCAGCTGACTCACAAAGTATTCAGTTACTCGTTATTGGTCGTCCTTCAGATAGTGCTCGGCATTGGAACGCCTATAGCGAGGCCAGGGTCCCCGATGGAATGTGTCTTCTGGGTGATCCTGATGATATTAGGAGCCTTGTTGTTTATATTTTACATGGCGTCATTGACCTCTGTCTGTATTCTAGGTAAAGTCAGATTAAACCGATCCGGTAACTGGTAAAACTATTCAATTTGTCCACAGCGCAGGTTATATTTGCCCGACATTACCATCTGAGCCAGGCTATTCACTATCATTTAAACAAGACCACGGTACCAGAGCCCTTGAAGAAACGAGTCGACTCGTATCTTGAGACAGAATTGCGATACGACAGGGGCTACAGAGTGGTGACCAACGAAGATGTGCTGGACACACTGTCACCAGAGATGTCTGCGAATTGGAAATACGAGAGATTTAACCATCTGATAAGTAAGGTGCCTCTCTTCACGGATGTGGATCAAGGTACGAAGAACTTCCGCAATGAATTATATGAACGCTAAAGCGACTGGTTCTCGTTTTTCTGAGGCAGGATTCATCCGGGATATCTGCTCAGTTGCTTCGGTCACTGTTCTTCCTCCAATGGAACTCCTTTCCTATGGTGGTCGGCATTGCGTGGAGATGTATATAATCGAAAAGGGCTACTGCGAGATGATCCACATGGAACCATCCATACCTCACCGCAAAGTTGGCCCTGGGACGTCGATATATGTTCTTGAAATGTCTCTGCAGCTCCCGGTTGTCCATACGGTAGTCACTTCCACTTACGTGTCGTTCCTCACTATAAGCCGGAACGATTTTCTCCGTGTGTACAGCAATTATCCCGAGGAGAAGTTTGAGTTCGATCAATTGCTGGCAGAATTTCATCGAATGGAGGTGAGTACGGATCGATGAAAAATTTTCGTGCTCGCTGAGCAGTTTTCATTGACTTTTTGGTCAAACAGCAAGTACTGGAACTGCGAGAGCAGGCCAAGGAGCAGCCAGAATTCGTCGAGGTGCTTCACTCGGTGCGCCCGCCAATTCCATCCTTTACTTTCTTTGTTTACACCATAAATAAAGAAGATCCTGAATACTATGTGATCAACGAGCCATTTGAACGGCTAAGAAACTTCAAATTCATCAAGTAAGGGATCTGAGGATCAATGATTCGACATGCGACTGACTCATGGGACCCTTTCTTACCAGGTGGTGTCTCCTACGACTGACTATTCGTCCGGACGGAAAATTTTTGAAATTCTACGAGGCTCAGAGGTGCATTTGCGCTATTATGACTGTAATTTTGTATACCGTTCGAATCATCGTCGAGGCTAGTGATTCAAGAACATACATCAGCCGGGTAATCATCTTTCTAAATATCGCTGCCCTCTTGGATATCTATGTCAGGATGCACGTCGGGTACTTCAACGAAAAAGGGTTATTGGTCACGCATCCACTCTCCACTGCTTCTCAGTACATGAGGACATCGATGTTCGTCGATCTTCTCGGCCTGCTTCCGTTCGAGCAGCTGATCCTGCGGGAGATGATGTAAGTTGGTGAGCGATTGGAAAATGTCAAGCGATTGTATTTTCATTCGATAAAATTCGAGGTTTTCAGTATTGCTTCTGTATATGTTCTGACTCTAAAATGTCTATCAGCTCCTCCTTAGATCTATTTTACATCTACCTAACGAGAGTTCTCCAACTTCACCGTGTCCTCGGAGCTGTAAACTATCTCCAGGAGTCAGATTCGTGGTCTAAGGTCATAAAGTATGGGAAGTTCCTCCCGATTCTTCTCCTGATGGCGCACGTCTTCGCTTGCGTAGTTCTCTACACCAGTTGTATCTTTGATGTAGAATACGAGGAGACTGAGGAGTTTGAGGCAGGTCTTCGGTGCCCACAGTCGCACAGTTTCATCAAAGCAAGTTAGTGAAGCCAAACATTTTTGGAAACAATATGTAAAGTAGCTGTGACTTCATGATGGTAGTAAGATCAGTAATTTCTTTAATTTGATTACACAGGTACGGAATACCAGCTCACCGATTGGATGGTTTACCAAAGATCGTTATACATTGCTGTTAGCACGCTGACGCGAGTCGGCGTCGAAGAGCTTCAGATCAAGACACCATCGATGATGAACGTGTTTTACATAATGTCAGCAGTAACGTTCACGGTTCTTCTCCTTCTGATTGGCCAGGTAATGGCTGATTCGGCAATACGAGACGTCGAATTGACCGCCTACCAAGACCGGATGACAACGTTGGTCAAGTTCATGAACAATAAAAAGATTAGCCCTGAACTTTACGAGTACGTCTAGGTTTCTGGAACTCCTTGCAACCACCAAAAGCCATATACAGTCTCACTAACGTTCCGATTCTTACAGCGAAGTCGTTTCCTACTTCGAGCTTGCCTGGAGGCACAAACGAGGCCAGTCCGTCGATCGGCTCTTCAGCGCCTTCCATTCCGCCCTTCGAGAGGACGTTTTATGCGCTTTGTACAGCAAATGCTTGTCCAAGGTACATATTCTAATGGATTAGAAGTGTCACGTGTCGTCGAGCTACGGATGATCTTGTGGTCTTTAGTGTCCTGGATTGGCTAACGCGAGTGAAACCTTTTACCGATACCTCCTGATGCACCTTAGAGGAGTCTGGTTTTATCCGAACAGTTCGGTCGTTGTGCACTACAACGACGTCGTCGATCTTGTCTGCGTTATTCACACAGGCAGCGCCGAAGTTGTAGCTCCGGATGGATCCTACGTAACGACACTGGGACCAGGCAGGTATAATGACACTGTGTGGACGCGCGTTTGTAATTTACTTCCAAAGTTAATGATAGGTAATTTAGTGTTTATGGGAACTTGATCGGGTCGACCACCGTACGAATGCCAGTAAGTATCGTCGTCACGGCCCATATGGAGGCGCTAATTTTTGACGCCGATGAATTTTACCGCGCCTTGACCATTCACCGTAAGGCTAAGCATATTTTCATGAATGCCATGGAACTCAATACCGACTACATTTCGGCCGAATTTGATGACCAGGTGGTCGTCGTTTCAACCGGGGATTCATCAACCGACGAACATTTCCATAAGGTTTGTTGCACTTCTCATGAAAGTGCGCAGCTAACGGATTTCCTTATTGTTATTTCCTCGCTGCCTTACTTTTCTTTAACAGGGCACGAGGCTGTTCAGATTTCTTCGCTTCTTCAGCATGAGAGTCGTCGATCCAAATTGGCTACCCATAGTCCTGTGGGATAGAAACGTTTTATTTTTTTCCTATTACTTGAGCCCATGCGCAATTATCTACCAAATTGCTTATGGTGAATTCAACGTATACTGGATCAGTTTTCAGTACTTTACTGATTTCTTGTTCATCGTTACGATGTACATCAAGGCTCACAGCGCTTTTGAAGATAAGTCTGGTAACGTTGTCAGAGATAAAAGGCGTATATGGATGAAGTGAGTTTATCCTACTAAAAGACTATCAAGAAATTATTGCCAAAGTAACAAGGTTTCAATAGCAATGAAATATCGTGTAATTTTAAAACTGGCACCATATCATAACGTAAACGATGTAATTCCATTAAGGTTCGTAAAATCTCCGATGGGTTTTTACGCTCACCTGGTATCAGTCGTTCCCATCGAACTGATATCGTTCATGTTTCTGGATAAAACAATGCAGAGACTGTACGCGAGCTTGCGTGTAAACCGAATTCTAAGACTGGTAAGTATATTTTTGGAAAGTAATGCTTCAAGAATAAAAAGTTTACGTCCGTTTCTTCCTAACTCAGGCAGTAGTTGTTGATTTCTTCAACGTTCAGTGCCAAAGGCTAAACATAAACATCTTCAACATGCGGTTAACTTACCTTATGGCGATACTCTTCTTCACCGTCCATCTCGCATCCTGCATCCTGGCCGCTATGACCATCAAGGAAGATATCTACGACTTGGACGACTCAACTCGGCGAAGCGTTTACTTCACAAACGTGTTTGATGTATCTGCTTTGTATGGAGGATCCACGACACGGCGGTACGTAAAACAATATGGCGAGTATGTAAAACAGTGAGTGTTCTACTCTGCGTCGATCTGCATACTCTGATATCTTCCAGATTGCCAATAACCAGTCCTTGGTATTACACCTGCTATATCCTGATGCTAGAGATCATAATGTTCGTTATGTTCGCTTTGATCGTTGGTGACATGTGTGCGATGATAAACGTCAGTCACTACGTGATGATAACGTACGAGCGAATAATTAAGCGGTTTAAAATATACATGGAAACGTGCGATCTGACTTACGTACTGCGTCAAAACATGTGGAAGTACGGTTGCAACTTGTGGGATTTTAACAGGGGTCGACAAGTCCCTCATCTGGTACGTAATAAGAGTCAGGCCACGTGATCAGGGAACTCCTTCCTGAGTTTGCAAGAGGTACTAAAATTTATTTGCATTTAAGGTATTGGAGGCTCCTCGTTATTTGCGAAGAGAGATCAAGAATGCTCTCTTTATTCACCACTTGGAGAACCACCAGATATTCTCAGGGTGCCATGAGGATTTCTTGCGTCAAGTCGCCGACCATTTCATCCTGCTAAACTTCTTCGCTGACGATTTGATCGTCAACATGGGTGACGTGAATGGTACCATGTATTTCATCGACAGCGGAAAAGTACTAACGATACACCACGATTCCAACAAAAGTGCCAAGGAAGAGCGAACGGAGATTTTTGAAGAAGGAGATTCGTTCGGAGTATTATCCGGTATCAGACCAATAACGCGAACGTGAAGTCGTAATCATTTAATTATAACTTTCGTCCAATTTTTTATGTTGCAGGTTTGTTCCCACGATATCCACACAGAATGACGCACCGGGCGTTTGGGACGTGTAAAATACTCAAGTTGAATAGAAAAAAGTGGTTCTACTTGCTGCAGCACTTTCCTGCCTCCCGAGATTACCTTTACGAAACAGCGAATGCTTTGAAGGCGCAGGCCGGTCCGATAAGGAGTTGAGTTCGTAAAATATCCAGCTGAACGTAATTACACGGCTAATTCATACGCAAAACTGCGTAGCTCCATTCCGCAGTCAGAGGTGATTACCATTAAGTAGTTCCTGCCATGCTGCAGCATCGATTGCGAAGTGTAACTATTATTACACGGACTAGAACTACCTATTTCATATTTTCTTACTACTATATCAGAGAAGGGTGCAAAACCGTCTTACGACCGTATGTGCAGGAGGTGCAGTACCTAATTGAGTTAGAAATAGTTGAATAACCGTTATCTTGTAATTAGAAATATAGCAAATCAGCCCGAAGACTAGATTACATTCCCTCATAATTCCCAATAAAAAGTCTTAACGATCGCGAATTGAATCCTCAACTGCTAACGCATTCCGCGAGAATTTCGCGTGTATAGATATCCGATAAAATCGTGGTTATACCCAAGGTGTTCGAGCATTTGCAGAACGGAAGATAACCGTGCAGAGTCGACTTCGAGGGATCGGGGATCGGTTCTTCTCCTCTTCTCATCCTCTGCCCTGACTCCTCTCCGTCTCACCGTTCGGTAATCACCCGCAGCGTCTAATAATAAACCGAAGAACTCTTGAGGCCGACATACGAACCGACGGACGGACAATGCCCATCAGCGAGCCATTATGTATGGAAAGGCAAGCGGCGTGCGGCGCACGGTGAACCGTCAAATTAGTGGATTGATCGATACCGCGCGCGGCGTGTCTGCTCGTTCTTGGGGGAAAAAGGTAAAAAACAAAATGGAGGCTGGGACCGCCTGTTACGCCCCATGGTGGCAACCCCCTTAACCACGCCCCAAGAACCAGGGTCGACTCATCGCCGAGGATTTCCGGGTCCAGGATAGTTCGCCTTACTCCTTACTAAAATTCTAAAAATTCTAAAAATTCTAAAAGCCTCGATCGCAGCCCCTCGTTCGCCATGTTTGAATCCTTTCCTCGTTTTTCTGAGTCCTTCTCTCCTCACGGGGCGACGTCCCCCCCGATATCCACCCCTGGATCGGGGGCGGGGCTTCGCCGAGGCGTATCAAGGTCGTATTTCCGTTGCAGCGCATGGAGCGAGGGCATAATACCGCCTCCCGGAGAACGGGGGGCGTGTACCCCACAGTGGCGCACCTAGACAGTCGCAGTCGCAAGCCGGCCTTAACTTGGCCCGCGTGTCATAAGCTCGAAGTGCGGAGTGCGCCGAGAGCCGAACGTCCCGATACGATTTTCGCGGGATACGCAACCCCTGCGGTTATTTAATTTATTCGCGAAATAATAAACGGAGACTATTTTCTATACCTTGCGTATTTCTCGACGAATATCCCCCCGTCGGACACGTTCGTTAAAATCGCTCTCACCGCGTTGCAAGCCGATTATCCCACGCGTAGAAAGGCGTCCCGGCCTTGTTGTTCTCTGCATACTTACCCACGCGATTTTCTATTCGTCACAGACAGCAGCCGAGTACGGCGGCAGTGTGATTCTGTGCAGTTCTTCGTCCTCTGTTTAACGTGATAAATAAGACGACGGCAGATCATTTTGTGCAGTTTTGTATAGCATAAAGAAGATAATTAGGACGTTGAAATTTTCTAGCACCGTTTATTAAGCAGTGAGTGCTTGGGATGTTTTAACGGTCTCTGCAAGCTATTCACCCTTCTTTTCGAGTGACAATTCGACTTCGGGTTAGACTAACCGCCAGTGTAACATACGTGCAGGTTGCATGTGAACGGGCAATTAAACCCTCGGGGTTAAAGTATATAAAAATCGTTAAAGGTGGCTGTTGAGTATCGTCAGTTCGATTGCGACGGTCGCTCAGTGCGAATCGAATGAAACCAGGTCGTGACTTGGCCATCAACCCGTCGAAGACGTGAGAAGGCGAAGAACCAAGGAAGGAAGTCTCATCAAACGGCGTCGGTCGTTGGTCACCACGATGTAACTCTTCGCACAGTGTTTCAAAGTGTCGCTGTTCGATTACTTCGCAAAAGAGCAGGTCGTCCTGCAGACCTCGGCGTGCAGGAACCCCGTAGGTACCTAGAGACGAATCGGAACCCCGAGTGAAATTTCCCGTCAGAAGATGAGGCGACCGATTACGGTGGCCGTAACGAGCTGGTAGATATATATATATATACATATATGTAGGATATCGGTTCAGAACGATCAACATCGGCGCAGCGGTGGACCCGAAGATAAAATGCCAAGACCATCGCGCGAGTCATACGGCGAACAGAAGCCCCCCTACTCCTACATCTCGCTTACGGCAATGGCGATATGGTCGTCCCGTGAAAAGATGCTACCACTTGCTGAGATATACAGGTTCATCGCTGACCGATTTCCCTACTACCGCCGGGACACGAGACGATGGCAGAATTCTCTGAGGCACAATCTATCGTTCAACGATTGTTTCATCAAGGTAAGACGTTGACGATGTTGACGATATGGTACACCATTCTTATTCAATTTTCTTGGTTCAAGAAACAAACAAACACGGTAAGTTCAGAAACACGGTTATTTTGTCTACTGTACCGCGATCGGACATTTTGTATAACTTTTTTTGCTGATATAATTAGCTCGGAAGTAGAAGTCGTGGCCCGACGGAGAAGGATCACGTAGATCGAACGCGTTGTACATCCGTTTCAACCTTATGAATACTATTTCGTAATGTCTGGGTATCCAATTGAGGTTTAAACAGGGATTCGGGACAATCTAATTCTTAATCCTGCAATGCTAAGTGCGAGAAACAGAGCGTATAACGTTGAATTGGAACTAAAATATGATTCACAGATTACCAAAACGGTACCTCAGTCATTCTCTCAACTTTCTACAGCATCATCAAAAAGCGATCGAATTAACAGACAAAGATGATTGATCCACGAGTTGAGTAATTATATCAGAGAACGCTTGCTAGGTTTGAGACTAATTCTGTCCGGAAGCAAGAAAGTAGAAATTGAGCAATTCTCGACCAATTAATTTACAATTGTTGCAGGCCCTGCAGTCGCAACTTAAAATGACGGTATCAGACGTAATAAGCTAGAATTTCAATAGTTTGTTTTTAAAATCGCAGTCACGCTATATTGTAGGCGAGAGAAAAAGCTTCAGGCATATATAAGAATGATAAAAATTCTTTTCTACCAGTTGCCATGCAGAAACTAAAACAAAAAAAAAAAAAAACACACACACAGACACGTCACAGCTTGAGAATAAAAATCGTACATTCAGATCAAAGAGCGCGATCGATCCGATGGCTTAAACACATCACTAGGGGGAAAAAGATGGCGTACATCAATGCATGAGATGCATGTGCACAGGTTTGAAAAAAAAAATAAGAAGAAGAAAAAAAAAATACCAAGGTATAAAGTCCAAAGATTAGCCAGCCAACGCCGTGAAGACGAGGGCCCGGTGTGAAGGCGGCTTCGAGGCCTGTCATTATTGCAACCTGTGCGCCACCTGTAGACGATCATCATCCCGCGGCCATCTACCGTGTGGTTCTATTTGTCGTCATCCTAGACCCGGCTAGACCTAGACTTTGTCTGATGTATATACTATAAGGCCCATGGAAAAAGACTCCAGAATCTACATTATACACGCTGCGTAGAGTGCAGGCCGTTCGTCTAACGTGTGTGAAAGTGTCAAATGAGAGCAGCTGCGACTTCCGATACGCCTCTTTCTCCAAATTTAACCGCTCAGGCTGCACAGACCCCCGACTATTAGCACCTAGAAGGAAAACGCGGCTCGCGCTCTGCAGGATTCAGGGTGGAGATTACACGTGCACCGTACCTATCATTTTCTACACCAATTTCGGCGTAATCTTTGCCGGCGTTATTAAACTTGTGTATACCTACCCAGAGACGGTCTCGCTTTGGTCATAATTACACGCATTAATCCTTAAATTGAATAATTGTTTACATACCTCATTCTCTTATCGCCTCATCTTATATCTTTCTCGCATCACATTCGATTTTCTACTTGAGAAGACAATGCGAGGTTTAAAGGCTGGCCACCATGGTACACTGCAGTTTTAAAACGCGTTAGATTTTACGCGATACCTATGATTCGTTGGAAGTGTGATCATCGATTCGGTCGCAATCTAGACACTCAATGCTAGTTCAAACTATCATGGAATGCTGGAGATTTGAATGCTCATGCAGCCGTTAAGGCGAGACTACAGCGTTAGGAATGCATGTATAATTCGTTTTCTTTGATCACAATGACGCGATTGTGCCGGTGAATGTCACAACACTGCTTACCTTACGGCAGCTATCTAAATCACTTCACGTTGGGTTCGATAAAAGCTTGAATGTATATTGTGACGCGGATGGTTCGCGCCAGGATATCGGATTACCACTCGTCGTTTCTTGCGACGAAATACCAGCACGTATCTAGGTATTAAATCCAAGTGACAGCGAGTCACATTTCATTTTTTAGTCTTTCTCCCTTTAAAAAGTAACTTACACTTGGAATTAGAGAAGTCGATTAACTGGTGTCCTTTTTCCAGAGTCCATTTCGCAAAACCGCAATTTCTGTTCAGTCACCATAAATCTACGACGACGTTGTGATCGGTATTGAAGCACAGTAAACAGTCAACGCAGGTCATCGATCGAGCTGAGTCTACCGCATAATAGTAGATTGTAATTAGTTTTTTGGCCGTGACAGTACAGCCGCAAGTTCGTTGGAAAAGTGTTATACAATCGGAGGGAATGATTGAGAAAGAAGTAAATCGCCACACAGCGCGTCCGATCGCAAATGCAACAAAAAGTAACCGATATGTATACAATATTCTTGGAATCTTTGCTACAGGTTTTCTCTGTCTTCTTTTGTTGTTATTTTTTTCTTTCGATCACCGCCGCCATTCATCCGACCGCTAAATCCTCGGCGAGAATATAGCAAAAACCAAACCCTTCCTTGGCATCCGAAATTAATGTAAAAATCAACGTATCTATACCTATTTTGAATTACAAGAGGCGATTTGTCCGTACGTGAAGCGGTCACACCGTCAACTGCAATTATACGAGTTTCACCGTTTTTTAGTTACGATTGACGAGTCGACAGGCGTAATTTCAACACCTTTGATAATATACCGTGATTTTCGTTGTCGACTATACATTCAAATTACGTCAAGTTTTTAACAATTATTCCTCAAGATTAGGGGAGATATGTTTTATAATACTGTCCTAGAATGCCGGAGACAATAAATTTGATTCCACGTCAAGTGTCGTGGAACACTTTGATGTCTGCAGGGCAGATTTTCGTAGTGTATATATCCACATGTGGGGTGTTTTGTAGGCATTATCCTGAGACGGTCTATTAGGAATCAATATAAATATTTGACATTTCGTGAAGTTAGGTAGCGACTGGACAAAGGATTAAATTCATGAGCTGCAGGGGCTGCAGATAGAAGAATTGACGTGGAACATGCGGGGATAAATTCTTCATGGGTTATTTTGCCGTCAAAAGGATGATTTCGGTTTGCACGCGCACCACTCCGTGAGGAGAACAATGCGACTGACGCCAGCGTCGTTAACAATGTGTATCGGTTGCAATCGGACAAAAGCTGCAGTCTATGGCGGTAAAATAACTATAAACGGCATTAGATCAAAGGATCCGCGGCCGTCCGTCCCTCCATTTCTCCATTTCTCTATTCTACCCAATAGGCATTTCGGTCGCCAGTCGAAAGCCTCGCGAGTTCGATCACTCGCATTTTGCTTTGATGTGAGGGGCTGAGCGAGCAGCTCGTCCCACCACTCCCCTCCCCCCCTTCCCCGGGGGCTTTCTTCTCTGATTGCGAATCGATTAAACTTCCGTACATACGAGCTGCTCGAGCAGTCAGAAATACCCGCGAAGCACACCTGATTTTGAGCCGGTCTGACCCACGCTCTTCCGTATGTTGTTTATAACCTATACCGAAACCAATATCGATTCAGGAACTACTTTGTACCACGACGAACGATCATCACGCTAGTACCGTCAAACTTGTTTGATTCACATTTACCGGTAATACGGATCTAGCCATCGTACACAATTTCGCAGAGTGAGTTGCTAATGTCCATACCTATATCCAAACTCCACAAGTCCATCCATCCATATCAGTTTCGTTCGTTAGGTTCTAGATTAGTCGTCGGCTGTTCGAGGCGAAAGATTTAGCCATTTTTCACCTGGACTTCCATTTCCGTTTTCATCTCGAACCATTTCGAGGACTTTCCGTCGGAGTGTCTGACGCCCACCTTTTATCTTCCAGGTTCCCAGGGGTCCTCACACCCCGGGCAAAGGTGCCTACTGGGCGCTGCATCCAGCGGCGTTATCAATGTTTGAGAACGGTTCGTTCCTCCGTCGTCGGAAGAGGTTTAAACTCCCGAAGGCAGCGAAAGCCGAGAGTCAGGCGTTGGCTGAAACGGCGGCCCGATTGGCTGCGACGAACAATTGCAGCGGGGCCGAGAACTTCGGACCTTCGATTTCGGACAGCAATTCCGGGTCCTTCCACCACCACCAAGGAATCAGCCTAACGCAGAGGCAAATCGACTTCCTTCAGGCGACCTCCAGCTTGGCGGGTCTTCACACCCTTTACCCCGTCGCTAGAGACCAACGCGCCATTTCTCTACCATCCGAGTATCACACTCCGCCAAGGAGCGAGTTCTCCACCGGGTACAACGTCAAGGAGTTTGGCACCTTAGCCCAATCTGGCACGACTATTCTTCCCGGAACTGATTCCGACTCCAGGATACTACCTAAGCGACCGAAGCCGCTCAATCCGGCCCACAAGTCTTTCAGCATCGAGAGCATCATCGAGTCCTCGACGGATTCTACCGCGAGTCGATCTTCCAGGTATGGAATTCAATAGTTATACCTGTGCCAATCTACAGGACGATGTATAAACGATGAATTTTCACTGCAGAAACATGTATCACACTTGTTGCATTGAGGTTATAACCTCCATTGACAGTTCGTTGTATGGTGGACTTATTGTGGTTAATCTACGATTACCGTTTGATTCATATTAACAGCGTCTATCCTCTGAACCTAATCATAACGACGGGTGATTAACTGGATGATGCTCGAACGCATCCATCAAGCACTCGTAGGTGCTGTTGGTTTGGGGTTCTCGAACAGTTGCTGCTTTTATTCTCAGTGAGTCAAAAAAAAAAAAAAAAAAAACTCACGAGGTGCAAGGAGCAACGTTCCGAAACTCATAGGATCCCCATAATTAACGAGCATCAAATTTGTCGACGGACGTTTTCTTCCTATATTCATTCATGACGATTTTCAGCCGAACAGCGGGACTGTCGAGCCTGAACCCACTCCTCTCGACGTCGACGTCGGTCGGTCTTCTGCCGCCCTGGTGCGGACCCAGTATCTACACCTCAGGAATGACGACGTCGCCTAGCGTCTACCCTCTGCACCTTCACCAGGCAGCCGCCGTTTACGCGACGGCTTTGGCCACGGCGAACCTCTTCGGTTCCCATCCGGGACTCCAGGGACCCGGGAAGACCTCAGCGAGCTCAGCACCGACCCCGGCGTCCACTGCGTCCCTCTACGGACTTTACGCTGCCGGATTTCCGGCTATGCTGGGACTCGGTCCGACTGCACCTATTCCTGAAACTACCCTCGGCCTCTCGGTACCCCATCCCATCAGCCTCCCACCCACCCCCACGACATCCCCGACCATTCTTGCCCTGCCCCAACCACCCCATGGTCCAGACAGCTCGACGACCTCCAGCTACAGTCCGGGGCAATCTTGCACAGACTTGGCATCCACGTAGTAGCATGAGTACGTTTGATGCAGATTTTTAACTTGAATTTTGGTCGAGACGCCGGAGTTGAGGACGCGAAGATGGTTACCAGATATTTTAAGGTTATGAATGTAGTCCGCATTGAATGATTTTCATATTTGAGGACATTCTTTCCTGCGAAGACAATGGAAGTTTGTTGGACTTTCGAAGACCATAAATCCAGTCCTGGTCCAGAATGCGATACGCGTGTATAGTACCTACCCATTTCTCTTTGCTTCAGGTGATGTGCACTATTGCAGTCGTTAACGCTGTTCAGACGCGACGGCGATACTGAGTTACGTGTAGAAATTCTTCGAGATCACAGACTGAATGCTGTGTTTTCCAAGACTTCTTAGCTTCCTGAGGCATATTAAAGAAATCCTAGACATTCGTCAAGGCTCGTTAAGGGATACTTTCAAGGGTTTCACGTTCATGAACCCTGGTTTTGGTCCTTCGAGAAGGCGTCGTCAGTTCAGAATGAGCTATCTTAGAACATTTTCTCTTCGCGCAATCCCTGCGCACTCCCATGCGCCATGTTCCCCCGCGGCATGTGACGCGCATGAGGATTCGGTGATTTAAAAGAACAAGGATCTAATACCAGGGAGTGTATCCCGGCGGTATTCCTGCAGGGCAGTTTACGACTATGAGAACGGGTTAAAAATCGGCGTAGCAATTTGCCGGGAGCAGGTATAAGGCATAGACGACGCAGAGCGTGAGTTCAGGAATATCAGCTACGCGCCGCGATATCAATTATCGTTACTTAGCAGTAAAGCGCAGCGGCAGCCAATAGAAGGTTGCACTGCGCGCGCTGAGAAACAAAAGAAGTAGAGGAAATTAAAGGAAGCTCACGAAAACAAAACGCAGCTATGAGAGAGGAACTGGAGAAACAAAGGAGGGAGAGGAGAGTTCAAACCCGGTTGGTCGGTTAGTCCTGGTTTCTGCAGAGCGTGCGAATGGATAAGATGGGTTTCCTTGCAGTCTATTAGTCGTTGCGGTTTACGATCGCGTCATCTCGCCTAAGTATCACGAATTTCGTGCTGGCCAATGAAAAGCCGTTTAAAAACCGGCAGCTACCAATCATAGGCCTCGACTCTGGACCAACCAAGAAAAGTCCCCCCCTCGCCCCCCCGACTATTAGCGGGAAATCGATGACTTGAAGAACCCGTGGGTTAAAAATTTGTTAATCCCGAATTTAAGCCTGACTTTTAACGGGGTGAAATCGTACATTTCTCTCTCCATTGTGTTAAGACATTCCGTTGGGTAGCGTGAAAACACGATAAACAAAAAAACTAGTGACAATTTATAGTCAAATTGTAATTTAGGAAAATTCTTATAGCTTTCATGTATTTGTATTGTACTATACTATTATACGGATAGAAGAAATACATACTTTTTCTCACCTCTCCTAGCGGTCGTTCAAAAACCGCAATATATCGCATTATACATGTTTACATTCACCTGTATACGACGATAATAATAATAATAATAATAATAATAATAATAGCAATAAAATTAATAATACTAATAATAATCATAACATACTTGTACAAATAAATATTAAGGGCGAATTATTATTATCATCATCATCATCATCCTTATCATTAACATTATTGTTACTATTATTATTATTATTATTGTTATTATTTTTCATTCTGTAATATGTATATGTATATAAATATGTATATGATATATAAAGTTTGTTTCATTAAACGTTGATTATACAACTGAACATGAACAGATTCAATGAAACTATTCTTTCACCTTGTAACCCGCTGAAAATGTTTGTGTTTGAAATCATATAATGTTTTGAAAGAATTCAGCGAGAAATTTCTTACATGATTAAGAAAATATATAATAAATTACATAAGGATTTATAAAAGCACGAACTATCAGGTGCACTAGATAAAAAATCATATAATCTACTATATCGTGAACTATATGAATTTTTTGTATAACTGATTATTCGGGCTTTCGTAATTTATTATGTGATTTCTCATATGTTTTATCGAATTCACAAGATAAATCATGCAACGAATAACACGCCGAATTCTTTCAAAATATTTTATGATTTTTTCAGTAGAGTATATACCGATTCCAGTATTTTCCCAACGTACAGTTCTGATACCAGTAGATGTATATCCATAGTAAGGAATAAGAAATGAAGAAAATGAAAATTGCAATTACGATCTACATATACACCGAAGTATGTATGATTACTAGTTTTTCCTTCCCCACGCACTGTTTTTTCTTTACTCGGTTGCTAAATTATAACGGTAGAAATTTGCAGCCAGAAAAAGAAATTTCTTCAGAGTATAAAACAATTATTCCCCTTCTGGTTTGCATGTGGTGTAAGAAATTACTGTACAGTTCATATATGTATGCTGGACAATTAGATTGTTAATAAGCACCGCGTATGGAAAATGGGCGGAGGGATATTTTTCCTCAGCGAACGTATTACACGTAGTACAGGTACGTATTAAGCCGTGACTTATACTTGTTGCTTTTTGTTCATTTCTTTTATTATTTCCAACGTACAATGTATATTTTACTGCGAAACATCACGCGGCAATTATACAATATCATACATGTATACGAAATGTCCAACGTATATCTATACATGCAAGTGCAGATGAAGGTTTGGCGCCACGCGACCGCGAGAATAATCGCGGTTAATTCTCCAGAGCACCGGCAAATCGAGCATAGCTTGTACGCGATTAAGTGTGATGATTATTTTTCCCCGTGTTTAGGTTATACGTACGTACGTACGTACGTACGAATTTATACAGAGTGAATTCCCAACGACTGCACGGTACGTCGTCTGCTAATATTTAACGCGCACGCGATAGTATCCTAGTGAATTAATTGTTTGCCAGGTCGGCCAACTGTCGCTAACCCAAAAAATTTCGACAATTGTGAATCGAGCACAACCGCCATTGACGAGTGTCAAAATATTTGAGGTTAGATAAATCGCGGTAAACAGTCGACTAAATTTACGACGGTTGGTATCCCTGGTAAACAGCCAATAGCGCGGATCGCAGCGCATGCGCATTGAGTTTTAGCAGACGACGAAGCATGCAGTCGTTAAGAATTCACTCTGTAAGCGTATAAACGTGTGGAGAAATTCGTCAGCGACGATGTTGTAATGTTGATTGGTGATATTTCGAAACCGCTGTTTTACTAGCCAAGTTGAATTTTTTTACATTTTCCATAATGCATATTTTAGTAGGTAATCCTGTGAGCCGAGATGTGGCGGACGTATAATAATATAACGATATCAATTAATCTCCCCATCGTTCACGGTCTAATTCCGATTTGCAGCCACGATCTGGAGCTCCTAATTTTCGTCGAATAATACCTGTAGGTACACCGATCTGTACGATGGTTCTACTCTGTTAACGGTAATTAAAAAGTAATTAAGAATACAGAACACGCCGCGTGCTGCACAGCTCGCGCTCTCCCTCGAAACGCCCACGACGTTGCCGTGCGTCGTTCACGGTTAGGCATCTTCGGATCCTTATAACCTCCCGACAACGCAACCGCGTCTAATAACCAAAACGAAAACGAATGAAATGAAAAATGCCAGTATAGGTAAAAAAAATCTCTAACAGTTATATTCAGAAAGACTCTGCAAACCGTATAACAACAAGAGGCTTTTGTTCTTGGGAACTATAAACAAATCATCCAATAAATGTAGAGGAAAATTAAAAAAAGACTGTAACTGAGATTTTTTTGAAACTCAAGTGATGAAGAACTATGCATAAAAAAAAATGGTTTTGCTACTTTTTTCCAAAAATTTGTCATTGCAGACACTTATGACCTTCTTTTTAATTCTCCTCTTCAATTATTCGATCGTTGATCAACTGAGTTGCTGTGATATTACATTTTCCTTTTTACGATCTTGTAGTTTTCGATTTCGATATGAATCAGGATCCATTTTTCTTCGCGGGGGGGGGGGGGGGGGGGGGGGGGCAGGACGCCTAAACGCGGGATTTTTTCAAACATACCTCCTCAAATCGAAGCTGCGGTGAAACCTTGGTTGGCTGGACGGAAACGGAGATGGAAACAGGCTGGGGTGATCCGGGTGTTTCAACCGAAGAATAAAAGGGGACGAAAGACATATAATATTAAATTATTCACAGGCAGTTACCGGGTCGTCAAAGAGCTCCGCCTACCCCTGTTTTTGCTGGACACTGCGCCGCCGGCTCGCCTATACAAAGTCGCATACGACTATCCTGTTTCACCCCGGTGAATGCGTCTCCCATTCGCCCTTTTCTGGCACCCTAGCGTACGCTCGCCATGATCATCGTCACCCCCTTCGCCTCTAACGGCTTGGAAAAACATGACGCGGAAATTGTCTTGCTTATCCATGTAGGTTATGTAAGACATTTGTCTGCGGTTTTCTGTGAAACTCGTCACTCGACGCCAAGAGATAGGCAACTGAAGTTACACCTTCAGTATGTAACGATACAAAATTTAGCTTTGGTTGCCTATTTACTGGGGTTCAGTCGCAAGTTTCAAGGAATACTTTCCGGATAACAGTTTTTGCAGGTGACGATGAATTAACACAATCTTTGTACCTATAATGGCTGTATAAGAAGACAATGAAAAGGCAAAAGGGAATCGAACGCTTAGAGAGAATTCAAGTAGAAATCACTTATTTCTTGAGTATATCAATGCTTATCTGGCTCATGTAGCTTCTCACGACTCCGTTAAGGGTGCCTTTCTTTTTTCATCCAGTTAAAGAGTTATTAGAGCCCGATATTATGTATGCCTTCAGGAGGCAAAATAACGGACAAAGTCAAGGCGATGACTGAAACGACTGATCGTTTACCCCGAAGTGACAAAGACTTACCTTTATTTTCAAATTTATTTGTGTCTTTTCCGGCAGCACAACAGTTTTTTCAACTTGTTTTAGCCGATCTGCTTTAGTTGGTTGCTGCTGCTGCCGCTGCTGCTGCTGCAGCGGTGGCGGCAATTCGACGCGCGACGAACCGTACAAACCTCGAGGATCGGCGGGGTCTGTTCCGTGATCCGTGATCCATTCGTACATTTAGATCCCAGGCTGGCCGACGTCAATTTGGTGTAAAAAAGAGAGGAAGAATGGCATCCAGCGCGGGATATCCTGACGCCTCGCGCGTGGGAGCGAAACTACCGCGGTGGTCTTTCCTTATTCGACTGAGAAATACTCACACTTTTACCTCGATCGCTTCTGTTTAATTATAAACATAATTCAGCCATTATACTTTTGTTGCAAGATAATCACAATTGCAATAGTCGATTCGCTAATTTCGTTTAAAACCACCCGCCATAGTTCTGCGAACAAATCAGCAGAAGAGTTGCATCATGAATCGACTGCAGTCTGTAAATTAAATATCGGTAACGATCGGTGAAAGCCTCATGCATGGTGTATCGGCCTGCCTGCCAGTCTGAGGAAAAGACACGTGTACGCGGGAAAAAACACTCGGAGGGAAAAAAGAAAAACTTTGGGAAAGTAAGCGTCAACTTATTCGGTCATGCGGCGATGGTAAGGCGGTTGGTTTTACACCGAGCGTAGAAGACAAGACCTTACAAAGTGGGGTCCACCGCAGCGTCACTAATCCAGTTTACATGCCGTGCGAAGCATAACCATTATACACCTGCAAACAAGGGGCCCACGGCTGGTTTTTCCTTGAGATGCGATCAAAATATTATATCTGCCGTATTATACACAGCCGTACCCTTCAGGAACGGGATGAGTCGAGTCTTGCATCCGTTGTCAGTTATTCTCGATGATGATTCCTTATATGCCCAAGATTTGAGGATTTAGAATTTGAAATCGCGGACTTGGAATCAGCCAGAGAGACTTGAGACTATATGACTAATATAAAATAAAAAAACAAATAATTAGTCGTATGGTAAAACAGTTTTTTGTTGCTGATACGAATTCCACGACGTATATATATCTGAAAGGAATAATGATACTGATAATTTCAATAACTTTAATAAATTGTTATTCGAGAAAAAAATCTTAGCTTCTACCTGCACCGAGAGAAATTTCTGATTGTGCCAACTACGATATACGATCCTTGAACTTTATTCATGTTTTACCGTGACCAAAAAATATAGTTCCGAGTACTAACTGAAAATTAGTTTCGTACATAACTGTAGCCAGATAACAAAAATTTTTTAGTCCTCAAAAATTTTTATTTTTAATTTTAGTTTATATTTAAATGAATGTATTTTGATTCTAGACATCAAATAATAACCAAAATCTTCATTTATTACTTATCAAGTCTGATTTGGTCTTTTTTACTGGTCAACAAGAATTTTGAGTCTGGATTGTAAATATAAATTTTTGTTTTCTTCCACGTGCCTCATAAAAGAAAAAAATAGCTTTATTGGATAAAATTTTTGTTTTGTGGGAACAAGAGCGATATTTTGTATTTCAAGCAAAGTTGCCTATTTCCTCAAACATTTATTGTAAATAATAAATGATAAAACTTCAGTTTCTCATTCAAATTTTTGAATAAGAATGATTTTATTTTATTTTAGAAACTAACATTTGACATCTATAACCCGGGTTCAAGATTCGTGTTGACCGGTATAATCTAGCATTCGGTACTATTCTTTTTAATTACGATCATTTACAACGGTTGCAATAATTTGATGTTGGCGGATAACAATAAATTGACATTGAGGTCTTGTTTAGCTGATAGAATATAGTAAGTTGTATAAATTCGTGTCGGAGAATGCAGCTCGTACTGAATTGGTGCATTATGTATAATGCACATTACAATTGCGGTGCAGTCAAGATGGCGGAGCGCGGTGCATGGGAAGCAGGGAGCTTGTTCACTGCGAATAATGTTATTAAGCTGCGTCCAGAAACTTGCTCATCCACTTATAACGCATTCTGGATCGATGACGTGCGTCACTGACTTTCAATGATCCGGTATTACCATATGATCAAGATTTTTCTCATCCCCATTACGTCAACAAGAAATAATCTACCTGCGCTTGTATTCCAAGCAATTATTAATTATCATCGTCAAATTCTCGCACAGATTCCGTCTAATTATTCTTGATCTTCTCTTCAACGTATATAATTTTCGATCAGTGAATCGTAAGTATAAATGCATTGTACTTTCTAGATTATCTGCTTTAAATGATAACAAGTAAAGTGAACTCCGATTACTTTTATACTGTATTACGCATTATGGCCGTATAAGTGTGATTTATCGAGTCATGATGGACAACAATCGTGAAAATTCGTGAGGTTAAACCAATACATTTATCCGATCGGTAGCGATTATCAGCCGTCTCTGCGCTGTTTTCGTTCACGATTATAATGTATTTGAAGAATGAAATTTCTTTTCAGTATCGTTGTGTCATCACTAAGTGGGACACGAAAAATTCGTCAATGATTCGAACCCAGCATTCAGTTGCAGGATTGCATCACATAGAAATTGTATGACGTTTTATTTTTATTCTCCGACGGAGAATTTTATCTTTTCATCACGTTAGAAAACGCGTTACAGCTGTTTACGCGATTTTTGGGCTGGAGAAGAAGGGCCGAAACGGCTAATGCGTCGGTACATGAGGCAATATAGTTTAGTGACGTCTAATTGTAAATCTAAATGTTTATCGAAGTTGTTTGGTAAGTGGAGCAGCAAAACAAACAAGAATAGATAACTGATCCGTCGAATTTTTCCATATATAGGTTTCCACCGTGAACTTCATAATATAATTATACGGAAGTGGAAACAAATTATCCGTCAATTTGCACCATAGAGTGAGATAATTGAAGCCGTCCCTTCAAATGTTCGAGTACTCGGAGTTCTTTATTTTTGCAGCATATGAAACGGGTAGGCAAAAATTATAGTTGAGAAACCAAAGAGAAAAAACCGTCACCCGATAAATGAATTATAAACAACTACACATATGATATCATTGAAAAAAAATAAGTGTAGAAATATTTAACGTCGTAGCTCGAGATTAGGTCCAATGCTGTTCCTGAATTGTTTACACATGTCATGAGGATCGTCAAGTTAGAAGGAAGTGCGCATCTGAACGGTGAGTAGACCAACCGGTATATTGAGGGCCCCTCTAATAGAGACGATATTAGTTGATCGTTGGACAAAGTACTAGTCGTTTGGTTCTTCCGAAACTATCATGGTGTTCCTCTCAAGGTAAGTAATCGCGGGCATAAAAATCCGGGCACGCATTCATTATAAATACATTTGCAAATAAATGTCTATTCATTTTTCAAGATTTAAATTAATGGAAGTTTAAATACATCGCGAATGATTTTTTAACCTTGTCATTTCATCCGAGAGTGAAAGTGTTGAGACACAAATTATCTTCTTGAATCCAATGAACGGCTTTTTGCTTTATCGAACGATGGACGTGAATATGAGGATGTATAATAATTTATATGTGGAACGTATCGCGGTAGTATTCGAATTCATTATTATTTAATTTATTTTATAGACCGGCTCATTCATCAGTTTCACTTAGACCATTCTCTAAAATGTGCAAAATTATTCAACAATGTTTCTGTCTATAATCTCTATCGCCGATAATTAAATAAAAGTAACAATTTTTTCACGAAGTTCGACATGCTTGAACAGGTGATTAGTGTGCTTATTCGTCGAATTACTTGGAACTCAATGTTCGGAGGGTACTTCAATTATTTGTTGTTGATCGACGAAACAAGTTCCAAGAATAAAATTTTTCGCGAAACCAAAAGCTGATTTTTGTCGGTACAATAATTTTTGTTCACGATAGAAACCAACGCTTGTTGTTTTGCAAGTTGGTACTGTCACAAGACTGAGGCCGTTGTGTTAACTGAAGTATGCTCGAGTTTTGTAGAATGTTTTTCTGGTCAAGTATCATGACGTGATCTCTTTCGCGATATAGAAATAAACGGAAGGGTAAAACGGCAACAAACCCGTCAAATTAATGAGCTACTCCAAAGTGAGGATAGAGATCGAGTGCAAGGAATGCTCGAAATCGAAATCGTTGTTCCTCTGATTTGATAATTGGACTTGATTGTGATTCCGTTCAACTTCAGTGATTCCTGGTGGAGCCATGTGTCCGCTGGTCCTCCGGATGTGATGCTGCAAAGCGGTGAAGCTTACGCGAGAGATCCGCATCCTGAGAAAGTGGACCTGAGCGCTGGCGCCTATCGAGATGATTCAGGAAAGCCATGGGTGCTGCCTTGTGTTCGCGAGGTAATTCGCGGTTGTGTTTGGATTGTAAATGTAACCGTAAAAACTCTGAACCATGCCACTAAAGCCGCGGGTGATTTTCAGGCCGAGAAGAAGCTGGTGGCGAAAAACCTCGACAAGGAGTATCTGCCCATTGACGGTTACCCGGACTTCTGTTTGAACAGCGTCAAGCTGGTGCTCGGCGAGAAGTCGGAGCTGTTGGCAGAAGGGAAAGTAAGAAATGCCTATTTCTCGAAGATTCATTAGCACTGGACCTCGGATTCATGACGTTGTTTCAGGTCGCGATGGTCCAAGGAGTTGCTGGCACTGGTGGACTTCGTGTCACACTAGAATTCATTTCCCAATTTCACAGAGGTGTTCAAGAGATATGGTCCAGTGATCCGACCTACGGTGCTTACGAGGGAGTTCTGCGACATCTTGCATCTGTTAAAAAATACCGCTACTACGACTATCACAAGAAATGTCTCGACTTTACTGGTTTCCTCGAAGACATCGGGGTAATGAATGATTTTTGTGAAATCGGTAAAACCGATTCGTTCTTGCCGTACGTTGAATTTCTCAAGCCACAATATTGCAGCGAATGCCAGAGGGATCGATTATCCTGCTTCAACCCTCCGCGCACAATCCCAGCGGCGTGGATCCGACTCTGGAACAATGGGCTAAAATATCGAGGGCGTTGAAGGACAGGCGAATTTATCCAATTATGGATGTGGCTCACCTTGGCTTAGCAAAAGGTAAAGTTAAGGATGACGGACACTCGAGGAATGAGGCGAGTATTCTCGAGTAAAATGACACCGTTTCTACTTCACAGGTGACATAGAACAGGACTCTGCTCCCATAAGATTATTCGTCCGAGATGGTCACCAGTTTACAATAATTCAGACCTATTCCAAAAGCCTGGGACTTTACGGTGAGGAAATGATGAGAGTATAACACGAGTATGTATTCGCTTTTTTCTACCTTATTTTGTTTTTCACGATTCAGGGGAACGCGCCGGTTCTTTGGCGTTCATCACGGTCAGCGCAGAGGAAGCGACCCGAGTGAGATCTCAGTTGAAGATCATTATGCGCGAGATGTACTCCTGCCCCCCTGCACACGGTGTCCGTATTGCAAACGAGATCTTCACCGATCCTGAGCTAAAAGAACAGTGGATGCAGGACCTGAGGACTATGACAAACAAGATAAACTCCGCGCGCAAAGCGCTCAAGGAACACCTAGATAAAACCGGAACGAAATTAAACTGGGATCACGTTACCAATCAAGTCGGAATGTCTTGGTTCAGTGGATTGACTTTAGAACAGGTAATTCTCCAGCGCACTTAATCTGTTACCGATGGTTCAAGATATGAATTAAATTCGATCACTGCAGTATAATCACACGAGGAAGTGAATTTCGTGGATCGAGTTACCAATTTTCAAGACTCAATCGATAGTTAAATCAGACTCGAATTATTCTTGCCATCATTTTGTTAGCCGTGATGTGAGGCTGAAGTACTGACGATAGCCGGAAATTGTCGTAGAGCCAAAATAAAATCGCAAGCGTGTAAACGGCAGCCATGTTTAAACTGCATATCTATGCTGACTCGGGATTTCTCCGATAGTTGCGGTGAATTTCTTTGGTTACTTTACTTCACTAATAATCGACAATTTTCAGGTGAAAAGATTGGGCAACGAACATCACATTTACGCGTCGGTGGACGGTCGGATTGCAGTGTGTCGTATAACCCCTGGAAATGTGGAACGCGTCGCCAGAGCATTGCATGAGGTTACCAAGTAAAGATTTCGTTCATTCTTACAACTGTTTGAGCGAGGTTTTTGAAATTATCGGCTGTGTCTTAGCGAAAAATCCCTCAACTTTAGTGTAAATTCACACCCCCATTTCATAGATAATTGTAAATTCCTATAAGAAAGAAATTGAGGGTTTCTTTCCGTGATGGTGGACTGTTCAAGATGTTGAAAATAAACGGTTATAGAATAAAAGGTATGATCATGTATAGCAATACATGGCAGCATCAAAGTTTGAAACGTATCTTGTCGGAATTGATACGTCTTGAACGTTACGTCTGACGACGTGGTTTGAATAATTACATAAAGTCGTATTCGATTTACTGATGCTTCGTGATCTGGCGATGAGTGGAAAAAAGAAACGTACGTGGTAAGATGTACTTCGTCACGTTTGACATGAGTCAGAGATCCCAAATCTGGTCGGCCATTGTATATAGATTTGGTAATTAGAATTGGTGGTTGCGTAATTTGCCAAACGTGAGAAAACCACGCGTGTCTAAACGTCTCCGAGAAAATAACAGAATATTCCATACCTTATACACCTGTTTACTGGCCAGTGGAGGCAAAAATTGTACGAGTTCTTCTCGATGTCACAGCGACTCGATGGTATATAAAGCATAACTAACTCGTTTAAATCGCTTTTTCCTATAACCCCCTCGCCCCACAATTCGAGGATTCAGAGCCGTTCGACGCGCGATGTTATTCCCTTCTCATTGCTTTTTTATGACCAGCTTTTTTCGTCAAAGTCTTGATTTGTTTTTGTTGAAAGACATCGCGTGGGATCCGATCTTTCGGTCATCCTATTGAATTAGTAATACGAATCAACTGACGGCTGACCGTGATTCCTCGATCCAACAGACCACCGTAAGGTTCTCTCTTTCATGTAAATAACAATTTCTATTGGCAAATTTTAGAATTCACAGAAATATGAAAAAATAGACAAGTGCAGACGAATCTAGAAAAGTGTAATTTACGGAAACAATTAAAGTTCTTGATTGGCGAGAGAGTATAATCGACACAAAATATTGATAACATGGCTGTAGAAGCATATATTTTTAATTTCTTTTTCATCTCAGCTCCTGAATATAAATTCTAGTTTATCGGAAACCATAATTACATCTTACATGTTTCTGTTATTATGTACGTACCTACTCCTAATTAAATTAATTGTAGCCGACGCGTTTGATTAATAGGCTAAGAAAGCCACCTAGCCATATAATAAAATTATGTGTATCTATGAAATTATCCCAACTCGTCGGTATTTATATGTGTGGTATAAGTATTTAGAAAGTTGGTAACGAATAATAATAGTAATAATAATAATAACAATAATAATAGTAATACTCTGAATGTTTGATTCATCCATTTCTTCGTCAACTCTATACATATAACGAGGCCCGCGGGAATTCGCTATCGGAAAAAGGACGAGTTGAAAAAGAGATATCCGTAAATGGATTACAGCTGGTATTGAAACGAATAGTAGGAATGTACACGTCTAAGTAAGTCGAATTCGATTTTCATACGGATATTATTTTTATCAAGGTATATGTATATATACGTGATCCCTCGTGTGGTCTAACGGGCGATAAATTAACAATATAATATCCTAATATACGTAGAATCGAAAAAGACAATCGACGATGTGCCTGCAAAGGGATCGAAGAAGGCGGATGGGTAGAAATACACAAGGGTATAACGGTGTATGAGTACATAATACAAATCGAAGCGATCGATCAACTCGGTCAATTCCTGGTGCAATTACGAAGGGGAACAATCAATTATGCACACCTTGGCCCGCGCTGCTCGTCGCGGTAACAACACTCCTCGGTGTGCATCGAGCCGTAGGCCTGCTTACAGCACGATCGGTGAGTGAGCACGAGCTCGAACTGGAACTGGAACTGGAGACTCGACCACTCGCTGCCTTGGACCAGCGGCTCGACCCGAACTCGGCGGGTATTTTATGGAATTACAGAAGCCTTGCTTCGTCTCGCCGCGCCTCGCCTCGCGTTGCGTTGCGTGCATGCGATTGATTGCCCGCGCACAGGCGGTTGCAGCGTTTCAGGCTCCCAAGAGCGCGGACCTGGAAGAGAGACTACCGAGAGCGCGGACCTGGAAGAGAGACTCCACGCCTCCGCGGCTGCTCGAGACACGAGCGTAGCCGTGACGAAGCGTGAGCCACGGTCACTCAATGCCCCTCGATGCCTCGAGAAAAACCGAGTCACATCGATCAGGATCAGTCTTATTGGTATTGGGAAACACCGCTGCGGGTCGTTTTTATGCCTACACGATTCTCTCGGTCGCACGCTGACCGTTGATCCTCGGGTGTCACCTGATTGCATTGTGTGATCTGAGAAACGGCAGAGCAACTGCGACACTTTATTTATCTTCCGAGAGGCAATACTATACACACTGCGAAACTTATATTCGATTTGTTTTTTTATCACCGTCACGCGATATTGAAATATCAGAATTTCGTAAAACGCGTTGACGAAACTTGGACGATATATACTCGATTTGGTAATTCCGTTTGAAACATAAATCAATGCATAAACAGGTGCCGGATTAAATCGGGAGTGATTTTGAGGGTCATTGTGTATAAGAATACTTAAAGATTGTTTTAACAGTATGTGTAATACATAATCTCATTACCTGACGATGAATAAACGAGACGTGTGATGGCCATCGCATCAAGTTCGCGGAAGATCCTGTGGGTAGATATACGAGCTCGGTTGCGTGGCGAGTACATAAAACGAGGTGAAATAAGATGATATAATATTGTATCTACAAGAAGCAGGTTTGTGTTTCGAATATAGTAGCGTGATACCCAACAACGCCGCGAGTTCAGACATTATAGGTACAAAGCTTTTGAATTAATGTCGGTTCATTGTTGGTTGATAATAAGGAAGGCGGGCAGGCAGCGCAGGAAGGGTATTCAGAGAAGCGTGTATACATAAATACCCGTGTATAGCGGGGTGTATAGATACGCTTTCGAATGCGCGCTGTACAACGTATAGGTAGGTAACGAACCTCTGGGAACATTCGTTCTTCGGTTATGCCGGGGTAGAGGCTCGCCGTATTCAGCCGAGAAACCATCAAAGAAACATCAAAGCGTTAATAAATTAATCCCGCCTATCCGTGACTGAATTGCTTTTCGCGTCGTTTAGGAGTATTATTAATCATATCATAAACTCGAGCTTCATGATACGTTGCAGTGCAGAGCCATCCGTGGTCAGTTTTACAACGCGATATCGGGGCAATAATTCATATTAAACTGTCGTATATTCATGTCTTACGTCTACTAAAATCCCCTTTTTTTCATTTTCAATTACTTTTTTTTAAGCCAGTCTTCAATTATTATAGGTACCTTTCAGTTTTTTACTTTCATATGCGAGATCCTTACCAGTGAAAAAAACGGAGGCTCCTGCTATATGAAGTATTTAGCGCTGTCTATGTAAGTATAATGGTGGTCAAAGCTTTCGACATTTTTCGATTAACCGGTGTACCCATATTATCTCGTTTCAAAATCCAACACGGTGTCTAAATAGGTAAGAGTTCCTAGTTCAGGATCTTACATATTGATACAGGCCTTCGCACCACTTTCGCATCCTGATTCACCGCAGCGTAGCTGCTGCACATGGTATAAATTTAAGAAAATTGAAAGTGATAAGATCGATTTTAAACACGGGTGATGGATTATACAGCTCTTGCAGTGTGCAGGAATATAAGCAGTAGCAGCAGCAGCAGCAGCAGCAGCATGGCAGAAGCAGCAGCTCGATTAATGGCGTGTTTGGTAAATCGCTAAGAGCGTATATAATGCAAGTTCACATGTACGCATTATATACACACGCGAGTAGGTACAAGCGACGCTAAACCACGTGCGTATAATTATAATTGCAGGTAAAATTGCAGCAGCACACTTGCGTATAGATTAAGTTTAGGTTATATGTACCCAAGTGATTTACACACGCATACATATGGGTACACCTAGATACGCGTATTATACGGATGCATCAAGGCACATGCCTATATATCCGTGTAAAGTTGCGGGTACATAGGTATGTATACCTCTGCCACCTTTCGCCGTAGGTAAATACACGCTACATGACGTTGTATGTGTGCACGTATAAGACGTATAGTCGCGGTTAATATATATCGTAGATATATAGTACGACCGCATGCGCAAGCCGGTAATTTAATGGTACTAAACATGCAGACGATTTGCATAATTACACACCGCGATAAATACTTATATATTTCTATACTCTCTCTCTTGTGATGCCCGGCCCGCCGCTTAAAATACTTACAGGGAGAAGGAAGAAAACAAAATGGCGGTTCCATCCACCGCTTGCTCGCGGCTCGCCCACGTATCCGACCATCTAACCACATGTCCGCATTGTTCCACACCTAGACAGACGGATAATGTAAGTCTCAACGAAATATATCGATGTGGGACAGCCAAGCTGCGATATTATGCTCAAGTAAATACAACCGAGAAAGCAGTTGCACGAGATACTTAAGGAGATAAATAAATCTACACGGATATCTGACGCAGCACAAATTGTACACGTATATAATGAAATCTGATCATCGTCTTTCATCTACATACAACGGTCGTTGTAAGAATGCCTACGAAACGTTTCTATAAACTTGCCACGAAGTGAGAAATACATACCTATATAGGTATATCACTCGGAGAAAAGTTGGCTTATTAAATTATTATTTATTTTTAAGTCACGCAGCTTCGTTATTACATTGTTTCAAAATTCACTGCATGTTTTCTAATTTTACACGTACTTAACGTATCTGTGTCAAGTTTCCTATGAATTTCGCTAGCATTGAACGGTTTAGTTATCAGACATTCCTTTTTGGCCCAATATCGAAATGTCAAATGATCAACACTTGATTACGTCTTCGTCGAAATAAACATGAGATAAAAAAAATCAAATATCAGTCAAAAAAATGTAGCAATTAATCCTCCGCCGGCCAACATGGACGATATCGTTCACCCTGACTTTCTTACTTACCCATAATATCTCTGAAATTTGTCATTGTTCAACAACTTCTACGAATCAACTAATTGTAAATTTCGCGATGATTTGAAACTGATTGCCTGATTTTTTGTGTAAATTTTGTAAAGATTCCAGGACGAAATCGTCCATGTTGGTATACGACGTTAGTAAAAAACCACATATCCGGCGGAGGGTTAACCGAATTAGTTAGTACAGATCACTGCTCGGTGTATTACGAAGACCTTCCGTGAGAGGCGAAACGAATGGCCTCGTGTGATTGTATAGTCGAAGTAAACAAAATTCATTGGGTAATAAGCTCACTTTAGTGATGGCCGATGGGCTGTTGTGTTAAACATATTTCGGCGGTAAAGAATGGTTTGCAAAGGTATAAGGTATATGCAATACACAACAGTTCTGAACCAACAAGGTGAAGATGTGTAACGCGTAGGTATATTATATAGTCGCGTGCAGACGCGGTAGCAACGGTGTGAATCGTGTATTATACGCATATGTTTGGATGAGTGATACTTGACGGATGAGGATGTACGCATTCTTATTCACGCCGATGATCCGCGGGGTGAAATCTGGCAGTGTAGTTTATCCTGACAACTA
Organism: Diprion similis; assembly: GCF_021155765.1. Lineage (NCBI taxonomy): Eukaryota > Metazoa > Arthropoda > Insecta > Hymenoptera > Diprionidae > Diprion > Diprion similis. Next base: position 15,053,032 of record NC_060114.1, read on the forward strand.
AATGACCGGTCGGTGTATGATGTTAATGCCTTTTCAGCCGCGACGCCCTGCATGCAGCCGCATTCTCATATACCGACGCCCGGATCGCTCGCGATACACATTTCCGATCATGTTATACCTATATGATTTGCAAACTTGAACAATGACCGGTGGATCCCAGGACTGAATGGATATTCAGAGGCCAGTCGTCGGTTCGTTATATGCGAATTGCACTTTGTTAAACCCCCGAAGCAACCTGGTCGACTTAAGATTGATTGCGTGCGTGTATTTACACACTGTGTATAATCTCGGTGGTCGGATCTTTGTCATATAGACCAGATCTAGATCGGTTCACGATTCATCGAATTTTTATAAGAAAACTGCCGAATGGATTTGGCTAGAAGAACCAGCCATCTTGGCTTCTTGAAGCACGCGATAACCAGTCGTTATACCATTGTTTGCTTTTGTTGAATAGATATCAGTTACCTGAATGAACTTCACTCTTGGCTTACGGCTGCGGCCATATAGATAAGACCAAATACTGCTAACCCCGTCAGTAGTTCCATGTAATAGTCTTATCGCAGTTTATTTACAACATCAAATGATCTTTGTTACTTCGTATGACTATTAAAATATAGAAACATCTATTTTTTTTTACATTATTAAACCCACGCACGCACGTGTTTCTCTGGTCCTTTTCAGTCACACATTTTCCCACTCAACACTTCGGCCTGAATTTTTGTTTGCTCGTAGATTTTTGGGCTCACCGATGACGAATCTGAAGTCAGAAATTGATAATTTCTGAATCCAAGATGGTGGATCTCAGTATGGTGATATATCCAAATTCGACCCTCCAGTAACAAGATTCGAGGCGAAATATTCAGTAGAAAAAATGTGTGACTGAAAGACAGAATAGCTAGAATATAATGTGATTATATTTGACCTGAGATTGTGAAATGTTCATCTCTATTTTTTACCAACTTACTGCAACCGGCAAAGTGCAAATTCCAAATACACGTGTATGTGCGATGAAACTTATTATCTGTCGGCTCGGGTTTTGCTTTCGGTTTGGATACGTGATAGGAATGAGTGTAGCCCATGGCGCATCATGTGAGTTGGGCAGCTGCATCCGACATCCCCAATAATTTGAACAGCGCATTATGCATAGCGTGCGAGGCGTCGATGAAGAGAGGATCCCGGCTATACACAGAATCGTTCCTCGATTCGATCCCCATTAACTGGCAGCTCGCGCGAAAGCTTAAGAGCTAAACTTTTCGACTGCAAATATGTGTGTGTCAGAGACCAGGATTCGTAAATAATCACACCGCACCCTGCATGGTTGATGTATATTGTTACAAAGGGTAAAATCACCCCTTTTGCCATCCTTTCTGATCTACTGGTCTTTATAGATAAAAGACGCATAAAAACTTTGATGTGTTAAAAAATGAGAAAGATTGCTGAAAACAGTTTTGTTCCCGACTAGCCTAGCTTCTATCTAGAAACACGTATCGCCAATAAAGCATTTTCATTGTTTAATTTATGTGTAACTGTTGGATCATTTTTTTCCGATCACCAAACCCCGTTATTTTATTCCATTGTAGCGCAAGTTCGTTGCAATATTTTTATCGCAAGAGTTTCCCTGGAAGATGGTTTACTGCAAAATGGTTTCATAAGGGATCTCAATTATTACAGCCTCTTCATGTTGACTGTTATTCATTAAAATACTCAACCTACTGATTTACTCGATGATGAATCGTCGAGCGTTTCCGAATGCAAGCGACGTGAAATGAACGCCGGAAACAGTCTCCCCCTTGTATGCTGCACTCTCTTCCTTTCGTGCCGATAAAATTGACGAGTGGAGTGTCTGTTGTTGATTTGTTGAGTGGCCGTACCGATTCGTCGAGATATTCGATGACGCGCCATGAGGTTTGCGGAGTGAAATAACTTCCGGAGTGAATCTTGCGAGTGACGAAGAATTGGCGGGTCGTTATTCGGTTATTCGTAATTTTTCTTCCTCTTTCACCTTTCTTGCAAATAATGACCGGCGATAAAATTTTGCCGATTTCGAAACGTCGGTTCGAGGAAGTGGTCGGATATACGAGTGACGTTCGCTTCCTGTTTCTCCGCTTGGATTCTGACACGTCCAAACCGACGTTCATGACAAGTGGTATATAGAGAGAAGAGGCAAGATGCATCGACGTCGAGTATCCGAAGCCTTAATTGTAAGAAGAAAACTGAAGTCTCGCCGCAAAGTGCCCCGCCAAGGATGTGGTCGTCTTTGTTCATCGGGGTCACGCATTTCGCAATTCCTTCAGCATCTGATATCCCACGTTTCCCGAATACATTGCTTTATCAAAAGTCGATTGGGCACGCACTTGTCCCTGGAAGAAAAAATGCCGCAGAAATATTGAGCAGCCTAGACCAGCCTCGCGTTATCCGCACGAACAAGCTGGAGAAAAAAAGTAGAAGAAGAAGAAGAAGAAGAAGAAGTCGATAAGCGGTCCGATCACCGAGGAAAGAAAATCGAAGGCCAGTTCTTCACGAGTGTAATATTCATCGCGGTGTAAAGTTTTGCTATTTTTCTTGGAGGACATGCACGAAGTGGAGCGGCATGAGGGAAAGAGTGGCTTACGATGACAGGCATATGTCAGTCGATGACAAACGCACGTAGCGTGCAAAAGTACCTACAAGTCGCATGTGGGCAGACCGTGCAGTATCAACATCGCGAAACCGCATGGTGGCTGATTACATGGATTGCACATACTTGCCGGTGTGGTCGCCATACGCTGAATAGCAGAATAACCCTCTTCTGCACGTGCACCAAGTCGGAGGATGTGTGCCCGTTCATGTCGGAGTGAATACGGAACGCGAACACGGCGAACGCCTCTTCCTCTCGCACTAACAAGATATCCCCCTTCGACGTCGAGGTACGGAAAGGACGAGCCCTCCTCCTCCTCCTCCTCCTCCTCCACCTCCTCCAGGCCCCGTTGCATCCTCCATGGTCCGCGCGCGGTGTGGTTGCTGCACATGAAATTACTCCGAGTATTCTTTTCATCCTCCTTTTCCCTGTTCCCCGGTAGCCAGAAGGCCAGAACCCTCAATGCAGATTGTAGGTACTCCGGAGTCTCTAACTACGTGTAATCATTAAGTTCTTGTATCCAACGACATCCATTTCCTCGATGTAAATTATACCGAGGATATAGTATGTAACTCCCGCTTTTCTTACCCTGCTGCACATGTTACGACAATTAGTCATACCTACGTACGCACACTGCTGAATAATGCCGAAGAAAATTCAACCTTTTATCCATATTACCACGGCGAGGTGCATCGCTCTGCAGTCCCACGATTTCTATCATATGTCGTCAACCTTCGACGGTTGGATTCTCAGGAACAAAAACTCATCCTGAATCGAATTCACGAATCAGGGTTCTGTGGATCGTGTCTTTGCCAATGTTCGTCGGATTTGGATTTTGAGGTCGTAACGTTGTCAACAAAATTGAAGAACAGTTAAATGGATTCGAAATGAGTATATCCACAGCGTTTAAGCTTCCTTTTTTGGAAAAGATTTTTTACCGTAATGCTTCGCTCGTGCGAGTGTCCTTCGCAGCGACAAGAAGTTTATCACCCGATGATTAAATCTTTTGTTTTCTGTCCTCCTGCTTCTGTGGTCTAACGATAACTACACGAATCTTTCTTTGCGTCTATTTATCAAAGGAACGAACCTTAGACTGACGATTGTTAGAAGTCGTTGAAGAATATTTGACAATGTCTCAGCATATCTAACCCTAAACACTGCGTTCAACAAGCTGAAGATGAAGGTAGATAAGGTTATAGTCTGTTGACTTAAATTGAATTGGGCAATCCTTCTAATGCAGTGGTTATTACTCTGTTAAGTAGGGTCGGGCAGTAAATCAAAACTCATTGCTACATAGTATTTATGCAGACTAACCGAATGTGATAAAAATTAAATTATTGTCTCTCCTAAACGCGTTATGGTGAATTCTGCAAAAAAAGTCAGTATAGAATTACTGCGAAATAAACTCTGTTGAAAAAATTACTCAATTCAAGTTACGGCTTCTGTAGTTCTGTGGAAATCTATTATTCAATTTCGACCAGCCCCGATGACCTGTCCGTTGCTTATACACGTTGATCTGCCATTGCGCGTCACGTCAGTGATTACACATAGCAGTGGACAAAGCAAATAAATATTATTGAGCAATACCGATAACAAATTAAGTGTGCAAACATTGTATCGCCCAGTGCGCTGAACATTTACGTCTGAAAAATAAAAATCAGATTCCCTTATTTTTAGGTCATTTTTTTACGCCGCAGCTTAAGGTAATATATAATACTTCATTATTAAAAATAGCCGTTATTCTTTGTACTTATTTAATGTGTAATAAAAAAATGGGGTTGCCGAACATTTCGAAAATTCATTAATCAACAAACGAGATTCAATTTCTGGGTTACTCGGCGGTTGACGGATCAGAGAATCGGCAACGTCGCTTCATGGACGTTTCTCAATGGTTATAATAATTCTCTGCTGTATGTCCAATTTTTAACATATTCCGATCACTGTAGAACTGAATAATCAATAAATTATCAACAAAAACAATAACAAAACTTTTCTTCATTTCTTACGAGTATAGCAACGATTGATACGAGCTTGTTTACTTTCGAATAGCATCTCACTGCGTGTGCTCATTGTCAGTCGTACGGTGTTGCCAAGTCTCTCTCAGACAACGTAAAAATAAAAAAAATATTCAACCGATGTTTTTATTTTTAATCGAGATCGATGTTCAGAATATAATTCATATTTTATTTGCTCAGAATTAAGAAATCGTCGAGAATACACTCGCTATTCGCAAAAAAGAGTCTAATGATGTGAAATAAGTACGTAAATTTTTATGAAATTCATCGCTTGACTAGCCTGACGCTCGTGTTACTTTAAACTGACGATGAATGAGTCGCGCGATAAGACTGAACGTGAAGTAAAATAATCTTAATAGTTGGTGAATACTAACAAACAGCGGTTTTTCCCGGCGCCCCATTTACATCAGTGACATTACACAATGCGACTCGTGCCGTGACGAAGGTCCTTAAGAATTTGTTTAGTTATCAGTTACTGTCCGTTGCTCGTCCGGTCAACTTCAACTGCGTGCATCTGTAACGATGAAAGACATAAGGTATAAAGGGAATGGCATAATGACCGACGCGATATTTTTTACTTATAAAATTCTACCCGCACGAAACGTCGTGAAATTACGCAAATTCTATTGGTAATCAGTTTTGGTGTCATACTTGAAAATAAGTCAATTATTTATACGTCGTAAAAGTTATTAAGCGGAAATCCGAGGTGTATTTAGTTGTTTCTGTGTACGATTCATGGGTTTTCTTCACTTTACAAGGAAAATTGTGGAAACGGCTGTAAGTGGCATTTTTTTCTTCCAAACAATTTTTTCTTCTTCTCAGAAAACTTTGGCTTTGGCATATGCGTACTTTCTACGGTTAGACTTTCAATTTTTTGGAAAAGAAAATGGCACTTGCAGCCTTTTTCAATTCTGTTTTTCAATTTATAATTAATACTACGGTTTAACGGTAATTTTATTTGTAACAACCCAACAAGTGCACGGGAGCTGCAGTCTAATTTTTTCAATCAAAACATTCTTGACATCGAAAAAAATCAAAACTTCAATTCCAGCATGGAATGACTGAAAACTTGTGAAAACAAGAGTTTAATATTGGGATCCCATGATCGTGTGGTGCTTAAAAATCATATTTTAAATTATAGAATCAGAGTGAATATTTTCAGATTTTGAAAAATGGCGTTTTCGGAATTGGTATGTAAATTTTTTTCAATTTCACCCATGGCTCAAAAAATCTGTAACAAAATCCGCCACCCTTTGGAGTCGGTAAAAACATCATACTAGAAAATGATCAAAATCGTAGGGGGTGAGATACATGGGCTGTTAATTTGCCGTGGAATGTCCCATACAAACTAACAACTCAGTCACTTTTTACTGATATATAACTTATTTCCAGTATATACACGCTGATTTTCTCAAACTGTATACTTATCCCTAGAACGCTAAACTTATTTTTTTCACCTTAAAACTACAGACTGGGGTGGATATTGACCCCACGCGTTTCTTGTTCGTAATATCGTTCCCAGAGCAATAATGGGCCTCGTAAGTAGATAAATCTTTTAATTTTTTGATCAGGAAGAGAATGGCACATAGCAAAATCAGTTTCATCTACGTTTAATTAGTCAAAAATCCATGTGAAGACAAACAAAACTACGAAAACCCGCTAAACCTCATTTTTCAAGGTTCGCTTGGGGTGGATATCGACCCCAGTCTAGCGTTCTAGGGTTATCACTGATTATCGATCAGGCGCCGAATGTTTAACTGCATGTAGATTAGAATTTTCCAAATTCTTTCAGCGTTTCGTGGTGGAAGCACGTCGAGGCTGGGCCTCCAGATTTAATGCTGAAAATCGGCGAGGCTTACAGCCAAGATCCGAGTACTGAGAAGGTTGACCTTAGCGCAGGTGTCTATCGAGATGAATTGGGACAGCCGTGGGTGCTACCGTGCGTCCGTCAGGTAATCCGGAAGACCGATTACCTCCGTAATTACCGATAACAGTCGGTTTTACTTATCAGTGATGCTACATCATTTACGGCTATGACGAGACCGGATGCGGCGAGGCAATCAAAAGGTGTCACCATGTTATCTGCGCGCGTGATTTTCAGGCGGAGAAAAAGATCGCCGCGAAAAACCTCCACAAGGAATATCTTCCCATTGACGGTTACGCGGACTTCAGTTTAAACAGCGTCAAGTTGGTGCTTGGAGATGATTCCGAGCTGATAAAACAGGACCGAGTAAGCAGTGATAATGATTTCTGATCTCGATGCAAAGAATAAGAATCGATTTTAAACGATTTCTTCATTCCGTCTCGACGAGGTAATATTTTCACTACAAAACACCGATTTTCATTCGTCCAGATTGCGGTGGTACAAGGAGTTGCCGGTATCGGTGCACTTCGCGTATGGTTGGAATTTTTTTCAAAATTCCACAGAGGCCCGAATGAGGTTTGGATCAGTGATCCAAGCTACGCTGCTCACGCGCCGATATTCAAGCTTCTTGGACCGGTGAAAATGTACCGGTATTACAATTACGAAAAGAAATGCTTCGACTACGAGGGAGTTCTTCAGGACATATCGGTAACCACATGTATAGTCGTCAGAATTTTTAAGATAATTACGTAATAAATTAGCGACGGAATCGTTTTCCATAAATTGCACACAAAAGTTTGAAATTTTTTTTTTGTTCCCGCCATTACAAGAGAGCGGAAACCAAGACGGAACCGAAACTCTTCGATAAGTACGAGAGTCAGAGTCGGTTACTCACAGTTGCAGAGACGCGGGAATTTTTATACCCCCGAGCAGAGAATAGCCCAATTTTTCATTTGCAGAAGATGCCCGAAGGATCGATTATCCTGCTTCATCCGTCCGCGCACAACCCCAGCGGCGTGGATCCGAGCCCGGAACAATGGGCGGGAATTTCAAGGGCGATAAAAAAGGGGCGATTATTTCCACTGATTGATATGGCGTACCAAGGCTTGGCAAGTGGTAATAAGGATCATCGGGTGCTTAAAAAATAACAAACAGTATCTGACAATTCAGTGTTTGAAAAAAAAAAACCCTCGTTCTTCGTGCTCTAGGCGACCTGGACGAGGACGCTACTTCCGTCAGGATCTTGGCTCGCGATGGCCACCAATTTGCACTCGTGCAGACCTATTCCAAGAACCTGGGACTCTACGGTGAGAATACAAGACATCGAGTGACTTCACCATAGACACAAGCTTTTGAAACGTCTTTTTACGTCTATATGTTGTTAAAAATTCAGGGGAACGCGTCGGTTCATTGAGTTTTGTCACCGCCAGTGCAGAGGAAACGGCCAGAGTGAGATCCCAACTGAAGATCATCATCCGTACGATGTACTCCTGCCCCCCTGTAAACGGCGTTCGAATCGCGAACGAGATCTTCACCGATCCTGAACTAAAGACGCAGTGGATCAAGGACCTGAAGACGATGACAGACAGGATAAACTCCACTCGCAAAGCGCTCAAGAATGAGCTGGACAAAACCGGGACGAAACTTAACTGGGATCACGTTACCAATCAAATTGGGATGTTTTGTTTCACGGGAATCAGTCCGGAGCAGGTAATTGAGCAAGTTTGTTTTTTTCCTTTCTATTGTTCCTTTCACCACTTTAGAGATATTTTTTTGCTTCTGTTTCCAAAACGGACTTCAATTCACCGCGGTCGCTTTATACACTCGACAATCTTCCAAACCTGACCGTTTTTCTTTTTCTCAGGTGAAAAGAATGAGGGAGGAGTACAGTGTTTACGCATCGACAGACGGCCGGATATGTATCGCCGGTGTTAATTCCAGGAACGTTGAACGGGTCGCTAGAGCATTGCACGATGCTACAAAGTGAGGTTAACATGGCTGTTGCAGCTTATAGACGGGTTTTAATAAAGATTTTATGTACAGGCATATTGTACTGTATCGCGACAACAATTGGAGGCGAACCAATAAAAAAAAAGTGACGAAAGTCGCACTCGGTTACATGCAATTGGCATATCATATTTCACATGGACTAGATTCACCATAATTGCGTGTGTGAAAAGTGTGAAAGAAATTTATAATTCCGACGATCCCAGCATCACGTCGACACTCTTCCCCAAAGCAGATTCCAGCCTCCATTAGGGGCTGAACAAATAGCTTTTTTACGGTCCCGAAGTGTTTTGCCACCGAACAGGGGAAACCTCAAGATAAAATCTTGGCTTCTGGGGTGAAAGGAGCCCTTTGTTTTTTTCCCGATTCGTTTTCGGTTCTTTACGTGTGTGTGTATATGTACATTTTTTTTTCTTGTCAAGAAATTTGCGTTTAGGGATGGAACAAAATAGAATCGTCTTATAATTCTCTAACTGGCGGTATTGGAAAATGTCCTCATGACGTCATAGCCTGGTTGTCGGCGCCATTTTATCACCACATAACCTAAGTTTTTGATTTTAATGGTCGGATTAGTTTGATTTTTTTCCACCAGATAACGCATTGCGAAGTGACATTTCCAACAAATTGCGTGTCTTTTCAAATACGATGTATTCACGATTGGAATTTGTCAGTCCTGCGGTATTCGAACCAATTGACAAGTGTGCAGGTAGATGAGTAATTGTTTTCAAAGAAATACGTCGCACCGTTACGCGACGCGAGCTGGTGGCGGGCACAACGGGAGAGGCGTCAAATGCTTTATCGGTCATTAAATTAATTAGATTACCCACACTGCAGCCGGCGATGATAAATTAAAAAGCTGACGTTTATGGCCTCCTTTGTATCTTCAACGAAAAGACGGCCTCCTGGCCCGCTACTCAGGTACGGCAATGTATACCTACGCCACCCCTTCGCCACCCCCCCTCTTCCTCTCCCTCTCCTTCTCCCTCTCCCTCGGCAGGTATAGTAATCCTAAAATAGTGTAAAATACTGTTCTTAGCTCTTTAGACACGCTGCATTTTTTATCCTATTTTGTTTAACGTATTCTTGTTACTCAAAGGACGTAACCTCGATAATTAAACCGATTTTCTTTCTCACGTATCCGACGACTTGACGTAGTTTAACGTAAATTACCTTCTCAGTATGTATCGCTTAACTGTATACTCACGTCTACTCAATATCTACACCTGTTCAATAAAATGCTGAACACATTAAACTGTTAACAGATCGTGAAATATTTATGCACAGGCTTGCCGATCTACGGTTATTTCCACTTGACGACAATATTTTTAAAACACTATTACTCAGGCATTTACATCGCATTTCATTTATATACCGGTCTTGGTATTCATTGAATCGAAAAACAGTAGATTATACTCTAAATCGTCCATTTCTTATAACCGATTTCCGATTGTTATTGTTACTACTTCGATGTGAGGATTTTAAAACATTCATGGATACATATATAGGTCTTGATACTGCTCGAGTCAATCACCCTGTCAGTTCTTATGAGATTGTACCGAAAATTGGTAATTTTTGTTATTACCGATCGCTCATTTCGACACTTGCCCCGTTAATCTATGGATTTGTCAGTATTCGCATACCGATGGAGGTTTTGTTGGTTGGATAATCGCCACTATATTCTGACAATATTATACCAAAACTTGGAAAGTATCGACCACCGATTGCCGATTTTCTGCCGGTATTCGCTGCATTATTCGAAGTTAATGATGTATATCCTTCGGTGAATAATCATTGTCCGAAAGGTGATGATCAAATTGGAAAAAAAATTATACGTCGGTGTTGCGAAGCGCCGATTTTCCGTCGGTGTTATCCTTTGCCGTTGGAGGGCCTTTCGGGCGTAGAGGAACGTGTACAAAGGAAACTCGAAGGTGTGAAAGGTGTGAAAGGATCGGCCCCCCAGGTGGCGGAGACCTAATCGCGGGCAGGCGGAAAACAAGTGTGATGAGTTGCCGGTTTTTCGGGTACGGGGGATCGGTGCGACTAAGAAAGGTGCCCGCCTTCCGAAAACTCTCTTATACGCCCCCAGCTTTTTATTTAATAACATTAAACTGCAGCGCGCGGCATCAACGAGTCGAGCAGCGTACCGATTTCTCCGTATCGGATGTCACGTGGTAGAATTTCCGACAATATTTTACAAGGAAACGTTAACAAACGCACGAACTGTGGAGAACAAGTGGAATAAACTAAATGGATGGTCGATTTTCAACCGATTTCAGGCATGAATTTTACCGAATAATCGCGTCAACTGTTGAGGCTGAATGCAAAACAGACATTCAACTTTCTAAGCGTAAGAAATATTCGTTCACTTTTTGTTCGAATATCCGGTTCTAAACGTGCCCCTAATTACACGTATTTTTGCGGCTTATTTTTATAAATCCTCATATGAACCGGCGTGCTCTAATTAGTTTAATAAATCGACACGCTTAGAGAGGCAGAGCGCAGTTATAAATAAGTAAAACGGTGACTTACCAAGACTGTAATAATTGGTCTCGGCAGTTTCGAGAGCGTAATCAGCGCCGATCTAAAATTTTCACGAACACAAATGCAGCCTTCTATGTAACAAAATAATATGACGGACGATTTTTTCTGCTTTTATATCAGATGATTATATTAATACAGCCGAAGAACACCTCATATCTTTCACATACATACCTATATCTACTATCCGGAATTCATAAATACACATGCCTACAGCAAATATGAGATATATATTTTATCGCAGCTGCCGTATAAATGAGACAGATCAAATCTCGCTCGACGAAATAGCGAAATAAGGCTTAGAAATTAATGTAAATTACACACAAGCAGGCTACTGGTTATGGAGATCAGACGCGGCTGCCGCGGATCTGTCGACTCTGTGCTGGCTCTGTTCCGCTTCGTCTTTCGCAAGTAAAGGAGCGCCCGCACGATTTTGCCGCCGATTTCCCCTTCCCCCCTCATATTCTGTGCAAAAACAAGAGAGAAAAAAAGATTGAACCGATTTCTTTGGTCTTGAATCGATTAATCAGATCATTTTTACACGGAACTGTAAATATTTACTAGCGCGGGAGATAAAAGGGCGGGTGGGGGGGGGGGGGGCGTAACCGAAACCCGAAAGGCTTTCATGGCCAGGTCAAAATGTTTGCGGTAAAAAATGTTGGGCAAATAAAAATCTGGTCCTGGTTTTCATTCGGCGAGAAATCGGCGGTGCCGATTTACGTGTTGCTAATGGCTGGTATAATGAATTTTCGGTTATGCAGAATATATACATATATACATAGATGTGAAGGCTCGTGTGCCAATAAAATTCTGGAATCGATTTCACCGCAGTATGGATTAGTGTGAGGAACGCTTAACGCGACTACGGAGGTAGGGGGGACGCGGAGGTGCTGCAGCGGAGAAGATCGGTATAAGAAACGACTTGCGAGAGCCACCGCACTAAACAGACGCACCACGTATAATTTATGAATTATTATTTTGTAGTATAATGTCTGCCGAGCTCGCCTGCTCGTTCAACTCTCCCCGTACCCTACCTACACATCTTTGCCGCGGCAAAGAACAAGCGGGAGAGAGACGAGCCCAGAGGGAGAGAGACATCGACGGACCGGCAGTGGCGTACCTCGTTTCATCCTCACAAAAAAAACGCATCTCACTTCACGCTAAATCCTTCGCTGACTTTGTCTTCGGTAGGCAAAGAAAATTTGGAAATATTTATAAGATGTACAAATATACTCATAAAAAATCACGCAGTAATGATCGGTAAACTCTGTAATTAACCGTTGAAACTGGATACATGAGAATCGATGTAATTAATTATGACCTCTATAAATGCTGTGGGTGTGGACTATAAAAATCAGAAGAAATGAAAAAAAAGATCTATCATCATGAAGGATCGAGAAGAAATCGGTGTCCAATCGCGGACGGGAAGCCTGAATTTTGTTTCATTTCTTGTGGTTTTATCAAGTATGTTATATCCGGTTATCAATAATTATTTGAAACAATTGAATGGTTACCGATTTTCTTAGCACAGCGGAAATGTATAATCGGAAGCCTGGCTTCTTCCGATTTGTGGTGAATCGATACCGAACATCAGCAGATATTCACGAGATCCTGAGATTTTGAGTTTAAGGGATTCGACAAAGGTTGGAAAAAAATGTCAATTTCCGCAGCGAAAACCACAGCTGCGGTGGATCAAAAGGATGATCGGTTCTTACGGAGGGATGGAGGGATAAAAAATCGTCAGGGGATCGATTCCCCGGGATATGACGCCGCTGCGGGTGCTTCGGCAACGAGGCATGGACCGGGCCTGGGGTATCCTATAATCACGAGTAACTCAGCCACATTTGCGTTGATCCGACACCTTAAAGATAGCATTTAGCGGCCCCTTTCATCTCCGCGGCAAACAAACCAATTTATACCACAGGCCGCTTTGTGCTCGGGGAGGGCGTGCCCGAAGCCCGAACTACGAGAGCCTCTTCTTCGTCGACCGGGGGAGGATCTTCCCCCTTTTACTCGGCCAAACGCGCCTCCGTTGCTCCGACGATCATACCTAGACACACGTATGTAGACGGACCTGACCCACGTTTACATGCGTCAACAGCGTCAACCTGTTCGTCTTGAAAAACATCCAAAGCACTGCTGTTCGTGATGCAAGGCCCACGACACATCGGCAGACCACAATTCGTGCCGATTTTTTGGAGCCCGAAATTGACAATCTTGTGCGTTACGCATATTTGTTCTATGAGACTCAGTTTCGAGTATTTTTCTTCGTAATTAATGCCGATTTTTTTGGGATTCATCAAGATCGGTATCGATAACAACTAACCAATGGAGACTGAAACTCATTTAAACCCAAAACTTGCCACCTTTCAGAATTTCGAACTACACCGTTCTTGATCGGTAATAAATCGGCGAGAAATGACATCGAGACACATAGTCTGCAGACTAGTATTTGTTATGAAATAGATCTGCAGTTGTGATTTTGCACTCAGCCGTTTACACTGTCTTGAAGTCCAGGTTCAACTCCGAAATTAGGGCCGGGAAGTTTTTTTTAAGACCGAGTTACGAGGATCCGACGTCGAGCTAATCACCGCTGTACGATCCTGGACGATTCTTACTCGAATATTTGTGCTGGGATGTCGTATTCAAGGATTAGCATGCGCGGTCGTCTCCAGCCGACGTCCTACCGTAAACCAAAAATAATCCGTGAACGGTATTCGGTTAAATAAATATCTCGAAAAGTTTTTTGTTTCTCTTTCCACTTTGGTTCGGCCCGTTTTTTCACCCCGTTAATGTGTGTAGTTATGTTTTATCCACAAAACTGACTCGGGAACGAGGTAATGGGAGGGAGTCATGGTTAGATATGAGAAAAAACGTTGTATCCGACACGATTTCGTCCTTTTCTTCTTCTTCTTCTTCTTCTTCTTCTCCTTCTTCTCCTCCTCCTCCTCTCGAGGTGAGGAACGAGCAGTTTTCGGGTTCTGCCATAACGCTTGGTCCACCTAGTAGGCATCCTGCACACTTAGCCTCGCGCACAGATTCGGCCGTTCCACTAACTCCACAACAAATTGGGAGTGGCGGCCCTCCGAGGCACGGCATGGCGAGGCAACCAACCACTTTAAGGCCGTATAAGCCCTTTCTTGTTTCCCGACGCTACCATACACGTACACCACGCCACGTCCGAGGCGAAGAGTGAGGTTTACGAGGCGTTCGGAATTGTTGAAATATCTCTGCAGGGAGAGCACCGATGCCGATCCTGACGGAGAGCAGAACCGCGAAGAAGAGGACCCTCCTCACACCCTTCCTGCGCAGAAGCGGCAAGGCTGGTTCGGAGGTCGGTAATAGTGCTCGACGAACCAACTGCCAGACGATCCAGGCTTTTCTAAAGCTTTCGGCTTGGGTAAGGTACTCAATTGTAGACTCGACCTATTGATCTTTCAAAGAAATTTTGAAAATATTTATTCCCGAATACAAGAAAAAAAAAGTCATCACCTGTGGTGAAGTCTTGAGGATACCGGTTTAATCACTGTAAGACCAATCTTAGGAAACTATTCGTGTACAACCCAAGTAAGTATCGAAGATAATTACATATCCAGCTGATTCGATCACGGTGAGGAAATCGGTTCTTCTCTCGCCTGCCATGAAATCACTTTCGCGCATTAAACCAAAGTCAAATATATATTGACGTTAATTGGTAAATTAACCGATTATTCTCTCTTTCTCTAGTATATGTTGGTAACCATATATACGGTTATGGGTATATGGACGGTGGGATGAGTATACGCAGGCTAACGGTGGGAATTGCGTGCCGATGATTTGGCTTTGTTTTATCGTTCAAATTACATTCGGTTTGAAAGCATCTTCTCGATATCCGTTCACAAGTCATTCGGAGAATAAAATCGCATGTATAATGTAGCCTCGTTGAAAGATCGGTTGAGAAATCAACGTGGTCGGTTCGAATCCACCGGGAATACATGTATTTCTTCACAAATTGACCGTAAAATCGGTTGAGAAATCTGCGGTTGAAAGAAAAAAAATTCTATATTAGATATCAATTATTGGGTAACGATGTACATCAGAATCGATTTATGACTAATCTAATTGATAAAGCACCATGAAACCCGTGCCATTTTGAAAAATTCGAGGTTTCTTGAAGATCGAGGACGTTTCAACCGACTAGAGGGTTGAACCCTTGAGTCGGATGTTTGAGAGTCGGTTAAGAATCCGCAGCTCGGTTTCGCCTGCAAGCATGTCGAATCGGTTTCTAATTTCATTTCCGATCAGCTCGGGCGGATCGGACCTGTTGAAACCGATGCTCGGATCGGCGATACTGTCCGAATGTTGGCGAACTTTGCCGACGGTGAAGCGAAGCGAGCGTAGAACGCTTGCGTCAGTCCCGTCACGGGGTGGTCTTTGCTCTTTCCAAAAGAAATGGGACCGCGGGAGAGAGCGAGAGAGAGAGAGGTCCGAAGGATCGTCAGTCACGGGCCCAATTTCAAATCGATTAGCTCGCCGAACTGCGGGAAATATAAGGGAATGAATAGTGGGCCCAGGCGAGAGAAGGACAGAGGACGGCCATCTTCAAGGTGAAGAGTCTACCAACATGTACCAGGGTCACGGTTGCCTACCGAGGTATACACCGCAAGGATCCGAGGTGAAAAACTGCTTGTCGGTGGTCTCTGAGAATTTCTTTGCGAAGCATTGTTTGCTCGGCTCAAAACCGGGCCCCCCACTATCCACGAACGGTACAAATATCGGTCTATGTGTATGGATCTATTTATTTACCTCCGTATTATACGTATACAAATATTTGTTTGTAAGCAGTTTCATTCTTTTGTCGTGGTCGATGCTCCAGCTACGCACAGGACAGGGTCGTCACAGATATTCTAAAATCGTTTTACCGATTGGAAAGTCTCAAGTTAACTCCGGGAGTTCCCGACAATAAGCTGCGGTTCGACTTCCAGACCGCGCCGCACGCGACGTTGCAGTCAACGACACTCGGCTCCTCGCGTAATCCGATTTACGCCGATTTTATGCCTTTGCGATTCAAGTCGCTTTGTGAATAGACAACTCGACGAGTTAAATATGCTTGAATGATCGAACTTCAAGTTGTGTGTAGATAAGAAGTCGATTGGAAGAGAAATCGGTTGAAAATCGGTGGAAAAATCGGCAGAAAAACGATACGTGGATTGAAATTTCGACATTGTAGCTACGGTTCAAGAAGCGGTGGAGAGAGCTTGGCGGGTGAAAAAATCGGCAAGATAAAATACCGATACATGCATAAATCGCGGTTCAACGAGGCACTGACAAAGCGGAAATTTCCGGCATCGTACAGGTTGTCGTTATCGGTGCAATTGCATTAATATATCATTATAATAATTTTAATCAATCAGTCGGTGGTAAGGTGAGGAGGGAGAAGATGTGTCTAACGAGACACGCTTACCTCGTCACTCGTCACGCAAGATATACAAGTGGTCGAGTTGAACATTTAAAAAAGAAAGTGTAATTGTATATGTATATGTAGGTATATACGATGCAAGGGGATCTCGTTGCCTGGGAGTTCTCGACTCGTGATTGTGACGATATGAAAGGAGGGCTAAGTGAAGGAATCGGCGTGCAGGTTACAAGTTAGGGAACAGAATGGGGCGCAGTACAATAGAAGAACAAATTTGTTCCCAGCCTCCGGGTCCGGCGGCCCCGACGCTGCAGCGTGCAGCGCTTCGATCTTTCTGCTCCTCCACGTGGGCCACGTGTTTGACTAATAATCGAATGTTTTCACACCGCAGCCCGACCGAGGAAAACCAATTTCAAATGTCTTTCGGTGCCGTTTGATGTGGTTGGCATCTGCAATGGCTCCGCGGCTCAACTTTTATAATTTTCGTACCTTCTTCGCCGCTTGCACTCCTCGCACTCACACTGCAACCGATCCGTACATACATACACTCGCGCGTTTTCACAACCACAAAACCAGTTCCCATCCCGCAGGATCTCACCTACAGTGGCGTATGTTAAGACTATTGTTACAACTTATCGCGTATTTGGTCGAGCGATTTGCCAAGCGAATTCACGTTATATTGCAATTCTTGCCACTTGAGATGAAATTGCATCGCTAATAACGAACAGCGTTTTAATATAGATTTAATTGCAGGAAATGTTATGCACTGATTGAAAACTGACAGCCTGATGATATATGTTGTCAGAAATACAGTCATGTATGAAAACTTAGAATATCGGTTGTTAAAATATGCGTCCAATTGGCAGAAAATACGTGAAGAGCTGGAAATTACTCGGTAATTAATAGCGACACGTGTCTTTGCAGGTAAAACAAGCATCTTTCAACTCAGAACACGTTTTTCAACATTTCTTACCACTTTTTTTGCGATATGAACAGCAACGGTTGATGTGCCACCGATCTAATTTTTCCTATTTTCGAGAACTTAAGACGAATTTGAATTGATTTTTGAACAACTATCGGTTTTATTTTTTACTCCTTATAATTATTGTTTTAATCAAAACTTCAACCATTCAAAGTTCAATACTATCGTCATGAATTGCCAATACTCATCTATTTCCACTATCATACATTAATCAGGATTGTTGAGAAATTAAAAAACACTATCGGAAAATGAGTTACGATTTGCTACACATAGTTTCACGCAAAAATATTTCACCCTCCAACCTAGTTTTATAGACTTCGAACAAAATGATCTTAGACATTTTTACCGCAAGTTGCCTGGGTAAAATTTTTCTTTACCTGCACTTTTTCATCAAACAAGAGTGAAAAAGTGCGGTTTTCAACCTCGGAGTATAGGCTGCATACCACATTCCCCAAAAGGAGGCGCCTATGGAGAAACAGACTGATGTTTAGGTTGTTTGACTTAGCGGTCCGACAGCGCTCTGTAATTATCTCGCCTGGTTCATAACTGGCCGCGTATCTGGCTGTCCAGCTGTATATTAGCCGAGCGAGTAACCGGCCGAGTGAAACGACCGTGTATATAGGTGAAATGATTTTATAAATTTTTTCGCCCCATACCAGCCCGGATTCCCTGAAGCCTAAAATCCAACTGGGTACCTACATCTCAATTTCCATCACGTTTCGCGAACTCGGTATACGCAAAATCGTTCATTCGGTATACTTACAAATGGATGTAGATACTCTTGGCAACAAAAAAAAAAGGATCCAACTCTAAAAGCAGAAATCAAGGAAACTAGAACCGAGGAATTTTTTTTTTAACCACCCAACGATGCGTGGAAGTAATATTGCTTTCGGAGAAGCTCGGTTCACGTTTATACGTTGCAACGGCGTGACAATAGTCGCCACCCAGTATAGAGAGAGTCGTGTTGCGGAGGATGCGCTGGAGGGTTTGGTGATGGCTGATGGGTGGCTGCAGTTTCTAGCCAGGATCAGGAGGAGGAAGAAGAACCCGAGGGGATCAGAGGTGGCGTCGGCTACACGGGCTAATCACAGACGGTCGAGCTATCCGCCAATTAATACCTTCGCCGGCAACACCTCGGCCGCTGGAATATATACGGCATGTGGGGAAGCCTGGAGCGTGGATGGAAGCCCTGCTGCATTCGATGGTGTGCGTGAATGTGTGTACACATGTGTGTATGTGTCGACTGTAGGAACCGAAAGAAATACTCGCTAAAGAACCCGCGAGAAGAGATACCTACGCATTCAGGCACGTATCGCCTATTATGCTTTGCCAAGATTCCATATTGCTCTACGTGACTCTGCGCAATAAATCAATTGTTTAACCGGTCAAATCAACCAGGAGGTATCCTCAAATCTCCAAGTAAAGAAGGCTTTTAACAAAAATTGTCAACGTGAGCGGATGTGCAGGATACTACTGATGATCGCTTGATTGAATTCATTCGAATTCAAGTATCGGTCACGTGTTCACGAAGTCAGATCGAGCTAATTTATAGACTCATGTAAGCTTGAGCTTTATACATGAACTTCAATTGGCAGAGAGGCTTTTCGATGTTCTGGACACTCCTTGCGGATTCGTGAGGTTGATTTGTGCGTCGGAACGACCGACAACCGAGTGGAAGAATTCGGGGGTTCGACGCCGACGACATATGTGGGTCTACGATGAAGTAATGATAATGTCCCGGACGCGTGAGACTCAATTCGGGCGTTTTATAGGGTGAGAAATTCGAGGCGGGACGGTTAATTCGGTATTTGAAGTGGCCGCATTTTTCCGGATAACGACCAGGGAACGTCCACTTAATTTCATTTTCCTACGGGTGAAACCGAAGCCCCGAATAAGGATCGTAATGGAGTTATTAGAAAAGCATTAGGCAAGTCGGGTAACCCCCGCATGTATAATTCGCCCCATAGACATCGACTCGAGTGAATAACGTGCAGTGCATAATTCGAGCGAACGCCCGAGTTCTGACTTACCGTTCACCGGTAGAAATTCACCCCGAAATAATGAGTCGTATCTTGATACTCACGAGCGTCGAGACACGTGCTACGTGCCGGCACGCACCGACGCCCAAATCGCTTGAATTACAACATCCTAGAGCCGTCTTTAGTCCAAGACGTCCGTTTACGCTCACACAACTTTGCTGCTGCCACTCGAATTCCTCGGTCGGTAAGAGCGGTGCATGTTAGGTACTCCAGACGACGATTGCCATAATCGAGGTCAAACCGACGGACGAAATTCTTCGGATCTGCGTTTTACTGTCGTATCACTTAGTGCTCGCAGGTTTTAGTCGAAGTGGATCAGAACTGAGCTGCGATGTTACCATAAGACGAGTCCGAAAGCGCGAGGTGGAATCAAAATGGCGCCGCGTATTTATACCCGGTTTTAATATTCATACGGAATATTCCCGATCGGTGGAGATGAATCTTGAGCAATTTCTCGAAAGCCGGTCTCTCTTTGATTCTTTGAACTCTCACCGCTCCGGCTGACCGCGGCTCGTGGTAATCAGGCGGACGGTATTGCCACGCCCCGAAAAACACCTTCGGCTCATCCGCAATCTCGACCAATGAATCTGATCCTCTAAATATGATCGGGCCTCGATCTTTACCTCGCGCGCGGCCAATCGATCCGACTGTAGCTCGCCAGCCTGCAGCTGCTGCTCCTCTCTATACTCAGCTCATCCATGCAATGTGGAAGACCGGTAAAACGGTAGGTTGATGCGTCTCGAACCCATCAGCGGCCTATCTATCGCCCCGTAAATCCGGCTCATTCGAAAATTCGAAACTTATCAAGTATTTGGCGGGTGG
The DNA here is from genome assembly GCF_021155765.1 of Diprion similis. Classification (NCBI taxonomy): domain Eukaryota; kingdom Metazoa; phylum Arthropoda; class Insecta; order Hymenoptera; family Diprionidae; genus Diprion; species Diprion similis. Next base: position 15,073,311 of record NC_060114.1, read on the forward strand.
TCCGGTGGGTTTATTTTCGGGTGTTTTCTTTCTTCAGAACAGACGTAACTCTGGAATCGCGTATCGACGCGGGAAGGGTTCGCAGCTGCAGCTTATGACCTAGATTTAATGAAAAACACTTGCAGATGAAACGACCACGGGACTTCGTCATTTACCCGGGGACTGTTTTCTTCAGGTGCCATAGTCGTGATCCGTAATACTGACGCGATTGACCCGAATATAAATGGTTTTATAAATTAGTTTGGTCGGGCGGTACCTGGGGGCAGCACTTTCCGTCACCCATCAATCACCCCTGGGCGTTATAACGCGAGGAAGAGTCCTGAAGCGATCAGCAAGGAACTCGATGAAGAATAAAAACAAAAAAGAAAATCAAGTGGACGTAAAAGAGGGAGGAGAAAAAACAATGGAGATTTCAAGTTGACCCGGAGTAAGTATGGACGAAGCTTGTGTTCAGGTATGCGGGGTGTGCCTCCGGCTTGCGCAAGCCTGCGGGGAGGAGAGGAGAGGAGAGAGAGAAAGGCGAGTGGCTTTGTTCGGCCACTTTCATTGGACAAAAGCCTTAGGTGAGTCTAATTAAAATTGACTCCTCTCCCGGTAATCTGGGAGGACCGTCTAATTAATAACGTCATTCCCGCCCTCTGTCTCTCTCTCTCTTCCTAAGTTCTTCTTTTCGGTAGATTTATGATATCGGAGTTGCCCAGGCCGAAGTGCGAGTCGCGGGATGGAGGGAGATCGTCACGAGCCTCACTCTCTCTCCCTCTCTCTCTCTCTCTTTCTCTCTCCTTTCGCTCGGCTAGTAAAACTCCTGACTATGCATCGAGGTTTGGTTAATAAAAGGTAGATTGGAGAGTGATGGACGGTGCCCGATCAGCCCCGTCAAAATAATGATCAGCGTAAATAATGAGGCCAGTTATACGGAGATTCGAGGCTCGTAACAACCCTGATGTGAATAACAGACCCTCTCGAGTTCCCGATGATTGGTTCTCTCATGCGGTCCTCATTCTCATCACTCCGAGATTATTCATGTTCACGTGTATAAGGTATGAAATGCAGCCGCACTACCGTACGTCCATTGTCGAATTACGGAATTGAGATGGCATGAACTCACAGAATTTTTTTCCACCCGTCCGAGGTCTCAATCAGCTCTCCATGGTGGCGTGGTTGGAACTGCTTATCAAAAAATCTCACGTGTTCACCGCGAATGTACTTGAAGAGAGAAAAAATGATATCAGGCGAAACCGGAATTGACCGAAGCGACGAGGAACGAGGCTGAAGATCGATGATCGACGTTTGTCAAGTGCAGATTGAAAGAGAGTCAGGGGCAACGATACATGTTGTTATAGATTAAAAAATTTGTCTACGCAGCGCCAGGAATCGGAGCAATAAATTCCAGCCCCACCCTGGGGGTTGGACGGCGGGACCCAACGCCGACGGTATCCAACATGATCCACGCACGAGTGAAGGAAGGAAGGTACGCACGCACTCACGCACACAATTTACTCAGGTTAAATCCGCCCCGTGTGCATATTTCACGCAACCGAGTGATTAATGCTGATTTAATTAACTCAGGGCAGTTTTATGTGTGCACGAAGAGGGGCTGCCGAAACCGGCCAGGATCCGTGATTTTCACAGCAGATTTTAGCCCTGCAATCACTCTGAACTCCGTACAACCGTTTTCGGGTTACGTGAACCGGAACCACGACGCAGCCTTGAAAAAAAATCTCGGATCAGATTTTTTTTCCCCCTGTAATCTGTACCTGGTTGATTTCCATCGCTTATACACGTGGAGCAGACGACCTACACTTAGTTATTTATATCGTTGTTTAAAATAAGGTATGCCGAGGAAGATAAAAAAAGCATTGAGGTGTATCAATTCATCATCAGTAAACAGACACTTCCGTCACCGATCGTGATCATCGGAGTCACGACTGCCTCGTATGATCTATTGATAAAGTATCAGTACTTAGCTTGACAAATCACATAATCAACAGACGTAACTACTCGGAACTTTTTTCTTCCATCGTTTGAAACATCTGTCTAACTGTTGACAGAAACGATCGATCCGTAATGTACGCTAATGTGATCAATTAAATTTTATTATTACTATTCAACTATTCAATTCTATTCTCGTCATTAGCCAAATAAAATATGGTTAATTTGTATTTACAAATCGGTAAAACGTATTTTGCACCTCGGCCATTAACGAATTAGATGATAGACCAGTACGCGATATTAAATTTTCCGGATGCGAAAGGGACAGAATCGGTATGTCTGTGAGCTAAAACGGTTCCCGCTAAAGTAGAAGTTTCATAGCCAAAGATGGTAACTAGTACAAGTGGCCTAATTCTAAACACGTATTTAAATACAATCTCAAATCGTTAATCTACATATAAAAAAACACACACGCGATGCATACAAATAATACCATAAGAAAGTTATCCATCCTCCGTTTCCTGTACCTTGGTTCCTACGCCTCGTTCTTAAGCATCTCCTTAAGAACAGTGCGTTTCGGTTTTTCGCTCGGGGTCAGAGGCATTTTGTCGATGAATCTGACGCCGCCCTTCAGCTGTTTCCTCTCGATAACTTCGGAGGCGACAAGATCGACGATATCCTTCTCGGTGACCTCCGCACCAGGATTTTTAACGACAAAGGCAACAGGACGTTCAACGTCAATTTTATCCGGCTTCCCGACGACGGCGCACTCCTTGACTCCCGGGTGCGTAATTATTATGCTTTCAAGTTCAGCGGGGGCGATCTGGTTCCCCCTGTACTTGATCATCTCCTTCAACTTGTCCAGTACGTAGATCAGACCGTCTTCGTCATAGTACCCGATGTCCCCGGAGTGTAACCACATGTCCTTGTCAATGGCCTCCGCGGTCGCTTCCGGGTCGTTTCGGTAGCCCTTCATGATGCACGGACTCTGCCAACAGATTTCCCCGGTCTCACCTGGACCCAGGATCTTCCCGGTAGAGCGCTCGATCACCTTGCAGGCGATGCCGTAAACCGGGCGTCCGCAGGATCCGGGCTTGGAGTTAGGGTCCTGGATGGTGGCGGCTCCTCCGAGTTCGGTCATCCCGTACCCCAGGATGACGACAGTCTTAGGCAGGGTAGCCTTGAGCTTCCCGAAAGCCTCGGCTGTGACGACACCACCACCGCCGGATATCTTCTCGAGTGACGACATGTCGTACTTTTCCAAGCATCCGGAGTATATCAACCTTATGAGAATGCTCGAGCCCATTAGGACCCAATTGATCTTGTACTTTTCTATCAGCTGACTGCAGAAGTCCTCTTCAAAGGCGGGTGTTATCACCCGTTTCATGTTACCCGCTACACAGAGGAACATGCCGATCAGGCCGGATATCCAATAGAGCGACGAGAACACCGTGCAAGTCTTGCCCTCCAGTTGGAGCAACTTCACCGCCCCGAACTGGAGCATGACTGTTCTGTGCGTGTGCTCGACCCCCTTTGGCAGCCCGCTACTTCCGCTACTGCAAACGATCAGAGCGATTTGGGAGTCGTCTTCGAGTTCCGAGCATTTGAAGTTCTCCATATCTTCCACCGTGTGATGATCCAACACGGAACGGAAGGAGGTGCATTTTGAATGCTCTCCGAACACCACGACCTCAGCGTCGTTGTTAGACTCCCTTAACGCGACGAGAACCGTGCAGGCGGACTCCTCGTCGCAGAATACAATCTTCGGTTGCGACATCCCGTTCATGTACTTGAGGTCCTCTGTGGGAAGAATAAACATGAAGCATTCGGTGATGCCACCCTGAAAAGATGGAGATGGAAGTCGATACTCACTGCAGTTCATTATCGGATCCCAGGGTGCGACGGCTCCGCCGCAGTAGAGAGTAGCGTACATCGGTATCACAGTGTCGCAGTGATTGTGGGTGCAGATTGCGACCACTTCTCCGGCCTTGATGCCCTTTTTCCTTAGCCAGAGTGCCGTTCTCACACTGCGATCCCACATCTGGCCGTAAGTGTCCTCAACCCCGGTTACGGCATCGACCTGTATAGGAAATTCTCAATCACCGATGTTGTCCAAAGAAAGAGGAAGTGATTGGCTTACCTGTGCCACGAAGTCCGGAGTTGCTTTGAACTTCCGGAGGATGAATTCTCCGACACTTGTTCTCGGTGGTGGGACTAGGAAGTTGGGAGCCGGGGTCCTCAGTATCTTACTCTCGACATCGATGCTCTTCGCGTCACCGTTCGCCACAGTTTTGCGAACCGGGTTTGGAACAAGGCAGCTGAAGCACGAAGGCATGGTAATAAAGCTTTTACTATTGACGTTCGGGACCTGATGCAGCAGCGGGATGTACTTGACGTCCAGAAATTGGGGGGGAAATTTCTGAAGGAACGTCGAGACCACCCAGCAAGCTTTTACTCCAAAAGTTGACTGATCGTAAATCTGGAGGCGCTTGTTGAGTGGGCGATAAATGTTCCACTTGATTATCTACCATTGGATTCAACTGATAATGAACCATCCAATCCGCATCGCCAAATTGACATTACTATAAGTAGATGCGTCCGTTAAATTTGAAATGTTAATCCATCCACAACCTTGTGACTATCGATGCGGTACTTCCTCGACTACTGACCTTCATTTTTAACCCGAACACTCTGCCGGGGTGAATTCAAACAGTTGCCACTCGAGCGAATCCAATATCAGAATGAGAAGTGCCCACGAATTGAGGGATGTGGCCATCAGGCCACCCCGCGTGTCCACTAAGAGAGCCCATTCGCCATCCATGGTCCATTTCCAACGGTATTGCAGTTGCGCTGGCCGCACGTCTTACCAAGGGTCGCACGTAACCCTGCATCGTCGATTACCCTTATACTCCATCGCCTAAAAGCCAGGTTCACGATGCTTACAGGGTGTCCAGTTCGTAAGGATCGTCGTGTGAAAGACAAAGTGTGAGAATGAGAGTGCAGAATTTATTCCCACAGATATTTCGATGCTTTGAGTCGAACCTGGATGATAGTTGCAGGAATAAGTTATATTTTGACTGAATGTTAATCTTTAAATTGATCGATCTACGCAAAAAAGGAATCGACTACGGGCTTATCTACATGTGGTACCGTAATCACATATTTAAAATCACAGATTCCTTTTTAACATTCGATGCACTGATTAAAACAGATTAACCATACAATTATTTAAACAAATAATTATCACATTTGCACTTCAGGAATTTCTATCATAGATTTGTAAAGTCAATCAACAGGATCAAACATTCCTATACTATAGACAGTATCATTTATTTTTACACATATTAATATCAATCATGACCGGGTGGTGAATGTCAATCCAAATGGAATGACAAAGAGATTTGTTTACTCATTTGAAGACTCTTTATGTAATTAGACATACATACTTTAAGAAGCGTATTATAAGTGATAATTAATTGCTTGTTGTTTAATAGGAGTGCGTTCGAGGTGCCTTCATCGTTTAACTTTACACGTGACACGAACTGGCATCAAGTGACGGATCGCAAACAGGATTAAAGTCTCGAGTTAAACCACCTCCTCCAAATCCCCCACATGAATCTGCGTCAGGTTTACCGAACTACTAGTCCTATCCCTATATTTCACGTTCTAGGACCAAATGGCTATTTACAAGTGGGATCAATCAATGAAAAATAAATTTTTCAGAAACATATCTAAATTTGATTGAATTTTCCATATAAGATTTTCAGTTTTCGTAAATACTTGCTTATATACATAGAATAAAAGAGAATCTCAAACGATAGTCGGTTAACATCTGAATACATGTAAAATGCATTACATAACAAAACTGTAATCATAGAAGGACGTAATAATCATTAACTCTCTTTCTAGGATTAACCGCGAGATGGAGAGGTTGAGTGATTAACAAAAAAGCGTGCGTTATCGCGAATGACAAATCTCGCACAATCGGAATCAAAATAACGTCAAGTCCGTATTAGTTGTTAAATTCGGACCGTGTATAATGTATAATAGGTTTGTCGTTCCTTCAATTTAACAAATCACTATAATAACACGAATCACGCTCAATGCACGTAGCTTTGACTGATTAAATATTTTTTCCGGTGTAGATTATCGTGCACCTCTTCCGATACACTAGTTGTGCAAAGATTAGCCACCCGGATTAAGTGTTACAAAGTCAGGGCGATTATCTACAACCGCCAGGAGAATCTCAATTTCCACTTCTTAGATTCTAGAAATGAAACTAAAGTTAAACGAGATACCGTTCGTTAAAAAATCACAAACAAAATATGAACATCTTCATTTATTGTGTGATAAAATGGAGTTCGGAATCGACGCGGAGACCGTTTTTTCAATGAATAATTGCAACACGACGCGCAAAATATTATATACGAATAAAAGTAAAACGTAAAGACAATAATCGAATTCAGCTTTACTTCACGCTGATTCTTGTCGTTTCACCCTGCGATGTCGGGCAACAAATCGAAATGTTTTGTCGTTCGTGGCGAATCAGTCGTCACGGGTTAAACGCGTCGTGCGAATGCGATCGTCGTTCCTGCGTAAATTTTCCCCTGCAGATAGGTGAACTGTTGCGAAGGGAGTGTGACTCCATTATATACGAATTACAGGCGCGTTTGGGGCAACAATGCCGGGGGCATATCACCCTTCTCCCCCTTCCCAGAGCCGGGATTACATCGGCAAAATCTGGATGGGGTGGCAGTTTGGATTCTGCACGGCGTTGACATATGCGGCTGAACAGAGCCGCGACCTCCTGCGGGACAACCGCGTCAAATCGGACACGAATCAAGCGTTTATTTAAAATAAATTGTCCCTTTCTCGCCCCGTGTCTAATCCGCAATTCCCTTCTTCGTACCGCAGCTACTAATCCCGAGTGTCTATTTCGTTCCTAGGTAGGTATGTCGCAGACTCTGTAACGTGGGGAAGTATAATAAACGTGCCATCACGCCTCGTCGATCTTAATGCTGCTTATTTTCATTGTCAGTCACTTTTTTTTGAGGTTATCCGCGTCAGGGAAAATAACGCGGATCTCATACATCGCCAACAATTAAGCGTTTCTTTGTTTGTTTGTAGCGTGAAACAATCCGCAATAGATTTGGTGTTTTTTTGAAACTGTATACAGTCTCTGCGAATTTGGTAGACATTTTTTTACCTACGTTAAAAAGCATTTTCAAATGAAGAAGAAATCGCGTTCAGAGATCTTGGAAGGATGTTGATCTGACCATTTCCGTCAAGTTACCTTGAAAGATATTCAGCATTAGTTCTCTAGTCTTTTTTCTGAGTATCTTATACAAGAGTTACATAACAGTCAATTTTTTGACCGAGTTTTATTCTCGAGTCTTGAAATCACAGGGTGTGAAACGGTGCTTCGCATGCTCTAATCAGTAACGTGACAAGAAAGTGAAGCGTAATAATACTTGCTACGAGTAAGTGATATATCGATACAAGCAACCGCGTATTTGCATTTGCAGGAAAAAGTTGAAATTATTGTAAAAGCGTTTCTGCGTGCTACTTGCAAAACTGTGGATAAGTATAACAGTAGAATGAATCACACGGCTGCAATTAAATCTCGAGAGCATGTCCAGAGACAGGAAGGTGCACAACAGTTTTCAATGAATTACTATCCCCAGCGCACAACGTTAACGTTCATCATTATTATTATTATAATGTAGTATAGTACAGAATTGGCAGGAGGCACGAGGCCTGATCCTTAAGGACCGAGGGAGATAGGGAGACCGGCGTCGTACACTTACTCAAAGAGGGCATTAGCCAGGGTAGTAAAATAAAATCCTGCGGCCGTTTTTCGCTCCGGCAAAATTATTAACGTGCAGGTTAGGTATAGGAGGTTGTAGGCTCTGCTGCACTGCACTGAACGTCGCTTGTATAAGTTATTATCTCGGTGTACGAATACATTGTTAGTACCGTTAAAACCGCGGCGGCCATTACGCGGCCAAGTACAGACGACGCGGTGCCATCTTGTTAACTCGCATGGAGCCATCGTGCACCGAAAATACGTTCGTGCGTACACGCGTTGTGAAAAAGTTGACGGAAACTTTTGACCGATTTCTTCGTATCAACTTATTTTCATGAATGATGTTCTAAAGTGTTTTAGTGTGATTAAGATATCAATAATTTGAGAAAGGGTTTCGTAATTAGAAAGTTCAAAATTCTAATGTTTTTCGGTTCGTTATGGTCGATGACACGAAACTTTACATGATACCATATTTACAACGTCGAAACATAATTATTAAAGAACATCTGTTGTACCCCACGCTTCGAAAAATATATTTTAAATCCACGCTGAAGACAAGTTGTACTTGTAAAATTCTTTTCAAGTATTGAAGAGTATCCGTTCGTGGCGGAGAAAATGATCCGAAAAAATATCAGAATCGGATGAAAGTCAGTGCTGGTGATGTTTGAAACGTTTTTCCTCTCTACCTAACCTTTGTTTCATACATCGAAGTCCATTCATCCTTAATACTTGCGCCATAAAGTAAGTATCGTTGACTGTCGAACGAACTTTCAGAATATAAGTACGTAACACGTATATTTTATTATTTCAGACGGCGTATTGTAGCTAATGCCCAGCTCCCGCCCCCGGAAACAGGGTTGTGCAGGGGCCGTTGGTGTTGGTGAAATTTTCTAAGAGCGTAAGCGTGTCACGGCGAGGACCCGTGACCTCCGCCCCCTTTTTGCGAATTATTCTTACGCTGGCAAAGCGCTGAGGCTGATCTCTGCGTTATACGGGTGCAGCGGTGTTTGCACGTTTCACAGAATCATTGCCATTCTTCTCGGCACGTGGCCCTCTTTCAATTATACATGGTATACGTTTCGTGTGTGTGTATTATATGTGTATGTATCCGTATAATAAAACCGTGCGATGGTATCAGTCGTTCCTCCATTCTTCAGCTCAACCTGCACCCTGTACATTATAAGGATATCATTAGATTTTAAATAATCCTGCTTAATATAGGTATAAGAAACTCTTTTGTCTTGAACAATCGGGAAAAGAAATTGCCCAGGGCTTTGTCGTCGATGTTATAATGAGTTCAAGTCAAGAGTCTGAAAATTTATGGCCCATAGCCTGATCGGATGATTGGACATATTTTTGATTTAAAAAAAGAAAAACATTCAGTCGTCGCTGAGGATTCAATTACCGCAAATTAATTCGACAATTTAGATGTGATTGAATTCCTTTATCAGGAAACATCGCTGCAAAAATATTGAAGTGACCGTTATTTTATAGTTTGAAACATTTCTATGTAAAGATCCGATGAATGGTTATTTTTCAACGGGGTTTCCATGTAAACACGCAGACAGGGGAATCGATAATTTTACTAATTTTTTTTTTTGGTTCAAAGAATAGTATATTGTGTAACAAGGAGGTTGCCTCCTTGTCGTTTTTTCACGAAGAACGAAATTGAGGTTAGGGTCGTGTAATGTCAGATTTGTCCGCAACTGCGCATGCGCGCAATATAAAAAAGGCCAGTTTCAACTCCTAGTGATCTTTTCCGTATTCCACGCATGCGCGTTCGCAGACTTACTCTCCTATCATAAAAACTGCTACTTTGTGTACGGAAAAGACGCATGAAAAACGCGTAAAACATACTCGCGTTATATAAATGTCATTCGATTTATGAAAAAAGTAATCGTAACGATTATTTGGGTCACTGAATGAAACCACATATACATTCCGCCATATTTGATTGGCATATTCGTTGTAAATTGAACAAACGTTTGAAGATATTCAAGTATAAATGGAAAATCTGAACTTTCCACACCACGTCGACCAAACCAGTTGAAAACTATTATCCTAAAGATATTAAGCTGCAGTCTGACAATAATTTTTTGATGTGAAAAAGTGAACCAAGTCTGGCAAACAAAATGTCATAAATAAGCGAAAAATGGGGGCGTGTATGGAGCGAGGGTAAAATATAATGGAGAGAAGTGGATGAAGCGGTTGCAGATATCAGCGTCGGAAGCCGAGCCAAGCGGACAGAATGGATGTTCGTACGTCGTCGTATTAATAAACCGTAGCAGGATCGCATGGCGTGATTCTGGCTTTGGATGGAGGCGATGGCGGTGCCGTAAGGACGAAGGAGACGAAGAAGTCGAGGGCCCCACGGTGGGTGAACACGCTGACTTTGCGTTGCATTGGGGTGAAGCTGGCGGGGTTTTGCTCCGTGTTCGTCGGCGACGGCGACGCAACGTCTAACCGACGCGTTAAACGACCCGTGTAACTCCTTTCTCGGATTGAAATTGTATTTAACGACGTGGATGCAGCGAGACCCTAGCTATACTTAAATCTACCCAAGTATATTACTGCGGCTCTGTAACTTCGAGTCATGTTTTTACTTGGAACTTCACGTCGCTAAGAATCAAAACTTGTAATTCTCGCCATTGCGAAACAAGCTGCGGGTTTGCGTTGTTTGCAGTCGTTATATGCATGTGTTCAAACAATATTACAAGCAGTCTAGAATATTTTAGTTTTATTTAAATGTTGAGTTTCCCAATTGTTGAATTAAGGAAGTTCAATTCCTATGAACGTCTGAAGGTTCGAAAGAGTAGAACTTCAATTATTACAATTTTTTATTCATTACAATATTCTTCTTCTTTTCTTCCTGGTACAACAATATTGCTTGGTATGCCTATGTATGCGTTCCCAAACCCATACTTTTGGATCGGTGAATTCCTTATTGCGGTTATTTTTATTAGGATGCGGAACGCGGTTCTGTTATAGTCATAGAGTCGAGCCAATATCTGCGGCTCATTACACCCAGGAGGTATAGGGTACGAGGGTGAAATACCCACGTTTCGATGCGACATATACAACGTACACTTGTTCGCAGTGACTCTGACAATGAGATGGGTAATTTTTTGGACTAGTAGGTTATGTTGGCAATGCCAATTCAGCACGCAGTGCAACCGTCAGCCAGCCGCGAAACGGAATGATTTTTCGTAAGCATAACATACCTGACGCCATGATCGCAGAATTTAACCGGAAAATACAAAATTCGTGAAAGAGTCTGAATCTTTGAACCCAACCCAAATCTTAAAAAATCGATAAAGAGGCTCAATCTTTGTAAGCATGACATAACCCATGACCATAGACTCTACCCAAAAACACAAAATTCGACGGTTATCGGTTATGTGTTATGTTTACAACAATTGATCCTGTTTCCAGTCCGGCCGGTGGCGGCGATGCGCGCTGATTCCGCATTACCAACGTAACCGACTTGACCAAAAACTTAGCTGTCTCATTGTCGGAACCCCTGCGGACAAGTGTACCAACTACATGCAGCAGATACGTCTGGCGATGCACGTAACCTATAAACCCTTAACCTGATATAATGGCTTCGTCTTTTTCATTTTGAGGATCAAACTACTATTCATCTCTGGCTTATTTTCCCTCTCATTTTTACCTTCTTCTCCTCTTCACTCGATTCATAGAAAAAAATAAATCGCCAAATTGAAAATGAATCTTTATTTTTTTTACGATGATAATAATTGAAGCAAACAACGATGAGGTTTCTATAAAATATTTACAACTTGACTGAATCTGTACGTCTACATTTTTCCTATTCATCAAATTGAACCCGTGCATGCCGTTCCCTTCCAGGAATCTGGGACTAGAACGCACGCGTGTAACACAACAGATATTTTCTTAGGTTGATAGAATGAATGACAATAAAAAAATAAAAAAAATCAGCGGTCATCATGTGTCGGTTCGCCTCGTGATTTGGCATAACGTAACACTGGCGTTGCAACTTTGGCTATACCGACAACCCAATATACGACGACTTGGAGATACATGAAACGAGAGGAAATGTTAAGCAAGTCACTGCGACTTCGGGGCGTCTCTAGAAATTCTCGTCGACATACTCAAAAGTCAATAAGCGTTACTCGGCAATTTTTATAGCGTGTCGCTTTCACCCCTAGCTTGATATGCGGATACGAGCATGGAAGTAAATGGAATTCGTGAATGATTAATGCCACAGTTTTTTCTGCGCATAAAATATGTAAATTAATTGTTCGTTAAAACAGATAATCAACGACTTCCTGTGTCCATATCATAAATCATCATCGTAGAAAATAAAAAAAAAAGAAAACAATAAAATAGGGACTCAAAATTCATACAATATGATAAATAATTTAATGGCAATGCCAGGGTAACCAACCGTTATAAATTTAGTCGACAGTTAGTCGCGATGTATATAACCTCAAAAATTTTGAGTTTTCATTGGTAGCTGCGCTCAATTGACAACTGTCAAAATTTTTATCGTTAGAAACAACAAGATAAAAAAAAAAGAGTTAAATCTTAGCAGACGACGGAGCATGGAGTCGTTAGGAATTCAGTCTGTATATAAAAAGGATTGATCACGTTTCTCGCGTCCCCGATCGAGTTCGGATGGTTTCTCGATCCCTGCAACGGAGATGACTTGCCGAGCGGGTGGGCCGCTCAACAATGACCGTTTCGAATCAAAATCATTACCGCCAACGCCTCGAACAAGAGGAACCAGCGTTGCACCTCCGCTAATAGACGCCTCGTCTCGAAACTTTGAGCGACGGATAGAAACGAGCGGTCAACAGTCGAGTGGCAGTTGACGGGAAAAATTGAGGTTACGAAACTTGTGCCCAAAACAAAAAAGAAGAATTCAAAAAATCTGTTTCCTTTCCCCGTGCTTTGATTTCCAGGAATAATTGTAACGAGATCGAGTATACGAAATTCGTATTCAAACTTGATCCGATTTCCCGCGCTTTCTTTCTATCGCTGTGAACTTCAGCGCGGTCTAGGAGGCCTTGGACTACGGAGATGGGTGGGTATCTATCTCCGGTGTTCCCCAGGTGGGTGAGGTAACGACAAACAAGCTTTGTGGCTCGCATTGTTCGGCGTAAAGCACCGCGACGCCCCGGAGAACCGACGCTTTTAGGTTATACGTGTGTAAGAGGCGATGCCGACCTCGTAGGGTGGTCCGAAAACGATTCTCTCCTTTTTCCCTGGGTTTCACAAAAACCCCGCGGCTATCATGCCTTGCATGCTGCGAGAAGAAGGCGTGGTATAACAAATCAAGTAATTCCAAGATCTCGTTGTTTGCTATCTTCTCGCAAAAATCGATACTCTGTATCTTCTGTTAATTATAACGGAATAGCATATCAACGTACGGCATGTAAATTAAATTTCCCGCAACTTTTTTGCACTTCCAGTTTGAGATGGGGAACAAGTATTCGCAACGCCACGAAATCATCGGGTGATTAACCGAAACGAATTGATTGAACACTCAAGTTTCGAAGGTGTCTTAGAGGCAGAAAAAATTCATTAATGAATCTTTACGAAATTTTTTGCTTATTCATTTGTCTTTTAGTTTCACAATCACTTCAATTGATCGATTTACGACTGACTAATAAATCCGATTTTGAGCAAGTTGTGGACAGAACTTTTTAATACTTGTTGCACTTTACTGGTTGAAAATTAGAATTTATTTTGTGTACAGTGTACCTCTGTACCACTTACGGTTATGACCTTTATATTATGTAATGAATGTAGCCACAACTGGATCAAACGATGTACAAAACTGATACTAAGGTGACCAAAATCGGTACATCCAAGCAGTTTTAGTTTGTTCGTGTATTTGAAACTCATGGGTTCCTGAACGTTAGCAAAAATTTACCGTTCAACTGAGCAAATCCATTTTTCTGATTGAAAGTAGTAACAATGGTGTACCAAAACGTGAGAGATGACCTGTCGACCAAATATCGAGTTATAAACGTGTAACAGGCAAGCCTGGACGGCGTCATCATGAGCCTCCATCGATCAACCCGCCCACACGTGGATATTCTTAAGGCTTCAAAGAAATATGCTGTATGCGAGCGATGATAGAAAAATAAGGGAAAACTAACAAATGACGGTGTAAAATAGCTGACAAAGTCTTAAGGTATTTTGAATACGGAGTCACGTGACCTATTGAGAAGTATCAACGGGTTCGATCCCATTGGATAAATTCAAAATTTTTTAAAACATGAGTTCTAAAAATAGTCAACAAAATTCCCAGATATTTCCGCTTGACTTTCCCCAACCAAATCACATTTTCCGAATTGAAAATTAACTCAATTCAAGTATATATCTATAAAATAAAGCTCCGAATCGATCGGTATTCAAAAACTTTTACGACATTAAATCCAATGGTTACATGGATCTCGCATCACGTCGGAAAAACCAAATATACGTAGATAAAAAAATTCCCTGACTTATCCTTAACTTCCCGATTTTTCCTGAACAGTAGTGGCCACGAGTCCTGTACATAAGAAAGCCAGCGATAACCTGTAAACAACGGACTCACCTAGTCTCGAAGCCGTTTCCACACCTGACTCCTTCCCTCGTTGGGCCCCTCACGATAGGGGTCCAAGCAAAAAGTCAACTTGTTGCGGGGGGTGAGTGATAGGGCGTCGTCCCTGGCTGGCGTGGCTCTCGCGTGTGTGCGCGAAGAATCGAGGAGTGTGCAGTCATCGGGTAGGGTAAAGGGCCCGTTGAGCGGCTGGCGATGGTCGTCGGGGTGGTGGGAGGAGCGGGGGGGGGGGGGGGAGGTCAGGCCCACGGAGGCACGGGCCCGCGGGGGCCCCCGGAGTGATTTATAGAGGCCGCCTTTGTGCGGCGTTGTTTCGGGCAGGCCGTGAACCGAGAGGCCGGGAAGCGACGCGGTGAGATTCTCATCCGAAGATGAGGAGTGTAAGAGGGCCCAGCGGAGGAGTCCCTCCATCCACGCTTTTCGGGCCCTACATACCGCAGACAGAGACGGAAAACCAAACTCCAGACAGCGTGGCTCGCTGCGCAGGTAGGTATATAGGTATACACATACATGCGGTGTATATATACTATTTACTCTGCGTATACGCAGCTTGTATATAAGAAATGAGAGGTCGCCCACAGGTGTGCCCCTAGGCTCGCGCTCTTCGCAGTGTGCTTCCAAACCCATTACTTCTTCGACAAATCCCAAATTAACCCGCCGCGTCGTCCCCTCAAATAATAACGAACCGTTTCCTTTTTGCTTTCACTCTTGTTTTTTCTACTTACTTTTTTCTTTTGGTATCGCTATTTCGGTTCCTCTTCGAGCACAAGCTTTTATCCACCGCTTTCATACATCGTGTCTGTAAAATTTCTGGACATCGTTCGACATGCTCTGTTCGATTTGGCACGAGTTCGTTGATTATATTTGCATACTGTATGTTTTTCTTTTTCTAGGACAGGTTCAAATCATCACGCTAGCGAGTATAGTATACAAACAGCATTGAGAACAGTCATCCCATGTTCTTCTTGTCCACTAATGGTGGCTGGTGGACGGAGATGTTGTGACTGATAACACTTCCGTGAGCATTGTTCGGTTGAAGTCGAGAACAGGATCACCTTTCACAACATCACAAACAGACGAGTAGGTAATAATTCCACGTCAATTCCAGAAAATTTTAGTGTTAAATATAGTCACACCAAAAACGACCAAAATTTCGCAACTTTAGATTGCAACTCCGCTTGGTTATGTTCGCATAACCTTCGCTATTGTAGCGAAATCCTTTGCTGCGACAGCTAAAATCTCGCCGTGAATATATATTGACACTAAAATTTTCTGATCCATCGAAATTTCTTTTTTCAATCTATGGTCCACCTAAATTAAAGCGTCCCAACCGATTCCAGTCTACAGAGTACATGGAAGATCACGCCAACGGAAATGAGTAAAAATAACATCTAGGAGCTGGATGCGTGTCCTGGGACGATCTCTAAGGGGGTCCCTGAGGTTGGCCAAGTGGTCTGCAGGTATAGGATATGGCCGAGCAGCGGCACATCACTAGAGAAGATGCCGAGCCCTGAAAAGGTGTTAAACCATTCGGACTGCAGAGGCAATTCTTTCTGGTTCGGTTTTTTTCGCGGCAGCGGTGCAGATCGGCTAGGAATTTCATCCATCAGCCTGCCGGACAAGGTTATACCAGCTCTCATGGAGCCTCGGGGTTTGGCGAGTTCCTTCGGAGGATCCGGAGGACCGGGGCCTCAGGTGTTGATGACCAGACACTACGGCGGCGTCTCTGCAGCCGGTATACCTTTCATCTTCTCTCTCCTTCCCTCTGGGTTCCCCGGGTTCGGTCCCTCTTTCTTTCTTTTCACTTTTTATCCTCCTCCTCCCCCCGTTCCAACCCCCGTTTTGTTCGCCCTCCTCTTTCTCGTCGACGCCGCCCTTATGCCACGGAGGAACAAGAAAAAGGCCCAAAAAAAAAAAAAAAATCGAAAACCAAAAATACAATATTATAGTCAGCTAGCATCCACTTATTGCTGCAACATGCATTATTATATATACACACACTTGTAAACGTGTGTGTACAATATTTACTCGCACGTCGATGATCGCCGGCCTGCGGTGTAAATCATTAGAAATATTAATTAAACTGTAATACCGCCGTTCCTTATACAGCCTGACGCTCCGCTGTATGCCTCACACTACGAAAAACCCCGTTTTATATTCAAACTCGACTGTAATTAAATACGAGTCTTGCATATCGCCTCGGGACCGTTTTTATACCGCGGATAATCGATCCTTGAATTTCTTCGATGCATATGTTTATTGATCTCCTCTTCATTCTACGGTGTGGAATTTGTCTAAACAGAGGAAATTTTTCTATACCTTCTAAATAGCATAGATCTTTTGTTAATCGGACGATTTGGAGTCAGGTAGTTGATAGATTCGAATTTCGTAAAAATCACGAATTCGAAACTCTTCAGGAATTTCAACTAATGCCTGATATTGCGAGACAATTGATTAGTAATTCATGCAAAGTAGTGAATTTTGAATATCTATATATATCTAATTCATAGAGCATAATCCGAAATCCAAAACTCGAATAAATTTCTAGTAAAATCTAAAAATTCTGAAAGCCGATATGCGTATGAACAGAAGAAATTGACGTGATAGACTAAAACCACTGTATAATAAGAACTTTTTTAAACTGTCTGCATAGACACGAAATCGATGCTCGTAGTTGTTAAAAAATGTTCATTTACGAAACTGAGTGTATAGGTGAGAAATTGTTAAGTCGAGTGATATCACTAACAAGTCGGTATAATTTGTGCTTTATTCTACATCCGCGAGGTTGAAAATTTCATTTCCTCTTATATTGACGGGCTGCTTTGATGCTCGTAGAATATTTAAGTGGTTGCGGCATTATTCTCGCCTTTATAAGCCGCTGTTCCTGACTAAAGAACGAGATCTTAACAAGCCTTGAAGCCCGAGAAGTAACTCCATCTACCCCCCGTCTCCCTCCATCATTCTCTCTCACTCTCTCTCTGTCTCTCTTTATTCCTCGCACATAGAGGGATAATTCATTTATATATTGTGTTTCGCATTATACCCAAACTCTGTGAGCCATAGAAGTACAATGGCTACTCTCGCACCAACTGGCGGGGTGTTGGGTCATTGAAATGAACTGCACGCAACTCGCGGCACGTCGCTATATTCAACACTACGTTTTATATTCATTTTCACTTTGTTTTTTTCTTTTTTTTTTAAATTTATTTTCAACTCCATCCCTCCGCCATCGACTCGTATCCATAAAGCATTCTTCAGTCGTGATTTTGCACATAGATTTTATTAGCCTAAATTTCACTTCCCTGCATCCTTAAATCACGAGTATTGACTTGTAAAATGGTATTCAATTTCCGATGGTTTTGTTTTTTGTTTGCCAAAAATTTTCTTCCCGATCTTGCTCATCCTGATGATGACAAATGCACTCTCGCGTCTCGATGAAGACGAAGTGAAAATTCCTGCAGACCAGTCTGCGGATAGCTGTTGGCTTGGTACTGTATACATGGTATAGAGAAGAACGGTGGGTTGGATAATTTCTTGGGCATAGTGAACGTTCGAGCCGTGAAATATGGGGATAAAATTCTATTCTTTTGGTATACAGCATTTGATTATACCAACCTCTCAAAGTCCATTAAGTGAGGGGCCAACAGTTATTAAATAAAACCTTCGACCGATAAAGGGAACATTAATTTGAGCAGATTGGAGCCGGTTGTCCGTCCCTTGAAATATCCTCCAATTCTCCACTACACGAGAATGAAGGATCCGGGGGACGGACTGAGGCCTCATCCTGAGTCCATGCATGCAGTGCCGTATCTACCGATAATGGGGAGAATTTCTCGTCCTTCATAGCCGATGTTTGGAGAATTTTTTAGTCGAGATAAAACGACCGTTAAACCACGGCGATGTGATATTCGTAGAATTTTTTTCGGGAACGCGAAACAGTTTAAAAAAGAAGCACTAAATCGGAATCAACTTGCAATACCGACAGAGTTGAGAATGAATTTACCGTAACAAGGTATACGCGGCTGCAGCAGAAATTGGTTTCGCTTCGATAATAATTGCGGCAATTGACCGCATCGACGATTTATTGTACCTCATTAACAGGCTTCAATCCTTGCCGCGATGATTTATGATTTGGAGTGAAATAACGTTTATAACGTTTCCGGTAATTGAAAGTTGAACGTAGAAAAAAAAAAAAATAATTAAATAAAGAAACGTAAAAAAATCAAAAACAGTTCAACGTTGCATTTCTGTTTAAAACCAGTTATCGAGTAGGTAAATATTTAATAAACTGGATGTCTTTTGGGGCCGAATGACGGTTATGCCTTTTCTCCTCTGCAACGGCGTGTTCAAAATCGACTGGATCACCGTATACGTATAATCTCTGTGGTCCATCCCTGCACTAGCAACAAAGGATCTCTAAACAATCTCCATTGTGACGACGTAATTCCTTATGATGCGTGAAATCAATATATTTTTCCATTTAATTGACAAACGCATTGTGATCCACCCCTTCAGCCACTGCTGCACTGTTCCACGGACTCGATCATCGTAATGATTCGAGGAAATTTCGTTTCTCCATCGTTTTCAACGATACAATGACATAATTGTCGAGAATTTGAAACAGAGAGAAAAAAATAATTAGAAACCAACCCTTCTGATGAGAATATATATTTTTTTTCTTTTAACGACATTAAGCCAGTAGACACTGATCGTTAATCGGTTGAGTATTAGTTTCACGAGAAAATATTATTTAGCAAAAATTTTTTCGGCCTTTAATACAGATGCAATTTTTATTATCGAGTAAGACAATAAGAAAGCAAGTGGAAAAAATGAAAGATATATAATCAGAGAAGAAAATTATGGATTAAGTCATTTTTACTTTTAATCAGCTAAGATCAGACACTTCGACATTATTTTCGAGTAATGGATGCGACCTCTCTTTATCATGATCGATACATGCAGAGTTTAGATGAAATCGCCGCGGCCTTGGATAAACGGAGAAAGCTTTCAACAGATTGACTGAATAACTGTCGTAATGGGTAACAAAACGCAGTGCAGGAATCTCAATTGCATCTGATAAAGTAGGAAATTTTTTTCTGAAAAACTTCTCCATAACAGCAGCAGCAAGTTTTTAAGTATCAAGATTAAAGTCATTATACGAAGGTTTTCAGAGCGCATTGCATTGATCGCTTTTGGTTTTTTGAGTGGTTATTTCATGAAATTATCGTTATCGTCCCTCAGTTAACGCGTGTCAAATTGTCCGAAGTGATATTTTGGCACAGGCTTAAATTTCGCAATTATCTAAACGTTGAACATGACGATACGTAAATAACTATGATCTATTTAACGGACAAATGACAACCGCTCGTTTATACAAGATAATTTTCGCTGCGTAACATTATTTCCGATTTAATTAACTATAGCTATTTATACACGCTGTGTATACCGCCTTAATTCCATTCACAAACCGCCTAATTACTATTGTCACCGACCGACGTTGTTCAATCGAACAGGATAGAATGAATAAAAAAGTAGAGGAATGAGACAGCTAATATAATGGATGGCTATAGCTGTGTGACTGATTTATTGTGAAAAAACTACTGTCTCGTTCGATATAATTACAGCGATAAGCGCGTATCCTCTACAGCAGTAATTTGCGTGTTTTTCTTCCTGATGTAATTTACAATAATCGTTATATATACAAGTAACCGGTCTACTCGTTTAAGTCATGAGAAGATGTTTCTTTTTTATTTTAACTTGAAAAATCGATTGGCTAGAACAAGGAGAAAGAATCAATGAGAAGAGTGGATAAGGATCACTTTTTTACAGTTCCTTGCCGTGTCAGAAGGGTGAAATTTTTCCTCGACCACACATCGTTGACACGGTTGTTGAAAAATTTCGATACAGGTGATTGGAGTTTGTGGATTGAACACGTAGTGTGCCTCGAACTCCTACGACTCGCCCCTTTCTTCGAGGTTAAAGCCTTTAAGTGAGATGTGTACCAATTGTCTAAGGAAATCCCTATATTGTTAGGGAATTATTTTTCTGGCAAACGCTGACCTGCTTGGTCATGTCATCTTGTAGAGTTCTGGAGTGAGTTATTTAAAGTCCCGCTCATTTTTTCCCCACGCAGATTCAACGTGACAACAATAAATCACCACCGATCTAGGGGATTTTCGCACTGTTGGTACACGTCTTACTTAAATTCATTCCAGCGCGAGAGAGAAACTTTTTTTGGAGAAAGAAGCTGCACTCCTAGGCAAACCATATTATGTACACTTACACCACGATTGAAAGAAGCGTTTGCAACCGAACGAACGTTACACCTTGATAAAGAAACCAAAGAAAAAACAGGGAAAAATGATGAATAAAAAATCGATCACAATCGAGAATTACATTTAAAAAATAGAATTGAAGAATCGGACGGCGGTTAGACGGGGATAAAGAGGAAACCGAACGTTGGATGCAAACAATGGTCGAAAGGCAAGCTCATCAAACAAATGATACGCGCCGAGCTAATGATGATTTGTTGAATTTATTTTCAGCGTTGCAGGACGTTGGTCAGTGTAGGTTGGTGTATATTATCCATGGATGTTTAAGACGCGGCCCCGTTGGGGTCCCATTGAGAGGCCATTGAGGTTGAAGCCCCTGAGAGATGCGGAGGTGCGGCGTATTCCAATTCCTACCAACAATAGACAACTGTAAATCAACTCTCAACAATAGCATTAAACACCGCGGTGTATGCTTTGCGGCATTCGTACGGCTAATGATCGCCTCTCTCAGCTTCGTCTGAGGTGGTGGTGACCGTCTTTTCTTCTTTACTGCCTCCTCCTCTTCCTCATCCTCATCCTCATCCTCCTCGACTTCTCACCTTGGTCTGGCCGTAATCTCCTCTCTTATTTCTCCTCAGGCTTGTCAGCATCTTGCCAACCAAATCAACCAATCTTACATATCTACCTACCATATGTTGACCATATATACATATACATACCGAGGCGCATGTGTTCATCGTCAGCGCTGATAATTTATTTCGAACCGGAATTTCATCGAGACTTGAGAAAGCTGGGTGGGGGGATTATAATGAGAAGAAAAATAAAGAAAGAAATTTCTAGTCAACGATCCGAAGAAATCGAACGCCACATTTAATCGTTGCAGAGATTGAATGAGAGGAGTTTAGATATTTCATAAGCGAATAACGAATCGCAGCTTATCATTCGGTCATGGTATCGACGACAGTTATTAAATCTCTCTTTCGTTCGATATATTTCGGTCATGCATACCGGTCATCAGATGCGGTCGACTAATCACGACGTACTTACCCAGCGACATGATTTCAGCGTGAATTTAGTATTTTCTACAACTCCTAATTTACGGGGATTGTGTATATAGTATGAGTAAATAATATGTCGTTAATAAATAAATAAATTGATAAATGTGAGTAAAAACGAAGATTACGCAGGTAAGTTAGCGTCGATTTATCGTTTCTGTATTATACACGTAAGCCGGAACGATATATATATATATATTTATATACTTATATTTTCGTTGTTTATTTACAATAATTTATTCATCGTTGTCGATAATAATATCCGTAATCTAGAAGACGCGCGCGGTTCGTCGCACCGTCTCAATTTCGAGTTGTTTTTTTTTTTTTTTTTTTTTTCTCTTTCTTTCGAGATTCGTAAATCTTACAAGTATGTTGTACCCATAATATATAAATATAATATCATAGGCCCTTAAACTTCACACCGAAATTATTCACCCATATAATAATATCATTAATATCACGATCATTATACATACATAATTTTTTTTTTTTTCTTTCTTTCCTATCTTCTACCTGCACGTATTACGGGTTATATTATTATTACGTAACGTCTAATATAATTATATTTCATTATACAGATCGTTTAATCATAGTATCGTAATATTCGTTTAAATATTCAGTTATTTATTACATAAGTTATGCACATTTCGTAACACTACTACCCGAGCGTTTATAATTATTTTTCGATTACTATAGTTTATTTATAAATTTATTTACAAGTATTATCATGCCCGTTATAACGGTCCTGATTTCCTTTTTTTTCCATTCTTATACTCGACTCAAATACGTAGTTTTGAAAAACTATTGACAGCCCAGAGGTCAAGTGATTTTTATTTTCCTTAAACTGACACCGAATATCAAAAAACAAGGGTCTAATCAGCGTATCTCTGATTCATTCGTTTACATCACAGATTACAAAGCCTAACATTATGTCAACAGATTATTAATCGATCCATCGATAACGGACAGATAACGGAACTATCGGACACTGCAATTGTGAATTTTTATGATACGTTACTGAACCCTGAACGACGTTGACGGTCACGATATCAGATTAAAGCCGAGATTCTACCGATCGAATCAGTTTTTTTTTTTTCAACTAATTATTTATGCAGAATTATTATTGGCTAATCGATAAACTTATTTTCTTTCACGACGAGACAACAGCTATGGAAAATACACTTCATTGACTATCATCTGTATTGCCAACAATTTGGGACAATCGACGTTCGTTCAATCGATGATCGTGAGTACGATATAGTAAATCGGGCGATGTTTGAATCATAAAAAAAAAAAAAAAAAATAAAGAAAAACCAATTTGTCGTAGAACAATAAAATTAACACTGATTAGTCGTTTCGAGTTATTGCCTGAACCTGAATTGAATTGTCTTTATAAACTCAAAATATTTTGCGTTGAATTCCCATTACTTCAAATGACTCTTTTTCACTTTACGTGGTTTGACATAATTCCAAGTGATACTAAGAATGTTTTAGAAAAATGATGATATTTCCACTGAAAAAAAAAAAATTGTCAAATTCAAAAACTCGTGTCTTGACGTTGACTACGCGACGGCGAGTGATTAACGAACCACAATCAATATCCGGGATGCTTCTGAATCCCGGAAGCGGTCAAAGCAAGAGGTTGAATCTGTGCAAACCCGGCATACAACGGCCTGGGAGCAAAAGGTCTAGCCTTTCCGGCAATTCCACGCCGTTCGAGAGCCGTAGTATCTTCCACATCGTCGTTGTCGGGTGCTATGATGTTCTCAATAGTGAAGGGTTTCTTTTTTCGCTTCTTTCCCTCGCAGGGCTGAATAACCGTAGTGGCGCCACCTTGCGGAGATGCCGGGCTGTACAGTGGCGCCCTCGCAGCGGCAGCGCCCTCAGTTGGCGAAGCCTGAAGTCCGGTGAAGAACTCGGCTGGCTGCTGGAGCCCAGGCTTGGTGAGGTGCTGCTGACGCTGTTGGTTCTCCTTTCGGTGTTTGGGAAAGCGTTCTCTGCGCTCGTTGGCCGCCTCCTGATGCGTCGAGGCTTCGAAGCTCCTGGCGAAGGCGGCGTTCCTGATAAGACGGTGATCCTCCGGACCAAGGGGAAGCTGGACGCCAGAATTGGCGGTTTGGAGGCGGATATCGACCTCGGGTCGATCGGGGAGCGACTGTTGGTGCGGAACAAGGAAGGGCTGCATCGAATGAACGTAGGCGGAGGTCGAGAGACCCGTGAAGTCCCAGGCCCAGGAGGACCGAGTCGTGATTTCAGGGCGCTGGTCGGAGGGCTGGAGGTGCGCCGTAGATCCTCCGAGTCGCTGCTGCGCCTCTGGCGAGATGAAGTAGAAGCCGGTAGCGTCGTGGTTGCCTCCTGGGAAGGCGTAGCCGGCGGATCCCGATGCCGTCGCTGCCGCCATCATCTGCTTCTCCTGCATCTCCCACTGGAGGAGGTCTTCCTTCAGTCGGTGGAGGTTCGCCGCGCTCAAGCCTCCGGTCGAGGATGCTCGGGACATGGCTTCCGTCGTCGCCGTGGACGGAAACGTCGAGGCTAGTGCCTGTAGCTCGGAGTTTAGAAGCTCTTTGTCCGGCTTGTGCAGCTTGAACCGCTTTCGCCGACGGAGCAGGGAACCGTTTTCAAACATTGATAGCGCCTCCGGATGCAGAGCCCAGTACGCGCCCTTTCCGGGACGGTGAGGACCTCGAGGTACCTGGAAATTGTTCATTCGCGGTTTAACCAGGGTGGTTGGACGTGCCAAGAACGTTCCGTCGCGCTAGTCAGTTCCTCAAGCACATGCATGGTACTGCTCGATAGTTTCATAGGAATTATCGTTAGTCAAAGTTGAGCATCGATAAAATGAGGTTACGTCTGTATGGGGTGGAGTAATCTTGAGGGTCGTTAAAGGAATAAAAAAAAAGTCTAAACAATGAGACCTTGAATAGCTGTTGACGTTTGCTTTAACATGGATAGTGTTACTCATCGGATTGATCCATTTTTTAACCGAGACCGAACGGAAGACTAGGATTTAAGGACTAGACTATTTCACATCGAGAGTTGAGAACAAACCACCTCCTAGATGCATTGGCAGTGGACCGAGAGTTGCTAATGAAGAGTTATTAGCTTTTACTGCAGTCAAAGGATGTGTACAAATGACGTTGACTTTAGTCCTTATACTGTCACAACGCAGGAAACGTACTACGCTAATCTCACGTCGAGAAATACGACATTATGTATAGCACGACGTAATTTTATCGATAACAAATCATTTTTTAAATCACTCTCTGTATACACTGAGTGCTATCCGACGTTATCCCGGTGAAGATACTTCAGTCAAGCACTACTCACGATGACAGAGGATCAGCTGATTATCTTCCTGTTTCTGCGAAGCGATAACTATGGAATATGGAATATCCGATACTTTGACTCACCAATGGAAGTGATTAATTAGTGTCACATCACATTAATCCTGCGTTGAAATTCTTAAAGAAGAGATACCGAATCTATTTCACTTCCCGAAACGCTAAATATAAATTCCAAGAATGTTCTTCAAGTAGACAATATTATCAGTACACGGACGTCTAGTTGAACTACTTATCTAAAGTGGAAGTGAAATGAATTCCTGATTATCAGACCACCAAGCTCAAGGTTGTGCTGACACGTTACCCATCTCGAATTCTTCGTTACTAATGTCACGGATCAAAGCGAGTGATCCCACCTCCACGGTGGTATTTTTTTGTCCGTTCTCGGAGTCCCTTTTTCAGGTCGACTAATAAGCTCGGTTTCGGTCTGATTAAAAGAGGAAGCTATGCGTTTCAGTGCCAACCCCTTTTCCCAGATGTTTCGTCGGTATGTGTGGTACACACTCAGGCTGATGTAGATATATAGTGGGTATCTCTTTCGGACCTCCGAAGCGGAAGGGCTGGTTAGCCGTTGTTGTCGGACAAATTAGAAATGTACAAAATTAATTACTGCATAGTTGATTCATTTGACAACCAAGCGGTATACGAGGATCCGGAAAACCGTATGGCGTTTACCGCGTTCTCTAATGAGGTTATCTTCGAAAGGACGATCGGCAGTGGTGGATATGCATGACATTTGCACTTCAGCTCGTTGTCAGAAAATATAATCAAGATTCTAGAAACGGATGCAATCATGTAATCCGGAAAATCAAACAACAGAGAGTAATGAAACGTGGAAAAATTCATGAGGTTCTGAGTCAAGGAAACCAGACTATTTACGATATTGATTGGATAACGACGGTAATTTGTACCGAGCAGTACGGCATGGTCAACACACCCGTACCCACGACACACTTCAAAGAGAGAGAAAGAGAGAGAGAAAGAGAGGTAGAGAACGAAGGTGGGTATCCATTAGCGCAGGTGTGCAGCACCCATTGTGCAAGGCACGAACCCTGTAACCTGATCCTTATTTCGTATGGAGATAATCGAGTCAATAAGAGATCCTCTCGACTTGAGTAAACAAGCTGTATTCACCTGCAGTATAACTTATCGTCTATACAATATTCAATACGACTTAAGAGCTTTCAAGATCTAACTGATATCATTGTCTATAAACTGAACGGTTATACTGTTTTCTGCTTAATTGCAGATTCACAATTGGTGTAACGATTTTCTCGATTCTTAGTCAGGTTATAGAAATCTCGATTGACGGATGTTTTCGGTGGTTTGCAGTCTGACTGTTGACCGATTGGACTCGAATGTGTTGAGAACCAGAAGGTTTAGATACGAAAGGATTTGTCTCGTGTTTTGGTGTGTACAGAATTCACTGCTAGTTACTTTCAATCGACCCTCAACATGCTTTTACCAATACTTGTAAGGATAATTCTTCCATTATTTACCAATTTAGTCTAGGACCAATTACCTTGATGAAACAATCGTTGAACGATAGATTGTGTCGGAGTGAGTTTTGCCACCGACGCGTGTCCTTTCTGTAGTACGGAAACCGGTCTCCGATAAACTTATAGATTTCTGCCAGTGGCAGCATTTTGTCACGTGAAGACCATATCGCCATTGCGGTCAGCGAGATGTAGGAATAAGGCGGCTTCTGGTCACCGTAAGAGTCTCGCGACGGCCTGGGCATCGTTCCGTCGAATTCAAAAACGGTCCCTTCAACTGTCAATATTCGTCGACCGTCGGTTAAATCGACTCTCTTTCTCCATGGCTATAGTCGCTTCGCACGATAAACATGGAAAACCCCATGATTGACGAGAATATAAAATTACTGCTCATCCACTGTTTCAAGTCCTTTTTGACACACTCTGTATATATATGTATACACCGATTGCTGATTCGACGATCACATCTCATCAGTAAATGATAACGAAATGCTGTGATCGATGACGTTGAAGATGAGGATGTTTGGTTGTTACTTTGAGCTGGCAGTCGATTGGTCACTGATTTCAATACTGATCACAACCTGCACAACTCGCTAGTTATCACCACATTATTGAACTCACATCCATGTTATATCCAATGGATTGCACTGTACGTTTCTGGCGCTCTCCTGAGCGTGGAGCGAGTGGAGATAAAAAAGAGCTTCTGATCCTGCAGGATCACCGCGTGAGATGCAACCTCTGAGGCAGGGGCCTGTCGCCTACTGACGCATCGGCATCCCCACACCCCAGAGTCCGGAGGATTCCCCCGTTTGTAACCTCCGGGCGAAGGAGGGTGCGAGGATTAGACTATGGCTACGGCCACGCCCAAGGTGCCCAGTCAGTTTCCCATGGACATGAGAACCTGTAACCAGAAGACCCTTTCTTCTCTCGCCAACCGGGACGCCGGATCCTGGCCTCGCCTCCGAGGCGGTTCTCCACCAGGAGGAGCGCCGCCTCCGAGGGAATAGAGGAAAAAACAAAACAGAGAGGGATAGAGAGAGAGAGAGAGAGATAGATAGAAAGAGGGAGACTAGGAAGCGAGGCGTAATGGCAGTTGGAGAAAGACGGATAATGGCCAGTAAGTCGTGGTTGGGCGGCAATGTGAGGTTCAGCGATTGTTAACCGGGACTCTAGTTACAATCCCGAAGTCTGAAGAATGATCGATGTTGCAGGATCATCGAGTGGAGCGAGAGCGGAACGTCGGCGACGGCCGCTGCCAGCGTCTGTTCGCATAACGGGCACTTATGCAGCGCGGAACCGTACCTTCTACCAGCTATTCTTAAGGCGCGAGAGTGAAGCATCCGTGCAACATTATTATATATATATATACATATATATATATATATATGTAGGTGCATGCAGCATGACAGAGAACCGCGGAGGTCTTGGTGCTCGGATCTGAGAGGCTGCGGTATGCGTTTGTTCCCGAGCTTTTGCTAAAGGGTGTCGGTTTACGAGGGCCCAATATATGATTGCTGAGGCAAACTGAAACTGGTTATGGCCGTAAGAGGTGAATGCAACCGGCCTCGTTGTACCTACCTACCCAGAGACTACCTCTTCGGCTATTGGCGGAGGATGAAGCTCCAACCGCTTAACTTCCACGGTACACTACACTACACTCGACTAATTTATTATCGAGCAACGCAATTAACCGTAATTTACTTACTCAAAAGCCTTGTTATATCCTCGTTCCTCACGGTATCATCTCCTCGGGCTAATCGTAAGATTTGCGACACTTAAATGTTCGTAGGATTATTTATTATTATTAATATCGTTATTTTTTTTAAATTATTTATCTAGTCTTGTATTAGGTATCTATATAGTGGTTGTAATTACAGTACCTAGTTCTGAGTACCTAGCAGATTTCCTCATCGTCTTGCGGTGCTCCGTTTAAAGTCTCTTTAGTAATTTTCAATTACTCGGCTTCTGCAGTTCAACTCGATTCACGACTATCGTTAATTTTTATTTTTCACCCGTTTTAACCGTTTAATGCAAGGAACAAGCTCTCTGCGCGCAACTGTTTTTAAATCGCAATCTAGCTACTTGGTAATAACTTTTCCATTTTGCAATGTAACTTCTCTTAGAGTTATTGCTTCGTAATTTCTTCTGCTATGAGATACTTGTACAGAGATAAACGCAAAGTTCAACTCACTACTTCCACAAACACTGCGAAGAAGCTCGTTTTAGCTTTTATGCGATGATTAGTTCGATACTTTCGCTTTTCGTTGAAACATGAATCGAAACGTTACATCTAAATAAATTTTATAGAAATAATTGAAGAACGCTAGAAGAGTAACAATTGTTAAATTCAAACTGTTACTATTAATTTCATTCTTAAAATTCAACTACAACTATACCAGTTGAATAAAATTCATTTTTGACACGGAATTTGTCTACACGATATACAATCAAATCGATTCGACATGGACAGTGAAGAATATACGAAATGAATTCTCGACAGAATTACAATTTGTACTAAGAGCCTGAGAAGAGCTTTTCAATTACGTATAATAACTGCTTTTGCAATATTGCCAATCTCCCAAGGCATGATATTTGATTAATTCGGCGCTGTAATTATAGGGTATAATTGTAAAATACTTTAATCAACGATGAGGTTTGTGCTTAGACAGTGACGTCAAGGCTTCTGCATTGATTCTCATCAGGCTATTAGTGCTGAAAGATCGTAATAAAGCAGTGTTCTTGTAACAAATTAATTTCAACACACAGGTTTCTTACAAATATCTTATTATGAGGCGGCACTTTGGGTCTTTGGCATTTACCCACGCGTGGTTTTGAAAGGCTCACCTCTAAAAATTCATTGATGTACAATGATTATATACTTATTTATTATACGTATATTACTTTAGCCTCTAGCCTGTCAGATTTAATGCGTGATATACTAGCCGTAGAAACAACCAATGATTACTATATTAATGTGACAAGGGGACGAAGCGAATATCATATATATATACGAGTGAAACCGATGATTCAAATAATGAAGAGAAAGTAAATTAAAGACGTGTATCGTGTACGAAGAACATTACTATATTCGGATCAGGGCGCTTCTGTTCATCGAAATAACATCGTACAATAAAAAAATTCACAACATTTACAACGTCTATATATGTATGTACACGTGATGTACTTTATTAAATTTTTTAATAAACAGATCTCAAGTTCTTCCGAGTCTTGAGAAAGTTTCCTATAATCACATCAAATCAATTGCGCTGTATAAAATAATGTCAAATGCAGTTTCCGAGCTGGAGTAGAAAAACAAGATGATAAAATACCCGGCGTTTAGAGTGTTGTTAATCCACCCTATACATGCATACATACATGTGTGTAACCTGCGAGATGCAACGGAGATAAAATTTATGCGGTCATAAAGTTGAAAGAAGTTGGAAAAAAAAATTCGTCGAAGTATATGGAAGAGAAAAACAGAAGAATAAAAGTAGCAAATGCAACGTAGCCAGATTCCGAGGAAATTTCTAACATGAACGACTCTTGTAAAGTTTCGAACTCTACGTAAGTCGTCGGGCATTAAGCATCCGCACCAGCGGCAGCACCTCACGTTAACTGCAATAAGTGCCTCTTCATCATGACCTCGGTGTTGTCAGCCCTGCGGAGTATACGAAATAGGCGTGTTCTCAACGGGCTCCACCTCCGTTTCCGTTTCGTCCCGTCTTTCGTTGCCTATGGAGGTATCTGGCTCGTGGTTTGCACCGGTTTCGGCCAACCCGACGCGATCCGATTCACCGAAAGTGAGAGACATGCGCCTGAGGCACCTCAACCCGCGCAACCTCCCGGCATTATTGTGTCTCGCTCTCAGGCGCCGTTTCGCCATAATTTTTGCTCCACAGAACTTGATGCTCGATATTCGGGGCAAAAAGTAATTCGCGTGGATCCGCGGCGCGCGCTTTTCGACTTGTCGAAACGACCATCTTTCACTCTCTCGGATTCTCGTTTTTATTCTTCTTTCGTTTCTGCCTCACTCATCCGTCTTACCCCCGGTCACAAAAATTATCATAAGCCTTCTGCACGCGCCTCTGATTGGCCGTTTACATCCCGTTAAGAGGGGCAGATCCTCCACAGGGTGGGAGAAGGGAATACCGGGAGAAGAGAGGGGGATCAGGGGCTGGTAATACGTATAGCGGCGAGACGGATAGAGAGAAAGAGAAAGAGAGAGAGCGAGAGAGAAGGAGGTAATTGATTTCACGCGTGGGTAACCCGTCTTCCATTTACGTATTCACATGTATGAACAAGCATTATGTACACGTCGATGCATGGTTGTGTGTTTTGCATGTGTATATTCCAGGCGTATAATTTCCTCTCACGACGACCATACTGTATTGTATATCAGACATCGTGTATTCCATACTTCATCTGCATAGTTACAAGCATGAGGAATTGCAATTCGTATCTTCACGTTGGATACGTGCGATGGCGTCAACGTGTAACACGTTTACTTTATTGTTTATACATCTGTTACATCTTTGGCTTCACTTTACTTTTTATTTTTATGATATAGGTATGTATTTCGTATTTTGTATGCAATGAACTTATAAAAATAAACACACTTCATACACAATATAGATTTTCTTATTATTTTATTACTCTTTCTGTCCCCGTTCAACTTGTGTCCAGTTTTTAAGAACGAAACACGCTTCGGGACGAACGTTTTTGATTGGTCAATATTCAATCGAATGCTTCGTTTAAATCGTATTCAATTTCGAAAGTTGGCTAGGTACCCAAAATTGGACTCTATTATTCTGCTGTGTAACCGCGCGAAGTACGGAATAATCAGAGATTTAAACGACCATCATTGGTTGTTTCGTCAATTATGAACTGAGTAATTAGTCGAAGAACTATTCGTCATAACTATATCAGATTGCAATTACGGGTTTCATACAATATAGGGAAATACAAAAATATGGAACAAATTCACCACAAAAACGAAGCAAAGAGGGGGGGAGGGGGGCGAAAATTAAAGAATTCAAATTATTTATATTCTAACCGTTACTTTTTATACCGGTTCAGCAGGCGAAGTGGATAACATAACGCATCGCTCGGTAACTTCGGAATTTGGTGAGTGTTCGTTGGTAAGTAAGAGAACTGCACACTGCACTCGCGGGCAGAGTATTATGCAGTAATGGTAAGAATCAAGCTACGAATGTTATTGAAACGGCAGAGAAGTCTAGTTAAATACCCGTAACCGTAACCCAACACATGCAAACTCACCAAAGTTGCCGAATAATGAAGAAGTTACTCGGATGTCTCTGCTTAACTCTGGAAAAAACAAAAAGGAAACTTGAATTAATTTAGCAGACTGGATTGTCAGTTTCCAAATTAATTACTACTGTGTCTACTTTCGTATTCACTCATCGCATGTTAAGATAAAAATTGTTTTAAACCCAACTATCGTAGATTATCAAACAATTATTAAAATAAGTATTCTTACCTCCTCCAGGCTGTTTCACACTTTACATGAAGTAGTTCTCGTTACATCTGAAGTGAAATGGTACAGCGACGCACTTTTTACACTGCAATAAGAATATAACACACTATTACTCACAAAATATACTTTGGTCAGATTTCATATCACTACAGACTGTTTGTGTCGAACAAAGTTTTTTTCCCATAATAATTCATGATGGGGTAATTTGAAGTTTAGACTTATAGCGTGGCGTGATTCGGAAAAGACAAACGAGTTGAGCGCACGCAGTCAAATGTTTACTGAATTGCCGTTGCAAGCGGGGTCAGGCGTTAATTTGAATTTTCCGTACATTTTCTGACGAATAAAACGTGAATCTGAATAAATAAAAAATGAGAGGAAAAACGCAAGGCTTGTCTTTTTTTAATGTGAAACATTAGACTGGTCCTTAGATAGCCTCTAATAATTTTAGAATCTTGACCACGTCACTCCCTATATTTGTTCCAAATAGGTAAGTTTATAAAACTATTTCAAAAAGACAATTTTCACTTTCATCCCCAATCTTTCACGCGAGGAGTGTACATTATGCCATTTAAAATATTTACGTTTTCAATTACCTTTCACCAGGTATATTTTATCGCGGTATCAAATATTTTCAGAAAATCTCTCACTATGTGACGTAAACGAGTATTAATCCAAATATGTATTTGATAAAAACACCAGCATCGTCTATGAAGCACTCAATGTTGCAGATTATCATTACGTGAATATTTTCGGCGAAATTGGCAACTTGAACGAGATTGTCAATTCTTTATAATGAACTGCGCCGTTTCTGATTATCATGCACAACTTATTCACAAATTGAAGATAAATAAACATACAATCGTACTTTCAACACTTTCAATTAGCCGATCTCGTTGCGGTCACTCGTTTTTTCCAACTACGGTCACTGTCACATCACTTTATATAATACACCGATTGTCATCATAGTAAAACTGCACTTTCGAATTATGCACCACATTTTCAATATTTCTATGCAAACAACGCGACGCTCAACTGCGTGGCTACTCGCGCACTCACCGTGTGTAAATGACGTCAGAAACTTGTGCTCGAATTTATGCTGGTTCAAATTGCGCATGCGCACAGTAGGATTGTTCCGTTTTCTCATCTGAGGCTGGAATTTCATGAGCAGCAGCAGCAGCGGTTTCTCACCGTCGAAGCATTCTGATTGGTTGACCAACCTAACCTAACCTAACGTTAGTCAACCAATCAGAATGCTTTTGTATGCTGGGAAATGCTGCTCATGAAATTTCAACCCAACACGTGTGTTAGACTGATTAGACGTAAATTTGAAACTTACAAACGATTTAAATACATGTACTTTGCTGTTGAAGCGCATCATTTTCCTGACAATAAAATATAGGAAGTAAAATAACCGTATTAGCCAGAATATAAGTCGATCCCCAATTTTTTACCCATGGTGCAGGACTTTTTTTTCGGATCCGATTATAAGTCGAAGTTCAGAATACTTTAGCTTTTGCTTCATTTTACCCCAATCGCGTACATTTTTCTTTGATATACCTTATTACGAAGTTCGAATTTTCGATTTTCGAGATTAGGCGCGCACGCACAGCGCGCGAATATTGGATTGCGAGAATGTTACAATTATCGGTCGATAACGAAATTCCCAATTGATAATGCAAATCTCCTAAAAAGTCCCGAATATAAGTCGAGTACGGTTTTTAAGGGTAAAGTCGCTTACCAAAAACCTCGACTTATATTCGGGCCAACACTATAGAAAAATAATGTATACATTCAGCTGTAAGCTTGGATAAAAATTCTCAGATTCACTGTATAAATAACATTTATATTTACAACAATGACACCACCGTATCGCTTAAGGTAGCATGTGTAAAAATTCAATTTATTTCATGAATAACATACCGAGCCCGGCATCAAACGTCTGCAATGCCCGAGGTAAACCATTAATAAAATTCCTCAGGGCAGCTGCTTGCGGTAGACATCGTTGTACGACTAATACGTCGCTCAAAATTTTTAAATTCTCTTCAATGTCAATCAAGTCGAAATTGTCAATTACTTCATCGAGAATTAACTTATAAACTATGTGATTTGGATGAAATGATCCGGTAAGATTTTTGAAGAATAACTCTTGAAGTATCGGTGACGATAGTTTCATGTCCTATGAAAAAAAAAAGATAATATATAACAATTGGATTACGTCCTGTAAGGTGGAGTATTAATAGATCCAATCGATCTGTCGAAATATCAATTCACAATGATAACTCGAAAAAGACAAACATAATGGATCTGATCACCTGATATTTCTCTTTTATAATTTGTACCGCTTCTTCGTGGAGGGATTTCTGATTCGAGCATAAATGTAGATAAATTTTCAGTTCCAAATCTGAGGAGACGTGTGTCTTACTCAAATATTCTCTCAGTACCTGGTAAAGATGAATTAATGAATACAACGAAAGATTTGCTAATCTTATCAGGCAAAAACTAAGAAATATTCATCAAAGACTCACCGTTTCAGACACAATTTGATGGGCCATAATTTCCTTACATTCTACCAGCCTCTGACTAGCAGAACAATCATTTTCTTCCGTAATAAGTACTTTAGTTAAATCGATTAATCTTAACGTCGGATGCTTATCCACGGTGGTAAATTCGGGGTTTTCAAATTTAGGCCACGAGATTAGTTTCTCTTTTATTCTGAAGTATTCGTCTTTGCCACTAATCTGGCAAATCAAATTTTCAAATTGTGCAAATCGATCTCCTTCCGTCATTTCAGTATCAGGAGTCACTGATTCATGCAGTTCCGATTTTTCAAGTGGGCTTTTCTTGTCCTCGTCACTTTGGTCCGAAAAATCACCCCAGTCATCATCCCAGCCCGTTTCTTCCTCGTTCGATTCAAAGGATGAGACTTCGATGGAAAATTTGTCACAAGATTTTTTGTTCAAAGATTGCGACTGAGAGAACGCCTCAAGTTGTGCACCATTTTTCTCTTCATGTCTTTCCGGCTCATGAATAGGATTCGAATTATCTGTCCCGTTTTGCCCATCCTCCAAGTCAGCTAATTCGTCTTCAGCTTTGCAATCTTTGGCATTTAACAAGCACGAAGACCAGTAGGTCAGCCCTTCAGCTATCGGACAGTCTTGCATGTTAGCAGCAGCTTTTGTCATCCTCGATATCAACTCTAACGGATCATAATAGTAGCCCACCTTGTCTGGCTCCAGTTTCTTGTACAGTTCTAGGGAGTAGAAATAGGCAGCTAACTGCAGTCGCAGATCTGCGTCTGGTATGTCGTCAAAGGCTGGTTTGACAAAATCATTATCACTGCTGCTAAGACTCAACAGGTATGAAATACCCAGCAAACAGTCTTCCGTGAAGACATGACGAGCACACTCGACGAATACTGAAAAATTAAACGATTTCACTGGTTGTGGCAGAATTTAACTAAGGCTTCAGATACTTTCCATCAGGATTCCTAAATTTTAATATCAATTGTACAGAACTTACGATGGTCAATGCTGCTAATTTCAAATCCGTAGCTGGCGCATTCTCCAAGTAGGGCAACCCTAACTAGGTTTTGGCATAATTTGAATTTATTATTTTTTATATCCGGTAGCGAGTATTTTGTGTAATTAGTATCTAAATTGCTGATCGAGCAATCCCTATGCAAACTTTCGTAAAAGCAAGAAAAACTCTGAGGGTTCTTCTCTACGGCGTCTAACTTTAGTATTTGATCGTCTCCTTCGCACGAGTCGCTGCTTTGTCTGACAAAATTCAAGTTTAGGGTGTTTTTCCAGAAATTTCTATTTCCCACGTTCTTCAGCAATGAGTACGTCGACTTTTTCACCAGCTCAGCTGAGCTGATTACCATTTCGGTCGACGTCCCTATAATGTTTGGCACTACAAACTCCTTGGACTCGACTTGAGGCTGAAAAAGTAACGAAATGTTTACAGCCATTAAGTAAACCATTAGTATTCGAAAAACCGGATGCTCACTGTAGTCATTGCATCTGTAAATTCATCGTCACTGTCAGCCATTGTATCAGAAACTTCGGAAGGCAATAAGTTCTGCAGATCTTTGTGGAGTATTTGTATCTCGATTAAATGCATCCGTTGCAATATAGTCTCTAACAAATCAGTTGGACCACAGTTCATAGCGAAGGACAGGCACTTTTGCCTGAACTTGAAGTCTTGATATTCGTCGTCATTACCCAAATCAAAAATTATCTTCCATGCTGATGAGCTATTGTGGTCTATAAGCTGCTGGCAAATAGTCGCACAAGCACTGTAATCTTTCACCTGAAATGAATTATCATAAAGTGTGAGAGTACCTTTCATCAAGAGAGAATAGTGACTGAAAAAGAATCGTAATTCACCTTACCTCATAAGCCTTTTGCGCGACAAGTTCCAAGACTTTGCCATCCCTGTTTCTAGAGTTGTATTTCTCGATCCTCAAGTACCTCGCCAGGTTAAGCAATCTCTGGGTACTTTTGTAGGCGTCTTCCTGACTGTTCAAACAGCTTTCGATTAACTTAATCCTATCTTGGCTTAGTCTGACTTGAAGTGGCAATACGTTTACGTTGAAGTCGTTCAAAATTTGTAGCGAACTTATGAGCTCGTATTCCTCTTTTATTTCCGGATTGTCGTCCTCTATGAGGTAGAGACATGCCCTGAAGAAGAAAAACTTTGACTTTCTCGAATAATTTTTCAACATAATACGATACGTATCTTTGATAAATAGACACGAAAAAATTGGATTTTAGTTACTGTAAGAAATTACTTTGCTAGTTCCATGCTACTATCTGTCAAGCTTTTCGAGCTATTGAAGTACTCGGTACTTGCTTGCAATACCAATCCCACTGCTTTATCATAAGGCACTTTGAGCATAGATTTTTCAGATTTCTTAGTCTCTATGAGACTCGTGCAATTCTGAATGGTCGTCTTCTCTCCAGAACTTAAACGAGCTGAGACACATATTTCGAAACATACTTCGATGTCGAGACAGGAAAACGTTGTTTCGTGAAGTTGAAGTATATCGTTTAATAATTGAGGCCACAAGTTTTCATTTGGTGGTAACGCGCTGTAGAATTTTCAATTGTTAATAAAAATATATACACTGATATATAGCTAATATTAACTGAAGTATTACTCACTTTACGTATCTTGCCATTTGAGTGAGCAGCATTTTAACAGTCTCACGATTACTTTTGTTCTCTTGAATGTATTTTAGTGTAGTTTTTACATTGTATTCGCTTAGCACTCTCAAGCACTCGAGTTCCTGTTCGAGTTCTTCGATCGGCCGATAGATCTCTCCAGATTCCGCGTTTTCCTGACTGAACGGAATGCATTCAAATATACACTTGGCCTTTTCATACATCTTCAAATCTTTGCAAGAGTAAATGCAATCTAATGCCAGTTTCATAATAGCTTCTAAATCTCTGATTATCTCTGTATTCTGTGTCTGTTTTAAATGTTCAAAGAATTTCACTGGCAACGTTAAGTCGTCTTCGCTCAAGGACACTAAGTAATCATGTAATAGCTGCTGATGAGAACATCCTTGAGGCTGTGAATGCAAGTGGAAGAAAATTAGTTCTAAGAATGTATTACCTCGGAACAAAGAGCAGTAAATACATTATTCACTCACCGAGAGCCTCTCTTTTCTATGGATATAAGGAATGACGAGGTTTTTAATGTTATCTACAAAATTTTTCTCATCAGATTTGCTCATCAATAGTCTTATCTTGTCGAGGTCTGAAAGTTTCTCCAATCGGGCTAGAGACATGTCCTCCATGTTTACCTTGTATATCAAATCATCCAGCGTCTCTAATTCGAATATGAAATTCTCCAAGCCTTTGATATTCCGAGATTTGCCAATCCTTATCAGACTCAAAGCATTGTCCACCATGTAGCTGTTTCTCTCTATTTGATATGCGCGAGATTTGTACCATTTATTAAGCAGTTCTTGGGTGAGTGGCACATTCCTAAAATGAGTATATAAAAAATATTCTGTCCTCAAATAATCAGTAACGGATATAGCGATCGAGGCATACCTATAAGCTCTCAATGCTGGGTCACAGTCATAAATTAATTCAGAGCCGTCGTCATCGGACAGGCCCAGCGCCTTGCTGAATTCATTTTTTTCCGACCAATCTTTTTGGCGCAACTCTAGCTGGTCTGGTAAGAATAGTTGGCCTTCGTTGTCGCATTCTGGTAAAAGTTTTTCGTAATCCGTTGGTTTGAGAGTCTCGGGAAAGAAACTTATAACGGCAAGCCAGTGCGGCAGTATTTTAGCACTGTGATAAGTGAACATGATATCCACAGCCCGGTAATTACTGTCTTTTGCAAATCTGTACAATTGAATAATTTAGAAGAAACTAATTAAGTGTGAAAAATACTTAGGTGGATCAAACTATTTCAAGTACTAGAGAGTTACGAATGCCAGTTGGTGTTTATTTACATACCTAATAGCATTTTGTAGAGTGCTCAGTTTTCGGAATTCTTCATAAAAATTTTTATTATACATCGAGGGAGCTTCTAATATTATTTCATAAGTTTGCAATTTATCCAGATGGTCTAGAAGCTTTCGTCTGTACTTTACCATTTCCTTCTGACCCTCAGTCAACTTCTCAATATTTACTTGATCCAATATTTGATTTTCTTTCTGTATCTGTAGAAAATAAATAATGGAATTAGGAAGACGCGACTACTTGAGTATTGAGATTCCGTATGAATAAAGTTAAATATAAAAAATACACTACCTGTCTCAAAGTTGCACCGATTTTATCCAAATCGTCGTAATCCTCGTCCTCTACATCAGCAGGCGTAAACTTGCCGTCGTCCTTTACACCGATGGCTAATAAAGTTTCTAAATTTGCGCCTCGAAGTCCGAAGTTAAGAAGCTCTCGGGATGCTTCAATTGTGTCTGGTACACGCGTTACACACTCGTTTAGAACCCAAGATCTTTTGCTCACTTTACTCAAATGATTTTTAATCGCATTTAGTGAAAACTCAGACTTGCGCCACTGTGTTTGGTACACCAAGTCAGTGTCCAGGTTGTAAGTGTTTGCCAAAGCTAGTGCCTCGCCGTATTCCTATATTTCATTATATAAAATTCTAGTTAAATTCCTCTTGTTACTTTGTGTGCATTCCTTAAATTTCATATTCAAGGGTGAATCAGATACTTTACTTCGATATCGATCTTTCTAGAGTACAATTCCTCTGGAGTCGTACTCTTTAATCCCAATATTCTATATGTTCGGTGAATCAGTTTCGATTTTTTTCTCTTCGGCTGAAACCTTTCCATGTCAGTAATGGAGTAAAGAGCGCTTTGAAACAAACTCCCCGCATATTTCAGAGCCGTTGATCTTTCGTTTTCTTCTTCTTCTTTTTCACTATCCGACGATGAGTCTGCAAAAAAAATTCAAGCATTGTAACAATCATGGTAAAGAATTTCGAATTATTATGTCTAAGTAAGTCTAAGGCCAAAAATTCGTGGTACCTGAATTTTGACTTTCATTTGTCGAATCTCTGCTCCTCTTTTTGCTCGTCAAAAATGTCTCGCAGTCTAAACTGAGGAAACCACGGTCTGGGCAGAGTTCGGATATTTGCGGCTGTCCGTATAAAAATTCTGGACTCGCACCTAGAAGGTTGCGCAAATTCTTGATCGAACAAACGGAAACGGATCCGCAGTATCTTGCTATTATAACAGACTGTAAAAAGTTACTAACATTGCATTAGATTATTATATTATGATTTATGACATTAATAACGTAAATAAGTCAAACGTTATTATGAGTTCATTATATTGAATAATTTCCCAGCAGAACGAGGTAGCAGAGTATTATTTTGCGACTATGAATGTGGGCATAAATTTTAGAGACAACATTCTTGAATATCTTACATGATTTGACCACCAATTGACATCAATAGGATGAAATTCAGAAAATCCTGGTGGTAATTTTCTCAACTTAACAAGACCAAGGGGATTCAGAGCATCGGAATCTGGCTGCTCATTGGGGCCCCACTTTTTGTAGAGCCTTAAGCTTGGCAAATTCCATATAGTTATTGAGCCGTCGGTATGTAAACAGGCAAGCAGATCTCCGGTTGGTGATATACTGGTTTTAAATATGACAGATTCGATTTGGGAGCGCAAAGTAGGCAAATAATTCCAAATTGAAAAACTTGAATTTGCACTAGTGTTCTCTTCGTTTGCAAATGACAACTTGTAGTACGGATAATCATTGAGAATGCACCACGATGTTAGACCAGATTTTGAAGAGATAGTCTGAAACACGTAAGTTAATTTAACATCAGGCTAATTTTTTACAATTATCAGCAAAGATGCAATTACGGCATGCTGCGACCTAGAAATAAACAAAAAAAAGGAAGATCCCAAAGTTTTAGTTAAATAAAATGTAGAGAAATAAGTATTGATTACATTGGAACTTGACCAAGAGGTAATCAGCAATGAAACTCACATTCAAGTTTTGCGTGATGTTACTCCCAGCAACAAAGAGTAAATTGTGTCTTTCATTATAAGCAACGGCACTGACGCCATTTCTGTACAAGCTGCCGAATGAAAATTCATGGCTTTCCTCGAATGCTTCAGTAGCTGAGACGTAATAGGCCTTTAATAGTCCGCTGTAAGTGATGACAAGAAATTCATAGGCCCATTTCAGACTCTTGACTCTTGTTTTAACGAATATCATTGAAGCAACAGCGTCGCCAGCTTCCAGAATATTCGGATTTTGGGACAAGTTCTTCGGACTTATATTGAACACATTGTTTCCCAAAGAATTGTAGAACGACAAATAGCCGTTGCTCGATGCAACCACGAGTAGCGAACAGTCAGGGCTCCACACAACTTTACGCCATTGCGGAAAGGCATCTTTAGGTACTGCAATTCAGAATCAATATGTGAAAGTATTGAGGATTTTGAAAGATCCTGCTGTGATGGTAAATATAGATTGTTTGAATGGAATTTTTTGCATACCTGACGCTTTGCCGACGACAGAAGAGTACTCGTCCTTGGATTTTCTTATCTCTATCAAATTATCTTGTAAGATGGCAAGCAGACTTCCTTTGTCTCCGACAGCAAATTTCCATTGCAAAGTCAGTCCAATTTCCAGAGATATAGACTCTGGCAACGAGTATCTGTTGTTCAGATATCTCAGGGCAATTTTTATCGTTCCTGTAGCTGGCAGGATAGCTGCGGTGTCGTTTTTGCATCTCTGAAGTAGCAGAAATACGATAAAAATTATTGATTTCTTCAAAACCCAGTTGAAAATAAATCATCACATGTCTGATTATTGAATATCGATCAATTAGATGATTCTTTCTGCTGTTCCATTCTCGAATAAAATGCATGTTCAGTGAGGATAGGTTAAAGGTTAAGTGGTATTAAACACCGAAAATAGGTTAGAACTTAAGTCAGGCTTATCCAGATTTTTAGATAATTTCATCACGAGATCTCACCGATAATTCTGGCTCTTGTTTGCGCACGTAATACTCCAACAGCTCGTATAATATCGACTGCTCATCACACTTCTCGATGCCGTCTTCACCCATGTTTTGATCCGGTTCTACAGCCATCAGCTGTCAAGTCCGCAAAGTTAAATTTCGAGGTTAGTTTAGCTTACGTCAAGGACGTCAAAGATGCATTCAGCATTCTCCAAATTCCGCTGGTCCATCGCCATCCTCAAATCGCATGGCGTATGCGCAACTGAGTAAGGAAATCCTAATCCTAAAAGCTCTTATCAGAGTTATACTCTGTTTCTCTCGCTCTGCGCCGTGATTGGCTGAACGCGATCCCTCAGCCAATCACGGCGCAGAACGAGAGAGACAGAGTATGACTCTGAATATTGGGATGCTCCCTTGCCGTGCAATATTTGCATATAAGCTCGACGTCTAGTTCAGGATTTTCACCCCAGTTGGCAGCAGTCGCCAGCGTGATTGAGTACGTTAATCGGTGTAAACAAAACTCAAGGAAGACTGCGGATTATTACTTCACAGTTTTATTTTTACAATATCCCGGTTTTTTTGTACAACTAGTAAAATGTCGGATGGTGACGACGATTTTATGTGCGAAGAGGAAGAAGATTATGGCTTGGTAGGAGTTTACTTCAACTACAATTCTCCCGTCATTCATCGCTCCTTTTTAGATTGAGGTTATGTTCTCACCCTGCGCCGAAATAACGTCAAAACCGCCTCCGCTTTATCCCAGTAATCAGAAACCATTTGGAAAATCTTTTTGCCTTCTCTACCAATCCTTTTTTTCTCTGAATTCATCTGTTTTTATTGTCTCTGGTATTTCCTTGAATTACATATTTCTTAATCTGAACCTATTGCACACCGATGTAGAGATTAACGAAACTTGCCGTTAGAATGAAAATTTTATCCAGAAATGCTGCGTGCAGTTAATTTGCTACTTATGCTTGTAATGTTTTTTTTTTTCCAGGAATATTCAGAGGATTCCAACTCGGAGCCTGACGTAGACTTGGAAAATCAATATTACAACAGTAAAGCACTTAAGGAGGATGATCCTAAGGCGGCGTTACAAAGCTTTCAAAAAGTGCTAGACCTGGAGGGGGGCGATAAAGGAGAATGGGGATTCAAGGCGCTCAAACAAATGATCAAAATCAATTTCAAACTGGTGTGTCTTTATATCGAATGAGGTAGCATTATTCTGATACATGGGCGCTATCGTCTAAACACATGTCTTTTCTTGTTACAGTTGAATTACAAGGAAATGATGACTCGATACAAGCAGCTCTTAACGTATATCAAAAGTGCAGTGACGAGAAATCATTCAGAAAAATCGATCAACTCAATCCTGGATTATATCAGTACTTCAAAAAACGTTTGTACAAATTTGTACATTTTTTTTTTTTGTCATTTTCTCAAATGAATAGTTTTCGATATCAGGATAGTTGGAATTAAAAGCAAATAACTTTGGAAAGCGTGCAAATATGCAAAAGAGTTTTAATTTAATGTTTCAGCAACTATATCCAAGCAAATGATAGGATCTCTTACCTCATTTTTCCAGATGGAATTACTGCAAGATTTTTACGAGACAACTCTAGACGCACTAAAAGATGCGAAAAATGAT
This sequence comes from Diprion similis, assembly GCF_021155765.1. NCBI lineage: Eukaryota > Metazoa > Arthropoda > Insecta > Hymenoptera > Diprionidae > Diprion > Diprion similis. The sequence goes on from NC_060114.1 coordinate 15,116,418, forward strand.
AGGCTGTGGTTCAAGACGAACACAAAACTTGGAAAGCTATATTTCGATCGATCAGATTTTAACAAATTGGCAAAAATACTGAAACAGCTTCATCAGAGTTGTCAGGTAGGTATTGTAAGAAAATTTTCTCTCACCCGCCGTTGCTTAAAAGAATCCCTTATTTTTTACTTATTTTTTTTGTAAAATCCTCCGCATGCTCGTCGCGTTATTCGCCAACACCCAACGCTTGTCAACGAGCTCAAAATTCCTTCGTCATTTCAGACAGACGACGGAGAGGATGATCTTAAAAAAGGTACACAATTACTCGAAATATACGCTCTCGAAATCCAAATGTATACGGCCCAGAAAAATAACAAAAAACTCAAAACTCTGTATGAACAAAGTCTCCACATCAAAAGTGCCATTCCGCATCCCCTCATCATGGGAGTAATCAGAGGTAATTTTTCAAATAGTAGAATTTTATCTCAATTGTGTAATGCATCTCCAATTTTATTCTTATACAGAATGCGGGGGTAAAATGCACCTCAGAGAAGGGGAATTCGAGCGGGCTCATACGGATTTCTTCGAAGCGTTTAAAAACTATGACGAGTCCGGTTCCCCAAGGCGTACGACGTGTTTGAAGTATCTGGTCTTGGCTAACATGTAAGAATAAGCTAGCATTCGTATAAATGAAAATTTGAAGCGTTTGAACATGTTATTTAACTTGACTTTATGTTCTATTTAGGTTGATGAAGTCTGGTATAAATCCGTTCGACTCTCAAGAGGCAAAGCCATACAAAAACGACCCCGAAATACTTGCGATGACTAATCTGGTTGTTAGTTATCAAAACAATGACATCAACCAATTTGAGTCTATTCTGAAGCAAAATAGAAACAATATAATGGATGACCCCTTCATTCGGGAGCACATTGAAGACCTTCTGCGCAATATTAGAACTCAGGTGGAGCGATATGAACATGCTTTTTGTTGACCTTCAAACAAAATGGGCTGGTTAATAAAACTTGTATGCTTCCAGGTGCTCATTAAGCTTATCAAACCGTATACAAGGATCCACATACCCTTCATCAGTAAAGAATTGAACATCGATGTTTCCGAGGTCGAAAGTCTGCTGGTTTCTTGTATTTTAGATAGCACAGTTCGCGGTCGAATTGATCAGGTAAGAAGCCCGATTTTCACCGCGAATCACGCGTCGATAAATATTATCTTACTTTTTATAATTCTTTCAGGTGAACCAAGTCCTCGAATTGGATAAAAAGTCGGTTTGCGCCGCGCGTTATAACGCTCTAGACAAATGGACGAATCAGTTACAGTCACTGCACGTAGCCGTCGTTAATAAAATGTCGTAGATCCAAATGCATTGAATCGTTCTTGCTACGTTGTGAACGATTCAACGAAAATATTGTACTACGATAATACCGCATATGATTATATATTTACCATTAATCTTGTACAATAACATTACAAGCTATATTCAGCATCGATGAACATGGCTTCGAATAAAATTTAACGTGATATTTTCAAAACTGTTTTACTTATTTTTTTACCCTGATGGGAACTTTCTATCCCTGTTCATATTTTCAGACAGATTTTATTCATTAGAATTCGCATTTAACTTCATCAAATTGCATCGCTGCCTGCATAAAAAATAACTTCGTCGTAGTTGTTTAATAATAATATACTTACGCAGCCGCGGTTCCTCCGAACACGAGAACGATAAGCTGGAACAGTAGCGTTACATGCCAACAAGGACTATTCCACAGGGGTTTTCTTTTTCTTCGAGGAAACTCAGTATTATACTGGGGCGGCGGCATTAAGAAACCATTACTTCCGACCTGGGACAGTTAAAGTCCTTGCAGCTGCTGGAACACGTTCCATTTTTATGAGAAAGAGTTTCCTACGCGTATAATAGAAGTGTTTTCATGTTATATAACTATAACTACAATCCTCACGGATTGCTCCCGGTACGCATATGATGCCGAACAGGTTTTACCACTTTGTCTTGCGTAGAGAATTAAATTAGTCGTTACTTTCTTATTTATTTTTTTTTTTTTCTTCGACCTTTGGTTCGTTACAAACGTTACGATGGACCGAAATTTTCGCGGTGCGTGGATATTTTCGTTTCACGTTTTGTTTTCCTGCAATATTTTTTTCCTTCACAACTAAGAAACTTTTTCTAAAATCCCAATAAAAAAGAAAAATCGTTGCGAAAGGATGTTTCTTAAAACGAGTTCGAAAATATCGCTTCTAGAATTCAAAGTTTTCCCATTCGAATAACATCGGGTTATCGTTGACGGTGTTTCAAAAAACTGTTTCATCTCTTTAGCATTTTTCAGAGAGTTAAATCCTGTACAAAATCATTTGAAATTATTTTTTTTAACGAATTTACTCATGCTTGCAGATATTGGAAAATGTTTTTATGACGTCAGAGCATGGTTGTCAGCGCCATTTTATCACCACATAACCTAAGTTTATCATTTTAATGAAGGCAAATGGTAATTTTTGGGTTTTCAAGTTACTCATGTCACATAAATCAACGAAACATAATCAATAATATATACCTGTTTACTGTCCAAACGTGAAAAAACACGGTCAACTGGCAGATATCAGCCTGGTTGCATTAGTTTGTTTTTTTCTACCAGATGGCACATTGCAAAGTGACAATCCCGATAGAACGCACGATATTTCTTGCCAAGCATTTGAACCTGGAGATTAATTTGCACTTAGCGGAAATTCTAAACAAGAATTTTCACTTCAGTACTCGAGGAATTATATTAAAATCTCCTGTGACGTAATCGGCTTATCTTTTCCCTGTCATCATTCCGCTGCTATTATTTTTACGCATTCCGATGAACACGAATATGTAGGATTATTCGGAGAATAAATATAGCAGCGGCGTATATATTTTGGCGTAATCGCGTAACCGCGATTTTCACCGTCTCATACCTTCAAGCGTCCACATTTCCGCACAAGTGAACATATATGTGTTGATTTTTTTTTTCCAACGTTTACTCTCTACGTCTCTCAAGTTTTATTCCCGTTCCCTGAGCACCCGAGGGTGCGTATAATATAAACTCGTTCACTTTTTAAGATTTTAATTGGCTGACAGCGAAATTTTCACTCTGGTTTTAACCGACGTGGCTTTTTCCCTTCGTGTAACGTACGTTACATAGATATCTGTATGTTGCATGTACGAGGTAGGTCAGTATGAGTTCCGACATGAAAAAAAAGAAATTATTTTCTAGGCTAATTTTATTTGCAAAAATTTTTATACGATTACCGCGCGTATCAATTGAACTTTTTGTATGAAAATCCGTTGTCGATTTCGTATAAAATTTACATCAATTAATCGTCGGAAGGGTGTATAAAATCTTTTCCTGTAACACGTTAATCATTTTCCTTTTTTCCAACGACAATTAAAAAAAATTTCCGATACCTTGTCAATGGCTGAAATAGACGTAGAAGGGGAAAAACAGCCCAAAAACAAGGAATTTAATAATTACACGAAAATTAAAATGTTTGTTCTGGTAAATCGTTAGGTACGTGATTCGAATTGTTCTACTAACGAGGATTTGCTCTTGTCCGTTTTACTTTTACTTTTTTGGTTATTTTGTTTTTCCTTTTTAATCAATGTTATTATTGATCTTCCCTCTATTCTTGTATATCTATATTGGTAAATTTGGCTCGCTAAATTGCAGCGCCACAGGGATTATATCGAGCAGCTAACCAGTTACCTGCACAGCCTGCACTATTCATACCTACGCATAGCTTTGCCAGGGCGTCCAGAGACCGAAACAATTCTATTAAAATTTCAGCTATCTCTGCTGCAGCTTCTCTATGGGATTCTGGATTATACCTATGCGCACATGCATATTTATGTGACTATACATAGGTAGTAGGCACTTGGCGCGACGCGCATTACTTGTTCTGTCTAGATATTGTATACGAGTGTTCGACAAAAAAAAAAAAAAAAAAAAAAAAACATACTGTTTGTGCACGCTAATGGACGATCAGTTTGTAAAAAAAAAATTGTAAGTAGCGATTTTACTTCGGAAATCGTCGGGGGGGGGGGTCACTGGCAGTCTACATTTCGGTTTTCGGGATTCGCACCCCATCGCTGATTCAGCCGCCATCTTGAAGTTGAGGTCTTAATCGAAAAATATTGATTCTAGGGAAAAATTGACGATTACCAAAATTGTAGGAAATTTCATACCAAACAGTTTTGGTAATTACCATTTTTCGTGTAAAATGGAAAATAAACGAGATAATAGAATATTTAGGTTCACCCCCAACCTCTTTTCAATTTTCAAACAACTTCGGTAATGTTGTATTATCTCGTTTATTGTCCATTTTACACGAAAAATGGTAATTACCAAAGTTGTTTGAATTTAAATTTCCTACAATTTTGATCCTTATTAATTTTTCCCTAGGATCGATATTTCTGATTCAGACCTCGAATTCAATATGGCGGCTGAAGCAATAGAGTGTGAATCTCGAAAGCTCGAAAGCTGAAATGAAGGAAAATCGTTACTTACAATTTTTGCGATGTCAGCTCCTGTTTTGGTCTAATTCGACTGGGCTATTTGGCCGTGAAGCCAAATGACGCTTAAATCATGAAGTCGCGTTCACCCTAAAGAAAATTAATTCGGAGTTCAAGGTGAACTGTTTATGGGTATAGAATAGTAGGAGCCAATTTAATTGAATTAAATTACAGACGTCAATCCTGAGATATCCACATCAAGGCTGTAATTCCATTTGATCTTTGTGATGAAATTTTTTTTCTTACAGCCTTGATATTCGTTTAGAAGATATAATGACAGTAGTGGGACGATTAGAAAACGACACGAATTAGAAACGAGCTTACTGTCACGACTTGTCCAGGGTGAAAGCGATCTCTTGTTGTTCGTTTTTCTTACCGCTCTTCTTTCTTATCCTACACACCTATAACAATTAACGTGTGCGAGGGAAACCTTACAGGAAATTCGAGATAAGAACCTCTCGCGTATATCTTCTTAACTTTTTCGCAGGTCAAGTTGTAGGTGTTCTTGCGATTCCGTTTCTATCCACGGTATACCGTCGTTTTTATCCTGATACGATTTTATTCAGGCTTGACTGATTTAGGCACACATAAAAATATGTAAAAAAGAAAAGAGACCATTTTTTTGACGTCTTTTTTTTGCTAGTTTCGTGCAGCATGGTACAAACCTTCGAAGCTGGGAATCGCAGCCGTAGAGTGTGTGGAATCAGCGAGTGATCAAATGCTGACGTCGATATGAAAGCGGAGAGAATAGGAGAAGGAGAAAGGTAACGAAAAAAGGGAGCGAACGAGAGAGTGTGTGAGAGAGAGAGAGAGGAGACAGGAAAATCAGCGAATACGTCACCGACTGCCTTTCTTCGGTGGCCGAGGGTCCGATCGGGTCAGAGGTTAGCCAACGTTTGCGTAGGTCTATTCGAAACTGTCTAATATTATCCCGTTTTCTCCCGCTACACTTAAGCATATCCTATTTCCTGTGTTTTAGACAGCTAGATTACACTCCTACGGGTCCACTACCTAAAATTCAATGTCAGTTCTAATTCCGCGGAGTTCATCGAAAATTTGTAATTTCTAGTTTTTAGCTCCAAAACGTATGTTGGCGTACAGTTATGTATGTACATTTTAATTCAAATGCTTGGTGTGAAATTAGCTTCAACATGGACGACCTCTCCACGCTGAGATGAAATCAATATGGCCACCGTTAAGACACGCTTCAGATTTTATTTCCTCTACACGATGAATTTTATCACTGATTAGTTATCTATTCCTATTTTACGCTAATAACAGTAACGGCAAGAAGGGCTTGGTTATAATTTTAATATCATTGACGGCACGAATTCTCGGAGATTAGTTCGTAAGACTTAATTGTATACTTAGGTAGGTACTGTCTACCAGTCCATTCATGAGAGGGTTCATAGCTGCTGGAGATACTGCATATAGAATGAATGGGATGATTGAATATCTGAAGCAGATTGAATGAGGAATAGCAGTTTTCATATTTCCGGGTATTTATGCATGGGGGCTAGAAACGGTGACCATATTGGTCTGGCTTTGTCGCTTAGTGAGCTTAGTCGCTCAACGGTTTCTCTCTGAATCCCGGCTTGGTAAGCCAGCTGGGACAGTAAAAATGGGTGAAAACTATAAAGATATAAACTGTAAGTCCGTGCAGGCTGGATGCGTGTTTTATATTTATGTATCCACTGTATGTATGTATAGCCGTATTATACAAGCTCGAGATAATAATTTAAAAGTTCTCTGAGGATTTTCCCCACGATTAAACTTCTTCGCGTATGCATAATATTTCGAGAAGGAGATGGAAAGTATGCGGTTACACAGCCGCAGTGGTATGATATCTTTTATTCTCACGCCCAGATGCAGATATGACCTGGGATCCACTGAAGCCATCCGCCAGGGTTCGTCAGCTGACAATGAGTTATAAAAATCCATCGTAGGATTATTTATCATGAAGCCAGGATATTTAAATTCCGTAATAATAAGAAAATAAACAAACAAAAATATAATTCGACCCCTTACCAGATCCATGGCGTTTTATGGGCAGTATAAAGTGATCCCCATGCATATGAATATTCAAATGATTTGGTCTCATAAAGAGAGTAGCCTCACATCCCAATGACTTCTTTTAACACATTTTTTTCTTAGTACAATTCATTTAACAGTTTCAATTTTTTTTTAGACGTGGCGTGAAAGACGAAGTTATAAAGTAATATGGAATTTTTTTTTGTTTTTCTGTTATGCTAAATCTTACCAGTATGCCCGCCCGAAGTTTTCCCTATTTAAATCTGGCTGACACGATATTTCAACTTTCATGCATTTGAAAAAAAAGAGATTGTGAAAACGTACGCTTGTCGCTATATCGTGTGTAGGACCATAAAAATTATTTATCAATATTTAATCCTGTGTTCCAACAATATGAATGGAAAAAAGAGGTAAAAAATTCTAAAAGTCCGCGCCATATCGTTTTGTTTTTTTTTTTTATTTTTTATCGAATTTGCATAATTCTGTGATAATTGTCCTTTTGGACATAACCTCTTTGTTTTTTTCTTCAGATGCGCGAAAGTTGAGATATGGTGTCAGTCAGATTTAAATAGGGGTAACTTCAGACGGCCATACCAGTGAAATTTATCATAAGAAACGAAGAAAAAAAATTTCCATATTATTTATAACTTCCTATTTTATATATGAAAAATTAAAAATTATAAAATAAATTTTACTACAATAACGAGGGTAATTAAGAAAAAATTAACGAGACGTGAGACTACCCCGTGAAATACGCGGCAATTGCACATGATCATCGGTGGAGAAAAAATTGCAAAGCATCGCATACGAGTAGCAAGTGAACAGGACGAATTGTTACGACTCGAATAATCATTTGGCTGCAAGAATAGGAGTTTCAGGTGAAATTCTAGAGGCATTACATAGGCGGTGAAATCGGTAATGGTATAGTCTCTGCATGTTGTAGAATCGCGGTAGAATTTGATACCGTCGCGTTTATATACGACGTTGAGCCACCCTTGCGGTGTTCAAAACGGTGTGCGCCTGGATGTGTGTGTTCCGGCAATTTAGTACGGAAATCTTGTAAACAAACCAACGTGAACAACGCGTTATGATGAAGACGACAGAATTGGATATAACAGAACACTCACACGCGCTTTAATCCACCCTTACACGTAAAACGGCCAGCTGTGTGTGCTGTTGCGATATCAGGCGTACGATATATATTTATGCATGCATGTATGTATGTATTTATTGCATGTATATGTACAGGGGAGAGGGAAGACGGTACGTTTCCTGCTCTGTTTCGAGGATTGTTATTCAGGCCGCGTTCACGGCTATGTAAATGTTAGCTAACCCACACTGCAGAAGGGGACCCCCACCCCCCGCGGCCACCCTGACTCCCCAGACGCCCCCAAGGCATGATCCTACCCGCCATTTCCTCCATTTTTCCTTCTCCTTTCACCCAAGGGCGCCACTGGGAACGTGGGTCCGTTTCAAGGTTCATTTTTGTTCTGTTTTCTTTCCTTCTTTCCCTCTTTTCTTTCCACCTTTTTCTCCACCCCCTTCCCTCGTCTTTTGCTCTCTTCCGCTACAGCTGCTTGAACACTTTTTTCTGTATAATGATCCATTTAAGCATTACGCAACCTGTTTTTCGCGAATTTCACCTTGTTCCATTCTCCACGGCCGTTATAACGCACCATAGTGCTAGATCAACTTAATGGGGTGATTCACAGTCAAAAATATCTAATTCTCGAGGACGTGTTATACCTAACAATTTTCATTTATACGTATACATGTACAGTCGTTGCATTTACCCGTAGTTTTCTTTATTCAATTTTCAACCAATATTACAGTCGTGTTAGAAACGTTAATCGTCGTGCAGAATTGACTCGTTCTATATCAGGAAGTTTTAATGCAGATGAGAATTATTTAGCCGCGAACTCGTACGCGGTAATGAAAAATCGATCAGATCACCACCGTATAACCAGCACAAACTGTTCGGCGCAAAACTTCTTAAAAACTGATTGTTAGACTATCACTGACGTCGAAATATTTGAAGTCGATGTACTATGGAAAAAATCCAAAACGGTTATGTGTTCAAAACAGGTATTACGGACCTTGTATTGCGTTCAAAGTATGTAGATGAGTGATCGCAACTCCAACAGCCTGCAAAATCAAAATATCAATATTCGCATAACCTGTTTACAATCAGCTGACTGCCCTTCCGGACGCCATATTGCTCAGCAAGTATGAAACTGCAGAGAAGTTATACTTACTAGATCCTGAAAGAGGAGGAGTAGCTTGATTTTGACTTACAGCGGGAAAACTTGGGCTCGGTTTTCCTGTCGCTTGAGCCTGTTTTTTACTCGGGTGATCCCGCCAAGCATTGTCATATAGAGGGTGTCCCAACTCCAAGTGACTAAACTGATAGGGGTTATAGAGGAGGTTAAACTGAGTAAATTAACCCAAAGAACATGTGGTCTCCGAAGTCGCGTTCGTGAGATATGACCGGTTAGAAAAAGTCCTGCTAAGCGCCGGCATGTAGGCAAGCGAGCACACTAAACGCAGGCATTGTAGGCAACTGAGTACACAGCTCAACGTGGATAAATGATAAGGCTATTTCCATCGCACGTCCTCATTATTCGATTTGGCGAAAATTCATTGTCGAGAGTGTTTTCGTTTGAAATTCGTGAATTTAAAAGAGTTATGTGCCGTATTAATAGTCAAGTGCGCATCAACAAGATCGCTAACCGCTGCCTGCTGTGTACTCGGTTGCCTACGTGCCGGCGCTTAGTGTGCTCGGTTGCCTACATGCCGGCGCTTAGCGGGTTTTTTTTAACCGGTCGTATCTCGCGAATGCAATTTCGGAGACCACATGTTCTTTGGATTAATTTACTCAGTTCGACCTCTTCTATAATTCCTATCAGTTTGGTTACTTGAAGCTGAGACACCCTGTAGTGTTTAGTGAATGTACCTACACGTAGTCGGTGCTTGGTCGAGTGCAGGGTAGCGAAAGTCGGTTGCGGCGCAGCGAGCGAACCCCTTTTGATAAAAGTTCTTCAGGAAGAAAGTTAATTTAAGTGAAAACTCTATTTACCGTGTGTCCTTTCCAGCGCTGTGTAGGGTGGAGGTGCCCGCTTTTATATACCTATACCTCGACTCCTGAAGGCAAAAACTAAAGTCCTCCCCGTGAGTTTCATCCGCCTCATTCTCTGTACATAACATGGACGAAGATGAAGCGGCAAGCTCGGCGAACCGATCGCTCGGACGACAAACGCCGGTTCTTTTGGCCCGGGCCTTTGCAGAGTCGGAATTTGCGGAAGCGGGCGTGACTATCCTTCGAAGGCGAGGGAACGAGAAGCGCGATTATTAACCGATCGAGATTAACTCCGCGGCAATTAATTCTCTGAATAAATTAGGTAACGAGGAAATGAATGGCATTTGTTATAGGCGGTAGGCACTCGCTTCGGCTTCACTCGCAGATTGAGAAATGGTCCTCGAGGCGGAGGCGTGACGCTGGTTGATAGCTACGAAGGTACATGGCTCGATTCGTCTCGTGAAATCCCGGTAATGCGGCACCCTTTCAATTGGCACTCAAATGAGCTCAATGAAGCCCGGAAACCGGCGAGTCACCCGCCCCTCTTATTCCGCTCTGTAGCCACCCTATCAACCGAGAATGTCTATGGCACCACACCTTCCCACCCGCCGGCTGTTTCCTCTTTGAGAAGAGCCCCTGTGCAGCTGCCCCTCGTCTGTGTCACACCCGCAGAAATCGGACCACAACACCGCGCAACCGCATCTATCTGTCCTTTGCAGACAAGAAAGCCTAATTGCTGTTTTGCGGCACAGGCAGCGGTCGCCGAACTGGCCCCTGAGGGTTGTAACAGCGCTGCACGACGATAAACTGTAAACACGATATGGAATACCTGCATGGAAGTTGTTCAGTTGCAGTTTGAAACGCGCGTCAAGTTTCGACGGCGCAATTGCGCTTGTGAATACTGTGAATATCAGTGTATGCTCTTCCAATTCAAAAGCTCACGCGTACTACTGATTCTCTTAAGAGTTCTTTACAACGGCTTCACACTCTTTGTAATGATAAGTAGAACGTGAAGCTCGGATGACTATTGTTATTTTTGCATTAAGGGGTTATACCTAATCAGGGGGCAGGAGAAACGGGACCTTTTAAGAATTTTTTTTACGAAGACATTTTAATTTGTTTATATAAAAATTGACGTTCACGGTAGGGCAACATTGAACTTCATTCTGTGGATTTTTATTTTTTTAAATAATGATTTTTAAACCTGCTAGGATATCTCTGGACTTTTTTTTACAAGAATTAGTTAATATAAGTTAGTATCTGATCTTTAGTCGAAGGAATAAGCCAAATATTGATTTTCAGCAATACGAGCTATTTCAAAAAAAAAAATCAATTTTCCATAAAAATTTTCGCTTTAATTTGTTTCTAAAATGGAAAATGTTTATCGGCGAGAAAAAACCTTCGATGGAGGACTGAAAAATACATTCGTAAAGCTTGCGTACAAAGAGACCGATCGATTCAGCCGTTTTCGAGAAATCTTGCTCACCACTTGTACATGGAAAACGTAGATTTGAGAAAAACGCCTCAAAGTTTCACAAGCAGTTTCCACCGTTCCAGGGCGTCTTTGCAAATGTGCGCGTAACTTGGAGAATATTTGTCGGATCGATGTGAAATTTTTTGTGCATATACTTGAATGTATGTACATTACGAGAATGATTAAAGAAAAAAAAAATAATCAATGTTTGAAAAATCCTGACTAGGTATAACCCTCTTAACTGCTGAGCTGCACTCTACAAAGTTGAGCCAAAATGTCCTATCGGAGAATGTGCAAGCCAGCTTCTTACTTAGGAACTATTAAATTATCATAAGTTCTAAAATCAGGCGACCAGCATTGACTTCACGTAGTATAATGGTACGGAAACTATCCGATATAATATATGGGACGAGTGTGAGCCCCATCATAGAGGGTTGAGAAGATAGGAGGAACGTTGGAAGCTTGTACACCTACAGTAACCAAGCGGCGTGGTGGCGTGGATCGAGTGTCGATCGGAGCATGGATTTCGGATTGAATTGAAACTTGGCAATTAGAAGTTATTGGTACTGCTTTGGCTACGCCAGCTATTCTGCACTAAACTTTGTTCTGCTGATTCAGACGATACACAATATGCAGTGCATACACTGCAGTCCTGCAGCCTCGAGCTGCAGCGCCATCCTCTAAAGTTCAGAGAACCGACAGAGCGGACTGGAAAACCACAATTAACGTTTCTCTTTGAGCGCCGAGATTAAAATTCGGAAAATCGGGTTCCTGACGTTGGCCGGTTTTTAGAGGGAAGCCAATCTCACGGATAGAATCGGGCCAGCGGTATCAGTGAGGGATAAATATAATTGCATATTGTGGCACAGTACCGAGCAGCCATTGGACGCTTAGTGTCTCTAGCTTTGATCAGCTAAGCTTATGATTAATTGTTGCGTCCTCTGCCTCCCGCGGCTAGTCGCCATGCTGCTCCTAATTCTCCAACGGTGCGTATATACACGGCGTGGATGTTCAGCTCCAAGTGTCACCTGCACTTGACGCCGTAAAGACAGACAAGACAGTCATCTTGCATCCCACATTCCCGGTCCCATGTGCCATTCTTTGACAGAACCTCGTGCCATTAATCTCTGTTGGAATATCAGTCGGTAAAACCGGGGTGCGAGCAAGAGGCCGGATGAAAATGCTGGTTCATCGGTGTAACGTCGACATGGTCCCTCTAAGAATTTCCTGAATCAATATTTCCCTCGAAGCTTCGGTTATATTTGAATTTGAGGATCGGTGTAGTGAACCGGTTGTTTGCCCGCTACCGGAAACATGGGGGAAAAGTTAAACAGTGAGAGGTTGCCGGGTAATTTTATTATGAATTTTGCGAGGAGAGGACCCAGTTTAGTCCTCTTCAAATATTACGTCGCCAAGTGTGAACTGCGACGTTATCACACAGTATTATATTATATTATGGTAAAGGGCCTTCAGGTTCGGAGGAAGTTGTACGACCCCGGCTTATAGGGCACTCGAGACGCTATCTGATGCTAATCTTCACCCCCAGCTGTAATCTTAACGACGTTACAACCAAGTGGAACAAAGACGTAATTTGACTCTGTGCCTTATTCTTACTCCTGTCAAGCTTTCGCGTGGCTATATTCACCCCGAACAAACGTGATGAACATAATAGAGCCACGCATACGTGATGCTGCTTGTCGGAACGCGTTATCCGGACTATATACGTATTCCACCGAATGACACGATCCATGCAGCATCCACACGCGAATACTCTTGCATAATTAAATCGTTGTTCCGTGTCCCGATTCACGAGGTGTGATGAATGTCAAAGACGACTTGATTTACACCCGGATATCGTACATCACGGCTCAAGTGTTTTAGATCATTATCCGTACCGCGGAATGGTCGCCTTGAGGAGACTGGCATCGTTTGAAGAACCATAAAACGGTCTGGATTAGAAACCAGAGAGTTTAACTCCCTCGGGAAATGAATTTTCCCGAGTTCGTCATTTCGAATCAGCCGCTTGAGGTTTTACAACTTTTATACAAGGCTTCTTGACTTCGATAAACTTGAAAGGGACGACAAATTAAGGCGCCAGTTTCTAGACGCATCTAGAAGATTTTGAAAAAAGGAAGCATCTACGTCATTATTCACTCCATATTCAAAACGTTGTTCTGGGAAACCATGAAGAGACCAAAAAGTATACCACGAATTAGAATCCATTTCCATAAAATAAACTCATCCCTGCGTCACGGTGCTTAGATTGCATACAGACGCTTTGCAGTAAAAACAAGAGCTGCAGAATATGACTTGAGCGAATGCAGGTGAATCGTTCAGCGTTTGTTGTAGAATAATTTGCGAGGAGCACTTTGCTTTAAGTAGGGGTATGCAAGATCTTTTGTAAGCTAAATAGAGGTGAAGGAAATAAAAAAGGTGAGGTAGAAAGTGAGCTTTTTAACTGACAAATCGGTGTCGACGCAACAACAACTGGCGGCCAAACGCAACTACGGAATCCGTTCTTTATTTTCACCATTTATACAAGACACTGATAGGACTAGCCATCTCTTTAACCGCAACGTACAACCCAGAAGACATTTTGATCTCGTTTAGCCGGGCGATTCTTTTGTCTCCGTCGCCAAGGATCGTCCCATTCCTATATGGACAATATTTTTCAGCCACCACGAAGGTATACGGTGTCAGCTTCTACCTTAAGTGAGTTACGGGACAGAGTTAGTTTCTACCCCTCCCTCCCTCCCTCCCTCCCTTCCTCAGCCAGTCGCTGTTTTTACATGTTTCCTTTTTTCCACTCCTATTTGTCACCCCTTTTTATTTATAGCTCCAGCTCGCGTATACGCCGTTATTTCGACGCATGCTCTCGGACAAATACGTTGTGCTACAAGTACGTTCTCACGTTGAGCTTAACAGTATGCGACGTGGAGGTGTATACTTGTCCCCGGGAATCGTTGGTTCGATTTCTCGTCTTACCGTTCTGTCATATTCTTGACGAATATTTTACTCCTCAAGGAGCTTCTGTCAGGTTATCGTCGACGATACGCTCAACTCGAGTTTCAAAATTCTCAAGGGCACTTCCATCACTTGTTTGCTTCTTGATTCGATCAGCTTGTTTGAAAAATTTACACACCTACGACGGATGCGTGCTACAAATTTTTTCTCTCAAGAGCTGCTTTTCCTCTCCGATCAAAGAGCAAGCGATAAAGTTTTTCGGAAGATGATGGGTCAGTGTCAGAAAAAAAATGGAAAAAAGTCCAAAAGCCTATCTTTCTTTCTTTCCTGCAGAAAACCGTCTAGTATACTTAACCCAAATTTTCTCTCCCACCGGAAGTGAGCGACGAAAAAAGCGACGTTTGTCCAATCCGAAAGAAATGGTGACGCAAGATGCCGCGTCTTGCACTCCGCATTCAAATTCCTGGCATATGTGGACGCGTCCCACCGCTGCCACCAGTTTCTCGGAAGTCGCAATCCTCGGGCTCACTTATACTCGCAGCATGACGCATCTGGGGTCTGGACTTAAGCCATATAAGATGGATGGTTCTGCTACAGTGGCAGCCTAGTGTCTCTCACTCGGAAGACGATATGATGTATGGACCGAGCCGCTAAAAACTGATGGGAAGCTCACGCGGCGGTTTTCGAATCCTTGGGACTATTACGTAACAGTTTGCATGTACCTGAGCACATCACCGAGACGATCTCTGGCTTATCGCGAGGAAAAATTACTCGAAAGGATGTTGAGGCTTGGCGATCGGCATTGAGACGTCACTGGATATGTTTGGCTGAATGGAGGAAGGCGGGGGTGGAACTCGAATACACTTCAGAGCGGTTTACATTTATTTCACCCACCCCGAGTATCCTTTTCTCGCTTTTTCATCTTTACGCCTTTCAGCTCTTTCAACTCTGTTCTGCTCCTGGATCGCGACCCTGGTGATCGCCTCGGTTAAACCTGGACTGCGATCCCGTATCCTCGAAGAGCCCACCCGGATGTACGTTAAGCCACGCACCCACCTTTTTCCCACACAAATATTCCACTTCGGGACGCCGTTTTCTTCGCATATGTATCACCCTACCAGTCCAACTCACTCGAAGCTCCAGGGTGGGTTAATGGATGATGGGGATACGATAAACGGATACATTCGTCGCCGAGGATTAAATTTCCCTAAACTACTTATCGCCAATTTATCCTTAACAGTCAATCGAACATCACAAACACCTTCAGGCTGTCGACATATAGCTTTAAAAGTCATTAGTTACACAGGCACACAAAAAATTGTCTTGTCTGGCGTACTCCACCACCATATCTATGATTTCTTGGATATTCTGAATCTGCATCCGGTGTCAAAATCGCTCCACGAACCCCCAGATTTTGAGTTATCGACATAAAAGTAGCCAAAATCTAGGGGTGATGGAGGGATTCTGAGACCAAATTGGATTCTGTATGTCCAAAAACACACGAAATTGCAATACAGTGATATTTGGGTACGATTGCAGACCTTAATTCAATACGGCAAATACATGTATAGTATATTCTCGAGATGTGGGGCGTACGTACGTGGGTTGATGTATAGAAGGTACTCGTCGTATTGACACAAGAAGTGTCGTAGCAGGTAGATCCTTGAAGATGTTAGAATAGATGGAAGGACGCTCGTCTTGTCGTCGCTGTCGTCTCGTCGCCTCCAAGCCTGTCGGTGGTTTAGTTACAAATTCAAGGCGTATCCGTGATAAATACATCTGAATAAATCTGGGAACCAAGTCGCGTGGTTTCGTGATGTCGGAGGGCTAAGAGGTCGGAGAATTTGGCCCAGCAGCAGTCTGGTTGTAGGTATATATATAGAGAGATAGAGGGCTAAGGAATAGGAGTAGGATCTGTTTGTTGTATCGTTTCCCCCACCAGAATCACCTGCGACTATCTTCGTTTATACGTTCCTCAAACTTGCTTGTTTGATCTACGACTAATTTCTGGGGAACAGTTCACTCATCGCTACCAGCCAGCAACCATCAGCTATTATACGGACTGTAATGCTTCTCGAGAATCAGAATTTCACGGTATTCCTACAAGGTACCATCGAGACAAACGTCGGCACATGACGTTGAAGACGTTTCAGCTTGATTAATAATCTTAAGTCGTAACTGGTATTGTTGATTTGAAGAAATTTTCAAATCCAAATTCAATTTCAATCAACCGCAAAAAAAAAAAAAATTTCGAAAAACTTTTCATTAAAGACAAAAGTGTGAACTGTAAATAAAATTGTTCAAACTTGTATTTCTAAATGTAAAATAAATCAATGTTGTTTTATTACATAAAATTTCGCGTCAATTGTACTCAATTTTTATTTAATTTACGTATTAGGAGCGCTATTTAAGGGGCTAGTACAGTTTTTCTGGTGTGAAATGGAGATCATTTTTCAAGACGCAAAAAAAAAACCAATTAAACAATTGTTTTTTAATTTTGAGGATATATTTAGATACTTTTAATAAGTTGATAACAGAAAAATTTTCATAAAAAAATATCGAGTCTAACCCGAGTTATACGCTACGCCGTGGAGTCCTCAAAAAATGAAGTTGTAAGTCGGCTGTAGTTTCAAAAAAAATGTTGACATTAAACTGGATTTTTTTTAACGGCCCCCCTAATATCTATATATAGAAGTTTTGAGGGTTGAGTTGTTTCAACTTGCCAGAGCGTCCTCTGAAATTTGGATCGAGCTTGAGGATCGCTGATTTTGCGCGAGGACGTGTCGCGGAGAGAAACGTTCGGCTCAACGGAATTTCTCTACGTATCTGCATTATGGGAAAGTTTTCACGCGTAAATTGATTTGAAATCTGCTTTAATTAAACGCCTACACAAGATCGCATCTTGTCGCAATTTCGCAATTTATACAGCGCTGAGTTGCAGGTCATTTCTAAACAATGAAATCAAAGTAAAAAAAGGATATTTACCTTAGTAAATGAATCTCTTCTAAGCATGGAAAAAGTAAATCATCTTTTATAATTTTCGAGAGAACGTGTTACTTAATGCAAATATCTTGTTGCTCGTGTAATATTTATAGACACATATTAGGTTTCGTTTAATAATTTTTTCGTCGTTCTTTAAAAAATACAAAATACAACGGAATTTCTCTCAAATTAAAAATAACCTGGCTTTCAAAATTGAAGTTTGCGAGTCTCGATTGTTTTTCATGTGAAGCAGATATTTTTGCGCTTAAATTTAAAAAATTGAAAGTGAAAGCCTCTTTACAGATATCAGGATTAATTGTGTGACTTGTTATTCATTCTTCAAAAAACGATGTAAATCTCGTAATTCCCCTCACCTAAAAAACCAGTTGATTTTCAGATTTGCCGTCAGTGAGTTAAAAATTTTTTTCCTCACATCAAGAGGACATTTTCATAATAAAATTCACCTCGATTCAAGCTTTTCTTTCATCGCTTATTTTGCATCCTATTATACATTATCGATATAATTTCTGTCTTCAAATAGAAAATTAATTCCGCGATCGTTCTCCCGGGTGATTCAGCGGCACCGGAAGTCTTCGGCACCAATCGGTGCCGGACTTGCAGCTCAGCTCGGGAGTTTCCGATTGAGTTCCAGCCGCATGCAAACGAACGAATTCCCACCTCAGTCCCTCCGCTGTTTAAGATAAACCTAACAGGGATTATGCAATACGTGATTCCGAGGGCGGCACGGGGTTTGTTTTGATAGGGAATATACACCCTGGGATTACCACCAAATTACACAGGATTACCAGCCTCATGGTTCGGGATTCATCCGAGCCCCTGATCCCACCCACCGAAGTGCTACTGTCGCCTCAATCCTGCAGGCAAATTCTGTCCAACAAAACTTCCGTTATCACAAATTAATTTCCGTCCAATTGCGAAATTGTTGAATCAAAATACAATATAATCTGCTCAGCTATAAATTTAACGACACGATACTCATCACCTGTTCAATTCCCTTCGGTTCTTGCAAATTAGATCTGTTTTTATTTTCTCCCTTTGTTCGTTTAATTACATTTTACTACCTAATTCCGCCATTTACTTCAAAGAGGAATGAAAAGAAAAAAGAAGGAGAAAAACCAAAAACAAATACACCAACATCTCACGTGATCAATTTCATTCGCTTCATTCGTTTGGTTTGATTGGTTTCTTGGTAATTAAATTGTTTCAACGTATTTAAACGGTATTGCATTCCAAATTCATTTGTAATTTGAAATCAGGAAAAATAGAATAGATGAAAGGAATTTTGATCTTGTTATTGAAAGTAAGAGCGAGAGAAGAAAAAAAAAGAACTTGTCGATTCATGTTTCCGTGAAAATTCTGAACTGAGAAATGAAGAGTGAGAGAGAACTTCTTGAATAATACAAAGTTGAGCATAATATGAAAATATTATTGTTACTTCTGTTTTTTTTCTCATTTTGTTATCACTGTTATTGCAAAACGGGTCGATACGGTTGAACGAATAAAAAATGTAACCAGTGGTGGAGGAAGTCAGGGATTCGCGACGCGACTGTAGGTACATACAATATATTTCAATCGGATTAATATTGCATGTACACAACCGAAGTTATACGCGCTCGACCGGATTGCCACAAATCGTCGATTTTACGATGGAAGTGATCCTTACGTGTCCCATGTGCGATGGGGAATTTACGGATATGTACGTCAGGAACGCGGGGTTGTGCAAGGATACGTACAACGTACGGAATGCAGATAGTGATCCTCTGTTTATACAGGGTGACTGCGTAAATACAGGATATCAGACAGACGATGATGCGAAATCAGAGCTTCAACTGTTAGAAGTGTTTGATATTCGTGGATTGACGAAAAAGAAAAAAAAAACTTCCAATTTGCTAATCAATCCTTTTTTTTGTAATTTTATTACGAGATGTTCGCGCGTCGAGTGTGTTTATCAATTTCATAGAGTCGTAAGTGACCGCAATTTTTCTGGAAGTGTATAATAACAATTAGAGCAATATTATGAACAAAATAATGATACTCTAGCTTGAATTGCTTCAAAACGGTGAGAAGTTTAATATATTTACTTAATTTTGTTTTGCAATGTTGGTTCATTTGTTCAGAGAAAATTTTTTTGTTTGTTTGTATTCATTATATTGGTGTTGTTGAATGTTTAATTTTTCAAGATTGCACTGATATTGACTTCGACCTACAGATAGCAATCTATTGAATGAGTACGTCAATAAAGAAAAACTGTTTTGATTTAGTTGTGAGAAATAGTTTTTTAAAAAATACTTACGCTGTAATGAAATAAAATTGAACCAGTTCCCCAGTCGTTCTACTATTTTCAAGGGAGTTAGGATAAAAAGTTGATACCGAAGCCTTTGTTCGTAAATTGAGTCTCTTATTTTTTCTGCACTTCGATTTTTTGATCATCGTACCTTACAAACGTACTAATTATTAATAGATCCTTAAAGTGTGACGATCTCGTAATAAAACGATGAAAAAGTAACGACTTTCACCTGCGCAATCTCCTGAAACTGACCATTCGAAATGTATTTCAAATTGACCGGCAGCAACAACCATAAACTGTAGAAGTCAACTGAGAATCCCGACAATTTCAACATTGCTACAAATCATGCCCGCCATTCCAGGCAAAGACAGAAGGATCCGCAGCGAGACGACGAAGGGTGAAAAATCGAGGTACAAAACAGGGTCAGACGAAGGACGAACGAAGCTGGATGGATACCTTATGTAGTGCATCGGAGAAGCATAAGTCCGGAGCGGTCGGACATGTCTGGCATACACTAGTAGCACCGTCTGCAGTGGTGGGTACATTCCGTGGTGTGAGTATACATGGTGTGCCTAGGAGTACAGCTTCTCCAAAAAAGTTTCTCTCTCGCAATGAGCTGGACTTGAGTAAGATGTGTACCAACGGCGCGAAAATACCCTAGATCGGTGGTGATTAATTGTTGTCATGTTGAATCAGTGTGGGGAAAAAAAGAGCGGGACTTTAAATAACTCGTACCACAACTATACACGATAGCATTACCGAGCAGGTTAGCGTTTGCTAGATAAATAATTCCCTAACAATATAGGAATTTCTTTAGACAGTTGGTACACGTCTCACTTAAAAGCTTTGACCCGTGGTGTGAGTATACATAGTGTGCCTAAGAGTACAGCTTCTCCAAAAAAGTTTCTCTCTCGCACTGAGCTGGACTTAAGTAAGATGTGTACCAACGGCGCGAAAATACCCTAGATCGGTGGTGATTAATTGTTGTCACGTTGAATCAGCGTGGGGAAAAAATGAGCGGAACTTTGAATAACTCACTCCACAACTACATACGATGGCATTACCGAGCAGGGTAGCGTTCGCCAGATAAATAATTCCCCAACAATATAGGGATTTCCTTAGACAGTTGGTACACATCTCACTTAAAGGCTTTAACCTCGAAGAAAGGGGCGTGTCGTAGGAGTTCCAGGCACACGATGTATACTTACACCACGGTATAAGGTATAAGGTGGAGCTGATACGTACCGTGATGCTGTGCTGCGTGGCATCCTGCCTGCGAGCTCCTGTAGGATGCCCACTGCCCCCCCCCCCTGCTCTTCCCGACGACGTGGACTTTTCCTAACCCTATTCAATATTGCAACGAATCAACTCCGCCGGGCGAAGCAGTAGTCTTTACAAAATTATCACTCACGTATCCCTCAGGGTTCATATATTCTTACAAGTTGAAATTATTCCGCAAATTTCCAGTACAGTACAGTACGGGAATTCGAGAGACGAGTTTAAAGCGAGTGGAAATATGCACGGTGAGATCGTTTTCATAATTTTTGCATCGTGTGGTGATTTTTTTTTTTTTTTGGTGTTCTGAAATTGAGAATATTGTACTAGATTTGGGTGGGAAATTTGTCGGTTTGTTGGTTTCATATTCTGCGGTGCGACTAGATTATTGATTATCAAAATATGTAGGTATTCATATTATTTTTATTTTACAGTTTATTTTTATTAAGAATACTAATTTCTAAATTGTTTTTTTTTATAGTAATGAATTAAATATTGCTTTTCATTCTTGATCATCATCAATATCGATGGAATGTTTTAAAATTAAATATGTAACAATGCCAACACTATAAAAGAAAAGTAGTTTCTTTGGGGTTGTTGTAAAGAATAATCTTCTGAACAAAATGAGTCATCATAGAGTAAAATCCAACGAATCCATTAAGTTTTTAATCATCACATAAACGCTGAACACGAAACATTGACATTTGAGCTTATATCAGGTTTGAAATCCTAGTATTTTCGATTTTGTATTTTTATAGAAAATACTTAACGCCCCACTGCTTCACAAAAGAATTAATAAAAAGTATCGACTACCGTCTGACCAGCCTTCTCAAGTGATCAGGAATGGAAACACCCCCAAAATTAGGTCCTAATTACAATTTCCCGAGAAGGGGTTGCGCGGAACATCGTTCCGGAATGTGAGATACACACTTGGATACTCTGGCAAGAGAGGGAGGGTATCGGATGACATATAGGTATACCTCGTACTGCACAGCGGCGTGGTAAACTTGTAGATAACAACGCCAAAAGGGCGTTATAGAAGAAGAGAAAAGAAACGAAGAAAGAAAGAAAAAACGACAAGTGGGTAGAAAACAAGGTAAAGAAAAAAATTGGGTGGGGAGTGGAGGGAAGAAAGAAAAACACCACCACCACCACCACCACCACCACCACCACCACCACAATCATCGTCGTCGCCGCCAACGGATATACAGGAAACGAGAAAGAGGCAGCGGGTGGCGGCCGAAGAGGGAAAGTTAAAGACAGGGTCGCGGAGTCAGTCTTGTAGCTAACTATGTACGTCACGTCGGGGTTCTGGATTACATTTATACCCCCGGCAGCCGAGGGCCACCCTCGGGTGTATCCACTCCCCTCCCTTTCACCCCTCCCTTCATCCCTGCCGGCTTCTTTTCCCCGGTTTCGCCCTGGATCTCCTCCTCGCCCTCCACCCCGGGCGTTGAGCCCGAGGGGCCGATGCGCCAATACGTGCCTATAATCTCTACCGACTCCCCCATAACCTATACCTGACCTATACGTACGTATGTAGCCGGGGGTTGGTACGCCTGGTGCGGGGCGCTGCGATCGTGCGGCCGCGGCTGTAGATCTCGGGTGTCTTACTGCCGTCCATTACACCCCGGGGATCCTTAACCTCTGAGCGATGGCTCATCCATGCCCACCGCCCAGCGCATTTTTATTTTACAGTTTAATCGCGGTTTACCGTACCCGCGAGACGACATCGAGCCATCAAACCGTACACTTGAAACACCAAACGTGCGATATCACTGTCTTCGAAAAATCTCTCGACCACCTTTTATTTTCAACGATTATCGACTTCCGTGTTTGGGGAATTACGCTGCTCGATTCGTCAACCGAGTCAGATTTTGCAGAAATTGATGGAAATTGTCTCCAATATTTTCATCGAGTACCAGAAATTCTGACGGGTGTGAAAAATTCAGTCTTCAGGTTTACCAGAACCAGATTTTACGTAATCGACTCATGTTCATAAGTCAGTAAATAACTTTATTTTTTACAACGTTAGTCCAATTTGAATTTGTAAAGCAGTTTTGTCTTCATGAGACATGCTATTTCGACATAACTGAAGAAATTTTATAGCTTTTGATTTGTGGCTGAGCTTTGTCAAAATAACGATACGTTTTTACGCGACTGATTTGAATTCTAGTAAATTTTTTTTCACTAATTTCATGTTCGAGTTACCTCAATTATAAAAATCTACTCATCTCCTACATTTTACTCCGTATCATCTCCGCTTAGCTAAACACGAGTCTGACAACTTGCAGAAGGTCTTCCGAGCCTTCCTATTAATGTAATTCACCTCAAACGATCAGCTGATAAGCCGGTGCGGCGCCATTTTGCGCTCCGGCAACCCTCGTTCTTTGGACCTTTATAAGATGCGGTTTCTATTACGAAAAGAAATGAGGTCGCTGTCATATGATTCTCATTTTGCGCGGGAGAAGGAAGGAAAACAAAATAGGTTTTACAAGCAAAGACAGAACGAAAAATAAGAAAAAAACAAAAACAAATTGTACAATAGCAAGGTAATATTCTCGGTGCCTATCTACAGCATTCTTCACGTTGTTAATATTACGGTTCATATTTATCTAACAATTCCCTCTGATCGCATATTCCTCCCTCTCGCTTTCTCGTACTTCTTTTTCATCTGTAAAATCTTGAAATTGTTATTTTTCTAAACGGTGATAAGGATAAAAATTTTGTTCCATTTAGATGCCAGACGTGTGGTTTTTCTTTACCAGCGAAATACTGCGGGCATTGAGAAATTGAAAAGAGATTTTCACCCCGTTTCGCAGCAGCAGCGGGAAGCTTCTTTCCAATTATTCATGTCTTACACACATTCAACAATCTACCAAGAACTCCGGGTCTGACACCCATCCAACAGAGGATAATAGCGTTGTGTCCCAGGTTAACAGGTACTCTCGACCCGAGGGTCAGGAGTAATTTGTTTTCGTTTGTAAAAAATTTCAATGTGTTTATGCGAATGCTCTGCCTCGCTTCAGACTCTGGCATTCCTGTTTTCATTTTAAAACCTACATATTCGACTAATTTCTCGCATTTCTTTTTGCCATCAAATTTTCTTTTCGTTTCGTTTTTGCCGGATGGTGAAATTTTTCAAAAAAATTCTCCTGCAGACAAAACAAGAAGAGATTAAAATATACAAATTCCTGTAAGTTTTAAATCAACAATAATCTGCCTCACGGATGTACCCGAAATAGCAATATGCATTGAAACTGATCCGTCTGCTGCGTTTTAACTATATCCATGCGTAAAAGCAAATAGATCGAATAGCATAGATTTGAAGAAAATTTTTCATGATATTGGAATATACTCGGTATCTGTACAAATAACTGTATAATAAAAATCGCTACGTCACGCACCGCAGGATTTCGGTAAAACGTTTTTTGGCTTTTTGCATATGCTGTTCGAATATATTTACGAAGTGCACAAAGCAAAGTGGACACGACGGAAAAAAGACTCGGTACAAAAGTTGTTGCCGCATATTTTGACCATCCATTTTACATGTGCGTATGATCGTTTGAAATTTTTCGAACTGAAAGAGGAACGCGAATCGGGTCGCATTATAATTGACTGTTTGGCTTCAAACCTGCAGTAGCCAGAGTGTGATTTATGACAAGGACTTAACGCCAACCCTCTGGTTTGTTTTTATCAATAGTTAATTCTCAATTTACATCCGTTTAAATATTCATACTTTCGCTGTGCCACCAGACCCTGCTGCCTCGAGCCGGGTAGTTAGAGCTGCCGCTGGGTGGTAACACACACCTGCAACTACGTTCACGTAGTTTCACACGCGCATGGATTTCGTCCAGCACATGGGAAGGGGTGTAGAGATCAAAAGCGGGAGGAAGGGAGGGAGGGAGGAGAGAGCGAATCGAATGACGGCATAGAGGTACACAAACCCGTAAACGACATGAAATTAGATCACAAAAAATCGCATCGCAGGGTTAGGAATGAGGTAGGAACGGTTCGAATTACACGAGGGAAGGATTGGTTAGACCCAAACTGGAAATCCTTTTGATTTTCAACATAATTCAACCAGATTGCAAATGAGTATATCGCGTACGAGAATAAATGTTCTGCCAAAATTTCAAGCCATTCGAAGCATTATCTGCGAAGATATACCGCGTAACGCTTTTAAATATGACAATTTAATTCGAAATCCTGATGCCGAAACGTAATCATCTTTTAATTGCTTTGCGAATAAATATCACTTTACTTTCAAGCATGAAGTAATTTCACCAGATTGAGGAAAGAAGTTATATTGATAAAATTTTCGTATCTAATAATAAAGGAAAATACGGGTTTATAAGAAGCGTACCTGCAGTTATCTTCAGAGCAAAGGAAACTTCTCTGTCGGTATACAGGTAGTCCAAACAGCGAGATTGAAGCCGTTTTCATTAGAAGATTTTCTTCTCACATTTCCGGTATCTTTCATAGTGTAATTAACTATTGGTCCACGAGAGTTACGGGCTGGTAAAAAAGGTGACAGAAAAATAAAAAAAAAAACATCGTAACACAAAAAAAAAGGTAAAAAAAAAAAGAAAAGCACTGCTTATAACTTTCCGCGAAATTTAATCTACCGCAGTATTGCACAGTTTTTCCCAAAATTTACTTTTGCTCTTGTATTTATATTCGCCGATGTGAAAAAGGTTAAATAAATCGTGATTACCATACTTCGCCGCTTGAAAAAGTTTAATAAATTTTCAACACATGGTTCGAATCTAACCATCCTAATCCCTGTTTCAAAAAAATCAGAATAAAAACAAGAACGTTCAAGCATACGACGAAATTTCTTGTTTCAGAGGATCTGTGAAATACCATCCATCCATTTTGATTTGTGCTATTTTTCTGTTTTTCCTTTCCTTTTTTTACTCACAAAAAATTAAACGCAATCCACGTCTCTTTCTTACTAGCTTCTTAGAAGTCCGGGCGAATATTACGTTACTGTCGTGCCATTGTGATCCATATTGATCGAGAATCCTTCATCCTTTAGCAACTAAGCGTCGACCATCAACGTGAATCCACAGCTGCGTTAATATGCGTAGGAAGGGCCCTATACCTTCGATGTTATACGTAATCATGGAGGCACTAGAGGGAGCAAAGCTACAGCCTGCAGTTTGTACCTGTTCCCTGTATCACATACCTGTACAGGTGTGTGTATACGCGATATTGCGGCGTTTGTTTCTGGCTCGTAACAACGTCGCTCGATCATTGTCGCTTTAATTATTGTGGTCATTACTGACGCACATTTGTATAATTGCACCTCGGGTGCACGTGCGTCGCCCCAATGCACAGTGGTTCCCATGTTTCCTTCCGCTTCTCTGTTTCTCCAACAAGCTGCGCAGCCCCATTCACACCCTTCAATCTCACTATGCATTTTACTCTAATTATTTTATAACTTAAAAAGAATTTAAAAAAATTTGAAAAAAAGAAATCGATACGTATCGTTCGATGTGTTTCGAAAATATTCAGTCGTATTTTTAAGACTAAATAAATCCACGAGTCATTGTTTATTATTTTCAAAAAAATTTCAGACTGTGAAAAACCCTTTTTCGAATTTTTTATTACACTTTAGAGACGTAAATGATACATTGATACGACGTAGAGAAAAAATGTCATTTGATCAACTATTTTTTATTTACTTATTTATTATGTTGTTTTTTTTTTGTTTTTTTTTTAAATGATTGGGAAACAGAGAAGAGAATTTCATCCGATGAAATTTAACTGCAGTGACACAACATCGAGGTGCACCATCTGCAGTCGAGTTAAAAACGGGCATGCAGCCTGGGATATGGTCCTCTGTCATCTGTCAATTCTCTCACGCGTTTAGCCGCTGCGCCACGCTACTCGACCGAGGCTAAGCCGTTAATTGAGCTTTTAAATAACTCTAGCGATATAATCCCGGGTGAAAATTTTCAAATCAAAGCCAGGAGATACGAAAAACTGAGCTGCGATTTTTACTGATTCGAGAATATTATCATATACACGCGCAGGGAATTACGAGAAATTGTTTAAATAATTTGTGATTCTTTTTATCGTAGAAATAACTTCATTTTCAATGAATATTTACTGAAAGCTTTTCGGGACAATTTTTATCATCACAATTGAAACAAATTCTCGTTCTGCAAAATGAATAAAATGATACACGATTTTTTTTGGTGGAACCATGAAGTAGGAATACCTATGATAAAAATGGACGTAAAATATTGCGCTAGATCGCAAGCGCCATTTTACAAACTTTTCCTGTTGAAAGAGAATTTTTTTATGATCACAACCTATTTATATGGTCTAGATTTTACCGAAAATCGTACTGTTTTGGCATGCAACTGTACCAGAAATTGGAATCAAAATTTTTTTGAACATATATCTTCCGTTCAAGATAAAGTCATGCCCATCATCTAACAGAAAATATTTATTTTTTTGATTTCAGATGAAGCTATCATGAGTTATCCTGCAAACCAACGGGTGAATTTTACAAAATATAGTTCAACTATTGTTTTTGTATATGCTTAAGGGAGTATTCTGGTCTGGAAATTTGAAAAAATAGTTTTTTTTTCTTCCATATTTTCAAAGTTCAGACCTTCAAGAATAATCCTCTAAGAGGATTTTTGGAAATCCAAGTTATTTTCGAAGTTACCGTTATTTTTGTGACGCGTCAACTAAGCCGGTCCGGCTGGAACGAAACTTTAAACGCGTTTTTTTCGAAACTACTTTTTTCGATACGGTTGACATGATATCTCAAGTTCTGATGGACTGATTTACTTGAAATTTGGTGGAAGTGTTGTGAAATTTGGTGAAAAATTTGTTATTGTTTTTAAAAAATTCGGAAAGGTCAAAAATCAGGGCCAAAAGAAATTTTTTCTTAAAATCTTGTTATATAAATGTTAATGAAAAAAGGTTCTATCTGCCTGACACACGATCTTTTACCTTTTCATTTCCAAACGCTTGAATTATTCGTTTTGCTAATTTTCAGTTTTTTTTTTAAATTCAAAAAAAAAAAAAAAAAAAAAACCATTACGTCCCCTTTTGCCACTAAAATCGCATCTTTTTTCTGACACAGATAAAAAACATCAAGCCTTACTATCCGCTGGCGAAGCGTTGACGTGAACTTTCAAGAAAAAATCACCGGTATCCCAATAATAAAAGATAAAACCTTTCGGATTAATTTAATTTGCCCGTGTCATTCCCGATTCCGATTTCCCTGCAGCTGAACAAGGGAACGCGATTACCTGGGGGTGAGATAATCCCGTAAAAAGGGGGTGCGAGGTAAGGCGCTCGAATCGGCGTCAACGCACAACGAGGGTCGAAGGGGCGACAGACAAACGGTAACACCGCAGTTATCTACCGGCAACACCTCCACATGCCGAGAGCCGGGTTACCCCGTTACCCCGTTACCCCGTTACCGTTCCCGTTCCCGTTTCGGTTCCGGGATGCACCCCGCACGCGTCCCGAGGGACGAAACGGGGGCGAGGGGTGGCTGTGAGCCCGTTCCATTCGCATTGACCTGCCTAGTTTATAGAGAAATTATACTAAATCCCACTGTATATTTTACCCTGGGGTATGGGGTGGGTCTGTAGGGTCACCGGGTGGCGCCGTATCTGGAAAACAGAAAGAAATAAAAGAAATAACAAAAAAAAAAAAAAAGGAGATGAGAAAAAAAGAAAAATGGTAATAATAACGACGATAATGCGAGTGGAAGAGAAACGGAGTTTAAAAAAATGAAAAAATACATGGAATAACGAAAATCCCTGGTTGGTGAGATGGCAGATATATTCGTTCACCCTTTAATTTTTCACATATTTTTCTTTGATTATAATCACAGATGATCGGTCTATACGTCCGATCGAATGTTTACGTTGATTCGAAAAATCTGGACACCCATCCGTCGACCATTCGTCATTTTTGTTAAGCTTGATGATTTTTTTTTTCATCTAGCGGCCTCAATATTCCATGAGAATAGTCTCACGATGGCTTATTTTACTTCTCATTCTTTTCTCTCTTTCGGAGAGGCCCTCGAATATGTACTTTTTACCCCTGAAATGCGGGAAATGCATGCGTGTAGTGTCGGTAAAAAATTACCGGCATCCGTGAAAGGTCGGTAACAAATGTCGCCAAAATGAGATTTCCGTGTTGTTCGTAATCGAAAACCAGATCAGCTGCCATTTCGTCATTTCACCATCAAATCTCATGGGACTGGGCTCAAAATGTGTGTTTTATCACTGCCGAGTGGTATCATACCGGATAATTCGCTCCATTCAGTGCAACAGTGAAAATTTGGCCAATTTCTGTGGGTGGTAACCAATCTGTAAATTTTTTTTCCAAATTTTGAAAAATTCAAAAGACGCTCCACTTTTTGCCAAAATAAGGCATTAACTGCCCAAGTTTCACTCTGATCGCTTGAGCGGTATAGGAGTTTTGCATCCCCGCGTTTTCGAGGTGTACAACGCGTCTCTATAAACACCTTAAATCTGGATTTGTCGAGGGTGGATACAATATGGATAAATATCTCGGTTCGCATCCAGCGCAGGGCTCTTAAATATCA
The DNA here is from genome assembly GCF_021155765.1 of Diprion similis. Lineage (NCBI taxonomy): Eukaryota > Metazoa > Arthropoda > Insecta > Hymenoptera > Diprionidae > Diprion > Diprion similis. The sequence continues at coordinate 15,145,656 of NC_060114.1, forward strand.
ACCGGGCTCGGACGGCTTCCCGGTGCAACAAGGATCCAAGGATCAGTTAATTTTGGGGCTTGCAGTTCGAGCAAACCCGCGTCGAGTCCCCGAAGTCATTAGCTGCGGACAATAGGAAGCCGGTCCTGGTGATGCTGTCGCTCGCTACCGGCAACCCCGCCACAATCGCTTCGCCGGCTCCTGCAGCATCCCCGGCGAAGCAATGCTGGGGGGGGGGGGGGGGGGGGGGTGACGGAGAGGCCCCCGACTATCTCGGGGCAAATGGATGGATTCCTAGCTGGAGAGAGAGGCTCTGATAACAGGGTTAACGGCTGAGATTATCCACGGATGCAAGGAAGTCCAGGCAAAGTGAGTTTGGGAAATTAGCGCTTCGCCGCGGGTCATTTTTCATCTTTTAAACACATTACTTTGACACCCTCTGTTCTTCGATGCTGTTCAAGAAGATCGGCTTTCATCGGGCTGGCCGCACACCTGGGAAACCTGGAAATATCAGGTGCTTAAAAGGGGTCATGGAAGATCGGGAATTGTCAGGGAATTTTTATTTTGGTCATGGAAAACACTGATGATATCAGTTTACTGTCATGGGAATTGGAAATGATTTTTTTTTCGTGACGAATTCACTTTTTTACATCGAGAAATAAGATTGGCGTAAGCCGGCTTTTTTGTTACACGATATTTTTTTCAATTTGAAGTCAATTTGAACCCGATATAGAGTTAATAAACTGAGTGATTTAGGTTTTAGTTACTTACTGGAAATGCGAAAATTTCAGGGAAAACTGGATCCTGGTTTCCAGAAAACCTGGAAATATCATCGAATTTTTTTTCTCAAGAATTTGTGGCCGCCAGTTTCATTCCGTCAGGTTTTTTTGTTTGTTACAATGATATCAAAATCTTTCGACTTTTTCGGATACTTTTTATATACATTAAAATTGAAACAATTACCGAAAATAATTTAATCTATCGTCACAAATTGTATTTAACTTACTTCAAAGTCTTCGTATGAACTCACTTGGAATGTTCAAATTTTTCGAAACTGAGTCTGCCAAACCACGTGATGCGGTGCTTTTGGGATAACCTTATGGGGCTTCAAATGTCACTTTTTGTTTTCAAGAATTCTAAGTCACTTGAAATTCTTTATGGAATCAAAAAAAAAAAAAAAATACACATATAAAACCACAGAAGAAAATTTGAGACCGCATAATTTCAACAACCCAATGATAATTTTTTTTAAAGCGATTACACTACGTACCTTGTGATTATTTCAATGCCAAAAACCCATCGTTTGACCGGTTTCGATGAATTCCAATTTATCTTATCGGCTGATGCTTTTGAATTTCCGTCCCACGGAGCTTCACGTTGAATATTTCAATACGCCCTTATGGCGGCAAAATCTTCCAAGGTTGAAAAATCGTCGGTTGCGCCCTTGTGTTCACTCAGCCCTCGGCAGATATATATAAGCAATGCTTGCAAAAGCTTTGGACATACGTCTCGAGGGTGCTCGTAGATGGAGGTTCTTTTTCAACTGCCACCCATTTTCTTTATTTCTTAGCTGAAGCCCGGGAAAGAGAAATGTTAACCACTTACCCACCCCATCACACCCCTGCAAATGGGTAATTATTTAATTTAGAAAAATCGCCTGATTTAGGAAGCGCGTAATTGATTCTGCGGAAATTGGACTCCATCGATATTTCGCCCCTACATACCCCTTCTATAGGAAAATATACTCAAAGCACACAATCTGCAAGAGTGCACCTACAAAGTTTATATTCTCGATAAAATTTATGCACAGCACAGCTTCTACAGTAATAATTACTATCTATAATTTTTTTGCGCTTGTCTACAACTGTTTAAAAAAATTCCTAGTTTTTCAGACATTCTTCGAGATAATTCTATCACTTTAGAAGGTTCGCAAAATCTCTTCTGAATTCACGAATTTCTCGAATACCCCTGAAGAAATTCTTCCTCATTATTATTGTCAATCCTGCAAGAGAGCGGCATCCGCGAGTTTCGAGAGTATGCGTTAAATTTTTCGCAAGCCGGCCGGTGAAACAGAATGAAAATATCTCGAATATTTTGCATCGAATAGCTGAGGAGGTGTTATCGGGATTGCGGATCGCGGTTTTCACCCGGCCCATGAATTCCGCTTTTAATATCAGCACCTCGATGTGCGGAATGTCTCCGCTAATCTTGTTCCACGCGCAGCTCCTGCGGGATGATATAAAATCCGGAATCAACCGGTCGAGTTAAGTACAATGAAAACCGCAAGCAAACCGTAAACTAGTTAAGTTCCATAATTGAACCGTAATTAGAGAATTACTTACCTCTTTATATTTAATAAATTGTCCGACAAGTAATTTCGCGGTGCTGTTGAGTTGCCAAATCCACTGGCTGGGTCGCAATTTAATTTGCCAAACTTTACATGCCAATGAAATTAAGGATTAATAAATTAGTGAAATTTTTTTTTTTTTAATATTCTACTGATCACTCGTGGATGGTTATTATCATTTTCGAAATTTTTTTTTATCGTTTTTGAGAGAGATTAATACAGCTAGGCAAAATTTTCCGCATCATTGACACGCGGTTTAAGAATTCGTTAGCTATTTTTGAGGATATAATTAACGATAACCAGGACTGATAAATCGGATCAAAAACACTGGAATATTTCAATTCTGATGGAATCCCACTTCGCGATGCACGGACCATCGAATTAAAGGGATTTATAAAACGCGGTCCGTTCCATCAGCCACATACATTATACACATCCGGACACACGCGAGAGCTAATGGAAATATTCTACACTGGATTAAAAAAAAGCTTACATGAATAATAAATCACTATCTGTTTTGGTATTCAATAAAAATTCAAACAGCCGTTTCGAAAATTTATCACCAGAGAACATGATTATTGGTTTATTTAATTCCTTTTTGCGAGGCGTGGATTGAGAGTAGATAAAAAGTTGTAAAAATCAATAGTATTTATATGTCGTATAATTATCGTACTCGGACCTATCAGAATTATTCTTCAGTTATTAAATGTCAAAGTTAAAGAGTTCAGAGTATGAGACTGTGATCTTAAGCTTGTACAATTTTTTTATATTTAGGTACTCGTTTTATGTCGACTTCTACCGCGACTGAAGTCCACTTTTCAAATCGCGTTGTACGAATTGTTTTTCTCAGAAGTTAGATCCCTCCACGCTTCGAGTGCCTGTTGAATAATTTTGTCGATTTCAGAGTACACAGAATAGTACTTTTCGTATCTAGTGCGTAAAACACGGTTTTACGCCCTGAGTGCTGAGCGAGATCGCACGAAGGTGTAAATCGTTACGCACGCGATACGAACAATATTTTTTGCCATATTCTGGAAGGAAGGAAGGGATCTAGGGGCGAAGCCGCCGCACACATAGCACACATACTATCAACAATTAAATGAAACAACAATACTATATTATTATTAATATTTATTAGCGATTAACTCCTGTGGTATAAATTCTACATCGCAAAGAACAATGTCCATGTTAGATTATGAAAAGAAAATTGAAATCGAAATTTCGCAACACGCGCGTGTTCACTCTTCAGCTTCTGACTGACGACTGATATGAGTATACAAACGTGTACTTTTGCATTCTTACACTACACGACGGCTAGACAACTCGGTGGGGGGGGGGGGGGGGGGGGGGGGCGGCCGAGTTCGGCAAATAGTAAACAAAGAGGCCGTTGCGTTGCCCAATATTCACGAATTACACTGCTTACGGACTGACAATTGGTAGAATCAATATAAACTGAAGTATGAGTGCGGGAAACAACGATTTGAGGAATTTAGGTGCTTTTTCATTTTACACATACCGTGCGTAAAATGGGATTTTACACCCGCAAAACGGTGCGTAATATCCCACTTTACGCATGCGTATGGTAAAACATTTACTATTTTATATTCTATGAAATGTGGAATATAAGATTGAAAATTTACGATGTAAAAGGCAAAATAGCTTGAATGGTTTCGGATTTAATCCGTGCTTTGATTTATTGGAATCGTTGAAAAGCTTTACAGTGAAAAATCAGCGAATTCATGAAGCTCGCGTATACATGCATAATCCATATAAGGGAGTAGGGCGTAGGTACTATTAATCTACAATATCGCGAGGCGTACAGATACGTCCGATGCGTAATTAATAACGGATCATTTGACGCCGAAGGAGCTCGAAGCGCCCAGAGAAAATCCATTGGCAAATCGGCCACACGAAAGAGAGAGAGAGAGAGAGAGTGAGTGGGAGAAAAGGAAGGGGCGGAGATCACGGAGGCCTTTGGATCCGTCCTTTGACGGCAGGGTGAGGGGTGTGTAGGGGTGTGAAGGCCTTGATAAATATGTTATTGAGGCATCTTTTGACGGGTACGTGCGACAGTCGCACACCCCTTGAGAGGATATTTTTCAGTCAATATTTACCGAGCAGTCCGGAATTCCCACTCCTCGAATTCACTTCCTCTCTTTGTGGTGTGTCGAAGTAGCCTGGCGTTGGTGGATAAAACGGGGATTTCCTGCTGAGAAAAAACGAGGGAAAGAACGTGAATAAGAATGAGAGGAAAAGAAGATCGGCTTGAATCCGGAATCAGAGGATTTGAACTCCTAGGACAGCCATTTGGTGGTAGGCAATAAGTTGAACCAAAAGTTTAGAAATACCCTCGTGTTTGATTGTATAAGTTCTTTTTCAACAGGTTTTTCATTCGGTTTCAACTTTGCAGAAGCTTCGTTATTTGCACAGTTCTTCATGCCCTCATATTCGCACGATTTATGCGAAATGTGAATCAGCTGATCGACGTAGCCGCCGCCATGTTGATCTGTCTCGCTCGTGCTCCCGATATTGGTAACTGTGCTCGTTATCATCATAGCACGGCTGTTTCTACGAAAACCATTCCGCCAGGTTCTGAGAATTCTACTTTTCACCGAGAGTGCAGAATTTTGTTTGTACAGTTAGATCCTACAAGTGAGAGACCAGAAGTGACTACACCTTCTCTCTTGAAACGGAATCTGAAAGGGTGGGTGAGCAGTCTAACAGCATTTGAAACATCGTAAAACCGATTACCCCAAAAGGACGTCATTTCCGGTCGCTGCACCTCCGCTTCCGTATAATATTCACCCTTGCCATGCAGTTTGCGGAACTCCAACTGCCAGATGAGCGCAAGACACACGATAATTGACGGTGTCTTACTATAGATAGCTCACGATGCTTCAATTTCCGCATGAAATTAAAAGGCGCAAGGTTTAATCACAAGAAACTCGAAAGAGATTTACTAATCTGACGATGAGAAAGAAATCATACGGTTTGAGTCCGGGGAACACCTTCGTGATATTACAAATCACGATTAGCTCTAGCACTTACATATAGGAGACCGAATCCATTTGAAATTGGACAGGCAAGGTCAAAATGGATTATGCAAAAATTTCCAACCTAATAAAACTGGAATAGGTTGTTTTCTGAGGTTAAAAAGAGACCCACATTTTCTTGTTTGGCGTGAAAAAAATTTCCCGCGGGATTATGACTGCTGCGACATTATTAATATTCACGCACCCGCTACAGATGTTCTCGTACCTAAAACGAAGGAATTTTTTCTTCAACGCGTTATATTTCCGGAACTGATTAACATAATTGCAAGTTTCAAAGCCTTATAAATGAAGTGGAAATTTTCAGAAATTAGCAGCGTCTTTTTCTTGAGAATTTGAATAAAATGATTTTCGTAAAATTCAATTTTTCCGTCCACATTACACAGATTATGGGGGGTGATATGCTTGACATATCCTCCAAGTTTCACTGATGCTACGACACTCCTGTCCTACGAAAAAACCAAATTCCTGCATTCTAATGAAATTCTGCAATTCCTGTACTATTCTCGACGTTTTTTATATTAATACAGATCACTGCGAGTTTCTGATCCAGAAAAAATTATACTAGACACTTGTTCCATCTATAGCTGGTCTGCTGAAGGAATAGATAATGGAAGAACGTACTGTTTTCGGAATTATAAACCATATTTTTATTCAGTCAGACTAAAACAGGGTCTCGAGAGAGACATGGAAGAAATTTGTAATCGAGAATTTATCTCAGTACACGGTATCTTTTTTTTACCTCGGTAAACAACATATTTCAGTTTCGAACAATTCTGCAATATTACGATTTCCAGACTACCCGAGCTGAGATGGATTCCGTGTATAACGCATGGCGAATATCCAGGATTAAAATATCCCGTTGGATACAGGCTCTTTCCTAGTAAATTCAGCAGTATATTGGGTTGCCCATCACTGAGAGGACCAAATATCGGTAAAACAGACCTTCCGAGTTATCGATAGGTAGCGCGCTTAAAATCCTCGTGAGTGAGCTGGAACTGCCCGTGTTGCCAAGTTGTGTGGATTTGGCCAAGCAGTTGATTTTTTGTTTATAACCTAGGCTGAAGCGATCAGCGATCCCGTTCCGAATTCACGTTAAAGTGATTATACGACTTGACTTGATCGAAATGATTATGACTCGGTAGATCTGTTTTACCGATATTTGTTCCCCTCAATGGTAGGCAATTCAACATGTCATTGCGTTTATTTGGAAACGCGCTGTATGGTACGGAATCGAATAGATACCTACCTGCTTACGTGATTACGCAGTCCACATTGGTCCCAATTTCACCCCCATCAAATTTGTAATTCCTTTGAAGTCTCAGCCAGCTTCCAAGGCGGAGGGTGGAAGTAAAAATGAGAGAAAAAGCATCGAATTTAAAGAAAAAAAAAAAAAAAAATTGGAAAAAGGATCGTCGCCGGCAACATTATCATTTATATGAAAGCCCTGCTACTCCTTTGCACGCTTTATGCATAGTCATCAACCATCGTTGCCTTGGAGAACCAACTTGCACATACCTACATTCATGGATGCATTTTCATCTGTGGCTCTCTGGCTCTGCTCCTTGACTCCATTTTTCACTCATCATGGATAAAGGCGAGACAAAATTCGATAGAAGAAGAGGATTAAAGAAGGAAAGCATAATTTTTCTCACATTTTTCTATTTCGGTTACAATGGCTTTCGCAATTTGCAGTTTGAGTTCACTTATCTGGCTTTGCGGGTGGGATTAAAAATGTGAAAATAAAATCAGAGAATAGACAATCGAATTTTTGAACTCGTAGATCCATTTTGCAGAATTTAAAATTTTAAAAAGTCAAAGTACAAGAAACCAAAATTTAGAATGGTCAGAACCTTGTACGATTCTGTACTTTAGCGTGCTCATCTGGTTCATCGCCATGATTCTACAATTTGACTATTCATACTTCAAACTTGCTGCATTTTGAAATTCTACGAAAAAGATTCTCGAGACTCTGAAAAATTGATATCGTGATCCTTCTATTTAAGGACCTTCCCCCATTTTTACCCCTCGTTGCTTTTTCAATTCTCACCATCGTCCATACAATTATCAGCTAATGCATAATCGCGATCGTGCGGCAGGTGGAATATTCCCTGAACTGATATTATGCAAGGGGAGTAAAAGAGAAAAAGAGAGAGAGGGCGTTCTACGATAAATTACAAATCAATCGCCACCGTTGAGCCGACGCGGCGACGTTCCTGTAATAAGTATATACCTATACCCCAAAAAGGAAAAGAAGAAACGAAAGGAAGATGAGCTTCTTGCAGGGGAAAAAGGAATTATTCAAATACAGTGACGCCCCTCGGGAATCGGTCACTTCTTTCTTACATTATACGATGGCATCCCTTTTTCTATCCATCCCTTGATTCTTGCTGGATCAGATTCTATCCCGCACGGCGGGGGAAAAAAAATTCTAGGTATTATTGATCGTCTGTAAAAAGTAACATAAATTCTAAAAGCAAACGAATTAAAATCAGAAAATCATTTAATTATTTTACTATAGCCTGTGTGTAGTTTGAAAAATGAAGAATCTGAAGCCATTTGTCTGAATATCTATAAAAGATTCTCCCCTAAAAAATCTGCTGTCAGATCCACAGTAAAATGGGGAAACAGACAACGCTTGTCCACGGCAAATAAGATCTTCAGTTCATCTGACGTAAGACTGCCTGCAATCTTCGGTAAATTTGTTACCAGGGAGAAGGTCCAAGAACTAAATTAATAAATATAAAACAAATCAATTTGAATGTGTATAACAAGTGGGAACAAAAAATAAATGAAAATCAAAGAGTACATTGGCACTTGTCCCAACGAAAGATAGCCGTAAAGAAAGAAGAAGTAGGGAGAAGAAAATTGTTCTGCCGCGAGAGTATCAAGGAGTCTAGTCTGTACAAATCACCAGCTGTTGCAGTCCATGAAACTTTCTGGAAACTTGGCTCTGATGTACCGGCTCTATGTGTATATTTATATATTATATATGTCAGAGTCTCGCAAACATCTCGAGAACTTTACTCAGCCAAAGCTATAAGTTCCCAAATTCGACCCTGCAGTACAAGGAGCATGCCGTAAACATACAATATATAGGTATACATATACATAGAATCGAGTATATTATCACAAGTTCAGTTTCTCTGCCTCAAAGAACATATAATATTTACTCATACCTTGCGATTAGTGATTAATTATAAACGGAGTGAATTTCCAACGGCCGAATAGTTTCCAGTCCGTTAAAATTTAGTGCGCATGCGCTACGATCCAAGAGCAGTTGTTTAGCAGGGCGACCAACCGTCATCAATTTAAAAGACAGTTCGCCGCGATGTATCTAACCTCAAAAATGTTGGCAGCTGTTAGTGTCGAGCACAACTGCCACTGACAACTGGAAAAATATTTGAGGTTACGTTCGTGACGGTTACGGTTAGTCACCCGCAATCAAACAATTGCTCTCGAATTGTAACGCATGCGCATTAAATCTTAGCAGACGACGAACTATTCGGTCGTTAGCAATTCGCTCTATGTATATATATAATCAACATGCTGATAATCATTTCGATATCGCGTTTTTTTCGGGTGTAATTGATTCTTTCGTTCTTCTCTGTAAGATTTAAAAATGTTCATTTTATTTTATCGCATATATGTATATATCATGTGTATAGGAATTCAATTCCTATAACTGCAGACGATGTTTATGATCGTTTTGAAAATGTGTATGTTTTTTTTTTCTTCAAATAAGTACATGGATCGACATAATTACGTTTATACATATTTGCGGTTCGTCGATGACGATTGAACGAGAACGACTAGATGTATTTGCAGGGCGAGTGCTATATCATAATCGTTACCAATATTGTTACAGTTATTATTGTTGTTGTTGTTGTTATTATTATTATTATTATTATTATTATTATTATTATTATTATTGATAATGTTAATTTTATCATTAATTACCTACTTACGCAGCGACACTGAGTTCCATATGATTTTTTTCCGAGTTCTTCTGACGTCATATTTACATATACATTAAAAGCGTTAAAACGAATTTTGCTCTCTCTTCTTCTTGTTCTTCTACCGGATCTTGAAGTAAAAATAAAATCACAGAACGAGGACAAAATCGTTTTCTCCACAGAAAAATTTTAACACCGTGAATTAGAGTTGGAAGTGCGTGAAACCCTCTTCCAAGTACTTTTCGAGTTTTCGGAATTAAAAAAAAAAATCACTGGATATTTTTTCCGTTCTAATATTCGATGAAATTTTACGAGTTCGTCAGTAAAAGGGATTGGATTTAATTCTTTAAAAAATAAGAAAGATGGGAAAAAATCTCGCTCAATTACGAATTCTGTTGATTTTCAAAATCGAAATCGATTCCCTGTGATTCATCTTTCTGAGCTCCACCTCACCAATTCACTCCTTCTTTTGTCACACGTGACACACTTCGAAATTAAATAAATTCGAATTGCTTAATAATCGAAGGTCAGATGTGGCGAGCTTTAAGCTTTGTAGATCTACTATTTATTACAATACTCTACGTATCATTTTGAAACGTCTCGCGCATTCTGTTTTAGGCATATCATACATACCTAAATGTATCTATAATACAGGAACACGATGTACTCTTATTACATACATTTATATTTATAATTACAAGACATATATGTATAATAATCGAGTGACTTAGTATTAATCAAATTTAGTCATCGTTATATTATGTATCGTTAATTATTCTCATTATACTTACTATTATTCTTGTCATATGATTTTCATGATCTTTCGTTTACGGCTACGCTTTATTCATTTAACTACGACTCTTACAATTTTTCATTTCTATTTTTCACTTTGCCTTGTTTTTGCTTTTCAAATAATTCGAAATTGACTAGATTTTTCAGCATCTGCCTTCGGTCGCATCTTATGCTCTGTAATAATTTGGAACCATTAACTCCGGTGAGACCAAGTTTTGCTCCTTGCTTTTCGGAACCTTGTCTCTTCGTCCTCGCTTTTCGAATAATTCCTGTTAGCATGATCATTCACTTAGTGTTACAGGATTTTAAAGTACGATCCTGCTAAATTAATACAATTTTTAAAAGATCAGGAGATAAAAAATGTCCAGATTGTAATTTTTCTGGTGATTCAAAGCACAGAATGTAATTTTCGAAGAAAAAACCGAACCTTCTCAAAATACGATTAATTTTCACTGCGTCAGACAAGCTGCAGATCCTTTCTACACGAGTAACTTCGTCTCCGTATTTCATTTCTCGTCATTTCAAAAAACATGTTTTTTGAAAATAAGTTCTTTACGAATGGAATTCATCCGCTCTTCCACAATTACTCGATTTACTGTAGTTTTATCAGAAAGAAAGCAAAGTAAATTAAATATGTGATAGTTCGATAATCTTTCCTTTTTCAATTTATACACGCATGATATCGCAATATTTATACGTATATCTAACATGTACATGTATGTGTCTATGTTTATTAGCTGATTACGCATATTTATTTTGGCACTTTTTATAATAAAACTTATTTACAGGTAACAAGAAATAACATCATCTATCAACAGAAATATTGTAATTATCATTATTATTGGTATTATTATCATTAGATATACAATGATTTTGCAAGATTGCCCTATACAATAATAATCGATTTATGTATATTATACCTCATAATCGCTGTTCATTTTTCGCCTATCAATTTGTCATTATATAATCAATATACAATAAAAATGAAACAAAGTTTTCACATTAAATTATTTACATTTTTTTATCAGATTTATTTACTTACCTATTTATTCATTAATTTACTTATACTTCTTATTACTGTTTTCTTTCCTCTCTTTCTCTATTCGCTTAAGTTTAGGCATTAATATATATTTATATACTATCGTTATGTATATCTATATAAACGTTCGTGTTTTTCGCAGAACAGTACGTAATTGTAGGCGGTATTTATTTCGCTCATACACACCTAAGCGAATGCGTCTGTCAAATTGCTTCCGATGAAAATTATTACTCGCAATAATAATTAGTTGTTTTACCGTATCAACTCAGGGGTTGTAGAAAATGAAAACATAACGGTCTGTGATTATCTATCGCCGTTTTACGAAACACAATAAGCTGGGAATAAATGATATTGGATTTTTTTGTTTTTATTTGCTTATGTAGTTTACTTTTTGTTGTTCTTTCTCAAAAAGTTATCCACACAATATGTTTGAGCACCGAAGTCTTCTGTGTACATATCTTACATGCAATTTTTCTTATTAGGCAAAACATACTCTCACATTATTGTAATACGTTATAAAATATGTAGTAATACTTTCAACTTGTTTTCGTTTTGGCTTCGTTCATGCGTTTATATTATAGTTCATTTTCTTTACGTTTGTTTTTCAAAGTTTCAAAGTTTCTTTTTCCCTCCTTCAATTTCTATACATACACGCGACCGTAATTGACACGCGTGGACAGATTTTCGCACCCTTTGTACGCACACCTCTGCACTTCACTTCAGAGTCTGTAGAGAACGAGAATCAAACATGGCGACACGAAATAAGAAGATAGAGAACAGGGAGCGTAGAAACTTGTCGGCCAACTGACGGCCGGAAACACGAGTATATTTTGACTTTGCCAGCAGCGCGCGAGCAGTCGAAGTTTGAATTTTCGTTAATTTGAAAGGCAGTCGATAGCAGGCGAAGACCAAAGTCGCGAGGTGGAGCGCGAGCCGAGTGTCTGAGGCCGCCATGTTGTCAGCTTGCGTGCGCGCGGTATCTGTTTTCTGTCAATTATCGGTGTTTGCACATCGAACTTCATGCATGGGAAAATAATTCCCCGATATTAATCGAACCTTGAGAAGCAGCGCAAACACCTGGAAAAAGGACAACGCGATACCTGTCCAGCTATACTCCAGCTTCTGCAGCGTGGGAACGCGATCCTGCCACTTGAAATACGAATTTCCGGTGCAATGCTGCGACACGAAACGCTGGCGCGATTCATTAAGGACGTTATATCAATCGAGCAATTAACGCCCGGGGACACCCCGTGGATTGTCAGTAATTTTAACACTACCTGCGACACGAACAATCGCTGCTCGCACACACACACACACGAATACAGAATCGCCATAACGCATAATGTCAAACCGGTTGTCAACGCTCGGATACCGTCTCTGTAGTACGGTGTTACATGTATTGTGTATTACGGCGCATAAACTGTCCGGAAACTTGGTACCGTCGTTCACGTTAGGTGGTGACAAAACTACGCCAGCCGTCGACGGTTACAAACGGCTGCCTCGCGTTCAACCAACCAGGAAAGCCTCCCTTGCTGATGCAAGCTCTACAACCCTCCCTGCACACTATGCCGCAGATCTATCTACAGACACATTTGTGTACTGTTGAGAAAGTTAGGGTGAATTTATCTCGCTTTTATCCATAACCCATGATCCTTGTTTCCATTTTCAAGGACAATTTCCTATATATACGCTGTGAATGTTGAAAAAACGTGGCAGCAATAATTCTTGCCAGTTTTTATAAAGGAAATGACAGAAAGAGAGGAACAGTGACGATAATTTATTCACCGTTAGTATGGTATACTATCATCGCAGCATTGCTCTGCTAACCATGATAATTTTTCATTTTGTATACAGCGCGAGCACCAAATACCTGTTATTTTACCTTATCCGGTTTGGTATGGTAATTAATATGCCGAGCGATGGAAACGGCATAAATGATTAGCGAATTCTCGTCACTGCTAATTCCCGCGATACGGATAAACGGTCGTTAGACCGAGAAGAAAAACCGGAAAAGAAAGCAAACGAGAGAAAGAGAGAGAAACGGCGAAGAGACGGAGAGGGGTGCAGCTAATTTCCCCCCGTTTTAACTCATCCCTCAGCCGTGTAAGGTTCTTTAGATTAGGGAAGAGCGATTATTAACGCGGGTGCGTGGATGTGTGCACCCCTGCCTGCAGGTGCCCCCTTCGTTACGATGTAATGTCGGTATAATATAGGCGCTACGTGAGCCCGGGTCCTTCGCATATTAATACACGCACACACAGGGTGTACAACCCGACGAAATTATCCGTTTTCCACCGCTATTCCCGCCGCTATATTTTCCGTATGCAAAATAAGAAAGAAAACGAGAAATTCAACGCTTTTACAGTGGCCAAACAAGAGCTGGATGGAACTGCGCGCCAACTAGCGGTGGCGTCCTGCAGGTCAGCTGACCACGCAGCGGTTGGCGCGCAATTCAAAACGACTTTTATTTGATTTTCCTGATATGAAATTATTTCAGCTTTTTATGTTCGTGAATTCATTAGGTGGGCATAGAACAGTTGAGTATTGAAGAAACGAAGTAAGTTGTTAAGTTCAGGGTTATCAAAAAAAGTAAGACTAGAGTTGATCGAGTTCAGTCTCAACCTTTGAATTGAATCGAACTTTTTCTTTTGGATACCTTTTTTGTACGAGAGTCTGCAATAGAGAGCACCAGGGCTGGAATTAACGGGTAATTACGGTCTACCACCATGTGCGCAGGCTACATAGAGAACACCCTTGTCTGTACATGATAGTATAATATAATACACGCATGTGAGGCAGGGGCGTTAAATGATCTAATGACGTCACCAGCCAGTATCTCTCTCACGCTTCGGTTAACCGGGACTGTGGCGGGTTTCTCACGCGTGGCTTAACATACCTGTATACCTTGCACCGCACCCCCACCCCCAGCTCTACGTCCACCTCCAACCCCCGGCGGCGCGACGCAACCCTCAAAAGTTCGCGGACGATCATTCCGTGGTTTACAGCCGGTGCTAAAATCGGCGTAGTTCATTCTCCCTTCGTACAACGGATTTTTTTGGGGATGTTTCTCCGTGCCTGCCCAAGGAGTGTAATTTTTTTTACAAATCTCTTTTCCTCCTGTAATCGTCGTTACTGCGCACAGCTGAAACCACGCGTATAACTCGAACCCCCGAAGAAGTTCGAAATGACTAGCAGAAAATTAACTTTCAACACTGCGGAGGGGTTAAACGGATTCCGGGGTGCTACAAAGGGTTATACAATAACGATTAGCGACAAGCTATTAGCTACGAGCGATTAGCCCGGTTGTACAGGCATCGCTCGGTTTCCGACTATCCCGAAAACGGTTCCCCAAACCGGAGGCATGCTTCTTGCCCACGCCTCAAACACATATCCATCCCTTTTCTTAACGCCCCGGCCATAACCCTCTGCGATTCCTGAATTAACTCGCAATAGTTTCAATGAACTGCGGACTCCAATTTACCCCAGTTTTTCATCCCTTATTCCTGCAGGCAGATTGGGGTTCCTGAGGAACTTCGACCCTGAGGTCTCATCGTAGGTCACTCAGCGTTCGTCCTATCTTTACATTAGCTAACCAATTTACATTAAACATGATGGTAGTCATTGTCCATCAACGTCAAAAGTTACTAGCAGCCCTTCCGCAGGGTTGTTCTTCTATGTACACATACGGATACGGATCAAGTCTTGGCTCGATCAGGTGGCACCTGCAGTTCCATTTATCGTCCACTTCATCCTAGTTACCGTTCTGCGGTATATACGGTGGCATGTAAGGACCCGTCAATATGTACTGAACGGCGACTATCATCAGCTGCGGAGCACTCCATCTGACGATGTAGGCACTACCTGAAACCATGAAGAAGAGAGCACGATTTTAGAGTCAAGAACTGAACCAGCGGATCGTTTTCTGGCAATGTTAGTATTTCGATCCTTAATTTATAGTAATTCCTAATTTGGCTAACGTGGTTCTCAAGCATAAGTAAATCGTTGTGTCAAAAGAGTTCTTTCGGTCCGATGGGTCCTGACCATTCCGAGCTAGCATTTCCCATTTTGGAAGTGGTCAGCATGATTCAGGCAAAATATCAGCTTATCCTGCAGTGTTCAGGATTGGGACGATTGATTGAAAGGAGTCGCTAACGGTCCGACGCAGGTCTCGGGGAAATTTGATAGAATGCCGAATGTCCGGTGGATGTTTTTCGCCAGGGGTATTAATGAGATTTGGTAAGTTATTTTAGGGGTTCATAAGCCGGTTGCGTGCCATACCGACGTCATTAAATTTGCATAGCGTAATGCGTTCCATGGATATCCGTATACCCTGAGCTCAGCACTACTGTTTCCGGAAATCGAATATTGGAATCGTATTTTCTCTCCGTTTTAACAATTCAACACTCTTTCTCAGCGGCACCAAAATTACGAGATATTCATTTGTCCCTGATTAGATCAACTATACCGTACGCATGTATACCATCCTAAATAAAATCTGAATGTGAAGAATGTGAAGAGAAAATGTCAATTCCACGTGTCTCTGCGTTATTTCTCATTCTTTTCGTATCCTGCAGCAGGCGCGATATAAGAGGCGCTGTATTTTTTCGCACAGTCAAATATCCCTGCGGTCTTAAAATCGCGATAAATTTTTTTTTTTTTCTTCTTTACATCCATTCCCTCACGATCGGCGTCGCGGACAGAATTATTATTATGGAGGCTTTGGTTTTCAGGCATCCCTTATGTACCCACGTAATACGTAATGTCGTACGTTTATACATACTTTTTCAAAACTACTATGTTTTTCCCCGACGACTACGCTGTATATCAACAGTAAAATATCCCTTTTCTATTGGCCAATATAAAGCCCGACTTTTCCTCCCTGATGCTGCTGCTGCTGCCCAACGTGGCTCTGGCGCTCGACTGACATATTGGCTCTGATAGAGCGTAATCTATTATGCCGATACCGGATGCTGCGTCTTTCATCTCGGCAGAGGGAGGTCTCGATATCGAAGGCTTTAAAATTACGTGTATAAGGCATCAACAGGAATTTTACACCTCTGAAAACGGTTCATCTCCTGTTCTCAAAATTTTCTTCAAAAACAGGGAATATTGACAACTAATAAGTATTTTGACACATTTCGTATATCTTTCTACCAATATATGAGATCAGGAAAAAAATTATCTCCATCGATTTTTACTGTATTATAAATTAAGAATAATCATAAGCAGCTACTATTTATAAAAATCGTACGAACGGAAGAAACTAATCAAGCAACGTGATTTGATTGTCGTTCAGTTACTACAAAGTTTTTTGGGTAAAAATGTATTGACGAAAAATTTTTCTCCTTGATCATAGGGATGATTTTTGTGAATTATATTAAACTTGAAGATGTTTAGTTATACTTTTGAAATCTTCGTTTCCTCTCGTTTTTGTTTCGATAAACTTTCGAGCTGACTCTACATAACCTTAATGATAGTTCGAACCTTTTTTGATCGTTCTACACACTACGACGTGGAAAAATGTCGGGTCACTCGAAAGATCTGATTGTATATAATAAAAATAAGAACAGGAGGGGTCAAATCATGAAAAAAACAAAAAGAAGAAGAAGAAAAAAAAAAACACGAACGAGTGGAAAAACGCGCGTGGCTAGGGAAATGGATAAGGGCAGGTAGGGCCAGTGGCCAGATCAGCTATTTCCGGCACGTTTCGCGTTCTCTTTATGTTATGGGGTAGACCCGGGCTGCTTCTATGGTGAACTGACTTTGCTGTTATTGAAAATGGATTTTCCCCTCACGCTTGCTTGCTATTTCTCCCGTCTGGCCTAACGACGCGTTCCTACGTCGTGAAAGCTCGTTCATTCCTCCGTTCAAACTTCTCTGAACGACGCGGGGCTGCAGGGACCGAGAGGCTTGTGTAAACGCGTAATTGCGACAGAGTCGTCAAGCCGATCGCTGCCTTCAAAATGCCGATTTCCCTCGCTCTCTGCACGCAGGGCGAATTTCAAAGAGCGTAAAGCGCGACGCGGAGCGCCGGATATAATCAGCCGTCAAAGGAAGCCAATCTCTTACTCTTCACGCTGGAATCTCGATAACTTTCCGCGGGCGGGGCTGTGGCTGATGAAATTCGGTGAAACGGGAAGTCGAGTCCGGGGTTTCCCCGTGTTTTTTCGCCCTCTCGAGCCGTGTGTGTAACCTAACTTATACTGCAGGCGTTTTGTGGACCTTGGATTTATCAGCGTGAGAAGCATTTGTGTTCGCGATATAAAAATTTATTTATATACCGATAAATTTACCCTGCGGCTGGTCGCGTGGCGTAGATTCAAACACCCGCACCTCACGACTCTTTTTTCCCTTCCATTTTCTCACCGAGAAAGGGTCCGCGACTCCGTGGAGAGACCAGCTGAGGTTTTTCAGAACGATCTATAAATTGAAAGTAACAGCTCTATGCGCTGTGAAAAACTTGTCTCCTTCCCAAGGTTCGCTCAATAAAATATACATTCCTTCTCCGATACTCTTGCTCGATTCAGGTTTATAGTCCCGGAAAAACGGCGATTGAAACAAAAATTGGCTCCTGAATATCAAAAGGACTATATTTTCAACTTCTTCAAAGAGTTCGGAATGAGAATGAATCGGGTATGTGGAACAAAATTAAGGAACAGAGAAATGACTGTTGAAAATGGGTTCAAAAACGATAGAGTTTCTGATTATAAAATCCTCTCTTTCAATTTGTTGATAAATTAGCTTGTGTTATTTGAATTTATTCAGATTTATATCTTCAACAAAATATTGCTGTTGTTCCATTGGTATTCACTAGCATTAGTGAAAATAACTTTTCAAGTGCTTTTATTACTCCTCATTCATTCGCAAATGTCTAAATGAACAAATCGAGCCACTATTCAAACCTGTACTATTTCCGTTTGAAAAAATTGCTCCACCTCCAGTTAACCTGAAGAAAATTAACTGCTGTAATAAATCTCAATGCAATGCGTGCCCCGTCGACTAAAAATCAAACCTTTTTCCTCCACCCTCCACTACTTCCCAACGTATTTCTATTACCGGCTCCCTCTTAATACATTCTGGAAGTTACCTCGAAATCAGACGACGAGGTTCCCCGATACTCTGTCGTTACATGTATTGGAAACGATGTCGCGTGATGAGTACCTGCTTTCCTAATGTCCTCATTAGGCTCTCGAGTGATTCGAGTCTTTGGAATACCTAACATTGGTTCTCCGATACGCGGAACAAATATCGATGAAGCGGGGAAACGAGACGATAATAAATATAATAAAAAAGACGCAAATTTGAAAAAAAGAAAAGAGAGTAAACAATTTAGAAAAATAAATTTAAAATAAAGACACGTCCAAGACGATGGAAAGCTACGAAGAATTTGGATAACGTCGAAAACCGCGGCTCATTTTCCCTTCGACCCCTCGCAACTTTTCACACCGACGAATAACCGCCGTGTCGGCGTTCGCGGTTACGTTACTTCTGGTTTGAACCGGTGGGGTCAAGGCAGTGATTAATCGAGGAGCGGCGGCGGGTACGAGGGCGTTAAAATCTCCCGCCCCCGTGTTTTTACTACTTTTTTTTTTCCACCTCCCTCTCTCTCCCTCTTTATTCCGGTTCACTCGGTAACCAAGGCGAGGAAAAAAGGCTCTTGGCATTATTTGAACGAGCGAAAATGTGTCGCACATGTGAATATGATATTTTTTCCTCCGGCCAAAGGGGAAAATTAAGATGCGAAAGGGTGGACGGGCATGAGAACGAGGGATTAAGTTCGGCGGTTAACTTGTTTGCCGGAGGAAACTCAAGTGCCGCTGAGTTACGAGAAGCCCGGTTTATGCCAGGAACAGATTATATGTATACAGATTCGCTAATTTTCTCGCTGGGAAAAAACGGAAGAGCAAAGATATAAAGTCGGGAAAATAAATGAACAAACACGAAGGAAAATGATACTCCCAGTTTCACGCCTCGATTATTTGACGAGTGCATCGCAGCGACGAGATTTTAATCTAACGTCTAGTGCAGCAGCTAATCTCAGCTCCAGCGTTTTTCTCCTCGCCCACTTTGCATGAGACATGCCGTGACTCAACTTGAACTAATTTCAGCACCGTCGCCACTTGACCAATGTTTCAGAAATGCTTGGGAATATTTTTTGACGAGGGTTGTACTTTGGGTAGAGAATTGGAGGTTGAATTTTGGCCAACGAGTTTTGGGGTGAAAATTCTCGAAGATTGATCGATCTTTGTGGCATTCATTAACTTCAAGACTTGTATGAAATTTCCAAAAAAAGTGCTGAAAAAGTTAAGGTCATATCAGGATAATTCAACGGCTAGCAGTTTATGAACTGTCAAATCGTATGAAATCGATAAATTGTGATATTTCGTAGGATAATTTTATCACATTTAGGATTGTTATTTTTTTCATAAAAGATGGGATTAATAACATTATTTCTACCATTACTGGCAATCCTTTGATGTTTACATGAAAGCCAAATTGGAGTTACTATTTCAATAACTAATATGATGTTTAATAAATTACAACGTTGTGTATACCAGTATATGTACGTATACGAAAATAACTTTTATGTCAAGGTCAGCTTTCAAATATACAAAATCAATGAATAAAAACCCATTACCAAATTGCAGTAATTTGCGAATATCGATCGGCCAAATCAAATTCAGAAGTTCGAAACTACTCGAAACGGCTGTAGGACGATTCGTCAATTGAAAAATATTCCCTCAATTTCCGGCGACAATTAACTCTCTTTCTCACTATAGTTATCGATTTTTATTCTCCTGACAACTACAACATTAAATTAATTTTCGCGACAGAAATTCACGCGGTGTGTAAAAACGTCTCGAGATTGCGAATCGACAACTTTTCTGGAAGGGACACGGCGTTTAGATGTCACCCACTTTAACACGGGGGTAAATTTTTCGTTCACTTCAGGTGCACAGCTGGAGTTTGAAGTCGATGGATCGTTGTAACTTTGCGTCAGATTCGGGTCTAATATCGACAGAGTGCTCGGCTGACTGGTGCGTATCAAGGTTCAGAAATGAGAATAATTTATGTTTCTGTTCGCTAATGCACGCTCAGTATACAGCCTTCTCTCTCTCCCTCTTTCTTCTTCCCTCCCTTGACTGACTAGATGAAGGTGCGATACTCCGTGTGTATTGCGGAGTGAACAGTGAAGCCTGCAGAAGGGCGTTGCGGGCCGGAGTTGTTTCTGTAATTAATGGCCAAGCCCCGCGTCGAGTTGTCTGTCATGTCTCACCCGCAACGCGGCGCAGCTCGACGTCCCGGGATTCCCTGATGGCTGAATAAGAGCCCGACTTCACCTCAGCGCCACCTGACTTCTCTCTCTTTCATGCACACCAGCGACATCTCGCGGCAGTTCTTGTGCACCCGAATGCAAGCGCTGCAGAGTTCACGTTGATGAATCGCCGTTCGATATATCGCTCGTGTTATGTTTTCCCCCCCACCACGTCGCTAGCTCGAAGATCGCAGCTGCGTGTTGGCGTCGTAAGCGTTCCTCTTCTAGGATTAAGGATCGACTGTTTTCTTTTCTCGGTACGTACCTACTTCAAGAGGATTATGCTAAGCGGCATTGTGCTATTTAGTGTACCCATCTCGTTCCGAACCGAAATTTACAAGTCACAAAGTGTATAATACTCGAATGGCTCTACATTGCCGATCTCTCTTCGCTGCCGCTGCCGCTTCAGACTCGACGAATTTTGATCTCGTTAGAGATACTCCGGCTTGGAGGAGAGTCCCGGAGGAGAGGGAAGCTTTTGGTGAAAATCCTAAGAGAGGATAGGAGACGGGATGTTTTTTCGCGCTGGCTTCAGCCCCTCGTGTCTATCATCCGCTTATTTACTCATGTACTTTATGCATGATATATTGAATTTGTATATACATATATATATATATAGAACCATAGAGCAAAGCGAGCAAACAAAATGGCTTTGTGAATGAGGAATGAAACAGAAGGGATGCTGTGTGAATATGAAAATAAAGAAATTCGTTCACCGAGAGTGAAAATTTGACAGTGCGAATAAAGGAAAATGAAAAACCATGGAAGAAGCGACAAGGAGAGAGAAAAAAAAGTAACGTTTTCATACGGTTTCAAGACCGCGTGGCGCGTTTCATTTTCCGTCATCATTTATCTCCGAATCTCATGCACTGGCTAACCCTTTCAGAAGTCTGTACAGCTCTCTGCAGCTGTGATTTCAAAAAGGGTATACCTAATATACGTACAATAACGTGCGCAGTTGATTTTACGTTTTTGTTTGCAATACTCGAGGCGTTGTCTGGCGGAATAACGTTGAATCTTTGACAAAAAAAATATGCAGATATTCGTGTCGGGCAATAATGAAGACCAACAAAGCAAAAAAAAAAAAAGAAAAAACCAACTCAGAGGCAAACGAAAGGTGTGATATCCCCCCCCCCCTCCCTTCTTCTTCTTTTCCCTTATTTTCATCCTTTTCCAGAGTGTAAACGTATCTGAAACGCATTATTTCACGTCACCGAAGTTATAATTAGTTATAACTTATAACTTGTACCTCTTGTAAGTTATAACTGCAGACTGTGGGGAGGAAAACCGTGAATATATAAGGGCTGGTAAAGAGCGACGAAAGTTCTCCGGCGATGTTGAAGCTGGCTGGGAGGAGAGGCCTCGGCGTAAATTCCCAACAAACAGCGCCGGCACATCTCCTCCGAACTTTCTCAGTTGCCTGGGGACTGTCTTCTCACTAAGTATAGACATTAGCATACTGTTCGCTGTATTGCAATTTACTGCATTACCAACTATATATTATATGTATATCGCGCGCATTATATCGCCATATTTATACCCCCGTGCAACGGACGATACGCACACAGTAGCCTGCATAATGAGAGCCTATAAACTATGTGACAGTACCTCGCTGAACTTGGTATGGATGAACAGACTTTGGTTTCACGATTGGAACAATCACAGTAATGATTCTCATCGCGGGAACAAGGACAATGGTAACGACACCCGAGGAGCTGCTGCAGCTGGATTCGACTCAAGAGAACATTCCAAGAAGGATATCCAGGCAGCACACTCGTCGAATTGGCGACTATCGTCTGACTGATTAAAGCCAAGATGATGTCAGGAGACAAAAAATTTGTTTGACAAAGAGCTGGCACATAGTCGGCAAGATGGTGGCTGTTCGCCTGAGAAGTGGGCAATGACTGTCAATAAGCTATAAGTCTGAAGTTGAGAAAAATTGGATATTGTATAGAACTCACCATGGTAAATGTAATGGAGTAAAGAGAATTTGGTCATTCCAAAAAGTTCAAACTCTCATTTGGCCATTTTTTTTTTAATGACAATGAGTCAATTTATAGTCGGCTTATACACTATTGACTAAACGTATGGTTGTTGTTTAGTCAACTATTGGCTTCCAATACCCCCTTTTTATCAATCTCCGATTGGTTGACTGCATTTTATGCTGGCATTAAGTGGAATGTAAGTCGACCGTGTCCTACTTGAACATTATTCTGTAAGGTGAGGATCGAGCTCCATCGTAAATCGATCCCCGTTTTAGTTCAGTTCTTGGTTGCCTCGTCAACCCTGCAAGTCGATCTTGCATTGGTTTTGCAACGCAAGAGTAAGTCGTTAGAGTCGTTGCAAATCCTTGGAAGGTGCCCTTTTTGCACCCCGAAGATCCGCAACTCCCTGCAGAAAGCCCACAGCCGGCGAAGCACTAACTCAAGTGAAATCTACTTAAGTCCGTCTTGTTTTCACGCTGTCTTCAGTTAGTCGCCTAAGTCTCGGAAGCTTAACGGATACGGAGTGCAGCCCTGCGCTCCTCTACGCCCGAACCGCTACCCGCTATCTGTATCCATAAAGGGTATCAAGCCGACCCCCGGCTTAGGAGACCCCGAGCCCCTGCCGACCCCACCCCACGTGCCTCCTGCGATATTTTGCCAAAATGAACCTCGAGGTACATGCGATTCAGCCCAATGCGCCTGTAATGCGAGTTCGACTTCACGTGGATCGATAAATTTTCTCATCAGAAGCCGTTAGTCGGTCGTTCATCACAAAAGACAGTAATCAATTTGATTTTTGGTTTCCAGGTCATCGACATCTAGGGTTGTTCATCGTCCATGAAGTAACAGCTTCGATCTGGACCGTTAGCATTTCTATTGATTGAGATTTCGATTGGTTACGTAATGGTTCTCTCGATTGAAAGAGACCAGTGAAGATGTCCTGTAAAGACAACCTGGCTTGGATTCCATAGTGTCTTGTTATTTCAGAACGAGAAGGTGATCAGCCATGGAATCTGAAGAATCATAATTTCGACAGTGTCAATGGAATAAGTTTTCAACGTCTGCGTCTAAATAGCACACAGATCCTCAAAAATGGTCTTGCAAGTCAGCAGCGGTTTATCGCCATACTCACGCTTTGACGATTGCCTAGCAATCACGGAATACGAAAGTTCCATTTCAGAGTGCATACTCTTAAAGTTCGTACACATTGGGTGCAGCTGGAGGCGAACCGGCCCCTCTAAATCCTAGTCCATTCCTGCAAGTATCGGAGAAATTTCAAAGTATTAGCAGAGAACTCTTATCTCGGTGGGGCACACCTGGCCGACTCCTCGGAGCGGGTAGTTTACTCGAGAAGCTGTGGCGGGTTCCGGGGGCACTTGGTGAGTATCTACGGTAGCGGTGCATAGATACGTCTGTGTACCCCGAGCGAGTACATAGACGTAATGTACGACTCTGTTCGAGGAGAACCGTATGGGAACTTGGGAGATCCAGCAGCTTCGACCACCGTCAGTTATGGCGGGTGGTAAACCCGCTGAACCAGGGGATGTGGCGAAACCAAAAGGAGCATGGCTTCATGGTATATAGCCGATACGTGAATCGCGTTCAAGCCGAAGCTCACTGCGCTCTCTCTCCTATTCTCGTATCCTGGCAACCCATTGGTTTCACCTTATCCAAGCCTCACCCCCATGCAGGCTGTTTCTCTGGGCCCACCTGCCTTTGCCTCCATCTGTTTCGCTCCTCTTTTGCGTTGTCTTTGTTGTCGTCGTCGCGTAACCGCATGCCTAAGCTCTGGCTTAGCTAGGGCGGATGCGGAACTTCCGTTAAAAAAACATTTCGCTGGTACCCCGGCTGACTTCAGGCTTCACCGAGGGATGAAGGAGGTAGCCTGTTAGAATTACGTATTCATTCGTCCACGTAGAATCCGAGTTGGCTGAAAGAGGCGCAGCGTTGGAACGACATGCGCGAACCTGCCGTATCAAAAGCTGCGGAGTCTTGGCAGCTATTAGGTAGATACTCGGCTTTCCAATTTATGGAAAACGGAGGTCGTCGTCTTATAATGCACTTGGAGATTTTCAGTAGCCTCTGCCGGAAAGCTGTTGAGACTAGTCACGCACTGCGCACCTGCGTGTTACTGGGTGCGTGAAAATGACCTCGAATCTGTGTCAACCCCGCACCTTTCTTCACTAATGATTGTACATTTCGACGCGAGAATTCATTTTCGTACGTGCCTTCGCCGGCAAACTAGTTCGAATCGAACCTGGGCACACTCCCTTATTTATTGATATGAACAAATGAATTGGTATACGAATCACGCCCGAACAGGAAAAAACCAATTTCCTTTCATTCTCCTTTTGAACTGCACGTCTGGTGCGAAGTAGAAAAAAGACGAAAAAAATGGAAATGTAATGAGGAAAAAGGAACAAAAAGGTGGATAGAAAGGTATCCCCAATCGACAATGGAGATGATGAATTGAACAAAATAACAGAGATAACCGTAACCATTATAAATTTTCACCCCTCAGCTCGCTTGCCGTCTTCTCGTAGTTTGATCACCGCGTACTTGGAGATTGCAGTGTTAATCACGCTGGCTTAATGATCACGTAAATAAGGAAGACAGGTAGTTGGAAGCAGTTAACTCAGGTGAATCCAGAGGCGGATGCCGTAATTATTAAATTCCAAAGTCCGTCGACCACCGTCGGTTCAACACCGCAGTCGATTCTGAACGCGAACTACGAATCGCGCGACTAATTAAACTCCCACACGCCTAGAGCTGGGAATTATAAATTCGACCGGAAACAGATACGTATGGACAGAAATGGCGCCGAGGAGAGGGTTGTAGCTGCAGCTGCAGCAGGCGGAGCATCTTTGAGAGCGGGACGTAGTTTACCGAGTTAACCGGGGAACCATCGTAACTCGAAAGCAACGACCATCGCCGTCTCTCTTCAGTCGACCTAGTCTACCCTTCCAGTCACTTAGTGAGCGGCGGCAGGTGCAGCGAGGTTGAATCGTTATTCGGGGCTCAGACAGCTCACGGAAATCCGCCCTACCAGCCTTTGACGGCATGCTTCGCCATAATTCTGGTGACACCGGGGTGGGACGAAAGTGTTGGATGAGAGGGGAAATTTATTCCTTACTCTGAACCTTCGCGCCGCCTATGATAGCGCCAATTTCCTCCGGCTTCTCTCCAACCTTCGGCCATCGTAAGCCGGGTCGACGATAACCCGGTTAACTCTTTGAACGCTCCGAATCACGTCGCAAATCGAGACTTCCGGCTCTAATTTACCGGCCCGCGACCCACGCGTCTCGCATTTCTCAGACCCACATGCTGCACATCGTCCGAGATATCTCGCCCTCGACAATTGTTTTTCAGTTTTCTCGCCCTCCGAATTATCGACTTCGACTAGTCGTTGGTGCCGGTATTGGAAAGATACACTATCTCGCTACCTTTCAGAACTGTCCTTCACTAACGCCGTTTCAAGTACTTGAGTGAGTTCATTAGCCTCGGTTGGATTTTGCGGCCAGTGATTAGCTTGGCACTAAATTTCTCCTCACGCGTTGACGTTCAAACTGTTTTTTACAATTTCAGTATCTCCCAGGAAACCATGATCCTCAATTTGGCTGCAACTTTGGGGTGAAAAAAAAAATGTCCAGAAGTAAGGGACACTGTGGAGTTGTACAGTTTGAACCCGTTTTAGCAGTTGAGGTCGTCGAGCCGCGTGGACGAGTGACAAGGGAACGGTTGAAAACCGTTTCGACCCAAAGAAACTTGAGCCCGGAAATACCGCACCCAAACAGTCACACCTCAGGCCGTTTCAGTTGTGCCGGACTCCAGCAGCCGCATTGTTAGGCTTACCGTATTTCTCCTACCCTTATCCACCCTCTAAAAAATTGGCCTCGGCTTGGCGTCGTTCGATTGTTATCATGCTCGACAACTTCATCTGGAACTGCCCTTCGCCCTTCGCCCTTAGCTTCGCGGCTGTATAATCAAGACCTAGAAGCGGGATGAAAGCAAACATCTGTCGAGCCTCCGACGGGCGTGTCGATCCTTCATCGCTGGATTTAGTCGTCACCGGTATCCGGCAATTCTAGGGTTGTTCTAGCGTTTGTTTGAGACGACTGGAGGGTTGAAATTCGTTCGAGTATAAACGAAACTCACAAGGCTTTCCATCATACTCTTCAATTATTCATACCAGGGGTCTTCTTCGTTGACCTTGAGAATCGTCACCGAGGACTAACGTGTGATCTGAAAGGTAGGAGAATCGGTTTGCTGGAAAGAAGACGTTTATGAAGCTCGTAAATAAGCACAGGGTGCCGACTGAATCGTTCGAAAGGGTGGAGCGGGGGGCTTCGAACGGTGAAAGTAGACTGTTCCCATCCACCTGGTCACACGAAGAAATGGCCTAAGGATCCTAAAACCAGGACGTGCACTGGGCGAATGGGGGTTCTTACCGTGTGTGTATGCGTACATATTGCCCACCTAAAGGCGGACGGGCGGTTATTCCTTGCGAACCGTGAGTCGGCGAGCTGCGAGAGCATGGTAAGGTGGTGGAGAGGGTGGAGGGCTACTGGTAGGTCGGCGGGTAATACTCGAGGGTTGTGTAGTTAATATTAACAGGCTGCTATACGGACCGCGCGTGGTACTCCTACGTAATTTCCTACTAAATGTACCGACGGCCTTGCCATACATATTTCAGCCTATGCAAATGTACGAAACTCGGCGACCAGTGTATTTAATATTTGCCGAGACTCGGTCCCGATCCATGGTGCACCCCGACCCCAACCACGACCGAGATGCAGTCAACCGTCTGAATGCCACTCTGAGAAATGCCTCGCCTCATATATTCCACGTCCCATCACGCTCCAGGCATTTCTGAAAATGAGCGCGGGCGGTTTCGGCGGACCCGAGCTTTCAATTTTCAACAAAGTTCAGAGCAATTGGAACGTCGGTAGGGATCGGAATTCAGTCCTGAAATCGGTAACCAGAAGCAAGTACCCGAGGTGTACCTTACCGATTTTCTTTACTCCGTGACACGATTTTCTTTTTTATCAACAGACGATAATACGTGGAGTGCTTGTACCATCCGGACTTGCGTTTCTTTGTCTTGACGGTTAACTTCGGGGTGGTTTTTACGCTTTGAATTTCGAAATTGGCGCGTAAGAAAAAATACGGGTCTCATGTTTTTTGACGTACTACATCATATCGCGGAACGAAGAGAATCGGTGAGATACACCTCGGGTACTTTCCCTTGTCAATAAACACATCGAAAGGATGCATTATATTCATAATCCTGAGCAGTGGGGTGCCTGCAGGTAATTTGCACATAAGGTCTGAGTTTGTGAACGTCGTAATGAGCACCGCGAAAGGCCGGGAGAAAGTATCATCTTTTATTCGTCTTACTCGAGGTATAAGCCTTTGGGTTAAGGAGCCGTGGTACTCCTGAATATTATAATCCCTGGTAACAACACGTCTTGACACTAAACCAGGAGTGGATCAAGCGTAATGGAGACGCGAGCGAGGTAAGGAATGATGAGATTAATGAAAACGGAGACTGAGAGGGACGCGGACGCGGGCGTAGGGGAGCGGAAACACGATCAGGGACTTCTGCGTCGCTGGCTTGTGCCTTCGGCGTTGTAGCAGCCCGCAGGGTCGCCCCATGGGGCAGTCAAAACTGACCCACAACAGCGAACCCGCAAACAATACGGACGGTCTTACACCCACTGCCGGAGCACCTAAATCTCCGGTGCTATTCGCCCCTTGGTATTTCTGGGGTCAGGCGGTTCGTTCAATCGGCTTTAATTACTCGCTGAAAAATTCAATCGGTTTTACAGTGATTGTGTATTTTTTTTTAAATTTTTTTCTCGTCACTCATTCAGCGGTTTTGCCGAAACGAAATAGGAGAAATTACACCCCGATTGCGATAAAGGGAGTGTTATTTGAGAAATGTTTTTTTTTTTTCCGTAAAAGGTGAAACATGGAATGAAAAGAGCAATGTGTGGGTTAGGTTCCAGAGGCTTTGATCTCGAATGAAGAATGAAATGAGAAAAAACTCCGTTACAATCGAAGCAATCTCAAACCGGTCAAAATACCATCTCACTTCTGATTTCGTATATTTGATATTTTTCTTCTCTCCTTCGTTCTCGACGTTTCTCATTTCTGTTCGATATATCCTCCAATGTGATCCACCATCACCTGTGATCTCACTTTGTGATGACGAAGTTTGGGAATGAAAAATTATGGTCAATTTGACTGGATGAGAATCTGCTCTAGCTCACTAGCCTGCAGTCTAATGTCCAGATGGTTATAACTAGTGTAAAGGAAAGTGAAATGATTGAACCAAAATTCTAGTAACTTTTGACAAAATATTGTGTGCAACTGACGTCAAGTATACCGCGGTTAATCCGTAAACCGAATGGGATTGCAACGCGTGGGGACAAATGAATATTAAAGTGTATAAGCGAATGAATAAGTAAACGAGCCAGTGGGCGGACGATAAAAGATACGGTCCTTTATATAGCGCGGTTCCGGAGTTGCCTCGCGGTCTTATGACTCGTGAAAACGTGCTTTCTTTTACCCTGGGAACATGAACGCGAAGCGAGTGGTCGTTGACGAAAAGCTGTAGGCGAGGATTGGATGGCGTATACGGTATGGATCCGGGGGTAAGAAGGGGGAGAGCTGAGAAAGAACCAAGGGGTGAGACGGAGAGCAAAAGCGAGAGAGAGAGAGAGAGAGATACAGATAAAAAGATAGATAAGTAGATAGACAGACAGACAGACAGACAGATAGATAGATAGACAGATAAATGGTGCATGGTGCGGAATAGTGAATAGATGTGTAACCGGTACAGTCCGAGTATACTGACTGCAAAAAACGTAACTATATATATATATGTATAAATATCTTGTACGTATCAGTTGGGAATGGTAAAAGGAGGGGAAGACGCGTCGTGGATACCCAAATACCCCTAGGAAACGTGTCTTTGGAAACTTTCAGTGGGTCATAAACCAGTACTCCGAAAAATAGTTTCGTCAATGGTAAAAATTGAAATTCCAAACACATTCGTCTGACTGCGGCGAAAAGCGACAGGGAAAAAGAAGTTAAAAAAATGGTGTCACCTTTTAAATTGTTTTTATTTTTTGAACCCCCTCCCCTCCCCCTACCAACACCTGTAATGCGTGCCGGAAAAGATGGATTTGGTACCTCCGGGGAAAAGAGAGGGACGAAGGGTGCAGCTGAAAGTTGAAAATTTGATTAAAATGCGGCGCGTCATCCCCTCGCGGTGATGGAATCTCTCTCTCACCTGTGCTTGCGTCACCCCTGGGCTTCTGTTCGGCCCGTACGATCTGCTCCTCGTTGGTTGGCGGCCTCTCGGTTCGCCTTGGATACTGGGGGTTGTACGGTGCGGGCCATATCGTTGTCTGTCTTTTTGGCGGGGCGGGGGTGCTCTTACGTCCTGCAATTACACGAGGGCCTCATCCACTACGGGTTAACTAATTACTTAAGCTTCCCCAACCTCTACCCTCATATTATTGTACATTACAAACAACGTTTCTACGCCTATGCGTCTATATACCTACGGGTACGATACAGATATATACGCATTACTCCTACGGGCTCCGGACTCTTCAACCCTGAATCCTAATTACAGCCTCGTTTTTCATCTTCTCGGTTCAACTTCTTTATTTATTTTTTTTTTTCTGGTTTTGTTTTGGTTTTGTTTTTTAGTTTTCTTTTACCCTTTTTTCTCTCTCTCTTTACGGCTCAACGCTGTCTTTTCATCAAACGCAACGCGCCGTCCCGGATTACTCGCGCTATTCCACACCATACAACGAGAGACAGATGGATGGATGGATGGATGGATGGATGGATGGATAGACAAAGGGTAAGTAGAGATAGAAAAATGGAAACTGTTGGAGAGAAATGTGACCATGGCGAGGCAGCTGGAAGATTGGGTATTAGGATGGTGGATGTGAGGACCGAAATTTTGAACAGTGCAGTTTTTTTTACCGGGTAATATCGAGCAAAGGGAAAGGTGGGGCAAAGTGGGCCTCTTGAGGAAATAATGCCTAAAATCAGAATAAAATGTTTAGAGTAATTATGATTTCTGAATAATTTATATTTAATAAAAAATTCAGGTGGTTAATTTCATCCCTGGTTATTTGAAAAATTGCAGGGTGCCCACTTTGCCCCACCCTCCCCTAAAGTAGGGTAGAACCTGAATCATTCTCATCAGGAACGTTGGCTCAAAAATACATTTTTGCTGCGAAATGCACGGCAATAGACGACTATGTAAAATCAAAGTAATAAAATAACCGTTTGGTGCATGAAAGAGGTTGAATACGTAGTTAAATATTTCGTACGAACTGTTTGTCGATTCAAAATTGAATTTCGGCTATCCGAACCAGGCTTGGTACCAATTTATTAAAATAATCGAGCTTCTACTGTACTTTGCCTGAAAATATACGTCAGTTTCTTTCACAGCTGCATGTTTTTCCAAGTCGAGGCTTCCAAGTCTCTCTTTGTGGGTATTTTATAATCATAGAATTGATGAAATTATCCCAATAATGCATGCAACGTGAAACAATAAAGTTAGTAAGGAATTAAATACCAATTAACTGTACACCCTAAGGGTCAATTAGGAATTGATACGGTCTTCCAAACTACGTTCAAAACTCTGAGTGGTCACGTCCACAATTACTATTCAGTAGTCAACAGTGTTAATAATTCTACGATACTCTGTACCTTTAATGGAAATTTTGGGTTCTACCATTATACACTGGAGTCTTTAACAACTGTTCAACAACTGAATTTTCCACGACTATATGAGCACGAACTGTGACAGTGGATACTTTGAACGTGATTCTGAAAGCTTTAAAAGTTGACAGCTGCCTTTGAAAATGGATGGATGGATGGATTTTCCAGTCAATGTTTCCCTAACCGGGGCAGCATTCGCATGACTCTCAATCACTCTCACGCGTTTATTCAATTATTTAATTTTTTTTCATTCGACTGATTGTTTTCTGGCCTGTTTTGCTTCGCTGCAGGAAGGAAGCCGGAGTTTCCGTTCGCACGAGTCGACGGGTGTTATCTCGCGTGTAATTCTCGACAGGGAGGCAAAATACATATCGCGGGGTTAAATTCGCGCCTGCCTCTAGATGGGTTGATACACGTTCCGTCGTTGTGTGTACTCTTGTATAATATTTATTCCGCACGGTGCATGCCACGCAATTGCCAGGGCTTATAACGAGGTCGTTAAGAGTGGGATTACAAAAAAGAAAAAAGAAAAAAGAAAACAAAAAAAAAAAAAAAAACCACCAAGAAAAAAGTAAAAATTTTAAATTTTAACGCCATTCATCGCCGCCGGCTGTTTGTCTACCGGCGGAAAAATCCCTCGAGAGCTCTTTCCTTTTTATCCAACCAGATTGAAAGTTTTCGTCGCGATAATTCTGCACTCTCGACACGGGTCTACTTTAACTTGACGCTCAACTTGGGGCCCACACCGCAATCTTCGTACCCCCTGGAACTTTGGCCCCCGAAATAACCGGGCATCAGTTTTTCTTCCCTTTTTCATCTAGTTCAGTTTCTCCTACAGTCTATTTTTTTTTAGACCTAAAGAAGAGGGTATGAGAAATAAAGATTCTGCTTGAAGACGTTTAGACGTCGTGACAAATAAATTTTGTGCTCGCTTTTGCAAGATGGTAAATATTTTCTTATGATTCCTCCGTTAAATAATTCCACGATAATTTCTGGCCTGAATAAATATCCGATCAGTCGGTTTCTTTCAAATCTAATCGTAGCTATGAAAAAAAAATTATTTTAATCTTATTATCTTCTTAGATGTACCAAGTGCTTCGCGTTTCGGTTTATAACTTAATTTTAGCAGTAATCGGTCTTGATAAGATTCTTCAGGATCGCAATATCGGAAAAGAAATTTAAATAATGCAATTTTTCTTTCTAATTTCCCTTCAGCTTTCTAACAAATTATTTTTCCTCAGCCATTCATTCCCCAATTCATTCGCAACACAGCCCGTTCGAGTCAGCGTAAGATCCGTGCAAACTGGTTAATCCAAACGTAAACAATTTCACAATACGTAATAAATTTTTATTCGATGTAACAATAAAGAAAAGGCACAAAAACTACAAAATCAATGAAAACAATAGTAAATTCGTAGTTTTCGTGTCATTTCTTTGTTTCTGCCTCAAATAAAAATGTATTGGAGTATTTTTCTTCAGAATCGTGTATAGAATGGGGCTCTTAATCCTTTTTTGCGTTTAAAACACGTGGACTTCGATATATGGAGCTGCGTACGTGAATGGCGAAATCGATCAGGGCAGCCCCTTAAACACTGACAGGAGGTTCAGAGAGGCACGAAGTTGAGCTCGTTCGACACGACGCGACAGCAAACCAGCTAATTAGTTACGAATCAGGAATTACGAATACCGCGTCAAAGGCAAAGACTCCAATTCCCTGCAGCTAGGCGTGCCTGCACAAGGCCTCGTTTCGCAGGTGACCTAATTAGGTGCATTTAATATTCAATTATCTCGAGATGCGGTCAACCCCACGCGGCCACGCGATAAACCACCGACTCGACTAGCTTCGTCCTGATAGAAGCTACAGCCACTTGCGCCAACCAGTTTTTAATAATCCTTGCATACTTCCATCCGTGCATCCATGCCTGGATATCGTCATTCGTATTACTAAATAGGGGGGCAGGGTGGGGGGAGGGGGGGGGGGGGGGGGGGGTGAGACGGACCCCTTAAGTCGCTGATTACGAGTTGTTTTGATCTACTGTAACAAATTCGTAATTGGTTTGCAGTATTTTCAAAAAAAAGAAAGGAAAAAAAAAAAAAAATTCAGACCCTCTCTATAAATTTTACAAATTTTTTATTTTCATTTTTTAAATAACTCTGCATCCTTCGATTCTACCGATATTGAATCAATTATTGATTACGTATTAATATGTATGACAATAAAAAAAAAATAAAAATAAAAAAATTTATATACCGGAGAAGTTAGTTTTATCGAAAGTATCATATTCAGAAGTACTAAAAAAAAAAATTCTTTTTTTTTTTTTTTGTCCGAAAAGAATGTTGCACACTTTGATTCAACACGTATTAAACAAACCTCTATTAATATCTCAGTGTAAAAAAAAAAAAATTTCTTTCGGAAAATTTTTTTTTGGGGGTTTCGTCGTACCCCGGTCTCTCCTATGCGGGGTGATATGGAGATTCTTTATAAATGAGGCTGCATCCCATATATGATGTATTTCTGTTGTTCGGGAATTCATGGAAATTATACGGTTCGCTGATTACGTATATATATGTACGCATATATGATTAATCGATCGTTTGTAATAACGGTTTTTTTTTTCATTGTTCGTTCACATTTTACGGTCAGCATAATCAAATTTGAAACCGACGTTTTACAATTTAATATAGAGTAAATTTATGTGAAAAGATGAAATTGAGAGAAGAGAAAAAGAAGATGTTATGCTCAAGTTAAGAGACTGAGTTAAGAGAGAACAAAAAATGCGAAGAATATACTTTTATTGCATTCTCTTTCAGTCTTCTAGAAAGTCTGTGTACGTACAAAATCGTCAAACCGAGAAGACAAAATAGTAATAAAAAAAAAACGTGGAAAAAAGAGAAGCAGAACAATCGAACGAACTCTGAGATGTAGAAAGAGAAAATGAATGTCGTCGATTTTAACCCACCTGTTCTACAGGGAGAGAGAGAGAGAGAGAGATGGATAGATTGAGTTTATTGTGTGTGTGTGTGTGAGGGAGATAGATAAATTTATAGAAACAGACAGAGAGAGTGATAGAGCGGGGAAGGGGGGGCGAAAAGCGGGTGGCAGTGAATTATCACGCATATCCAAACTTGTGAACTAACCTCATCCAGCGAACCGAAAGACAAAAGAGAGTGTGAAATATGGTTAGGTGTGATTGCTCGGCGGGCGAGTGTAATATATTCACATATTCTTAGCCAGGTGCAGAGCCAGGGAGGATGGGAGAAACGGCATATTGTTGGGACTTGGTAAGCTCGAGGGTGGTTGCAGGGCGCGGGGGGAAAGACGTCCGCGTTGAACGCGAGGGTGGTATTATACGTGTATGGTTATATACACAACAAAGCAAAGTTTCACTGCCGTATTTAAACTTTTATTTGAAAACTTTTTAATACTTCCCTTTTACTGCGCGAGGGGTTAAGAGCCGGTTGTTTGTGACCGAGAGAAAAGCACGCGAGGTTTTCGTCGGTGGTTATAGGCATTAGCCAGCTAGCCGTACCTACACAAGTACCGAGCCCAACTGCGCTGAGGGTCTCTTGTGTTTAAAACATTTCTTTCTTTCTATTTCGTTCTCTCTCTCTACTTTCAAATCCGAAATATCGAAAGGGTAGCGCCATCTTGTGGCAAAAACAAAACGTCTTCAAGATGGCTGCATATTTAATTATAAAACTTATTTGTTGTCCGGTTTTTTATGCTCGATCAACTCGATGTGGGAAAATGGAAGCCTGATAGCTTGCACGGGGATTTCTGTGCTCTGGTAATCGCGTAATTGGCTTCATACGATCAGCTGATTACTCTTTCGAAGCCATATTGATTCACCACGCCCGCACAGGTTCGGTCGTGGTGCATACGTGTTTTATTTTTCAATCACAACGGCGCCAGTAACGAGTAACGAGCATCGAGAGGGGTTAAACTAAACTTGAAGAAAAGAAGTTGGCTCCAAGTCTCTTTCCTGATGCGCGTCCGCGGACCTGCGACACTTTAAACTTTCGAGCAATAAACGGGAGATAAAACCGACAGTTTCATTCGATCGCGTCTGTGCACATTACGGGTTTCTGTTCATCATTGAATTTTATACCTCTACAGCATGAATTTTTCTCCGTAACAGCTGTGTACTAAGAATATGATCCCAGAAAATTCATCATCAAACTAAATTAACATTCTGCGATTTAGCGCAACGATATACCAAATTTTCAATGAAAATTGACTGTTCACCAGCATGGGTAAGAAAAAGGAACGAAATCTCGAGTCTGACATGATACCCATTAAACAAAGAACAGCATGTCATCTAATTGTCAAAGATATGATTCGATTTTAATGATGAAAAACTCAATACTGACGAAAATTAAAGAAACGAATGTCATTTTTTTTTTTTTACCAAATAACGAGAAGCCACGGAAAGACTGGGATCCACTTTATCCGCGGAAAAATTGTACGAGGGAAATTTCATCAGAGAGAAGAGATAAAAATGCGAGGGAGTTGGGAACCACTGTACCAGAAATTGCAAGGCTGGCCTGCATGTAACGTATTAACAATGTACAATATTGAGATTGGTTT
Source organism: Diprion similis (assembly GCF_021155765.1). Classification (NCBI taxonomy): domain Eukaryota; kingdom Metazoa; phylum Arthropoda; class Insecta; order Hymenoptera; family Diprionidae; genus Diprion; species Diprion similis. The sequence goes on from NC_060114.1 coordinate 15,181,459, forward strand.
TCGGTCGGAGCGGCGGGCGAGAACCATTGGGACCTGACCCAGACTGGCTATCTAGAAGCCTTGTTCGTTCCCTAACAACACACTTGCATACTGCAGGCGAGAATAACGCGATCAGACCCGCCCTTTGTTCGCTGTTATGCATTTTCCTGCTCATTACTTAGTAATTCCCTTTTTCTCCCCTCTTTTCACGACTTCAGGCTATAGGGAAGAAGCATTTTCTCTCACTTTTTCGAATCGGAATTATTAATGTTTCTCGCGGCAAGCTTACAACCGAAAATTTTATCCCCAGCACACCTTTGTACGGGGATATTCCCAGCCTTTTTAGTATGCGAGTGTATTAGGCATCATCCTCGCGAAAACAAACAAAGACATTCGAAGCCACCCTCGGTTCTCTGATCCACGTTTTCATCTGGCTTGCTAGTCTTTCGAAATCTCGGGGCTCGATATAAGTCGAGGTATGGCTGAACGAGGCTGGGGCGAACCTGCAGTGAAAAGAAACTGCCGAGCTTATACCGTTCTAACCATAACCGTAACCGAGTTTCTTTCCAAGTTCTACTTGCGCTCTCTGCGGCCTCACTGCAGTTTAGATACTCAACTCTGCGTCTTCCTTTCAATTAATGGGAATGTTTACTGAGCTAATTCCAACGCCGGCGTTCCATTCCTGCGGCTAGCTAATTTTCTCGACTGTCGCGACATCCTCTCTGCATCTGCCACGCCCCCTGACTGCATCTGACATTCGGCGCGGAAAGGAGTGGGGGAAGCTCAAGTCTCAGTCACTCGCGAGACGCCGAGCGATCATCATCTAACGCATCGCGCTTCAAAACGCGTACAATATGCGATTTTTGGCTTTCATTTCCAAACCAGACGCGCCGCTGACCATAAGTTTAGCTCACCTTCTTTATTCGCACTGCTTTTTATCTCCGTTGCCTTTGGCGGTGCGGAAGGCTTCGGTATCTCTGGAAAATGAAAAAAAAATTCGTGAAAATCATACAAGTAGGTCCTTTCCAAATGCAATCTAATAGTATACTTGAATAGTTTACAAGCCTTTGAAGAGATTTTTCTCAAACTAACCAACAATCACAATGAAAAGTTCGCCGCAGATTATTTTTTCTCTAATCACAGAGAACCAAAATTCATAGAAATTCGGTTAGAATAAATTTCACCAGGTTTGCCAACGGCTTGATTGTGAATTCTTTGTCATCATGCCTCGTCACCTGCAGACATAAATTATAATCAACTTACCGTAGAGCCTGATGGATCCCTCGGTTTCTCCGAGTGAATTCTTGCTGATGCATCGGTAGCTGCCAAAATCGCCAGGCTGAAGATTCCTGATGGTCAATTTCATGTCGGCGCGATAACTGTTCTCCGTTGTTTCGGTAGAGTATTTTTTCGTTGGCAATACCATCACGCTGTTGAAAACCCAGTAACTTATCGCCCTGGGATGTGCCTCGGTTTGACAGTCGATCGTAACGTCCGTTCCAGCCGGTGCTCCGACCAACTGATTTGGCACCCATATCATCGGGGAAACTGAAAGCAATGAATTAAAATTAAAAAAAAATGGGATGCAAGGAACTTGAAAAAAACGAAATTGGCAAGAAAATGAAAGGCTATGTTCATTTTTTTAACGAAATTCGCCAACTTAATCGACTCATCGTTACCTCCCTTCTTATTTCGTGTATCCAACCTGAACTTCTGCAGACCGGAAGTGAAAGAATCTACGAGTTTTAATTTATTTATACAGACTGGTTTTCCTCGAACGTCGAGGCTGCAGGATCGGGAGAAGTATGCGTTAATTATGGGTCAGCACAGAGCCAATCTGCGAACCTGTGGCTCACCGTTGGCACGCCGCATACCATGGAGGTAATATACGGAGACGCATAGCTCGCGTGTTTGGCATATAGAGTCCTTTAAGTCACTAATCATCTCCTGTGACTTGTATCTCACTCTCTATAGCTCTTCGCCGTTGTCTCTCCTCGTCTTTTGTTTCTGTCGCCAAATTTCTCGCCTTGATCATGCAAAGATGTACAAGAAAAGGAACAAATGATCGAGAAGAGATTCTTTCAATAAAATCGGACTCAATCATCAACCTTTATAGCCAAACTTTTTGAATTTCAATTTTATCGTGAGTTTCGTTTTAAGCATTCATTTTTTTTTTCTAGTGGAGTGCAAATTTGATTACGGATTATAGAGTTGTAAATTCCAATGTTTCATTATCATCGCCAATTTCCTTTCATCAATACGAAGCGATTAGCCCCGGTGAAAAGATTATTGTTTTCACAACCCAGAAGAACGATTTTCGCCATTTAATTTTTCACGCGTATCAATTCACCCTTACCCTTGGCTACCCGGAATGTAATTTCCCTGAGGTCATTTTAGGGATATGAAAAATCAGTTTCTCTTATCCCAAATGCCACCCTTCTTGATAGCTCTTTACAAATTCCGCAAACGCCTTTCCATTCGAAATTTTTCTGGACTCAAAGCACGTCGAAAAAATTATACAAGAATTTTTTTTCTGTGCAGCTACAAATTGGCTGATAATAATCCATGAATTTTGCTCCCAAAACTTTGCCACAGACTCTGGTGAAATAACAGATTTGCAAAGGATAGAAAAAAATAAATTACGGAATATTATGGTTACGTAAGGAGGTATTTAAATGATAAAATAACATCACTGATTAAATCGAAATACGATTATATTCACGAGTTATTACGTCCTAGCGAAGTTCAACGAATCATGAAACTTTTTACATCTTACTCTGCAGGCTAAAAGAAATTTTTTTGTCACACGGATGGTTTTTTGAAAAGTCTTCCATCGATTGCTCTCGCAACTTTGGATTCACCCTTACACGATATATTTTGTTTCAAGTTTCGTTGACTCTCCATATAATAAGGATAATTATGAGCGTGTACAAAATAAAGCTGGAAAAATGGAAAAAAAGTGAATAAAAAATTCACAAAAACAGTCACCGGAGGGGTAAAATTAGTTTTTCGCCGAGTTCGATCAGATTGCATTCTAATTCCAGTAGTGCTGTGATGTTTTCGAACGCATGTCGACACGGCTGCCGTCATGTATTTGCTGCTGCAGCCGTTGGAGTCAGTATGTATACAGGGTGTCTCAGCTACAAGCAACCAAACTGATAGGGGTTATACAGGAGGTCGTACTGAGGAAATTAACTCCAAGAACATGTGGTCTCCAAAGTCGCGTTCACGAGATACGACCGGTTGAAAAAATCCCGCTAAGCGCCGGCATGTAGGCAACCGAGCACACTAGTGCCGGGATGTAGGCAACCGAGTACACAGCAGGCAGAGGTTAGCGGTCTTATTGATGCGCGCTTGACTATTAATACGATACATAACGCTTTCAAATTCACGAAATTCAAACGAAAACACTCTTGACATTGATTTTTCGCCAAACCCAACAACGAAGACGTGCGACGGAAAAAGCCTTATCATTTATCCACGTTGAGCTGTGTACTCGGTTATCTATGTGCCGGCGCTTAGTGTGCACGGTTGCCTAAATGCCAGCGCTTAGCGGGAGATTTTTAACCGGACGTATCTCGCAAACGCGACTTCGGAGACCACATGTTCTTTGAGTTAATTTACTCAGTTCGACCTCCTCTATGACCCCTATCAGTTTGGTCACTTCGAGCTAGGACACTCGGTATACTTATCCCAGGTGATAGCCAAAGTCTATGCAGAAATGCACAGAGGCGTGTATACTGTACACACGGTGATACAGTGCGATTCTCTACTGCAGCGTATTTGCATAATACGATAATAATCACGTAGCGTTGTGGGGAGGGGGGGGGGGGGGTGAGACGGGGTTTCACGCCTGGAAGACGGGGCTCTCTAAGAGAGAGAGTCTGCACCGGATATCTTGGAGGTAATCCGATGCACGTCGCATTTCGAGGATGCAGGTACCTCCTCGGAGTGACGGTAGTCAGTTAGGCAGCTTATTTAGCGAGAGAGATCCTGACACGGCACCCAGGCTTCCCTGGGGAACTCCGCAGTTCCAGAATTCCCAACGATCAGCACGCGTGTAATGAAAATTTGCATTTAATCGCCCAACATCGTTTTATGTTCTACGATAAACCGGTGCAATCATGTTTAAATTTATTCGATTATACCGGCTCGTTTATCCATTCCAAAAAATTTCAACCAAATTTCACATCTCGAAATCCGTAATTGAATATTATGCAAGCAATTAAATAATAATAATAACAAAAAAAAAAAAAAAGAAACAGACAAAATTCCGTCGCTCATCAATCAAACGAGATTCCATTTAACCTGCGAGATCTGTGAATAAATTTTGGGCACAATTTTTGGGAATCTATTTAATCACCTGAATTCATCAGCAATCACCCCGCAAATCGAACAGTGAAAATTTTGTTCCGATTCGTTGTACAAGCCTTCACGTGTCTCGTTGTTGGACTAAATTTTTTTCTATTTCCACCCGCAAACTGATCACATATGCAAATAAAGTGACGTTCGATGCAACCGCAATACGACACGTAATAGGGTAGATAAAATCAGAGTAAAATGTTGGCAAAAAACGGGACGTCGTAATGCATGTGAGAATTTTTTTCACCCTGTCGACTGTACCTACGTTAATCCTCCGTCCTTTGCGCGAGGCGTAGATTTTTACACGTATAACTGACCGTGCATAACAGCGTGTAAAAAGTGTTTTCAGATAGAGATTTATCACGCGTCTGTCGAGCGTTGTTATAAATCAATCATCGCAGCAAATGGCGCCTACAGAATGGGGTATCTTTTGCAAAATCACCCGGACTGTGCAACACGGTTTCTCCTCTCCGTCTGGCCTCGGATCTTTCATTCCTCGCGATATTCCATACAACGTAATGTGCATGCTCTCGGTGAACTAACTGCAGTAGCCAACAAGGGTATGAAATTTGAAAGGGAGTCGGATCCTCCCGTGTAGCGAAAATAACACTGCAGGGTGTATAATTTCAGTATAAACATTATTCCTATAGTATTTCTCTCGGGCTTCTCATTCTGCCAAAGAAATGATGCTTTGAAGTTAGAATATCTCTCTGCGCAACTTGCGAATGGATATCTATGCTAGCGCGAGAAAATTCTGACAATTTTTTTTTACGATATTTAAATAGAAAATATTCTTCGAAATGACTAAAAAAGATGCTGTCCAAGTCACAACTCTCAATATTGATATTTAGAGGTGCCTCGTCGTGATTTTCTATTTCTCACTTAAATAACGTGGGAATTTTTTTTTTGTAACTTTGGAATTTTATAACTCGTTAACGCATTGGGTACTAACATAAGACCGGAACGTCTTTTTCTAGGGAATTGGACGCTCTACAAAAAAGTTTTGTTAGCATTTTATGGTGAGCCCACTCTTTCAAAAGCTATCTAAGGTCACAGGTCAACAAACGAGTTTAAATAACTTTTGAAAGAGTAGAATTATCACAAAATGGCACGAGATCTTTTTTTTAGATCCTTCGATTTTCTACAAAAATATGTATTGCTCATTACGATACGCCAATTCGTTGTTGAGTAATAAAATTCCAAGATAAAAAAAAAAAAGAAAAAATAATATTCTGGGTTACTTAAACGGGAAATATAAAATCGCAAATATTGACCACTTAAAATTAACATTGAGAGCTGAAACTTTGATAGAATTTTTTTTTTTTCGTCGTATATCTTGAAGGATATTTTCACGGTGACTAACGTAAAGAAAAAAAAATGATTTTTTTTTTTAGCCTACCCTAATATATACTTTGAGAAAAATAGAAAGGAATCCCGCCTCGTGGGGTAAAAATAAATAGAAGAGTTTTGCTATTTCATTAACTTCTCTTCTACGATGTTGGCCATATTCCGGTTCTCTTAATTCTTTGTTCATCCTTCTGGAAGCCCGGCTCTTTATCTTTCTCCGGGAATATGCTTTCTTCGCCCTGTTGATTAGCCCGAAGGATGAAGCGAGCGCGAGCGAAAATGAGAAAGAGAAAAAGAGAAAGCGAGAGAGAGAGAGAGAGAGAGAAAGGGGAGAAAAGCGTGGGCGAGAGTGCGTATAACGCGGGTATAACGGCGTCTCAGAATGGCGCTGGGGGATGAGCCTTGCGGAGAATAAACGAGGCTCTAACCGCTTCTATTCCAGCGCACTAGTAGCTATATAGGGTAAATAAAATATGCCTCGGCCCTCCTAAATATTCAAAAGGCGACGCCGCGCAGCCTCGGTGCCGCTAAACCAGAAGCAGAAGCAGAACCAGAAGCTGAAGCTGAAGGGGCAGCTCGTGATGCTGTGTGTAAGAGATCCACGCTGCCTGCACGCATTGTGTGTGGGACTTACTCCTGTGGTTGAGGGGTGAGGAGTGAGAGGTGGGCGATACGTGTAAGCGAAGGAAGTGACGCGAACAAATGGAGGGCATAAGGGGGAAAAATGACCAAGAGCCTCGGGACCAGAGCCTGGCTCCTGCCTGCAGGTCGTTCTGTATTTCCCTTGAGTATCACGCGAGTGATCCGTGCCGCACGAACTACGCACGTCTACCTTCCGTATCGCTGGAAAGTGGAAACGAGCCGGTGGATACAGACAAGGAACGGGCTCGGCGGGGATGCGATATTTTTTGAAAATTTTCCCGCAACGAGAAAAGAGACGGAAGTGATGAAAATGTATCGAGAAATTTTTTTTTTTTTTTGTAAATACCGGAAAATTTTATAGTAAAATGGGTATCGTTGGAACAATGTGGTTCAAATATTGTTCGAATGATAAGAAAAGGTGGTACTATAGTTACTATATTTATTGTTTCTGTGATTATAGACTTCAATACTTCATTTTACTATAATTTTCATTTTCATATCCAATGAAAGAAATTCTATTCCTGACAAGTTTGTCAAATTTTTTAAAACCTGTATTTGATTTTTGAGACTCCCGAATGATTTTTAAAGACAGCCAAAATGTTTGTTAAAGCTAAGTATTACTTTTTAAGATGTTTAATTTTTTTTTTTTTTTTTTTTCACACAATTGCATAATGTTTTTATCATACATTTACCTCTAATTTTTCGGATTTTTTAAATCTTGACGTATATACGTTAACGTTTAGGTATACAGACATGTTTTTTGAACAGCAATGTTTTAATAGATTAATCATTTTCGAAACGTCCGAGAATTTGTCAAATTTTCATAAATTCTTGACGCTATTATGTACCCTTAAAAACGTTTTTGCGTATGTAGGCTTTATCAACCAGTTCGCAATTTCCTGTACCGTCTAATTCTTAGGAATATTCTATATCAACGACTTTTTGGAGCCCCTAAAGTTCAAAAACGTTGAAATTAAATCAGCGCGTCTAAAATTTCCAATAAAAATCTTCGATCAAACTCGGAAATACGAATGAAAGAAAATTAAACTCAAAAAAATCTTGAAAGAAATTTGTTTCAAGTTCAAGTTTTAAATTCGTAACATCAAAAAACATCAGCGATTGGAAGAAGAAAATCATTCCAGAAATAAAAAGGGATGAAAATAAATGAAGTGATGATAAAAAGAGGTAATGAAACTGTTGCCTCGGCTAACCGACAAGGAGTTGCAGATATTAATTAAAGGCACTTACATTCGACGTCGACGATTATCCTTTTACTGACAGATGGAGGGACGCCATTTGTAGCGATGCAGAGATAAGCACCCATCTCGGTCCGCGAAATCCTCGTCAGATTCAGCTGCTCGCCTTCGTACGCTGGCACTGTTTGACCAATAAAACGACAGGCAGACATTAATTAACGAATAAATAAACCGACACAAACCAGCCGTTAAACGTTACAGTTGGCTGTAATATTATTTTACGGAGGGAAGTCTATGTCCTGGTATATTAAACTTATCACAACGTCCTCTTGCTAGATTGTTATTTAGCTTATTTTTGTTTCAATTATTGCCACGTGGGTGAATTTTTGCTTGTTCTTTGATTTTTTAATTTACTCAAAAACTCAGACCAACACAAATTTTTTGAATTAATTGTCGATATTCGAACTTGATCGAGGGTAAAAAACTTTTGTGCAAAACGTCTCGTGATTAAAACGAGAATTTTTTTTAAGCTCTTTTTTTAATTATTCCCACACAGGTGAATAAAAAGTCTCGTGATTAAAACGTGCTGCAATCATAGAGTGAAATCGGTAGAATATAGCAGATTTATAAATAATTTCGAAACTTTTGTTTATAATTGACGAAGAAGTTAAAGGATGAGGAAACCGAAATCTCGATTGACGGTGACAATCGACGTCCGTCGTCAGGAACGTAACTCGTGAAAAACTGCGACAGATTATATGTGATTGTGTAAATGATTATTTGTCGTAAATAAATATCCGAGGGAGTAAAAAGGGGGTGAAATATTGAAGGAAATCGATTTCTTCGCGTGGTTTTTCGCCACGCGCCGTACGTGTTACGTAGAAATTACACAAACACACAGACACAGAGAAACTTAGGTGGATCATAACACGTATTTATATTGCAGGAGATATTAGATACGTATAAATAGCCGTTGCGCTGCTAATGTCACCCCCGAGGAAGCCCCGCAGCTATCGCGTTGCAACAATGGTGTAACGAGCTTTTGATCGCGCATCTACTATACACTCGGCCTATCGATTTTCGATGGATATTTATGTACATAGTAGCAGGTATTATATATTATGCATACTGAAGTACAGGGGTGGGGGTGAAAAATTAGAATGGCTGACTGATGCAAGGACCAAAATATAATATCGAATTTTTAAAGACACGAAAATCTAATTGATAGACTTATTTATATGCAGGAAGTCTATTTACAGGGAATGGAAAGTGTAGAAATGTCAAAACACAGAAGGACTAGAATATCTAATTTTTCAAGACATGGAATTCTAATTCGTGGAATTATTGAAATGTAGAAAGAAAATGGAAAATGTAGAAGTGTGAAAAAACAGAAGGATAAGAATATCTAATTTTCCAAGACACGGAAATAAATCCATCTACAGATAACTAAAAATTTAGAAATGTCAAAACGTAGGACGAAGAAATCTGGAATCTATATACAATTCTATACTATAAAGACGAATTTTATCGATTCTACATTTTGGAATTGTCTTTTATTCTAACCTTTCAATATTTTTCTCTTCTCCATACTTCGACTTTCAACGTTTTTAAATTCAATAAATGAAATTTCTGTTTTTTCAAAAGGTTGATATTCTAGATCTTTCTATGTTTTTACCCCCACCCCATATATTTCTGCTCGAAATTATGTCGTAACTCTAATCGAGAATAATTTGATCCTTTAATCAGACAGCAACACTGCAAACATTGATTACTTCGATAAAATCATGTCGATTCCTTCAAAAAACTTCAACCATCGTCAAAACGAAACACTCTACAACTCTCACGTTTCAAAAGGACAGATTTTTAAAAAACATTTTATTTAAGTAAACCGTTATCAATCGATCAAACAATTTATTATGAATGAAATAAATTTTCACCGGTACAAATACGTGAAGCATAACGTCAAGTGAGTATTTCTTCGATCGGTTAAATGATATTTTATCCAGTTACAGGCTTACTTGTTAATCAGTTAAGTCAACTAATCGATTAATACTTGGGTGAAGAGAGAAGTTTTATCCAATCAATTTCTCCGTATAATAATTATAAATTTAAGCATAAATCTGCAAGGATGTTGAAAAAAAGCGTCCTTGTAGAAAAGTTGCTTTTTCATCTATATATAATTCATCATCGAAATATAAATAATTTTTCCCAAAAAATTGGGCTTTCGTAAAAGTAGTAAAAAAAAAAAAAAAGTCGAGGACTCTATTCTCGTATCCTGAGGGTTCATCCTATTTGTGTGATATTCGTGCGTGTGTAATTTGTGAGGAAGATTTTTATCCGGATTCGTTGCAGGAAATCGAAAAAAATTTCTTTATACCAAATATCGGAAATTAAAGAAATACTTATGAAGAGTAGAATATGATTTTTCCCCATTTCCTCTTAGTGTTGTACATGGAATTTCTTTGCTCGGAAAAAGTTAGCGAACCATCTTTATATATGTATTATGTATATAAGGGTAGTTTCTTTTTTGTTGACTTTTCTTCCTCTTTTTCTTACGTACACTTTGAAAAGCTGGTTTTTTTTTAGCCTCAAACAAAATCTCGTGAAACCGGAACTCGGTTGCAAAATTTTTTCAAAAGTACCTCATTAAGTTTTGAATTTTTCAAACACTCTAATCAAAATATTTCGGAAAAATCTACAAGCTAGGAAGCTGTTATTGGTTTCATTTTTTGAACAATCTAATGTTCTTTAAAAAACCTCGTGACTACCACGTGATATTATTTTAACCTGATCAGGCACTTTTCAGAATTTTTGCTACAGAGTTCCGGTTACACGAGGCTTCATTTGATGTTAAAAACTAACTTTTCGAAGAGTGAATAAAAAAACGATAGAAATAAAAATAAGAATTAAAAAAAAAGAAACGTTCCAATATATTATATGCATTATATATTAGTCGAGAAAAATTTGCGTTAGTGATTTTCGAACTTGTTATTTGTAATACTTTTTTTCAATATCAAATTGAAAATAAAACTGCAGCGTTGCAGTTTCACAAGTTTCGCAAGCTCTTGACAAGAAATTTATCTGCTATCGACACCCGATAAAAAAAAATTCAATCTCGAATATATAAATCAGTAATCAAAAGTTTTGGATAAAATTTAAAGAAAAACTATTTATGAAGTACATGAAGAAAAAAATCAACGATTCGAAAATAATTTTCACAAAATGCGGATATTTCGAGTGTTTTTTTCTTTCTCGGTGACGTTTCTTTCTCCTCTTTTTTGCGAAGCTGAGCCTTTATGGAATTTCGTGATCCGTTATTCACAGCGGAATTTAAAGTCGAATAGATTCTACGACGCGACGGACGGTGGAGCGAAGCTATTCGATGTAAGACACTGAAACCAATTACTCTAATGAAACAGCCCGCAGCAGCTGAGTTGGTCGGCAAATATAATGAAAATTAATCTTAAAGTAGCTTGTAGAATTAGAAATAAGAACGAAAATTCCACGCATTTTTATCGACTAATTTAGCTGCACTTTTTCACTTGAACATATTTTTTTTCAGATTGGTATTGCAATTTTTGAGAAAAACTATTCTTCAAGAAAAAATCTGACGATTGAAACTTATTTTTGTGAATTTTTGAAATGTATGAAAAAAAAAGATGACGATGTTTTTTTCCAAATTTTATTCTCCACGAGAGATATTCTGCACAGAAATCATTTTTCGAAAAAATTGATGGAAAAATTCGATTCCTTTTCACGCAATTGCCGTCGAAAACATTTTTTCATCTTATCTTATTCTCTTCGTTGAACAATTTTGAAAAACACAGTGAATTCCAAAAATAATCCGACCAACTTTTTTATTAATACGACAAATGAATTAAAATAAATTTATTAAAATAACCAATTAAGATCCTAAATCCCCATAAAATAAATAGTTTCAAGAAAATTCTCAATTAATCTATAAAAATAAATAATTGAAAAAAAATTCTTAATTAATCGATAAAAATGAATAATTTAAAAAAAAATTCCTAATTCATCTGTGAAAATAAATAATTTCAAAAAAATTCTTAATTGATCTGTAAAAAAAATAAATAAATTCAAAAAAATCCCTAACTCATCTGTAAAAATAAATAATTTCATACGAATTATTCTCATTCTTAAGCAAATTCCGTACGAGAATAAAACGTGTACCAAACTTTAAAATCTACAAACTTGTGCTTCCGTTTTCGAATTTATCCTGTGAGAAGTGTTGCGAACCGTCTTATCGAGTAAAATGAATACTGTGGTTGAAAAATTTTGAAGGATTTTTCAAATTTCAATGCTTAAAATGACGCCAAGACTTATGGGAGGCATCATTAAGCCGTGTGATGGTTGGTTATTTCCCATATAAATAGTAACTGGTGGCCAGCCTCGATTCTTAAGGCGTCTATGATTTTTCGTCTAATCAACCTTCAGAATTTCTTTCCATTTTCCTCTTTTCTGCGTCGCGACTTGAGTTTCATTCCTACTATTTCATGCATTTTCCTCTCGCACGCAAAAAGCCACATGCATAAATATGGAAGTTTACGTAACAGGCGTATGTAGGTTGTATATACGGCATTCCACGCCAAATCGATCTGGATCTGATCTCCCCGACTTATTGTTGGCTCGCGATTTTTTTATATGATTATTTTGAGTGTCGAATGCACTAATTTTTTTCATCGAAATTTTTTCGATCGAATCAAATTACCATACATATCGATCCATAAAATTTAAAAATCTCAAATAATTCTGAAAAATCTAGTGTCATACATTTTGTAAGTTTGATTCGGAACGAGCCGAAGTTTCTTTCTTGTTTTTTTTCTTGTTTTTTTCTTCTTTTGGAATTAGAAGGAAGAATCAGTCCACTATGGCTCATATTTAAAAAAAAATTTCATACCTGCTATACAATTTTTCAAAATTAATTTAGATTTTCAAATTTCGTCTATCGATACGGTGAGTTTAAAAAATTAAAGGCATTTAAATTTGGAAAAACATTAATACCTTCGAGATTGAAAACAATCGTATAAAAAGTCACGAGTCAAATCGAACAGGTCAAGGGTGAGATCCAGGTCGATTTGGCATCGAATGCCCGATATACGTACGTACATGTATCCGCGTTTTCACGCAGCCATGAACCTCCCGCAGGAAATGCTTCGCCGCATCTACTTCGCACAGCTTCGTAGCCAAGTACTAATTATATATTTAGAGCTCGCGGAAAATTAGGTTTTTGGACACCGGAGAAAGCGTCTACTGCTGTAGCCGTTGCTGTTGCCTCTCAATTTTCGGTCGCTCTTTTCCCTCCCCTTTCCCAGCTATACTCCTATAATAAACCCGGCAACCCTCCTTTCCTTTCTCCAGAGCAATATATCAAACGGGAGAAACGCTTCGAGTCAAGTCGAGTTCTGAAAGTCCTTTGAAAAAAATCTGAATTTTCGTATTCACAAGGGAATTTGAAATTTTTTAAAATCTATTACAATCTTTTCGATAATCGCTGAAATCTTATCGAAATCGCGTTAAATTACATATATTATCTTTCATGGCTATATTATACTGATATCACTTCAAACATTTGCAGTGAAATTACTGACAGAATTAGGGCAGGTTCAGGAAAAATGGGATACCCTGAAAATATTATAAAAAAATTTTGCATTCAACCCGTTTTGCCCCCCCCCCCCCCCCCCCCCACTAGACTTTTCTTATGTTCGTTATTTTATCAGAAGTTGCTCAATTTGATTACTCCTTTCCAAATAAATTCAACTCCAAGCCTTCAGTTTTTTTTCTTTTTCTAACAAAAAATTGCCTCTGCAGTTTGTTAATCGACTTTACAAAATTGTGATGGAAAAAAATAATAATAATAATAATAAATAATCCAAAACACCTTATATTGACGAATAATGCTTAAGGCTTGTCAATCGAAGAGGGTAAAAAAAAACCTAGATAGCAGCTATAGAGTGTTGAGAGTACATAATAAAATATTAACGTGATGGCTCGTAAAATCGAAGTTAAGGTTCGCCGGTGCGACAAGAGCAGCGTGGTATCAGCTCGAGGTATCTTTTCCGGGCTTTTGCAACACTTGCTGTTTCGCCGTCCCAGAACCGCCCCCTGTAGTATCCGTCTATACGCCCCGAGATATATTTGTATACAGGTTGACTTTTACGACTACAAGGGAAATAAAATATCGGAAAATTCGAAATCTGACTTGGGGTGAAAATTCCGGATCAAATAGAAACTTCCCCAAAATCTTTCCCCGCAGGTATGAGGGAAATGAAAAGGGAAAAATCGGGCATGACGCTGAAGGAGCGAATGTCTAGCCGAAAAAAAGCGTGTGAGTTTAGAAGCTTTCCAGAAATTGACACGACTTTCTCGTTAACGTTGAGGGAAAATTGAAAATATCGATAAATTTCAACGTCCTATGATCGTGTTCTTCAAAAAAAAAAAACATCGGAGCTTAATTCTCGCTCATTTATCTGACGGAAGCGCGCATCGATCAGCTCGGCAGCTTTTCATTGCCTATTGAAAAATGTTCTCATGACGTCAGAGCCTGGTCATCGGCGCCATTTTATTACCACATAACCTAAGTTTTTAATTTTAATGCCAGCAAATCGTAATTTTTCTGGTTTCAAATTACTCATGTCACATATATTAATGAAATGTAATTAATGATGTACCTGTTCTATCATCCACACACGATAAAACACGGTCAACGGTTAGCTGTTAGCCCGGTTGTATTAGTCTGATTTTTTTCCACCAGATGACGCGTTGAAAAGTGACATTCCCAAGAGTAACGAAATGATGATTCACCGCCTCGAGTCGCGGCTCAAACGATCCGTCTCGTTAAATAAATCCTTGCATAATTTTCTCAACCCCTTTGAATATTTTATCGCGTTATCGTGTGTGCGCATAATTTCGAAGAGACCCTTCCGCGCGTTGCAGGTACCCATCATCTTCTCCTTTGTAAGGCGGGTTGCGCAGGTGCAGGTACTCGTCAAACCCGGCTTGATTAACTCCTCTCAAATATTTAAGGAGGATGCGAAACTAGGGAAAAGCTCCACCTTGCTTTTCTCCAGCTACTGTGATCCATCCCTACGATTACTTCAACGCACTAACTCTCGTCGTGAGACGGCCGAAATTTTCCACTCCTCTTTCGCAGCCGGAATCGAATCGTTCCTTTCGACTCGTGAAAGTCAGATTTTTTCCTCTCTTCCAATGTCATGCTAACTGAATTACCAACCGGATAAAGTAAAACGTGATGATCCTGATCGTACGGTACCTTTTTAATCATAATAAATTCTGTTTAGGTAATCAAGATCCAAAGCATCACGAGACGCCATTTCCTTGCAAAAAATATACGCTGCTCCAACCATGTCATATTTAATTATAAAACTCGTTCGTTATCGCATATTTTACCCAGCATCAACTCGAGGTAGCTAAATAATAGCCTCAGAGCTTGCACGAAGACTACCGCGACCAGACAGTCGTGAAATTTACCGAGAACGATCAGCTGATCACCGCGTCGACGCCATGTTTCCTAAGTTACGCCCGTATCTTGGATCTCAACAGTCTGAACAATATACTTATAATTTTCCTCGGATTGCTCACCTTTTTTGCGCCGATCTACGGATATCCCTTGGCCGTCTTCTCGCCTCCACCTGAGCTTCGGGGTTGGAAATCCGTCCGCCTTGCAGGTTAAGGTTATGTTCTGATTCTCCCGAACGGCAACCGTGCTCTGGGTAGACATAGAGTCCAAGATGTTGGGAGGAACTGCGAAGAAAGAGTTAAATAATTGAGAAAAGAATAAGACACCTGTTCGTTTTATACGTAAGCCCTCCCCTAACGGATTACGAAATCGGCTCAATCTTCGGGAAATCACAGTTTTCGCAAAGATGTGTGATATAATTAAAAGAAGATGGAGAAACTTGCAAAAATAGTGAATATACCTGCAACGGATACTCACTCGTTTTGAGGTTATGGTACCATGTCTCGATATCTGAATATGAAGTTTTCCGTATTTTTACATCAATCTTCTAAAGTTCCATCATGTAACACACCGGCGGAACAGCAAACACTGTCATTTCCAAGAACCTGAACGATTTCGTTACTCCAGGAAGAAATAAAGCGTAAAACTGCGGCCAGCGACTTACCGATGACCTGAAGGTAGCCGACTTGGCTGATCATCGGATTGGTGTTGACCTGGCACATGTAGTAGCCCCTGTCCTGCTGCTGGACGCCACTGACATGAAGCAGATAGGTTTTCTGATTGTCGTAGGAAACCGAGAATCTAGGAATCTTGGTTATCACGTGTCGATGAACCGTTACGATCATCTGACGGTCAATGTGGATCCACGCCACCTGAAATCAGTTGATTTAGCGATCAAATCAAGGAAACAATGGATCGAAAATGCGATTTTTGCCTAAGCCCTTTATCTCTATTTCCTCTTTACCCTCAACTATGTTGTAAGTATACATGGTATGCCTAGGAGTGCAGCTTCTTTCTCTAAAAAAGTTTCTCTCTCGCGCTAAACTGGACTTAAGTAATATGTGTACCAACGGCGCCAAAATCCCCTAGATCGGTGGTGATTAATCGTTGTCACATTGAATCTGCGTGGGGAAAAAATGAGCGGGACTTTAGATAACTCACACCAGAACTACACACGATGGCATTACCGAGCAGGGTAGCCATCGCAAAAAAAATAATTCCCTATCAATATAGGGATTTCTTCAGATAATTGGTACACATCTCACTTAAAGGCTTTAACCTTAAAAAAAGGAGCGTGTCGTAGGAGTTCTAGGCAGATCATGTATACTCACACCATGCACGCCCTGAACGTACAGGAATAACATAAACTTTTAGGTTAGATTTGGAAACAACTTCGACTCAATTCTTATTCGGGCTTGCGTAGAATCTCAGCCTGACGTTTTCGCCTTTTGTTGTTATAACCCTGAATCGCAATTATGCCTAGGAATGTAACAACGAAGTGGAGACAAAGCGAGTCTAATGGAGTTATACTCGCGACATCTCTGGAACACTCACTGCAGCACAGTGTGCAACTTAAGTCGTTCTCGAAAGACGACGACGGTTGTATAATTGTCCGAGACACGCCTATGCCTTAGCTCAGGCTCAATTTAACACCTCCCTCGTCTTCATCCTCTCACGGATTTAAACACAACTTCTCCACGTCTCGATTAGAGGTTATTGGCGTCATTTCTCGTCGTCAGCGTTAAGCTCTCCCCCTCATAATTTAAGTTGACTTTAATGCGTCCTTGTTCTTCGTTCCAGTTTTAAGTGTGTCATCGCATGAATCCCATCGTCATTATTGTGTTTTGAAAAATTAATGAAAATATTTTAAGAGTATAATGAATCGCTCGAGTCAACATCTCACGTTCGAGTTATTAAAGTTCCAACTGTCTTTGTACAAGTCTGGAATTTCAGTTCCATTAGAGATCAACAAAATGCAACACGATGTAGTTTCCCGTATATCCACTTAAGTAACAATGAGCATGACTCGACAATCCAAGCACTTGACAAGACTTCACTATATAAGTCTTATAACCGGAAAAGTTGAATCTTGAATGAACTTTCAAACTTCCGAACAAGTCCCACGTTTTACATTCTACACTTATACGTATTTAATGCAGCTGGGCGTGGGTGAAGTGGAATAGGAGAAGGTAGATGGGGGTCAATGGTAGCAAACCATACCGTCAGAGGGTGAATAATTCGTTTCGGACCTACTGCGATAATTTCCCTTGTCTACGTTCGCCAAAACTTTCTCCGGAGAAAGTTAATGTTTTGTGTATATAGTTCACGCATAGAGTGAGGGTTGGAATCCAGCAACGACTTGCTCACTACTAGAGTTGTATATAAAGTAAAGTAAAGTGAGTTAATGTCCGGACGAATACGCCTGGTTATAATATATCAATCATAGATCAGGCAAGATCAGGAATCCTAAAATTTTTCAAAATTATTCATTAAACAAAAGATGAAACCATAAAAGAATATATAACGGTAATAACAAAAGATTAGTGGATAGAAATTATAAATTGATGAAAAAACAGGGAATAAGGTTGGAGAAATCGGTATAATGATAATAATAAGAAAGAAAAGACGCCACTAAGGTGGGGGAGAAAAATGAAACGAGCTCCGCGTTTCTTATATTCAACCCTCTTGGTGAACGCCACGTGGCACCACCCGAGATTTTAGCCCGTGGGTAAAATTGCAATGAGGTGGGTTGGTTTATATAACCTATACATATATATATATATATCCTATATATATATATATATGTATTATGTATATGCCTACAACAACCGGAGTTAATGTGTGTTTAAGGACGAAAGTTAAAGGCACTCAACCGGATTTAATCAACTCCATGTGAATTTTCTATGGAAAACTACCGTCTAGAAATAATCTTTTTACTCTATCACCGAGTTCTTATGGTATAATAAGCCATTATTTTGTTTACAGAAGTACTGTGCCGAGTTCAACGCAGCTGAATATTGATAAACATTACACAGGTAAAAAGTTGGATCAATAATGGTAATTTAACTGAAAGTGAGAAATTTTTAGCCAAAAAATTTCATAAAAGTATATTATTACTTACAACACATTTTTTAAACTATCATTTTATTTTATATGTTTATCGTGTTGTTTTTTTCTTTTTTTTTTTTTTTTTAAATTCTACAGTTTCCTTTTTTTTTATGGGAAAGAATAAAATCCGAGAGTTTTGGAATCGATTCTTCTGAGACGTTTCTGGCTTCAGAAAAATACCGTTCAAGCAATTACGGATAAAATAACACGATTTTTCTGTACGTAGCAGACAAAAGCAAGGATCAAATCAACTTATTTGACGGCATAATACCATTTGAAGAATAATAACTGAAATTAATTATTCTAAATTACAAGAAAAACATTGATAAACACACAAAAAAAGTGAAAAAAAAAAAAATTAAAGAGAGAAAGAAGAACTACGGGTGTATGATAAAATTTATATTTACCAAATCTATCTATCTAAACAGGCCAAATTGACGCGTATACGAATTTTCATCAAGAGGGCGTATGTCCTTGAAATTGGGGTGAAAATTCTTTCATCAAAATACAATATTCCAAATTGTTTTTCTATAGTGTGTACCTACCGGTAACGCGTCTTTGTGCGGTTGTTGGACAAATAAAAAGCTGAAGAAAGGTGAGAGTAAAAAAAAGAAAACAAAATAATGATAATCATAAATGAAACCTCCGCTAAGAGATGGAGATGGAGAACAGTCGTTGTGAAAAGTGCGCGGGGGCTTTTTCCTGATAAAAGACAGCAGTAAATTCGAAGAACAATCCCCCGTCCCCCTCCCCCCCCCCCCCCCCCGCCCGCCGCGTTGAAATCGGCGGGCGTGTAAACCGGGGCGGCTTTACCCTCCCTTTTTACATCGCGAATAAGGAAAAAGCTGCTTCTTCTCCAATACACTCGTACTCGACTCCGCATGGCATATCAGCAACGCGTTTTTCGCAACCCTCGACGCGATTCCGTGTCACGGAAAATTCCGCGGCGTGGAGGCAGACCGGAAACTTGATATCTTTATGACCACGTGGTGCCGGGTGCCGCACAATTTCCAACATGGCTGGCTCGAAACCGGGATTTTATCCTGTTTCCTTATGTTTTTCTCCAAGCTCTAAAGACCGACTGGACTTGCACTTGTTTATACCGTGCATCCATGAGGAAAGTGCGCGCCTTACGCGCATTTCTCAAGATGTTCGAATTTTACTGGCCGAAAGTTACCGCCCGATTAAGCAGTCGACGTCATGCTAATTGCGACTGTTAGAAAATGTCCCTAGGAGCCCACAGCTGACAGTCGGCTTCTAGGAACATTTTCAGAAACCGTTTGCCGTTTGCTGTGGGCTCCTAGGGACATTTTCTGATAGTTACCACCTGATTTAACAACCGACGCAATACCGATCATGACTGTCAAAAAATGTTCCTAGGAGCCCACAGCTAACAGCAAACGGTTTCTGCAAATGTCCCTAGGAGCCAACTGTTAGCTATGGGCTCCTAGGCACCTTTTCTGACAGTTGAGATGAGTATGGCATCGACTGTTCAATCAGGTGGTAACTGGTGGCTAATAAAATTAGAACGACGACACACGGTATGTACGAGGGAAGTTCGAAAAGTGAGTTTCCCTGGTTTGGGAAAAAAGAAAACAAGTCTTTAGGTTACCAAATTAATGAATATTTATTTTTCAACTCTTAAACGATTTTTCTACATAGTCGCCTTGGACTTTAATACATTTGAATTTTTCCAACAGGTCTTGTTTTTGCAGCCGAATGCGGACGAGCATTATCATGAATTCAAATGCGAAGTTTTCAAACATCCACCGTACTCTCCAGACCTTGCACCGAGTGATTTCTACTTATTTCCAGGATTAAAAGAATGTTTGGGTGGCAAGGACTTCGGTAGCAACGAAGAAGTCAAAACGTCGGTCAAGTTATGGTTCCAAAAACAGGACACGCTTTTTTTAACAAGATTTGTTAAAATTGTAAGACCGATATAAAAAATCTACCGAAGCCCAAGGCGACTATGTAGAAAACTAACGTTTAAGGATTGGAAAATAAATATCCAATAATTTTATTACCTAAAAACTTGTTTTCTTTCTTTTCAAAACCAGGGACACTTACTTTTTGACCGCCCCTTGTATTTGTACAAAATGCGTGTTTTGCGTTTTCAGCATCAACCTCACTTCTCGCACTCAAATTTTCGGCTTCAGTAATTCGAAAGAATGAATTAAAAGCTCCTTTCTACTCTTTGCTCTTTTCCTTCACCGTTTTCATTTTTTCCCTCTCCTTTTCCCCTTTTCTTTGTTATGATGACGGAAAAAAGGGCCGCATTTTATACTCACGGAGAAATTTCAAATCCGACGCTTATCTCACGCCGGGGTTACTACAAGGTCCGAGGTATTAAACGACTATGCACTGTGGAAAATGGAAGTCTGTGCGCGAGAACTGCTTGATGACATTTATCTGATTTACCGAACTGTGAATTCTACAGGCTTTATTGCGTTTGATGAAACCTGACATTTCTTGTGTTTGAAATTATTCAATTACTCCCTCAAAATTATGTCAGAATCGTGCCCTGAAGAGATGATTGCAGCACTTTACAAAGTCGTCGATATTTTCGCGAAAATTCCGAAGTGGTGAACCTTACTTTTTTTGTAATTTACGAATCCGCAAATTTTTTGTCTCAAAATCGATTTGCATGACCATCTCTAGCGTAATTCGACCCCCAGGAACTCATGAAACACGTCGAAAACAGCGAAGGACCAGCAGCAGATGAATGACGACAAAAATCATGAGTTTTTCGACTGTAACTTTTCAGCTATCGCTCGCAGCGTATTGGGACTGCGCTCAATCGATTCCTCTCGCAAAATTACGTCGTAATAGCGCCTGGAAGAACTTATTGCAGCACTTTTCGGAATCGTCAAAATTTTCGCCAGGAACCCAAAGGGGTTAGCCTTACTTTTTTAGTCATGTTCGGAACCAAAAATTTCGTGTCTCAGAATCGATTTGTATGACCTTCTGCAGAGTAATTCGACCTCCAGGAACTCAGAAAACACGTCAAAAACGGCGTAGGACCAACAGCAGAGAAATGACGATGAAAACCTGCAGTTTTTTGGCTGTAACTTTTGAGCTATCGCTCGCAGCGTATTGGGACTGCGCTGAATCGATTCCTCTCGAGGAATTACGTCGGAATAGCGCCTTAAAAAATTGATTGCAGCACTTTTCGGAATCGTCGAAATTTTCGCCGAAAATCCAAAGGGGTTAGCCTTACATTTTTGGTCATTTTCGGAGCCGAAAATTTCTTGTCTCAGAATCGATTTGTATGACCTTCTCTAGAGTAATTCGACCTCCAGGAACTCAGAAAACACGTCAAAAACAGCGTAGGACCAGCAGCAGAGAAATGACGATAAAAATCTGCAGTTTTCTAGCTGTAACTTTTGAGCTATCGCTCGCAGCGTATTGGGACTGCGCTCAATCGATTCCTCTCGAAAAATTACGTCGGAATAGCGCCTGAAAAAATTGATTGCAGCTCTTTTCGAAATCGTCGAAATTTTCGCCAAAAATCCGAAGGGGTTAGCCTTACTTTTTTGGTCATTTTCGGAGCCGAAAATTTCGTGTCTCAGAATCGTTTTGTACGACCTTCTCTAGAGTAATTCGACCTTCAGGAACTCAGAAAACACGTCAAAAACAGCGTAGGACCAGCAGCAGAGAAATGACGATGAAAATCTGCAGTTTTTTGGCTCTAACTTTGAGCTATCGCTCGCAGCGTATTGGGACTGCGCTTAATCGATTCCTCTCGAAAAATTACGTCGGAATAGCGCCTCAAAAAATTGATTGCAGCACTTTTCGGAATCGTCGAAATTTTCGCCAAAAATCCAAAGGGGTTAGCCTTACTTTTTTGGTCATTTTCGAGACCGAAAATTTTGTGTCTCAGAATCGATTTGTATGACCTCCTCTGGAGTAATTCGACCATCAGGAACTCAGAAAACACGTCAAAAACAGCGTAGGACCAGCAGCAGAGAAATGACGATGAAAATCTGCAGTTTTTTGGCTGTAACTTTTGGGCTATCGCTCGCAGCGTATTGGGACTGCGCTTAATCGATTCCTCTCGGAAAATTACGTCGGAATAGCGCCTGAAAAAATTGATTGCAGCACTTTTCGGAATCGTCGAAATTTTCGTCAAAAATCCAAAGGGGTTAGCCTTACTTTTTTGGTCATTTTCGGAGCCGAAAATTTCGTGTCTCAGAATCGATTTGTATGACCTTCTCTGGAGTAATTCGACCTTCAGGAACTCAGAAAACACGTCAAAAACAGCGTAGGACCAGCAGCAGAGGAATGACGATGAAAATCTGCAGTTTTTTGGCTGTAACTTCTGAGCTATCGCTCGCAGCGTATTGGGACTGCGCTTAATCGATTCCTCTCGGAAAATTACGTCGGAATAGCGCCTGAAAAAATTGATTGCAGCACTTTTCGGAATCGTCGAAATTTTCGCCAAAAATCCAAAGGGGTTAGCCTTACTTTTTTGGTCATTTTCGAAACCGAAAATTTCGTGTCTCAGAATCGATTTGTATGACCTTCTCCAGAGTAATTCGACCTTCAGGAACTCAGAAAACACGTCAAAAACAGCGTAGGACCAGCAGCAGAAAAATGACGATGAAAATCTGCAGTTTTTTGGCTGTAACTTTTGAGCTATCGCTCGCAGCGTATTCGGACTGCGCCTAATCGATTCCTCTCGATAAATTGCGTCGGAATAGCGCCTGAAAAAATTGATTGCAGCACTTTTCGAAATCGTCTAAATTTTCGCCAAAAATCCAAAGGGGTTAGCCTTACTTTTTTGGTCATTTTCGAAACCGAAAATTTCGTGTCTCAGAATCGATTTGTATGACCTTCTCTAGAGTAATTCGACCTTCAGGAACTCAGAAAACACGTCAAAAACAGCGTGGGACCAGCAGCAGAGGAATGACGATGAAAATCTGCAGTTTTTTGGCTGTAACTTCTGAGCTATCGCTCGCAGCGTATTGGGACTGCGCTTAATCGATTCCTCTCAAAAAATTACGTCGGAATAGCCTCTGAAAAAATTGATTGCAGCACTTTTCGGGGTCGTCGAAATTTTCGCCAAAAATCCAAAGGGGTTAGCCTTACTTTTTTGGTCATTTTCGAAACCGAAAATTTCGTGTCTCAGAATCGATTTGTATGACCTTCTCTAGAATAATTCGACCATCAGGAACTCAGAAAACACGTCAAAAACAGCGTAGGACCAGCAGCAGAGAAATGACGATGAAAATCTGCAGTTTTTTGGCTGTAACTTTTGAGCTATCGCTCGCAGCGTATTGGGACTGCGCTTAATCGATTCCTCTCGAAAAATTACGTCGGAATAGCGCCTAAAAAATTTCATTGCAGCACTTTTCGGAATCGTCGAAATTTTCGCCAAAAATCCAAAGGGGTTAGCCTTACTTTTTTGGTCATTTTCAGAGCCGAAAATTTTGTGTTTCAGAATCAATTCGTATGACCTTCTCCAGCGTAATTCGACACCCTGGAACTCAGAAAACACGTCAAAAACAGCGTAGGACCAGCAGCAGAGAAATGACGATGAAAATCCGCAGTTTTTTGGCTGTAACTTTTGGGCTATCGCTCGCAGCGTATTGGGACTGCGCTTAATCGATTCCTCTCGAAAAATTACGTCAAAATAGCGCCTGAAAATATTCATTGCAGCACTTTTCGGAATCGTCGAAATTTTCGTCAAAAATCCAAAAGGGTTAGCCTTACTTTTTTGGTCATTTTCGGAGCCGAAAATTTCGTGTCTCAGAATCGTTTTGTATGACCTTTTCTAGAGTAATTCGACCTTCAGGAACTCAGAAAACACGTCAAAAACAGCGTAGGACCAGCAGCAGAGAAATGACGATGAAAATCTGCAGTTTTTTGGCTCTAACTTTTGAGCTATCGCTCGCAGCGTATTGGGACTGCGCTCAATCGATTCCTCTCGAAAAATTACGTCGGAATGGCGCCTCAAAAAATTGATTGCAGCACTTTTCGAAATCGTCGAAATTTTCGCCAAAAATCCAAAGGGGTTAGCCTTACTTTTTTGGTCATTTTCGAAACCGAAAATTTCGTGTCTCAGAATCGATTTGTATGTCCTTCTCTAGAGTAATTCGACCTTCAGGAACTCAGAAAACACGTCAAAAACAGCGTGGGACCAGCAGCAGAGGAATGACGATGAAAATCTGCAGTTTTTTGGCTGTAACTTCTGAGCTATCGCTCGCAGCGTATTGGGACTGCGCTTAATCGATTCCTCTCGGAAAATTACGTCGGAATAGCGCCTGAAAAAATTGATTGCAGCACTTTTCGGAATCGTCGAAATTTTCGCCAAAAATCCAAAGGGGTTAGCCTTACTTTTTTGGTCATTTTCGAAACCGAAAATTTCGTGTCTCAGAATCGATTTGTATGACCTTCTCCAGAGTAATTCGACCTTCAGGAACTCAGAAAACACGTCAAAAACAGCGTAGGACCAGCAGCAGAAAAATGACGATGAAAATCTGCAGTTTTTTGGCTGTAACTTTTGAGCTATCGCTCGCAGCGTATTCGGACTGCGCCTAATCGATTCCTCTCGATAAATTGCGTCGGAATAGCGCCTGAAAAAATTGATTGCAGCACTTTTCGAAATCGTCTAAATTTTCGCCAAAAATCCAAAGGGGTTAGCCTTACTTTTTTGGTCATTTTCGAAACCGAAAATTTCGTGTCTCAGAATCGATTTGTATGACCTTCTCTAGAGTAATTCGACCTTCAGGAACTCAGAAAACACGTCAAAAACAGCGTGGGACCAGCAGCAGAGGAATGACGATGAAAATCTGCAGTTTTTTGGCTGTAACTTCTGAGCTATCGCTCGCAGCGTATTGGGACTGCGCTTAATCGATTCCTCTCAAAAAATTACGTCGGAATAGCCTCTGAAAAAATTGATTGCAGCACTTTTCGGGGTCGTCGAAATTTTCGCCAAAAATCCAAAGGGGTTAGCCTTACTTTTTTGGTCATTTTCGAAACCGAAAATTTCGTGTCTCAGAATCGATTTGTATGACCTTCTCTAGAATAATTCGACCATCAGGAACTCAGAAAACACGTCAAAAACAGCGTAGGACCAGCAGCAGAGAAATGACGATGAAAATCTGCAGTTTTTTGGCTGTAACTTTTGAGCTATCGCTCGCAGCGTATTGGGACTGCGCTTAATCGATTCCTCTCGAAAAATTACGTCGGAATAGCGCCTAAAAAATTTCATTGCAGCACTTTTCGGAATCGTCGAAATTTTCGCCAAAAATCCAAAGGGGTTAGCCTTACTTTTTTGGTCATTTTCAGAGCCGAAAATTTTGTGTTTCAGAATCAATTCGTATGACCTTCTCCAGCGTAATTCGACACCCTGGAACTCAGAAAACACGTCAAAAACAGCGTAGGACCAGCAGCAGAGAAATGACGATGAAAATCCGCAGTTTTTTGGCTGTAACTTTTGGGCTATCGCTCGCAGCGTATTGGGACTGCGCTTAATCGATTCCTCTCGAAAAATTACGTCAAAATAGCGCCTGAAAATATTCATTGCAGCACTTTTCGGAATCGTCGAAATTTTCGTCAAAAATCCAAAAGGGTTAGCCTTACTTTTTTGGTCATTTTCGGAGCCGAAAATTTCGTGTCTCAGAATCGTTTTGTATGACCTTTTCTAGAGTAATTCGACCTTCAGGAACTCAGAAAACACGTCAAAAACAGCGTAGGACCAGCAGCAGAGAAATGACGATGAAAATCTGCAGTTTTTTGGCTCTAACTTTTGAGCTATCGCTCGCAGCGTATTGGGACTGCGCTCATTCGATTCCTCTCGAAAAATTACGTCGGAATGGCGCCTCAAAAAATTGATTGCAGCACTTTTCGAAATCGTCGAAATTTTCGCCAAAAATCCAAAGGGGTTAGCCTTACTTTTTTGGTCATTTTCGAAACCGAAAATTTCGTGTCTCAGAATCGATTTGTATGACCTTCTCTAGAGTAATTCGACCTTCAGGAACTCAGAAAACACGTCAAAAACAGCGTGGGACCAGCAGCAGAGGAATGACGATGAAAATCTGCAGTTTTTTGGCTGTAACTTCTGAGCTATCGCTCGCAGCGTATTGGGACTGCGCTTAATCGATTCCTCTCAAAAAATTACGTCGGAATAGCCTCTGAAAAAATTGATTGCAGCACTTTTCGGGGTCGTCGAAATTTTCGCCAAAAATCCAAAGGGGTTAGCCTTACTTTTTTGGTCATTTTCGAAACCGAAAATTTCGTGTCTCAGAATCGATTTGTATGACCTTCTCTAGAATAATTCGACCATCAGGAACTCAGAAAACACGTCAAAAACAGCGTAGGACCAGCAGCAGAGAAATGACGATGAAAATCTGCAGTTTTTTGGCTGTAACTTTTGAGCTATCGCTCGCAGCGTATTGGGACTGCGCTTAATCGATTCCTCTCGAAAAATTACGTCGGAATAGCGCCTGAAAAAATTGATTGCAGCACTTTTCGGAATCGTCGAAATTTTCGTCAAAAATCCAAAGGGGTTAGCCTTACTTTTTTGGTCATTTTCGAAACCGAAAATTTTGTGTCTCAGAATCGATTTGTATGACCTTCTCTAGAGTAATTCGACCATCAGGAACTCAGAAAACACGTCAAAAACAGCGTAGGACCAGCAGCAGAGAAATGACGATGAAAATCTGCAGTTTTTTGGCTGTAACTTTTGAGCTATCGCTCGCAGCGTATTGGGACTGCGCTGAATCGATTCCTCTTAAAAAATTACGTCGGAATAGCGCCTGAAAAAATTCATTGCAGCACTTTCCGGAATCATCGAAATTTTCGCCAAAAATCCAAAGGGGTTAGCCTTACTTTTTTGGTCATTTTCGAAACCGAAAATATCGTGTCCCAGAATCGATTGGTATGACCTTCTCTAGAGTAATTCGACCATCAGGAACTCAGAAAACACGTCAAAAACAGCGAAGGACCAGCAGCAGAGAAATGACGATGAAAATCTGCAGTTTTTTGGCTCTAACTTTTGAGCTATCGCTCGCAGCGTATTGGGACTGCGCTTAATCGATTCCTCTCGAAAAATTACGTCGAAATAGCGCCTCAAAAATTGATTGCAGCACTTTTCGAAATCGTCAAAATTTTCGCCAAAAATCCAAAGGGGTTAGCCTTACTTTTTTGGTCATTTTCGAAACCGAAAATTTCGAGTCTCAGAATCGATTTGTATGACCTTCTCTAGAGTAATTCGACCTTCAGGAACTCAGAAAACACGTCAAAAACAGCGTAGGACCAGCAGCAGAGGAATGACGATGAAAATCTGCAGTTTTTTGGCTGTAACTTCTGAGCTATCGCTCGCAGCGTATTGGGACTGCGCTTAATCAATTCCTCTCGAAAAATTACGTCGGAATAGCCTCTGAAAAAATTGATTGCAGCACTTTTCGGGGCCGTCGAAATTTTCGCCAAAAATCCAAAGGGGTTAGCCTTACTTTTTTGGTCATTTTCGAAACCGAAAATTTCGTGTCTCAGAATCGATTTGTATGACCTTCTCTAGAATAATTCGACCATCAGGAACTCAGAAAACACGTCAAAAACAGCGTAGGATCAGCAGCAGAGAAATGACGATGAAAATCTGCAGTTTTTTGGCTGTCACTTTTGAGCTATCGCTCGCAGCGTATGGGGACTGCGCTTAATCGATTCCTCTCGAAAAATTACGTCGGAATAGCGCCTCAAAAAATTGATTCCAGCACTTTTTGGAATCGTCGAAATTTTCGTCAAAAATCCAAAGGGGTTAGCCTTACTTTTTTGGTCATTTTCGAAACCGAAAATTTCGTGTCTCAGAATCGATTTGTATGACCTTCTCTAGAGTAATTCGACCATCAGGAACTCAGAAAACACGTCAAAAACAGCGTAGGACCAGCAGCAGAGAAATGACGATGAAAATCCGCAGTTTTTTGGCTGTAACTTTTGAGCTATCGCTCGCAGCGTATTGGGACTGCGCTCAATCGATTCGTCTCGAAAAATTACGTCGGAATGGCGCCTCAAAAAATTGATTGCAGCACTTTTCGGAATCGTCGAAAATTTCGCCAAAAATCCAAAGGGGTTAGCCTTACTTTTTTGGTCATTTTCGAAACCGAAAATTTTGTGTCTCAGAATCGATTTGTATGACCTTCTCTAGAGTAATTCGACCATCAGGAACTCAGAAAACACGTCAAAAACAGCGTAGGACCAGCAGCAGAGAAATGACGATGAAAATCCGCAGTTTTTTGGCTGTAACTTTTGAGCTATTGCTCGCAGCGTATTGGGACTGCGCTCAATCGATTCCTCTCGAAAAATTACGTCGGAATGGCGCCTCAAAAAATTGATTGCAGCACTTTTCGGAATCGTCGAAAATTTCGCCAAAAATCCAAAGGGGTTAGCCTTACTTTTTTGGTCATTTTCGAAACCGAAAATTTCGTGTCTCAGAATCGATTTGTATGACCTTCCCCAGAGTAATTCGACCATCAGGAACTCAGAAAACACGTCAAAAACAGCGTAGGACCAGCAGCAGAGAAATGACGATGAAAATCCGCAGTTTTTTGGCTGTAACTTTTGAGCTATCGCTCGCAGCGTATTGGGACTGCGCCTTATCGATTCCTCTCGAAAAATTACGTCGGAATAGCGCCTGGAAAATTTCATTGCAGCACTTTTCGGAATCGTCGAAATTTTCGTCAAAAATCCAAAGGGGTTAGCCTTACTTTCTTGGTCATTTTCGGAGCCGAAAATTTCGTGTCTCAGAATCGATTTGTATGACCTTCTCTAGAGTAATTCGACCATCAGGAACTCAGAAAACACGTCAAAAACAGCGCAGGACCAGCAGCAGAAAAATGACGATGAAAATCTGCAGTTTTTTGGCTGTAACTTTTGAGCTATTGCTCGCAGCGTATTGGGACTGCGCTTAATCGATTCCTCTCGAAAAATTACGTCGGAATAGCGCCTCAAAAAATTGATTGCAGCACTTTTCGGAATCGTCGAAATTTTCGTCAAAAATCCAAAGGGGTTAGCCTTACTTTTTTGGTCATTTTCGAAACCGAAAATTTTGTGTCTCAGAATCGATTTGTATGACCTTCTCTAGAGTAATTCGACCATCAGGAACTCAGAAAACACGTCAAAAACAGCGTAGGACCAGCAGCAGAGAAATGACGATGAAAATCCGCAGTTTTTTGGCTGTAACTTTTGAGCTATCGCTCGCAGCGTATTGGGACTGCGCTCAATCGATTCCTCTCGAAAAATTACTTCGGAATGGCGCCTCAAAAAATTTATTGCAGCACTTTCCGGAATCGTCGAAATTTTCGTCAAAAATCCAAAGGGGTTAGCCTTTCTTTTTTGGTCATTTTCGGAGCCGAAAATTTCGTGTCTCAGAATCGATTTGTATGACCTTCTCTAGAGTAATTCGACCTTCAGGAACTCAGAAAACACGTCAAAA
Source organism: Diprion similis (assembly GCF_021155765.1). NCBI lineage: Eukaryota > Metazoa > Arthropoda > Insecta > Hymenoptera > Diprionidae > Diprion > Diprion similis. Next base: position 15,211,025 of record NC_060114.1, read on the forward strand.
ACAGCGTAGGACCAGCAGCAGAGAAATGACGATGAAAATCTGCAGTTTTTTGGCTGTAACTTTCGAGCTATCGCTCGCAGCGTATTGGGACTGCGCTCAATCGATTCGTCTCGAAAAATTACGTCGGAATGGCGCCTCAAAAAATTGATTGCAGCACTTTTCGGAATCGTCGAAAATTTCGCCAAAAATCCAAAGGGGTTAGCCTTACTTTTTTGGTCATTTTCGAAACCGAAAATTTTGTGTCTCAGAATCGATTTGTATGACCTTCTCTAGAGTAATTCGACCATCAGGAACTCAGAAAACACGTCAAAAACAGCGTAGGACCAGCAGCAGAGAAATGACGATGAAAATCCGCAGTTTTTTGGCTGTAACTTTTGAGCTATCGCTCGCAGCGTATTGGGACTGCGCCTTATCGATTCCTCTCGAAAAATTACGTCGGAATAGCGCCTGGAAAATTTCATTGCAGCACTTTTCGGAATCGTCGAAATTTTCGTCAAAAATCCAAAGGGGTTAGCCTTACTTTCTTGGTCATTTTCGGAGCCGAAAATTTCGTGTCTCAGAATCGATTTGTATGACCTTATCTAGAGTAATTCGACCATCAGGAACTCAGAAAACACGTCAAAAACAGCGTAGGACCAGCAGCAGAGAAATGACGACGAAAATCTGCAGTTTTTTGGCTGTAACTTTTGAGCTATTGCTCGCAGCGTATTGGGACTGCGCTCAATCGATTCCTCTCGAAAAATTACTTCGGAATAGCGCCTGAAAAAATTGATTGCAGCACTTTTCGAAATCGTCGAAATTTTCGCTAAAAATCCAAAGGGGTTAGCCTTACTTTTTTGGTCATTTTCGAAACCGAAAATTTTGTGTCTCAGAATCGATTTGTATGACCTTCTCTAGAGTAATTCGACCTTCAGGAACTCAGAAAACACGTCAAAAACAGCGTGGGACCAGCAGCAGAGGAATGACGATGAAAATCTGCAGTTTTTTGGCTGTAACTTCTGAGCTATCGCTCGCAGCGTATTGGGACTGCGCTTAATCGATTCCTCTCAAAAAATTACGTCGGAATAGCCTCTGAAAAAATTGATTGCAGCACTTTTCGGGGTCGTCGAAATTTTCGCCAAAAATCCAAAGGGGTTAGCCTTACTTTTTTGGTCATTTTCGAAACCGAAAATTTCGTGTCTCAGAATCGATTTGTATGACCTTCTCTAGAATAATTCGACCATCAGGAACTCAGAAAACACGTCAAAAACAGCGTAGGACCAGCAGCAGAGAAATGACGATGAAAATCTGCAGTTTTTTGGCTGTAACTTTTGAGCTATCGCTCGCAGCGTATTGGGACTGCGCTTAATCGATTCCTCTCGAAAAATTACGTCGGAATAGCGCCTAAAAAATTTCATTGCAGCACTTTTCGGAATCGTCGAAATTTTCGCCAAAAATCCAAAGGGGTTAGCCTTACTTTTTTGGTCATTTTCAGAGCCGAAAATTTTGTGTTTCAGAATCAATTCGTATGACCTTCTCCAGCGTAATTCGACACCCTGGAACTCAGAAAACACGTCAAAAACAGCGTAGGACCAGCAGCAGAGAAATGACGATGAAAATCCGCAGTTTTTTGGCTGTAACTTTTGGGCTATCGCTCGCAGCGTATTGGGACTGCGCTTAATCGATTCCTCTCGAAAAATTACGTCAAAATAGCGCCTGAAAATATTCATTGCAGCACTTTTCGGAATCGTCGAAATTTTCGTCAAAAATCCAAAAGGGTTAGCCTTACTTTTTTGGTCATTTTCGGAGCCGAAAATTTCGTGTCTCAGAATCGTTTTGTATGACCTTTTCTAGAGTAATTCGACCTTCAGGAACTCAGAAAACACGTCAAAAACAGCGTAGGACCAGCAGCAGAGAAATGACGATGAAAATCTGCAGTTTTTTGGCTCTAACTTTTGAGCTATCGCTCGCAGCGTATTGGGACTGCGCTCAATCGATTCCTCTCGAAAAATTACGTCGGAATGGCGCCTCAAAAAATTGATTGCAGCACTTTTCGAAATCGTCGAAATTTTCGCCAAAAATCCAAAGGGGTTAGCCTTACTTTTTTGGTCATTTTCGAAACCGAAAATTTCGTGTCTCAGAATCGATTTGTATGACCTTCTCTAGAGTAATTCGACCTTCAGGAACTCAGAAAACACGTCAAAAACAGCGTGGGACCAGCAGCAGAGGAATGACGATGAAAATCTGCAGTTTTTTGGCTGTAACTTCTGAGCTATCGCTCGCAGCGTATTGGGACTGCGCTTAATCGATTCCTCTCGGAAAATTACGTCGGAATAGCGCCTGAAAAAATTGATTGCAGCACTTTTCGGAATCGTCGAAATTTTCGCCAAAAATCCAAAGGGGTTAGCCTTACTTTTTTGGTCATTTTCGAAACCGAAAATTTCGTGTCTCAGAATCGATTTGTATGACCTTCTCCAGAGTAATTCGACCTTCAGGAACTTAGAAAACACGTCAAAAACAGCGTAGGACCAGCAGCAGAAAAATGACGATGAAAATCTGCAGTTTTTTGGCTGTAACTTTTGAGCTATCGCTCGCAGCGTATTCGGACTGCGCCTAATCGATTCCTCTCGATAAATTGCGTCGGAATAGCGCCTGAAAAAATTGATTGCAGCACTTTTCGAAATCGTCTAAATTTTCGCCAAAAATCCAAAGGGGTTAGCCTTACTTTTTTGGTCATTTTCGAAACCGAAAATTTCGTGTCTCAGAATCGATTTGTATGACCTTCTCTAGAGTAATTCGACCTTCAGGAACTCAGAAAACACGTCAAAAACAGCGTGGGACCAGCAGCAGAGGAATGACGATGAAAATCTGCAGTTTTTTGGCTGTAACTTCTGAGCTATCGCTCGCAGCGTATTGGGACTGCGCTTAATCGATTCCTCTCAAAAAATTACGTCGGAATAGCCTCTGAAAAAATTGATTGCAGCACTTTTCGGGGTCGTCGAAATTTTCGCCAAAAATCCAAAGGGGTTAGCCTTACTTTTTTGGTCATTTTCGAAACCGAAAATTTCGTGTCTCAGAATCGATTTGTATGACCTTCTCTAGAATAATTCGACCATCAGGAACTCAGAAAACACGTCAAAAACAGCGTAGGACCAGCAGCAGAGAAATGACGATGAAAATCTGCAGTTTTTTGGCTGTAACTTTTGAGCTATCGCTCGCAGCGTATTGGGACTGCGCTTAATCGATTCCTCTCGAAAAATTACGTCGGAATAGCGCCTAAAAAATTTCATTGCAGCACTTTTCGGAATCGTCGAAATTTTCGCCAAAAATCCAAAGGGGTTAGCCTTACTTTTTTGGTCATTTTCAGAGCCGAAAATTTTGTGTTTCAGAATCAATTCGTATGACCTTCTCCAGCGTAATTCGACACCCTGGAACTCAGAAAACACGTCAAAAACAGCGTAGGACCAGCAGCAGAGAAATGACGATGAAAATCCGCAGTTTTTTGGCTGTAACTTTTGGGCTATCGCTCGCAGCGTATTGGGACTGCGCTTAATCGATTCCTCTCGAAAAATTACGTCAAAATAGCGCCTGAAAATATTCATTGCAGCACTTTTCGGAATCGTCGAAATTTTCGTCAAAAATCCAAAAGGGTTAGCCTTACTTTTTTGGTCATTTTCGGAGCCGAAAATTTCGTGTCTCAGAATCGTTTTGTATGACCTTTTCTAGAGTAATTCGACCTTCAGGAACTCAGAAAACACGTCAAAAACAGCGTAGGACCAGCAGCAGAGAAATGACGATGAAAATCTGCAGTTTTTTGGCTCTAACTTTTGAGCTATCGCTCGCAGCGTATTGGGACTGCGCTCATTCGATTCCTCTCGAAAAATTACGTCGGAATGGCGCCTCAAAAAATTGATTGCAGCACTTTTCGAAATCGTCGAAATTTTCGCCAAAAATCCAAAGGGGTTAGCCTTACTTTTTTGGTCATTTTCGAAACCGAAAATTTCGTGTCTCAGAATCGATTTGTATGACCTTCTCTAGAGTAATTCGACCTTCAGGAACTCAGAAAACACGTCAAAAACAGCGTGGGACCAGCAGCAGAGGAATGACGATGAAAATCTGCAGTTTTTTGGCTGTAACTTCTGAGCTATCGCTCGCAGCGTATTGGGACTGCGCTTAATCGATTCCTCTCAAAAAATTACGTCGGAATAGCCTCTGAAAAAATTGATTGCAGCACTTTTCGGGGTCGTCGAAATTTTCGCCAAAAATCCAAAGGGGTTAGCCTTACTTTTTTGGTCATTTTCGAAACCGAAAATTTCGTGTCTCAGAATCGATTTGTATGACCTTCTCTAGAATAATTCGACCATCAGGAACTCAGAAAACACGTCAAAAACAGCGTAGGACCAGCAGCAGAGAAATGACGATGAAAATCTGCAGTTTTTTGGCTGTAACTTTTGAGCTATCGCTCGCAGCGTATTGGGACTGCGCTTAATCGATTCCTCTCGAAAAATTACGTCGGAATAGCGCCTGAAAAAATTGATTGCAGCACTTTTCGGAATCGTCGAAATTTTCGTCAAAAATCCAAAGGGGTTAGCCTTACTTTTTTGGTCATTTTCGAAACCGAAAATTTTGTGTCTCAGAATCGATTTGTATGACCTTCTCTAGAGTAATTCGACCATCAGGAACTCAGAAAACACGTCAAAAACAGCGTAGGACCAGCAGCAGAGAAATGACGATGAAAATCTGCAGTTTTTTGGCTGTAACTTTTGAGCTATCGCTCGCAGCGTATTGGGACTGCGCTGAATCGATTCCTCTTAAAAAATTACGTCGGAATAGCGCCTGAAAAAATTCATTGCAGCACTTTCCGGAATCATCGAAATTTTCGCCAAAAATCCAAAGGGGTTAGCCTTACTTTTTTGGTCATTTTCGAAACCGAAAATATCGTGTCCCAGAATCGATTGGTATGACCTTCTCTAGAGTAATTCGACCATCAGGAACTCAGAAAACACGTCAAAAACAGCGAAGGACCAGCAGCAGAGAAATGACGATGAAAATCTGCAGTTTTTTGGCTCTAACTTTTGAGCTATCGCTCGCAGCGTATTGGGACTGCGCTTAATCGATTCCTCTCGAAAAATTACGTCGAAATAGCGCCTCAAAAATTGATTGCAGCACTTTTCGAAATCGTCAAAATTTTCGCCAAAAATCCAAAGGGGTTAGCCTTACTTTTTTGGTCATTTTCGAAACCGAAAATTTCGAGTCTCAGAATCGATTTGTATGACCTTCTCTAGAGTAATTCGACCTTCAGGAACTCAGAAAACACGTCAAAAACAGCGTAGGACCAGCAGCAGAGGAATGACGATGAAAATCTGCAGTTTTTTGGCTGTAACTTCTGAGCTATCGCTCGCAGCGTATTGGGACTGCGCTTAATCAATTCCTCTCGAAAAATTACGTCGGAATAGCCTCTGAAAAAATTGATTGCAGCACTTTTCGGGGCCGTCGAAATTTTCGCCAAAAATCCAAAGGGGTTAGCCTTACTTTTTTGGTCATTTTCGAAACCGAAAATTTCGTGTCTCAGAATCGATTTGTATGACCTTCTCTAGAATAATTCGACCATCAGGAACTCAGAAAACACGTCAAAAACAGCGTAGGATCAGCAGCAGAGAAATGACGATGAAAATCTGCAGTTTTTTGGCTGTCACTTTTGAGCTATCGCTCGCAGCGTATGGGGACTGCGCTTAATCGATTCCTCTCGAAAAATTACGTCGGAATAGCGCCTCAAAAAATTGATTCCAGCACTTTTTGGAATCGTCGAAATTTTCGTCAAAAATCCAAAGGGGTTAGCCTTACTTTTTTGGTCATTTTCGAAACCGAAAATTTCGTGTCTCAGAATCGATTTGTATGACCTTCTCTAGAGTAATTCGACCATCAGGAACTCAGAAAACACGTCAAAAACAGCGTAGGACCAGCAGCAGAGAAATGACGATGAAAATCTGCAGTTTTTTGGCTGTAACTTTTGAGCTATCGCTCGCAGCGTATTGGGACTGCGCTTAATCGATTCCTCTCGGAAAATTACGTCGGAATAGCGCCTGAAAAAATTGATTGCAGCACTTTTCGGAATCGTCGAAATTTTCGCCAAAAATCCGAAGGGGTTAGCCTTACTTTTTCGGTCATTTTCGAAACCGAAAATTTCGTGTGTCAGAATCGATTTGTATGACCTTCTCTAGAGTAATTCGACCATCAGGAACTCAGAAAACACGTCAAAAACAGCGCAGGACCAGCAGCAGAAAAATGACGATGAAAATCTGCAGTTTTTTGGCTGTAACTTTTAAGCTATCGCTCGCAGCGTATGGGGACTGCGCTTAATCGATTCCTCTCGAAAAATTACGTCGGAATAGCGCCTCAAAAAATTGATTGCAGCACTTTTCGGAATCGTCGAAATTTTCGTCAAAAATCCAAAGGGGTTAGGCTTACTTTTTTGGTCATTTTCGAAACCGAAAATTTTGTGTCCCAGAATCGATTTGTATGACCTTCTCTAGAGTAATTCGACCATCAGGAACTCAGAAAACACGTCAAAAACAGCGTAGGACCAGCAGCAGAGAAATGACGATGAAAATCCGCAGTTTTTTGGCTGTAACTTTTGAGCTATCGCTCGCAGCGTATTGGGACTGCGCTCAATCGATTCGTCTCGAAAAATTACGTCGGAATGGCGCCTCAAAAAATTGATTGCAGCACTTTTCGGAATCGTCGAAAATTTCGCCAAAAATCCAAAGGGGTTAGCCTTACTTTTTTGGTCATTTTCGAAACCGAAAATTTTGTGTCTCAGAATCGATTTGTATGACCTTCTCTAGAGTAATTCGACCATCAGGAACTCAGAAAACACGTCAAAAACAGCGTAGGACCAGCAGCAGAGAAATGACGATGAAAATCCGCAGTTTTTTGGCTGTAACTTTTGAGCTATTGCTCGCAGCGTATTGGGACTGCGCTCAATCGATTCCTCTCGAAAAATTACGTCGGAATGGCGCCTCAAAAAATTGATTGCAGCACTTTTCGGAATCGTCGAAAATTTCGCCAAAAATCCAAAGGGGTTAGCCTTACTTTTTTGGTCATTTTCGAAACCGAAAATTTCGTGTCTCAGAATCGATTTGTATGACCTTCCCCAGAGTAATTCGACCATCAGGAACTCAGAAAACACGTCAAAAACAGCGTAGGACCAGCAGCAGAGAAATGACGATGAAAATCCGCAGTTTTTTGGCTGTAACTTTTGAGCTATCGCTCGCAGCGTATTGGGACTGCGCCTTATCGATTCCTCTCGAAAAATTACGTCGGAATAGCGCCTGGAAAATTTCATTGCAGCACTTTTCGGAATCGTCGAAATTTTCGTCAAAAATCCAAAGGGGTTAGCCTTACTTTCTTGGTCATTTTCGGAGCCGAAAATTTCGTGTCTCAGAATCGATTTGTATGACCTTCTCTAGAGTAATTCGACCATCAGGAACTCAGAAAACACGTCAAAAACAGCGCAGGACCAGCAGCAGAAAAATGACGATGAAAATCTGCAGTTTTTTGGCTGTAACTTTTGAGCTATTGCTCGCAGCGTATTGGGACTGCGCTTAATCGATTCCTCTCGAAAAATTACGTCGGAATAGCGCCTCAAAAAATTGATTGCAGCACTTTTCGGAATCGTCGAAATTTTCGTCAAAAATCCAAAGGGGTTAGCCTTACTTTTTTGGTCATTTTCGAAACCGAAAATTTTGTGTCTCAGAATCGATTTGTATGACCTTCTCTAGAGTAATTCGACCATCAGGAACTCAGAAAACACGTCAAAAACAGCGTAGGACCAGCAGCAGAGAAATGACGATGAAAATCCGCAGTTTTTTGGCTGTAACTTTTGAGCTATCGCTCGCAGCGTATTGGGACTGCGCTCAATCGATTCCTCTCGAAAAATTACTTCGGAATGGCGCCTCAAAAAATTTATTGCAGCACTTTCCGGAATCGTCGAAATTTTCGTCAAAAATCCAAAGGGGTTAGCCTTTCTTTTTTGGTCATTTTCGGAGCCGAAAATTTCGTGTCTCAGAATCGATTTGTATGACCTTCTCTAGAGTAATTCGACCTTCAGGAACTCAGAAAACACGTCAAAAACAGCGTAGGACCAGCAGCAGAGAAATGACGATGAAAATCTGCAGTTTTTTGGCTGTAACTTTCGAGCTATCGCTCGCAGCGTATTGGGACTGCGCTCAATCGATTCGTCTCGAAAAATTACGTCGGAATGGCGCCTCAAAAAATTGATTGCAGCACTTTTCGGAATCGTCGAAAATTTCGCCAAAAATCCAAAGGGGTTAGCCTTACTTTTTTGGTCATTTTCGAAACCGAAAATTTTGTGTCTCAGAATCGATTTGTATGACCTTCTCTAGAGTAATTCGACCATCAGGAACTCAGAAAACACGTCAAAAACAGCGTAGGACCAGCAGCAGAGAAATGACGATGAAAATCCGCAGTTTTTTGGCTGTAACTTTTGAGCTATCGCTCGCAGCGTATTGGGACTGCGCCTTATCGATTCCTCTCGAAAAATTACGTCGGAATAGCGCCTGGAAAATTTCATTGCAGCACTTTTCGGAATCGTCGAAATTTTCGTCAAAAATCCAAAGGGGTTAGCCTTACTTTCTTGGTCATTTTCGGAGCCGAAAATTTCGTGTCTCAGAATCGATTTGTATGACCTTATCTAGAGTAATTCGACCATCAGGAACTCAGAAAACACGTCAAAAACAGCGTAGGACCAGCAGCAGAGAAATGACGACGAAAATCTGCAGTTTTTTGGCTGTAACTTTTGAGCTATTGCTCGCAGCGTATTGGGACTGCGCTCAATCGATTCCTCTCGAAAAATTACTTCGGAATAGCGCCTGAAAAAATTGATTGCAGCACTTTTCGAAATCGTCGAAATTTTCGCTAAAAATCCAAAGGGGTTAGCCTTACTTTTTTGGTCATTTTCGAAACCGAAAATTTTGTGTCTCAGAATCGATTTGTATGACCTTCTCTAGAGTAATTCGACCATCAGGAACTCAGAAAACACGTCAAAAACAGCGTAGGACCAGCAGCAGAGAAATGACGATGAAAATCTGCAGTTTTTTGGTTGTAACTTTTGAGCTATCGCTTGCAGCGTTTCGGGACTGCGCTGAATCGATTTCTCTCGCAAAATTACGACGGAATGGTGCCTGAAAAAATGTATTGCAGCACTCTTTGGAATCGTCGAAATTTTCGATAAAAATCCAAAGGGGTAAGCCTTACTTTTCTGGTCATTTTTCGACCCGACAATTTTTCGTCTCGCAATCGATTTGTATGATTATTTCCAGAGTAATTCGACTTCCAGGAACTCAGGAAACACAGCAAAAAGAGCGTAGGACCAACAGCAGAGAAATTACGACGCAAAGACCAGCAGCAAAAAAAAAGGAGATAATACGTCCTCAGTTTTTTGGCTGCAGCTCTTGATTCGCTGCTCGCAGCGTATCGGGACTGCGCTTCAACCAACTGTTAATCGAATCCGATGAAATTATCACATCGAGAAACGAATACTTACGTCGTTGAGTCAGTAAATTCCATTGATCGTAGTTTCAAAATCTTCTCAGAAATATAAAAAAAAAAAATGCCGATGAATATGCAAATGATAATTTGACATTGGTTAATAACGTGAATTTTTTTTCCCGTAGTATTATATTTATTTTATCGAACTTTAAAAAATACTTTCACTGAGATCAAAGTTTTCCGAATTCAGGCAACTGAAAAAACAGTATTATAAAAAGGAAATTAATCAATCAAAGAATTTATTACAGAACCAGTTTCATGCATTCAACTGAAAATCGTTTAAGTGAATTAATCAACTCTTGTTTAATTCCTTTTAATTTGGTACAACTTTTTGAAATAGTTTTTTATTTGTTATTTTATTGAAAAAATCAGATCCTGCAACCCTAGCGTTAAATTATTTTATTGTATTTATGGATCATCGACGAAGTGAAGCAGATTAATCATGCATCGAACACAAAACGACTCATCAATTGTTTTTACATCTCGATTTTTCCTTCGCTGGTTTCTGAGTTTTTCTTCATTTTTCATCGCTTACTTCTACCTTTTCCGCCAAAGAGATCAACTTTTCAAAGGTCCCTGAGAACGAGCAAAGAAATTGACCTGGAGTTTGGGAGAGGAATGCTTTCCACCCATCTTCACCTGAAGCGTGAAGCTGTCAGGTCAAAAAGACGATCTTCTAATCCCGTCTAAGTAAAGTTATGGAATTATTGAGAAATTTCAGAAGTTCGATATCAAGTTTCATTCACTTGCAGAGGGTTAAAGGGAGGGAAAGAGACAAACCGTAAAATTAGGTAGGAGGAAAGAAAAATCGGAAAAAACTCGAGTGTATATGTATGTAAACACAGCTTTTTCAAATTGTCAATTCGTCGTGATAAAACTGAATGATGGATAGTGATCTGCATCAGGTGCGCGCCTTCCAATAACTCCTCGCGTTATTAAAACTTTCGTCCCACCCTACGTTTTTTTTTTTTTTTTTGTCTATTTTTCATCACTTTTGCAAATTCGGAATGAAAAACGTTTCGTCAAAAGGTTCCAAATTAATTTCACAGTTCACGATGGCGATCAGTTTTAGAGCTTGAAAAACGGAAGGGAGGAGAGAGAGAAGAAATAATGTGTCACTCATTCGGTGGAGGATATTTGACGATTTATGAAAGAAGCTGGGAAATATTTTGATATCATTTTTCAAAATGTTTTCGATAATTTCTGAATGTTATCGATCAGAATTTTAAATCGTGTCGATCAATAAGATGGTTTGGAACCGTGTTGAAAAAATGTAGAAAAAAAAAAAAAAAACTACCGCTTGTCGAAGTGGGAACAGTCATACAAAAAATTGCGCGCCAAATCCGGAAGGTCAAGGAGTGTACGTAGGTCAAAGTGAGCTGAACTGCCACATATACCTATAATAACAAGTATAAAATTAATAGGATTAAAAATTTATCGGAAACTTTTTGAAAAATGATATGAAAATATTTCTTAGCTTCTTTTATAAATCGTAAAATACCCTGCCTTATATACACATGCGAAATATAACTAAATTGAAGTTTCACTAAATGTCTAAATGAAATTCGCGACACGCTTAGGTATACAAGTTGCAAAATTGATCGACGCGGCGGCGAGGCGACCGCGGAATTTGATATTAAAGCAAAATTAAGGCAATCAAATAATTCCGTAAACCCCAGAGGTTTTGCCGGGGAGTTGGATAGGAAGCCGCAAAACTTCATTTGAATTAGTCTTTATCAAAGTCTAGGCTCTTCCGAAGCTGCAAAAGCTCCGCTCCGCATTGTCCATCCCCATCCCACCCTTCCAACTGCTCTTCAACGAGATGAAACTCCTCGTCTAGGATACGCTTTGAGAGGAGAAAAAGTGAAGAACAATGATATAAACGCGCAGAGAGAGAGGGAATGAAAAAAAAATTCAAAAAACAAAAATTATACGGGAGTTTAAATTAAGGTCTCCAGTTACTGTAACGAGATAAATGTAAAAGAACAAACGAGAAATAAACGCGATGTAAAGTAATTTCGAGACAATTGGAACGTAGAACAAAGAACGTTGTTGACGAAGCGTTTCACTGGATAATTTTACGTTGATTTTTTTTTTACACTGTACTGTATGTACATGAATTCATTTTTCTTCAATACAAAGTCAATCAGATATTCACACAATTCTTTACGAGTGAAAAAAAGAAAGAAAGAAATTTATTAAATGTCAAAAGAATATCGAAATCAGGATTAGAATATTGAAAATAAATTGATGATTTCGTTGGATTTTCCAGTCGACAAATTTTTCTTTTGCAATAATGTGAAGAAGAATCAAATTAGAACTGAGAGTTCAAATTTTTATCCAACATGATACAATACGAAGATTTTAAATTCAAAATGAAAATAAATTTGTTTTATTACGATTTGTTAACAACGCTCATAATTATCGTTAATTTTCATAAATCAACTCTGGAAAAGAATGTAACATATTTTACGATGTTAAAAGAAAAAAACAAAAAAAAAGAAAGACAAAAACCAAACGTGGAAAATATTAATCTTTCAAATACACATTCATTTTCAGTGTGTCAAAATTCCATAGGAATCACAGTTCATTCCATTGGAATGTAGTATCCAGTTACGATTATAATTTATGACGGTATTTTATTCGAGCGTGTAATTTTTGTCTCAGTGTTGTTTTATCCCAGGCAATGAAAGTTAAAGAAAAATGGAAGAAGAAGAAAAAAGAAACCAGTTATTATCAATTCAGAATGAAATTGTCACCGTTTCGACCACACGATTTTCCATCGTATAACTAATGCAGAAGAGAGGGGAGAAGAACAAGGGAAAAAAGAATCTAAAGAAAAAGTGGAAAATAAAAAAAGGGGGAAAAATAAAACGGAGAAAAGAGGGGTGAGAAATGAGTGTATTATCACACGGGGAGGGGGATGGGAGAGAGAAAGAGTCAAAGAGAGAAAGAGAGAAAAAGAGAAAGAGAGAGAGAACCGGGGTAACGAAGGGGTTTGGAAGGGCTGGGGGTTGGAAAAGCGTTCAACTCCCGGTGGTCCCCTTGGAATTACTTTCATCCCGTTTTATGATTCCTGTCTTTCCACCGCCTCGCCTGTGGCGGCCGGAGTCGGAGTTTGAGGGAGGGAGAAATTCTCTCTGGAAGATGACAATGTCTGCTGGGATTTAATGCCCGGTGAGCAGGGCAGTTTTCGCCCTGCGCGTTCCTCTCGCACTGTTGGGGTGCTTTTTGGCCTCGGAAAAAGCCTTTCAACGCTACGCGATCGGCCCGATTGCGATTAAAATAACTAGCAATTAGTACCTCGTGCCTAAGCCTGACCCCTCGAGTCGCTTATTAATCGCAGGGACATTCACTCCCTTGGGAATAAAGGAGACCAGAAATGAAAAAAGGAAGAAACGACAGGGAAACGTATTTTTTCGTTAATTTATATCACGTGTAATTTGTGCGAGCAAAATTACTCGATTTTTTAAATTTCTTTGCCTAACTAATGACAGTTGACAATAAATAAAAAATTCGGATATTCATGTGGACGTAATTATTCTACAGTTGAAAAAGAAAGAATACGAATAAGTTGAGTGGAATGAAGATTAAGGGGTTTCGACGTCGTCAACGAGACTGTTTTTTTTTTTTTTGCTATAGTAACAAAATGGTGGCGAAAAAACTTAACAGAAACGAACAATCGTGTGTTTTTTCACCATTTTTCTTAAAATAAAAAATATGGTTGAAATCAAAATTAAAAACAAAATGCCTCGCTGACAACATAGTCATTATCATACTTAATCTAAAACTATTCGATTTTTTTTGTTTCAGATGGCCCAGACTCGTGATTTTTTCAACAACCTATTTTTAAAGGCATTACATTAGACTGACGTTTTTATGTATAAAAAGTGTATAAGATAAATAAAAAAGAATTTTTTTTTAACCTATTTCAAGAGTGTATTTATGAAACCTAATAAGCCCTGCGTCGATATCTTTATCAATAATGTCATAAAAAAAAATTCAAAAAATAACTTTTCCTCAAGGCGAGTTACTGGAGAGATTCCTTAATAATTTTACTTTGATGGTGAGTCAAATTCAATCTCAGAATCATATAAAATTTTTATCTACAATTTCGACAAACACTATAATTACAGTTAACAAAATAAATTTAGGAGAGGGGGGCGGGCAAGGTGGAATAGGGGCAGGTGGGAGCAAAATGGGGTCCCCTTGAAATTTTATAAAAAAATTTTGTTTTTTGAAATATTTTTTAAATAGCAAAAAATGACTTTTACGAACATTATTAAGCATCATTTTGAATTAAAAAAAAGGACTTAGCGTATTTCAGTCCTCGACAACTAAGTATTTCCTTAAGTACCCTGTTTTGCCCCCCCCCCCCCCCCGCCCCCCTCCTCCAACTATATGTGGACGTAATTTTCGAATCAAGTTTCGGAGTTTTTAGCCAGATTTCAGATATCTTAGAAGATAATTTATTATTCTGTTCGCCTAGAATTTCGGTATCGCTGCTCTAATAGCCTGCTGCGTTCTTTTTGTTCGGTTTGCTTGGACGGATAATTATTTGCATAAATGGAATAAAAAGGCGAAAGAAAAAACGAGCGGAGTCTTTCAGGCTGTTGGCAGGAGACGCCGTTTCAGCTATTTATCCGTGCATAATGCACAAGCCAACGAGCAAAGCAGCTTTTATGATCCACAAAGCGATCGGCGATTTTTTTTTATTAGGCTAAGGAATTCTACATGATGATGATGATAATGATGATGGAATTATTAGGTACAGGCGGGAATCGTTATCAAAGGTAAAAGTCAAATGCAATATTCGCCCCTTTTGCAGTCGCTCGACGTATTATCCCCTTAAAATTAAAAGCCGTACGCCACTCGGACTTTGACTAACTATATTACTCGAAACGAGACGCGGAGCTTTAGTCGAGTTGTAGATATTAATTAATTATTAGCCTCGTGTAAATGAAAATTCGTGGAATTATTTCTCCCCTTGAAAATCCGCCCGTCCCCTTCCCTCGATGAATTGGGACAATGAATTTATCACTCCCGGAGAATCGAGCGACGGATTTTCATCCCTTCTTCATTCGCTGCCACCCCTCGCACCTCATTCTCTTATCTCGACCGATTACATTGTCCGGATTTCAAAGGCGGCTCTACATTTCTCTTCGCTTTGTAGTTGAACCACGGTTATAATAATTATAAATAAATAAAAATTCGAACCAATAAAACGCTCCGTGAATTCTTCAATTATTTTAACCAGCAATTTTTCCTCAACTGTAAATTATTTTCAACATTTTTTTTTTTAATTATTAGCTTAAATATCTTCGCCATTTTATTTCTGGATGCAGTAGATCCTCGATAGAATTATTTCTTCCTACACCGGGGGAGAAATTTTCTCAATTTTCATAACGCCGAGGAGAATGAGGGAGAGAAGGAAGAGGACTCGCCGAGTTACTGTCAAAGAAGAACATCTCGAACGGAAGATAAGCGACGGGCTTGATGTGCTCGGTAGAATTTTACCCGCGCGACAGCTGCAGTTAGACTGATGAACCGGAAGCCGATGCTCCGCTTTTATCGAAAGACCAAAGGTACGAAGGGGAGAAAAAGGAAAAAAAAAATCATTACGCCGCTTAGTCACAGCCTTAAAAGGAAAGTGAAACAAATTTCAATTTTAATCTTGTTTTTATAGATCATGAAAATGAATAAAATCGATTCAAAGTGTGTTTTTTTTCTCTTTCTTGTCTATCAATCTGAGCAAGAAACTGATTGGCCTACCCTTACGCAGAGGAGTAAATTTTTTAAAATGAATTATTCCTTCAATTTCCACAATTTTTGTTCACCAATTTGCCTCCAACAATAATAATTCTATTGCTATAATTACTCTCGAGTATTGAAAACCTATTAGTATACGAGTACTATAAGAAATATAAAAAAAAAAACCGCAAAGAAATCTGTTGAAAATTTTTCAAAACGTATAAAAAATGGCCATAAAATAGTTGATAAGAATACTTACCGCTGTGACTCAGAGGGTTAACACAGCTTGGATTAAAACGAACGAAAATCCATGTTTCAAAAATCATAAACGTCGTTCAAATGAGAATAAATATTTCCCAGAGTGCAACACCGGGGTGCGTTTTATTAATATTAAAGGAAACGATTAGAAATAACGTTCTATCCATGCTTCCCCGGCGAGTATCGATTATGATCGAAACCGCGCAGCGGGGCTTTTATAGTTTCTCTCTAAGGTCTGCGTCTCGCACTGCAATCCAGCGAATAAAGCTCGTCGTACAATTTATTTTTCTCAAAGAACCGCACTGATATCTTTGTCCCGATGTAACTTTGATCGGGCGTGATCTTCCCCTCGTTCCTGAGGTAGTTGATGTCTTTCCAATACCACGTCAACCGGGAAGCGTCGCTGAGGGAATTCTCGCTTTGCAGGTTAACCCGCTTCGCGAGCTGCGACAGACCTCCACGTATCCCTCGAATCGCCTACCCACATGCGAAGGGTCGCACATCCGCTTCCCGGTTGACGTGATATCGGGAAGAAAGATCTATCGGGGATTTTTAAGTCTTCGCAATCACAAGATAGGTGGATATATATCATACTATTCATACACATGCACGAAATAATACCTGTAATTATAGTTAAAAAATAAAAAAAAACATAACAATTGTAACAAGCTTATAATAATCAAAAGTGAAAGACTGTATGTAAAAATGTGATGAAACGACTTGGCAAAATCAGGCATTAAAATATCTACGTCCTTTTATTTCAACAAGTACAATTTTAATAAGTACAAACAAAAATGAAAAATATTATAGGTTAACAAAAAAATTTTATATACATATATAAATAGATAAATATGTACTTATATATAAGTTTATACACCTCTGATTGATTGATTTACTAAACTAAACGAAAATGTATGTACGTTTACCTGAAAAAAAAAGAAATTACTCAAAATTGATAATAAAACAAAATTGATAGAATTTATACGCATAATATATGACTGAACAATCTCTGAGGGTTCGTGAAAAAAGGATCGTTAGAAAAATTGGTTAAAAAATTTATTCACACACCCTGTGCTGTCCGAGGTTCTCCACGATGCAGGGGAGATTCGCGTCCCTCCCCAAGGCGACCGTAACATTTGGAATCGGCTCAGCGAACCTGGGCCCATCCGTCAGCGCTGTAAGCAAAAAGATAACAAAAAAACGAGTTTTAGTCAGTGCGAAATGAGTGATTAAAAAACGAAAACTCCCCCCAGTCTTTTACCGAAAACGGAATTAAAAAACAACGAAAAAACAAACCAGCGTAGGAGTTTGCGAAACAAAAATTGAGGATAAAATTGGATCGTTGCATGATTTGGCCAATATATGCATATTTTTTTTTTCACCTAACTCTGGATCATCTTCTAGACTTGAAAAACCGTTTGAAAAGAATTTTTTTCCTTTACCCATCCTCTGTATGAAAAAAAAAAAAAAGTGCCTAAACCACGGAAAAATCTTTTGTTTTAAATACTCACCATTGTTTATAACATTAATTCCTTGACTGTAATTAATTAATTTTGATACAAGTGAATTTCGGGACGCTTATATGCTTTTTCAGGCGAAAGTTCAAGGACGTGGCTATCTGTATACCAGGATTACGTACGTGTGTATACATGTATATATTATGTGTATATGTATAGCGAAGGACGGATCGTGCCGGTGAATTATCGCGAGTGATAACGAGCCTGGACATATCCGACTAACGAACCATGAATTTTAAAATAATTACCCAGCTGCAGCACTTGCAACCGCCGGAAGAGAAAGCGACTGCGCCGTGAAAGAGGCTACTCGTGCGATGCCGTGGAGGATAAAACAGCACTCCGACTCCGTTATTTTGCTAATTGCTAATATTCCGTTTAGCCTAGAACTGAATTGGTCTCGCTGAGAAGGCGCTTCGTGCCAAAGACAGAACGAGATTTTTAGCTGCGGTCCGGTGCAGCCGTGAGTGAAAATGCGATTTTATACCGTGAAAAATAAAAAGAAAAAGTCGTTGAATCGACTGAAGGTACGGTCACGGCTGGCGAAATGAATGTTTATTTGTGTCAATTCAATATCTCTAGGTCTAACAAAATGTTGGACTTTTTTTTCTTGCACTTTAAGTTGGACTTTTTAAAGTTTAATGTAACTGATATTGGATGTAGGTCAAAGAGGAAGGTCACATCAGTTTTATGATAACCTTTCGACCCGATATTCAGAGCTCTCCTAAGAACGATACATTTTATTAACACTGTCAGAACAAAGAAAAAGAAAAGATGAAAATCCAATAGAGAAATACGTGGATGTCACTGTGAAATTCGTTCGACAAAGTCGTCGGAAACTTTTATCCGCAGTGATCAATAAAGGTTGTTGACATTTGGGCTCACATGATATTATAAGGAGAAGATTTTAGACTAATAAAATAACTGAAGTGAGAACACCTCAATAGAGGAGTGATTACCTTAATTAACGCAATGTAGCAGTTCTACCTTTACCGACCGAGCGAGCGAACTCGTTCCTTGGTTGGAACGATCGGCCGTGCGCCCAGCTGATCGGGAGAGCATCTTTTATTTACGAAATTATTGCAATCACTAGTTTTCATCTAGAGGCCTCAATATTGCATGAAATCAATCTCACAATGGCTCATTTTACTCCTCATTTCTTTCACTCTTGCGGAAAGTCCCTCAAATAAGCATTTTTTTGCCCTTGAAATGCGGGAAATGTGGGACTAGTGACACGTGTCAAGAAACCACACATTTTTTTGACGATTCTCGAGATATGAGTAAACTTCCTCGATTCCGTTACAAAAGAGCTATGCATAGTCGAAATTTCAACCCATTCCGTTAGTTTGTTTATTTAATATAGGAAGAAAACGGATCAGTTCGCTCAGTCGGTAAGGGTAGGACTATTTATCCAAGCGCGATATTAGTCAATTACATAGATAGGTCATCGGTTAGCAAATCGAAACCACGTTCTGGTAGTTCTCGAACGAATATATATATATATATATATATTATATATAAAATCAGGATCTATCCGGCTATGAATCAGAAGGGATGTATACATACAACAATGTACTAGAAAATGTGCCTTACAAGTATTTTTTACATCTTGCAAAGTAATCACCAAATAATCAGACACAATAGATGGCCAAAGGTAGGAAGAAAAATAGTCTTAAATTAATTAGTGACGCGTGTGAACTTAACCTCGGTTGATGGATAATAACCTTAAATGGAGTTCGTAAACGTATAAATTTTTATCGAAGTAGAATCAAAGCAATTGAATTGGCAAATTGAGACCATAATCTGCCGCTTATCCATCCCGTATTAAATAACTTAAATTTTATAGAAAGGCAAGAAAGTGTAAAACGTGGTCAAGCGGACAACGGTCCGGGAGGAAAGAGATCAGGCATAGAACAAGTTACATAGATGAAGCTTAATATAGAATAATTGGCCTGACTTTTCAAATCAACATAAACATTTTATTTGACTAACGGGTCATGAATTGACACTAATAAATATCTATTACGTTACTCGTGACCCGACATTTAATTGTTTCATGATGACTTTTTCCTCGCAGATAAAATCGCTGGTTGAAACAACGAAAAACCATGATGTATATTTATTTTCTGTGACCAGGTAGGTATTTCTGGTATCTATAGTTACGTGTGCAGTATCCATATGCGTACTCACAGACTGGGAGGATTTGATAACAGCATTCCGAAACTTATCGGAATCTGTCTGACGCAGATAGTTAACAGGCCTGGATTTATGGAGGGGGGGACTACAGGGACTATAGCCCCGGGCCCCCAAAAGTGCTACTCCTACTTGAGAAAAAAAAGAAAAAACTTGATTTAAACTGACAATTGATAAGGATTTAATATCTCTTTTTCCAAATACTTGTATCAGTTTAAGATTACATTTGTAATTTCCGATTGCTAATTGTAAATCGGAACATTCTTTTTCGAAACTTGTTTTTATAGAAAATGAATATAGAGCTTGTATATAGAATGATAGATTATCATTGTATTTATGATCTCCGATCTTGGATGTCTAGTCACTTAAATAATATTATATAATATACAAAATGTGCAATGAATAAAAATGCGTAAACACATAGTATTATGTAAGAAATACTCTCTATTCTTTCATTTTTTAGTATACTTTGTTTATTTCATCCGCTTGTTAAATGCATTCGTATAATTTTCCTCTATTTGCAAAGACATTATCCCCATGCAGGGCCCCAAAAATATGTAAGGCCTCGGGCCTCTTGCCGTTCAATCCGTCCCTGGTAATTACAATTACTCGTTGAACCTGGATGTGTAGCTTGATCTGGTAAATAATATAGTAATAAAGTATTATTATATAAACTACCCAGTCCCATGTGTGATTAATTCATTCCTCCTACCTTCGACACATCACATAATCGTGTTCTAGAATTTGGTTAACGTGGGGCAAAATTTGGGTTAGTCATCGACGATACAGAATCGATACTCTCGGTAGCGATACTTTCACTCTCGAATATCGATATTTTTCGTAACGATATTGTAAGATATTGATACACAGCAGCGAATATTAGTATTCGATACATTATGGAAGAATGGCATTTAGAATAGAATAGCTTTTGACTAAAGATTGATCTCTGATCAGTTCCTCAACGTACCTATAAATATAAATACTACAAAAAATACAAAGTTTATAAATGATAAAAAAAATATTGCGCTCTACTTTTTTAGAAAAGAAAAAAAAAATACAAAGCGTATTAAGGATATGCAAAATATTGTATCCTCATTATTTAAAATAATTAAAAGCGTATCAAATCAATAATATTTTTATGTATATATTGGTTTGGGAAAAGTTGATATGATACTTCGATATTAATGGTATCGTTACAATTCTAGTGAAGTATGGGACGTATCGATACCATAGACTCCGATACGTATCGATAAGCTGTATCGATATTTCAGAGCCTGTATTGCTCATCACTAATTTGGGCAGAGCTGTCAAATGATTTATGCCTTTCGTTTCGATTCTATAGAAAGTCCACACAATAATTGTATCAAATAACTTCCTTCTCTGCAATAGATAATAAAGTTTAACAAATAATTCCCATTATGAAATGACACATCACAGTTGAATCACGATTTTCCTTTTGCGCAGTCGTGTGACTCGATGTGCAGCGCGATAAGAACTCCCAATGGGACGCTGACGTCGAAATTAAGATTTACTTTATCGGCTGGAACACATTTCCGTCGACATGCAGAGAACCTATTAGATGCGAACTTCTCAAACCTCACCAACAGGCAGCGACACAAGGGGGCTCGAATCAACATGGCGGCTTCCGGTCTCCAAATGGGAGGGGAATTTTGCGTCAAGCCGTGAACCAGCCGTCCAGTTAGTATAGAGATCAGCGCCGGCCGGCGGGCGAGTTAGATCGATCACGTAGTCGGCAGTGTGTTGAATTCCGTTTGACGTAACTTCTGTCTCTGGAGTGACCCTGGGAGTTTACCACACTCCCAAGCTCAGTATAGCAAGATTTTCATGGTTGGCCTACAGACTATAGACAAGAGTGTATAAGACAGGTAGTTGGCTGTTCGGTGAACTGGAAGAATATGAGCTTTGATTCAATTCCAAGAAGTTGCCTCACCTGCTGACCGGAACTGTACGCCCGGTGATTCATCTCGAGTCTGCTGACTCGATTCGATATTCAGTGTGAATTGCGCGCGGCTTTTGA
Organism: Diprion similis; assembly: GCF_021155765.1. Taxonomy (NCBI): domain Eukaryota; kingdom Metazoa; phylum Arthropoda; class Insecta; order Hymenoptera; family Diprionidae; genus Diprion; species Diprion similis. Next base: position 15,232,328 of record NC_060114.1, read on the forward strand.
TAACTCGGATTACACTACCGTGTCCATGAACCTTATCGCTGGACTATAATTGTCCTGCTGACACGTCTTCGGGATGTGGTTTCTATAGCGGTGTCGGTATTTCGTAAATAAGCTGCCATTCCGAGGCACGTCGATATGGCCATGGTATAAGAAAACAAGGTGTGTTTTTGCGCATCTACTAAAATGGATATTGCCATGACGTCTTTTATATATTCAACTACAATCCCCGTGACGTCACGTGCGGGCTATCACGTGACCTTGCTACTGCGCACCTCAGTTTCGAGCATATTTTGTTTCCTTACGTCGCGCGTCGCGTCATGGATATAGCAGTGGCGCCGTGTCAATTCTGGATCCTCAGTATCAGTGCGTGACGCGTGAGCTACGCTGGTGTCAGTCTATGTATGTGACCAGGTGCACGTGCCGCTGAAATTCAGCTCAATGCCACCTACACTTTCATCCTAGGCGCCTGCTGTTGCGGCTCTTCGCGGCTAAAATAATCGATGCATGAATTAATCGAGTCCAAAATAATAATCGAACATGATTCGTTTGGTAGGTAAAAATTAATCGATTCATCAATTATTTCGTATTTTTCCAAACGGTGCATTTGAAACCAAAACATCGTTATTTTCAGTATCTAGTATTAATAGCGGAATTTTTTCATAAATTATATTTAAAATATTCTACAATTCCAGGCAGAAATATTTACTTATCTTTTACTTATTAGGGGCCGTCCATAAATTACGTAACGAATTTTAGTGAGAAGCGGGAGGATTCTTACCCAGCATTATGGGGGGGGGGGGGGGGGGGGGGGGGGGCAGAAACTGTATTACGTAACGCAATGTCTTGCTTCTATTTCATCTTTTCTCGTGTAAAAATTGATTTCTAATTCGAAATTCGCGCGCATGCGAGCGAATTCAACGTGTCGAATATATGGTCGCCATATTTGTTCTTGTCGCGCATGCACGTTACTAGTCTCGTTCTACGCGTTCCGTGATGTATCGTACTGCATTCGATATTAGCAAACGAATTGCGAGAAACTGCTACGCTGGTGTTGAAACGTAGTTCAATTACGAATGTGATTCCCCAACTTATTTGAATCGATTTATGTGTTCTGAAGTGATTGAATAATGCCACCTTGAAAGACAGCGGATGATCCGTATTCCAAGCTGTACGCTGGGTACGAAAAATGTTATCCAACTCTATCTGGGAAACAGATCCAAGAAGATGTGGATCGGATATGGAAAGAAGCAAAAGTGACCTATCCAAACAATAAAAAACTTGGTAGTTACATTAACGAGAAAATAAAAGAGTTCCAAAAAGAGTTCCAAACAAGGAAAAAGAGTAACCTTTGGCACTTTTTTAGTAACGTAAGTATACCGATCAAACTGACAGAATACTGTATTATCATTTTTTCCTGGAATTCATTGATATGTAATTCTCGTTCAATTGTATATTGAACTAAATTTCACAATTCTTGGATCTTCGAATAGGTTTCAAGTTTCGTGGGTCGGTAAATTCCAGCGTATTGAATAAATACTGTTTACAATAATAAATAAAAAGTAGGACTTACCATCATTTTATCTAAATAGCAAAAATTGTAATAATAACATTTGTTTCATTGTAATTGTAGTAAAAAAGAGAATACGAATCAATTTTGAATTGAATTGGATTGAATTGAATACGAATCCGTTTTCACTCGTTTCAGTTACGCCCTGAACACAAGCTTCTATCGCATGAGCGACCGATTATACTTTATCTGCGAACATTTCCGGTGCTGCAATATTATAAAGCACTGTTTCTGTAGGAGAATGCGTTTCAAGCGGTAACGTGTCCAAGAAAAAGTGTAATCTAAACAACGGAATATAAATATATATATAAAAATAGTGACAAATTTTAGATTGGCGGATTTGAACGTGGATGTTAAAACCAAGAGATTTAATGAGCAAAAAAAAAAAAAAGTTGAGGAAAGAAATCTGAAGAGACTAAAATAAAACGCACGTAGGCAGCCAGATTATAGAAAGCCAATGAGGTTAAGTTTGAATTTTCATTATCACGATGTGCGACGTGTAATAAATTGATTCCTAGAAAATCGCAAACGTTAGAAGGAAAACGGCACACACCAACGGTTCTAGTAAAATTGCGTCGAGCGCAAACCGATCATCACAAAACTCACCCGGACATGTACTTTTGCACCGCTTCTATATAAGAGTATTTGGAGTCTCTTGCGTCGCTATTGAGTCCGAAACAAGTATTTTCTTCATCACAAGACGACAAGGCCAGAGTACCAATTGGCAAAACTCCTGCGAATAAGCAAGCACGTGGAGTGCAGGGTCACGCTTCCTCACCATGATTGGGTTGTAGCAGAACAACAAAAATTAATCACAACCGCTTATGCCGCGGAATAATCATTGAAGGAGATGAAATGGGTGACATTTGCAGCAACAAAAAGTGGAAAACAATCATCGTCTAATGCAGCTGTACGGAAGTCCATAGACCGCGGATTGAATTCCGAATTCAGTCAGTTGTCACTATAGTCAGTTCAAATATAACGCTATTATATTCTAATTAAAAATGTTTTATGCAGAGTCAAGTTTTATTATCAAAGATTGTAATGTTATTTTCTTAAAATAAACACAAAAAACCAAGTTCAAATATTTCTGTATACTTTGATTATCTAGTACCTACCTAAATACCCAGTTTTTACTTGAAACTAGAATTCTACTAACTGTTTTGTTATTATTGATACATATGAAAATAAAAACCGGGGGGGGGGGGGGGGGGGATGAGTTACGTAATTTATGGACGGCTCCTTATATGAAATAGGTCCTTAGTATGTGAGAGATTGATAACACAGGTAAAAAAAAAAATTTATTTTCAGTGTATATTTAAATCAATAAATTTTGATTCTATTTATCGAATAACGAGGAAAATCTTCAATTATTACTTATAAGGTTTGCTTTTGTCTTTTTTACGTTGATAAATGAGTCTTGGAAGTTTTTGGTTGCAGAACAAAACAGAAAAACGTTTTTGTCCAAATTTGGTGGTCTTTGAATGACGCCATCAGCGATTACATTTGGGGTTTGATGCGAGAAAGTCCGTACGGGCATAGAAGAAGTACGAAAAGTACTAATTTTTTAATTTTGTTTATCAATTCTTCTAAATTTGTGGTTCAATAATAATTATTATTTTTGCATGGAAGTGACTTAAACGTGAAACTGAAATTGTGTGGATTTTTATTTACAATAAGTGTTTGAGAAAATGGTAAATTCCATTACAATCTGAAACGTCGTTCTGTTTTCTACGAAAGCAATCTTTATCTGATAAAACTGTTTTTTCTTCTATTAGTTGCGTGGAAGAAATCAAAATTTGACATCTAGGACCCAGACTCTAAATTTGTGTTGACCGGTGTCATAATTGATACTTCAATCACATAAATTGATATTAAATTGCGTCGTTAATTCGAGTAAAAAACAAAAACCGATTGTGAGGGAAAAAAACAAAAAAATAAAAGTCAACCATTTCATTTCTGGAGTTTTCGGTTTGAAATTGATAAAGAAATGTAAGTCATGCCGAGTTGAATTCATTTCGATCCCTATCAATCTGAAATGTTCAAAAACGGGATCCACCGACGAAGGTCAGACTTCAGAAAATTGCGTATGATTATAAATCACTTAATTCAATAAATGTACGAAAACGTTTCCGCGCACTTCAATGCACGGATAAGTTATCGGAATAGCATGACACGCGTTGACAATTTGATAATTTGTTATCGTAAGTGTGGTTTACGAATGACGTTTCATTCCGCAAGATTCCGATAACATAAACAAACATCCTTGTGAAAATAGTTGAAACAAGGAAATTTTTTACTAATATAAATTGAAACTGAAAAATTAAAAATAGAAATTGAAAAGTTAAATAATTTAGAAAATTAAAGGTAAGATTTGCTCAGCAAAAAAAAAAAGGCGGAATATGAGTCCTTCAAGATGGTCGAGTAGATTAAATTTAAAAAGTCGTGACAGAAGACAGAGTCGTTTACATTATAATATTTGACAAGTCATAAAAAGAAAAAAAAAATCAATCTTCACATTTTCTCTGATATTAGGGAACAAATTTGCGGTTCACGATATTTTTTTACACGTGTGTACAAAATTCTCAAACTTTATTCCGGAAATTCTTCGGAATCGTATTGCAGCCAGGTATTTATATTCCGGTGATTATTTATTGGTAAAAATTAACCGTTCAAATATCCACAATTTTAAAAATCTAGGTACAGTTTTGAAAAATTTGATTTTGAAAATTGAAGGGCCTTTTTAGCCCTACGATTAATCCGGGTCATGATCATCACCAGTCGAGTTTAGCTGGTAAGTATGTCAGAACTTTTTAGTGCAGATTTGATGCTCTTTCAGATACCGCTGCAAAAAAATTGCCATTACATTTGAAAAAACTAAATTGACCTGCAGCTGACCATGGCGAGTCCACTTACGGAAAATCTGATACTCTCATCTTCTTTCTCCCTATGAACCGTACAAATTTTGTCATTCAAACATTTTTCATTCGGACTTTTAGTTTCTCGAGATATTTGACTGGATTGATTAAAATGAGACACCCTGTATATCGCAAAGAGTTTGGGGATAAAATTCACTAGAGTACGTAGAAAAATGGAGCGTGCACGCTCTGCTGGCGCCATTACGCAAAAGCATGATAAATAATCAATATCAGCAATCTACTTACCCCCCAATCGATGGTCGCAATCCAATCATCCCCCAACCCCATCCCCCTGCTTACTTGAAGTTGGTAATTTACTCGCACTAACACTGAGGGATCCAGAATCGGCATACTATCACGATTATAAAACAGTTATCGGGTTGCGATGATTTTAACCTTTCGTGGTTACACGGGATAGAATCGACTCGTCGATCAACTTCCGGGTTAAATATTTAGTAGTCTTTGGTTTCGAGCGAGATTTCAGTAACCGTATGCTTGGAGCTCGAAATATTTTATCCAAATTTTAGTTGAAGGTATAAAAAATTGACAAAGTTATGATTTTTTTAGTGACAATGTTATTTTTTAACATGTTGCCATTTGATTTCTTATAAACCGACATTTCGTACCTAATCTAGGATGCTTAAGGCATGTTTTGTAGTTTCTTGATTCACATTAGACCGGAAGTTGTCTGACGATAATTTCCTTAAAAATGATTGGGTAGAATCGATCCAGTGTGACCACGAAGGGTTGACACTGCCTTTTTACACCACTTTAGTTACATTTTTATTGGATTGTTGATAGCAATACTCCAAGATTCATCACCGGAATACTTCTGGCGAATAGTCTTCATCCAGCGCCCGATCTAATCTGGTACTCTGAAGTCTGTCCAGACCTTTTATATCGAATTTAAAATATCACCAAGACTTGAAGCCATCTGAGGACAAACCTGTGACATGGTAACGGAGCTACACCTTATAGACTCGTTGGAGCATTTTTGTGGTTGACATTTCCCGAAAAGGGAAGCTCAGACTTCAGATGCCTCTTAGGATTGAACAATTTCGATATCACGTCAAATCACTGGTGTAAAATTGAACGAAAAATGGACTGGAATCGTAGCACAGAGTTTCAAAAATAAACATTCATTTCCCAGTGTGTTTTGTTGACAAGAATTTCATCAATTGGCAAGGAACACAGTGATCGACACAGTGAAATATAGTAACAAGGATATTCATAATGTCCTCTCAGTCACTTAAGAACAAGATGAAAATGTCGAGATTAAAACTATGGATAATGGTAGCTTTGATAATAATTTCCGTGACAGTGTCATTGTTGAATTTCGAAACACTAACAACAGCGTTGAGTGAATACAAAGTGTCCATGAGCGGCGGGAACTTATCGAAATCGAAAGCACCTCTAGGCGGTGAAAGCATCAAACGTCGTATCTTATTGTGGACGAAGATGTTCAGTGACGATTGGTTCTACATGGGTACAACCGGCCACTTCGATAGCTGTCCAAAAAAGTACAAAAACTGCGAGTTGACGCGTTCCAGGGACCTCGTCGATGTGACTAAATTCGACGCGATACTCTTCCATGGTAACGAACTGCGCCTTGACGACCTTCCAGAAAAGAGGGAGCCCCACCAACGGTACGTTTACGTGAACCTCGAGAGTCCGGGCACGCGAAAGGACCCACTTAACAGCTACTTCGAAGACTTCTTCAACATGACGATGACTTACAAGCTCGACAGCGACATATTTTGGCCATACAGACTGATGCGGAACATCGCTACTGGCCAGGTGGCCGCCCCTCTTGAACATCCTGAATGGCTCCAAGCCTTGGACAACTCGATGAAGCCAAGTCTCAACGTGACGTTTGAAAGGAAGAAGAAGCCCATCGCGTGGCTTGTCAGCAACTGCGATACTCCGGGCAAACGCGAACTCTACGTTAACGAGCTTCAGAAGCATGTGCAGGTCGACATAATCGGGGGATGTGCGAGATTCTTCAACGATGCTCCCAAGTGTTCCAAGTCGAAGAACTGCTTCGCCGATTTCATTGAAAGAGAGTACTTCTTCTATCTGTCGTTCGAGAATTCCTTGTGCACGGATTACGTCACGGAAAAATTCTACAACGCTCTTGGGTATGGTTTTGTCCTAATGTCTGTCGTTGAAACCAGTCGTGATGATATTTGTTCAAGGTCACTGGTGCTCTAAGTGTAATATGAAATATTTTGAGATCCGTAGGATCGTGTCGAGTCTCGTGAATTCGTGATTCGATTAGATCCCATCGAGATCTCGGGTACCATAAAATTTTCTATGATAACAACGAACCTCGACGTTCCAAAACGGGATTTTATTTTGTTTCAGGTACCAGATTATCCCAGTGGTTTATGGCGGTGCAAATTACACCAGATTCGCACCACCGCATTCGTATATAGACGCGATGGACTTCGATAGTCCAAAACAGTTGGCAGAATTTTTGACAAGCTTATCGAAAGACCGTGAAGAGTACTTGTCGTACTTTTGGTGGAAGAAGTTTTATGAAATAACTGATCCGAACAATTGGACCCTCTGCAACATCTGTCGATTACTCAATAAGCTTGATGGTCAGTCGAAATCTTATTCGCATATTAGCAGCTGGTATGCGCAGGATCAATGCCCGATTCAGAACAGATTCTTCAACGGGATGTTTGCCACGAAAGCGTCGAGAGATCGTACATGAGAAAAAAAGGTGAAGATCGTGGAGGAGGAATTGAAGAGAAGAAAAAGGAAAAGGAAAAGGAAAAGTCTAACTGAACGCTCGCACAGCTGATCGGCGATATCGCGATAGGTTAGGAAATGGATCTCAATTATAGATAATTAGAACAGCGATCATCGAGATATCCGTCGAACGTTTATCACAGGGTCGAAATTTCCCGATCGGTTTTATTATATTTGAGCAGGAACTCGAACACTTGAGACTCGGAACGCTCAGACTGCACTTAAGTGTTACTTAATTACGTTAAAAGGAGCGCTTCAATTTTCCTTCCAGTTACATTCCTTAGCTTCAAAGTGATCTAATGGTGAGAGCATCTCGTTCTTCGCTCCAAGAGCTGCCAGAGCCACACGACTCGACGAGACGCGAAGCTTTCGTTTTACACGGCAAACGTTACTTTAATCCTTCTTCACGGTTACTTATAGATTGTAAATTGATAGAAATCTCGCAACTGCACTTTTTTATTCATCGCCGAATTGCAAGGTGCTTACCGAATTACAAAGTACAATTAAACAGCATTGAAAATACGTTGCCGCAAGTTTTTGATAACCTATAAAATAGGTGATATAGTTTAGTGGGATAAATAGATCTTGAACTGAACAATAATTTTGAGCTTTTTGTACAGAAATTAGTAACTATAGCTATTCCATACTTAATATATATATTATTCATGAATTCAGTGATTAAAGAAGGAGTTTGAAAAAAAATAAATGAAAAGTTTTTAAAAGCAGGGGAGACATTTTCAGTTTTTGATTTTGATTTTCAGAACTTGTTATCTATTTAAACATAAATGTGTGTGTCATTGTATAAAAATCTCTAATTCTTTTTGTTAACAATGAATCTAGATTTATAAGCTTTAGAAATATTTTTGTCTTCATACTTGATCTTGAGAGGTTAGTTTTAGTGTTGGAGCCAAAAGTGACATTTTCTCAGGACAGGTTGTGATAAGTCAATATTAATTTTTTTTTTAAGATAATTATATATATATATATTTTTTTTTTTGATGCCCAAAGTTTTATGTTATGTTGATTCTTGATAAGATTTTTGTCTAATAAAATTTACAACTTTCGTTTGGGTTACAAGTTGCTTGTATTTTTGTGTAAAAATGAACTGTAATTTGACTTAATTTTTATTATGTTTAGGTAAGCCAGAAAGACGAAAAGAAAATTGTATGCCTAAGTTTTTATTTGAATAAGACTGTAACTTTATTTAATTTTTATTTTGCTTCCATAGGACAGAAGACAAAAAAAAAAAAAAAAAAACAATTGTGTGCCCAAGTTTTTGTTTGAAATAAAACTATGTACCACGTTATTATACTTTGACTGGTTAAAATTTTTTTTTTGTAATTCGTTATAAACAATAATATTTAATTTTCGTTCAGAAAAGAAAATTGTATGCCTAAGTTTTTATTTGAATAAGACTGTAACTTTATTTAATTTTTATTTTGCTTCCATAGGACAGAAGACCAAAAAAAAAAACAATTGTGTGCCCAAGTTTTTGTTTGAAATAAAACTATGTACCATGTTATTATACTTTGACTGGGTAAAACTTTTTTTTTGTAATCCGTTATAAACAATAATATTTAATTTTCGTTCAAAAGAAGAGAAACTTTGATTATTCTTGATCAAAAGTCTGACATTATTACATTTGTTCTCCTGTTGTAAGAACTTTGCCCCTTGTGGTGTAAGAATTAACCCCTGGTGTGGGGTGAAAAGTTAAATTTATTAATTTATGTAATTTCTAATGGGCGGTTACATAAAATTACTATCAAAATTGAAATCCTAATTAGTTACTGAATCAAGCAAGCCTTGATTCATTCAAAACAACTCCACGACAAAAAGTTGAGACACTTTACAAAAAACAAAAACAAAAAATGTCACAACCAGCTTCGGTCTCCCCTAAAAGAAACTTGCATCATTATATATATATATACACATCATATATTATACATCAAAATAAAGTTTTCATTATGACTACGAAGAGCAAAACGATTAGTTGCGTTCTGAGAAAAATTTTTCATATTTCCAAATAATAATCGTATATTAAAATGTAACAGATAATAATATCGACGAATGAATGAATAAATGAATCAGAATAGTACATAATTATTTTACAACTGGAGAATAATAATTAATTGTTAAAGTAATATGAAAGACGCTTTGTTATTCACCCATTTCCGTAACCCTTATATATCGCTACCGAATGCTTAATTTTTTCAGGGGTTGTAATATTATTTGAAGATTCGTCGGGAGAGATTTAACCTTTCAATTTGCACAGAGTTCAGAGAAACGAACGTCGCGAAGTGAGTGCACGAAGGGATCGGATCAAGGATAAACTTTTCTACAGGGGTGTAAGGTGTGGGGGTTGGCGAACACAAGGGTGGTTGCGTAGCCAAGGTATTAACCCCGAGGCGCAACCAGCTCGGCGTATAATCAGCCGCGTTTCACACGTTCTCATCACGCTTTCAGAACAGCTTTGCCCCCCGCAAAGTGGCCAACCCCTGTTCAAATGTTATTTTTCAAAATATAATTCGCTCCTGACTCGGCTCAAAACACACATCGAGTCAATTTTTAAAACGCCCCGAGTGCCGGAGCTTTGCACCCTCCTCGTTTCTTGAAAGGGGAAAAAAAATCTGCAATAAAAAAAAGGGGGGTGGGAGGGGAGATTAGAATTAGAATTTATTTATCATCGAACAAGTCCTAGCATGTCAATGTCGTAAAGTAAAATAAAATCAAAAGTCAAGTATGAAAGTAAATAAGAACAATATTGATAAATAAATAAATATAAATACGTACACAGTTGTGCTAGATAATAAAAAAATATTCAAAAAGAAGTAAATGATAAGATAAAGAGAGAGAGAGAGAGAGAGATAGAGAGAGGAGATGAAATGAATTTTTGAAGAAGACGGGAGTGAGGGAAAAAATATTGAAAATTTATATTTGAACCTGCATATTTGTACCGATCGAATCACTTAGATCGGATGGATAAATTTTATTTATCTTCGAATGAAGAATATCTTGTAATAAGTTTCGCGATTGACAATTGTTACGGGAATTTATATGAATGTATAGCTGGGAGCCGGGAGATCCGAAGTTACAGCAACGCGCAAAACCGATGGAGAAAAGCTCTGCGCTCGTAGCTTTCTATTTAATCGCTATTTTACGTTCGACCACGTATATAAAGAGCCGCCTATTAACGATTCTTCGGTTATTTCAACGGCCCCTGCTGACCTGAACGTGGCCAGTTTTTCCGAACGACAGTCTGACCGGAAACTCACCTCGTTTTTGTGCCCAGATCCGTTGGCATTTTGCTCGTATGCATCAGAGGAATTTTTTTATTCTAGTGCTAGGTTACACGTGGTTTTATCTAACACTCTTGGTTACCTACGAGCACCCGATTTGTCGGCCATCTTGTGAAAATCTGAAAGACATGCCAGGAGACTATGAAAAATTGCGAAATTTTTCTAAAGCTTGCAGAATATGGTAGATTAATCGGCTTGAAAGTTATGAATTATTTACTAAATAGTGGTGACTTGATTCATTGTTTTAGATTTTTTGGGACCATCTGAAAAATGAATTATAAAATATTTCAGGAACAATTGGAAAATTTTTCTAAAGCTTGCGAAATGTGATAGCTTGATTGAATAGTTGTGACACGATTTATTGCGCTAGATTTTTTAGGACGATCAGGAAACATAATTATAAAAGATTCCAGCGAAAGTTGGGAGAATTTTCAGAACCCAGTAAGAGTGGGTCAAATAATTTCGTTTTTTTTTAAATTGCTATTACAGAAATTCTACTTATCGACGGCATCTGGGGAATTGTGGTAAAATAATTTCGCTTTTTTTTTTTTAATTGGTATTACAGAAATTCTACTTATCGACGGCGTCTGGGGAATTATGGTGAAATAATTCCGTTGTTCTTAATTAGTTGATCCGACTCAGTTTCCGACACTTGCGGACATAATTCGATGTAGAATTTTCCGCTCTACACGATGGTTAAGTTATTTTTCATATGTCGGCAGCAGTTTTTGAGGAAAATGTAAAAAACGTCAAATTTTGCTGATATCTCGAAACGCCGGCTATGCAGCTCAAAAATGACTCCAAATTTAAGTTCCTGAGGATCGAGAATCCCTGAAGACCAAAATGCAGCCACGAGTCAAATATTTTTAATTTAGACCTATTTTGACTGGACTACGAGGCTTGAGGCGGTTTTTTTCCTTGAAATTTAAGAGACGACGCAACACCGTCGAGAAAGGCATTTCTTTCAGAGCTTCCACGTCGTAATATCAGCTCCATCCAACAAGTCTAGTTTCTCAAGCTAGAAAGATATCCTACGAGAAGCCGAGAAGCTTTTTCTTGTACTACATGCACGATGCGCGAGTAACGTGTGCAGGGTAATGTGAAACACACACGGTCTGCGTTGGCTTATATAGAAGCTGCCACTTCGACCGAGAACCGTCTTCGTTCCTCGAATTTCCGTTCCGGTTAACGTCAAATTCCCAGACATTTCCGCACTTCTTGAGAAACGAACAAAATTGTATTCAACATTTTCGAAAGATCTTCGAGTGTAGTTTCCCTTCAAATCGGGTTTGTGGAAATTTCACTCCGAAGAAGGAAAGTTTTTGTGCCGAATTCTAACAACAAACAACTAAAATTCGTGAAAGAAAATAGTCGATTCTGCACGATTCAACGAAGACGATGAAAAAACGTCAGGTTTGTAGCTCAAAGTCGATCAATAGTGAACATTATTTGGAGCCAAACGCTGGGCAAGCAGTTTTTTTGTTGCTGTATTTTTCGCTTTTATCCATCCGCCATCGCAAAGTAGAATATTTTCATTCCCGCAACATCCGGATTTTGAACTTGGATATGAAAATCGTAGATTCCGCAGCACACTTTCCGAAGCAGATAAAACTCCCGGGTATCAGCGTCGATTTTCACTGGGTTTAAAAAGTTTTTCAATACCCTGTAATCAAGTTGCAGACTAGATTCTCAAACTCGGTATACGTACGGCGTAAAAATCGGATCAATCTGCGAGATTCCGAGAAAAAGAGAAAAGTGTGAAACGAAAAGAGTTTCGTTTTTTCGACATGTGCGTTACACTCAGGGGTGGTTCAAAAGTCGAGGGTGAAAGCTGTGAAAGCTGACCGTTTCAGTTTGAGGGGTGAGAAAGAAAGAAAATAAAAAAAAAAAAAAAAAAAAAATCATGCCAACGAAATAGAAAATGGAGAGATCGAGAAAAGGGTGTCGAGGGATGAAAGCAGGCTTCGTTGAGACATCGGGTGTGTAGGATATTATAACGTCGTACACAGAAGCTCAAAGAGAGCGAGAGAAGAGGGATGAGAAAAGAGAGAAAAATAAAAAACTAAAATAAAAAAAAACCTGAAAAAAACGAAGGGCTGGCCGCGTGCAGCAGTAAGTCAAAAAGCAATTGAGCCTCCGACAAACGGCTCTATCACCCGCCGCCCTGGCAGGGTGTAAGGGTGGTTATTTTTCAGATGAAACTCCATAAAGTACGTCGCCGCCAAATATCCCCAGAATTTATCCGGCACCCCTGGAGGAGTCGGACAATCTTATGCCGGTCGAAAGGCGGAAGGCGGAAGGCGAAAGGCGTTGGCTTGCCAAGGTACCCAATACCCGAAGCGGGACGGTTTTGCGACATGTACAGAAGTAGGGAGTCAGTGGCAAAGGGAGGCTGGATAGGTATAAGGTATAAGGTATAAGGTCTCGAGGATTCCATCCTTCACGCGAAGATGGGCCGATGGGTCCTGCGAAGGACATCTATAATTCAGGTTAAGAGCATGGCAAGGGGGGGTGGAGAAAAGCTGAAGGGTGAAGGGCGAAGGGTGGCGGGTGGCGCAGGGGAGGGGATTTCGAATACCTACCCTCGGAGCCAAGAGAGCAAGAAGATACGCGGAGAATGATCCGGGGAGTCGAAGTGAGTCTGAGAGGCCTGTAATTTCTTTTTATCTTTATTCGCCCCGATTCGATACCACCCTCTGCTTCACCCCATATTTATTGCTCCTGAAAGTTGTGTGTGTGTAAGTGTGTGTGTGTGTGTGTTCACGGGGATGAGCAGCGGACCGGGGAGAAAGGAAAAGGAAAAGAAAAAGATAGAAAAGGGTGTGGAGGGGGAAAAGTGGGAGGGATGAGGGGAGGAAAGGTGCCGCTGATGGAAACAAACTGCCCGTGTCCCACCGACCTCACCCAGGCAATCGTAGATATCTCCTTCCCCCTTCACGTCTGTCTTCCTATCGTTACCAATAGCCTTCGAGAGCTGCAGCGCACGGTATGTCATTAGTGCCTTGTTTGTTTGGTACAGTTTTTTTTTTTCTTCTTCTTCTTCTTTTTTGCGCGAAAAAATCGTACCCCCGCATCGCGATTGTAGCTGGTCGAATTTGTTATTTCTCCCGTGCACGTTCTAAAATATTTTTTCTCTCTTATTCTGGATATGTTTTTTATGCAAATCGTGAGTCGGATGCATGGTGAAAAGTCGTGTGCGAGTGTGAGTTAAGTTGAAAGAAAAATTCAAGCCGGTGAAACTGTTTTTTTTCTGTCTGTCCGACGAAATTTAGAGACGATCTCAAAAATGGCAGAGTTGAAAATTTAAAACTGGCAGGACTTGGCAGGCAAATGAAGAAGTTCCGGAAGAAAGATTACAAAAAAACTAATTTGTGAAAAGTAATAAAATTCAAGGTTTTTTTTGTTGTTGTTGTTGTTGTTTTTTTTTTTGTTTTTTTTCTTTTAAATAAATTTACGAACTGGGTAAAACATAATCGTTTATCGGGAAAAAGTAATAAAGTGAAAAAATTTTATGTTTGTCGGTAAAATATTAAAAATCGATTTATCTCCAGTAGAACTGGAAAATTCAAATTAAACGGGACGTGGCAATTTTTCATCTCCATCGTTTGATTGTAAAATCCTCCAAGTTTCAAAATTTTTCATCCAGCCGTTTCTGAGATCATCGCGGGAGTTTATCGGGTGGATCGTCAGACCGAAATTTCTCCAAAAATCATATTATTGGGTTTCTCAAGGTTCGAAAACGTAAAGATTCGTTGAAATTGGAAAAAGTGATTTTTGACCGAAAACAATATTTTTCTTACATCACTCTAAAAAAAGTAAACAAAAATAAAATAAAAATTGAATCAGAGTAAAAATGTAGAAAGAAAAAAAAAAAATGAAAATGTCACATATACCGAATTTTCAATGTCACGAAAATCCGTTTTACAGAATTTTAAAATGTGGAAAGTCGAAATATTGTAGAACGGTCAAAATTCAGAAAACCCAAAGCATAAAAAACCAAAATACATATAGCTAATTGTACCATTCTACATTTTATCTTTTCCAATTCCCGATTCCATGTAAATTTTTAAAATTGCATAAAATGTATTTTCACGTTCTAAACTATTCAATACTGTAACCCTAATCTATTTAATAATTTTCTATAATTTTTTTATGCCTCCCTACCCCTAAAGAAAAAAAAATACCACCGCTTCAAGACTCTCTTCTACTAGTTCCTTGGAAAAATTCTGCGAAAAGAAACTCGAAACCCAGGACTGTTGGAATAATTTCGTCCTGTGGGGAGCCTGAATTTATATACGAGAAGAATGTCGGCAGAAGAGATGCTATGTTGTGTCTTCGAGGCGATAAACGTGGTCGTTTGAACGGACCATTTCATACGATGATAATAGAGTCGCCTATAATAATACAAGGGTTGAAAACACCCGGCAATGTTTCGGTAGAAAAATGGTAATCCTGAGGAACTACCGACTTGCGCAACGAGAATATGGTCATCGTATCAAGACCGTAAAACTCCTTGCTCGAACGGTCACCGATCACGTGATTATGCGAAAGTACGTCTGGAAAGCAGGTTTGAGTCGTCAAGCTAAAAGCGACGTATCTCATCTCTGTTTTCAGATTTGCAAAAGTCTCGCTGTCGAATGTAACATAAAAAACAAGTGATGAATATACGAAATTTTTTGGAGTTGATTGAGTAGATGAAATATAAAAAAAAAAAAAAAACCACGGTTTTCGAATTATCAAGCAAAATTTTTACAACTATTTTACAACGGTCGAAATCGTTATTCTACGATTACTAATCAAGTTTGTAAAATTTTGGAGAATTTCGTGACTCGTTTTGCGAATAAATGTATTATCGATACGTGAAGCTTCTGCTGATGCCAATTTTTCGCTGATTGAAAAAAAGAGAAGTCAGACGATTTTTCCTAAAATTAATTTGTACAAACTTTGAAAGTTCTAACCGAGTCGAAATGGCTGAAACAATAATAGTACAACGTAAAAACAATATCATTGTTGTCAGTAAATTGAATTCCATATACGTGTAAGAAGATGAGCATCGGTTGTAATTTTTAAATCCTGTTTGACAGATTTTTCTATTTGGCTTTCACGCGTTATCGACTGTACTTAAAAGCCAATTCATCGTTACGGAAAAGCTTGGGCAGCAGTCTTGTTCAAGAGCGAATTTCCTCGCGATCATAAACGGTCGGCGTCCTGTGTTCGGTTCAATTAGCAGTAAACATCGGGCATTTGGCAGTCGACGAGGTTGTTTGCATCCAGCTGTATACAGGGTGTCCCAGCTTCAAACGACCAAACTGATAGAGGTTATAAAGGAAGTCGAACTGAGTAAATCAACCTGAACAACATGTGGTCTCCAAAATCGCATTCGCGAGATACGACCGGTTAAAAAAAGTCCCGCTAAGCGCCAGCATCTAGGCAACCCAGCACACTAAGCGCCGGCATGTAGGCAATCGAATACACAGTTTAACGTCGATAAACGATAAGATTATTTCCATCGCACATCCTCCGTTGTTGGGTTTGGCGGAAATTCCATTTCAAGAGTGTTTTCGTTTGAAATGCGTGACTTTGAAAGCGTTATGTTTTACATCATAAAAAAAAAACCGCTAATCGCTGCCTGCTGTCAACTCGGTTGCCTACATGCCGGCGCTTAGTGTGCTAGGTTGCCTACATTATGGCGCTTAGCGAGTTTTTTTTTTAACCGATTTTATCTCGCGAGCGTGATTTCGAAGACGGCATGTTTTTTAGGTTAATTTACTCAGTTTAGTGGCCTCCTCTATAATCTCTATCAGTTTGGCCACTTGGATTTGGCACACCCTGTATGAATATACAACTGCAAGAGGAGCAGCTGTTAAATTCCATCCAGTCGTGATAACGGAATAGGAATTGACCGAAGTGTATTGCTGCCAAGCAATACGAGAACGGCCATGAGTCAGGAGCCGGAAGTAAGCTTTCCCGGGAACTCGATAGAGAGGCAAAGTTACGGATATCGCGTTCCACGGTCAAAGAAGAATAAGAGGAAGAATAAGCGACCGAAACTGCACTGGAACTGTTTTCGCGAACAGTTTGTACCGAAGCTTAAGTTTTATCTGCGCTGAAAAGTCGAAGGATATCAGCCCCGCAGTTCTGATATCCAGAAATGGTAAGTCCGGATACTGCATGAAACAAATAATTGTTCACAAGTTCTTCCCACTCCAGCGTTCAGATATTTTCTATCTTCGTACAGAGAGAAAACAAAGAATTTGTTAAATCTTGAGGTCGTGCCTATCGAATAGTTAAAAAGGTCGGTTTTTGATTTTTTTTTGTCAATGATGCCTCAATTGTGAAAAACTGAGAACATTAAAAAAAATCACATGAATGCATACGTTCATACTGTGATAAGAACAAGGTGGTATCGCTTCAAAATCCACGAGAAACCAGCCATCTAAATGTTCAAAATTTTTTAGAAGATCTAGGCTGGTACCAAAAAAATCTGAAAAAAAATCCTTGATATGTGTACATACGTCTGCTGGATCTGTGATATTTTTGAAATTTTTCGAGTAGAAATAGCTGAGTTATCGCAAAAAAAAAACTAAAAATCCCGTTTTTTAGCGATAATTTCGAGCAAAATGGAGTCAAAAGGCTAAAATTTGGTATGGGTTAATCATTCACCAACAGCAAACAGTTAGTTACCAGCAAAATCCGTTTGCTGAAAGTGCATTTTTTGCATGGTTATTCGGTTATGCACTTTACCATAAACAGTGCTAAAAATGCAGGTGAAGGGGATGTTTTTTTAATACAAATGAGCGTTAAGTTCCAGTTGATAACTCAAGTTCTTTTTTCTATGAATGAGAGAAAGAATCAAGTCTTTCACCATAATTGGTAAAATCAATGAATAAATCTATTTTCTGTGTGTATAAAAAATTGTTATAGACTATACGCTTATACGGGTAGCAGGTATATTTATATGTATACAGATGCTCGGGAAATTTATCTGACGGATAAAAGTGCCCGTCGAAGAGTTTATACGGAGGGTTGAAGACGGGGTAAAGAGGAAGGGTGGAAGGGGGACGAGTGGGGATTTCATTGAAATCCCCGATTGTAAAATACGGATATAGAGAGAGAGAGAGAGAGGCTGTTCGGACTTAGCATGGGTCAGTGGATCTCAAAGTCGGAGGGCCCGATTCACCTCTCTCGCCTGAACGGCTGTAAATTGAACCTCGGGCGCCATTTTGGTGCCTCCTGCACCGGAATTGTTTTGCCTCTGATCAAACATCGTGTTCCTTAAACTCACGGAATTTTTCTTCTTTTTTTTTTTGCACTTTTTCAGTGGCCTTTTCCCTGCTCTTACACCACTCGCGGAATGCCATGTATGAAGCGATACCCGTGGATAATCGGCGAGGAGTTTCGCTATCTGGAAACCATTGACGTCCACATGTGAACCTGATTTTCTGGTCCGTTCGTAAACTATCGACTGGCTAACTCGATTATTTTGAGTCTTTTTGATCCCATATTGGAATCAGCACTCGTTGGAACGTTGGAATTAAATTGATGAGACTAGAAATCAGTACCTTGATTCAAAATATCTGAAACCACTAAGGCGGGGGGGGGGGGGGGGGGGGGGGGATTTGATACGCTCAGTATAATGTTGTAAATTCATAATTTTGTAGGATTCTAGATCAGATTTGTAAATTATAACATACAGAGTCTAGTTTAGGTCGATCAATTATTTTAAGTCAATTATTCTAAATGAAATTTTTGAAAAACCTCGTAGTTAATGAATTTAAGGTATAGTTGTACAATTGTGGAACATTTTCAAATGTCGAAGATGAAAACAAAAGTATAAATAAGACTATGTAGCATCTTTCAGACGGTCCAAAATCCCTATAAGTGTGAAGCACGAAAGGGGTCAACGAACTTCTTTTCAAAACTATATAGCAGGTGAAAACAAGAATTGGAAAAAATGAAAAAATAATTTTCGAAGGAAACCAAATGATCAAGAATTCAGTAAAACGTCCCTCGAGATAAAGCAGTAAGGGGAGGGGGGGGGGGGGGAAGGGGAGGGAATTAATCCTCCTTCTCACTTCCTGCTTGGTGACTCGGATTATCGCAGGTGAGAGAAAAAAAGGTAAGAAAAAAAAAAAAAAAAAAAGAGGAGACGTCGAATCTTGCGGAGGGAAGGTTTTCCGTTGGCTGGCAAATTCACCCCCGGCGTACCATCAGGAGAATTTGCCGAGTTTCTTCGCGTCGCTCGGAGTCTCGAAGGGCGTCGATGAGAGGCCACCTTTGTAGGGCAAAAGTAGTCAGCAGTGCCGCGGTACCTGCCCGCCTACTTTAGTGGCCGAAATGGAAGCGAAAGACGAAAGGCGAGAAGCGAAGACGAGGGTGCGAGAGCTCGATGTTTCAGACTCCATTACTTGAATTGGGGTGGGAATTCCTGCCGGTCCCTAAGCATCCCGTTATATTTTGGTGCCGAAGTACCGGAGACGCCCGAGGTCCGTGTAACGCCGGCAGTGCACAGTACATGGATACATACATTCGTACCTTCATACATATACAGGGTGGTCCATTTGACTCTGCCACCCCGTGTAACTTCGTTATCATCGATTGTGAACCGAAAAGTGTTGCGTTTGAAATGGGATAATGAGTTTTGGAAGTGAATTGGTGTTTTTTTAAATGGGACTATCTATTTTCTTGCTTACTACTAGGAAGTTGACATGGAAACGCGTCCAACGATGGGCAATAACGTGACTTTCGGCTCCAAAATTCATGGCTAAGTAACGGAGGTGGGAACTTAAGGAGAATGAACTGTAGGAAAAATTTTTTAGCACTTGATAAAGTAAATTACGCGAAAGAAGTATCGAATGTGTCGATACAGTGGATTCTCTTTAAGTTCCCATTTTCGTTACTTAGTCATGAATTTTGGAGTCGAAGGTTATGTTGTTGCAGATCGTTGGACGCGTTTTGATGTCAGCTTCCTAGTAGTGAACAAGAAAATAGATTCTCAATTAAAAAAACACTGCGAGCACCGAAATGTCATAAGATATGACCGATAAGGATGACATTCACTTCCAAAACTCATTTTCCACCTTCAAATGATGATAACCAAGTTATTCGGTGTGTCAGAGTGGAATGGACCACCCTGTACGTATACACATACATACATAGATATATTTGTGTGTTTACCATCCACCCTGGAATATATCTTGTAGGTATATTCATATTCCCGTTTACTCGCCTATGCACACAACGCAAGCGTTAACAGGGGTGCATTGTTCGTAAAGAAGACGAGAGGAAAACCTTCCCAAAAATTAGACGTACGTTATAAACATTTTCACCTCCACTTCGAGCATTCTGAATTCTGCAGTAATTTCTCAGCACGAAGTGAACGAATCGTTTTGAATCACTCTGTCGCTATAGAGACAATAAATGACGTTTTACTCAGCATTTCTCAATCTGTTATAACAACCGATAGCGCAAAAATTAACCTTTTCCGTTTTGGAGCCCGAAGTAGACATTTTTTGGCTGCGAATAGTCGTTTTTTTTTTTTTTTTTTTTTTTTTTAGAAAAATGATGACCAACGTAGATCTCCAGTTAACGTTATTCCAAGCTTCTTATATCCGCTGGCAAATAAAAAAGGAGAAACTAGTTGGTCTTCGCGGTTTTTATTTTCTGAAATTTCGTGTCAGGATCAAAAGTCCGAATTACATTTTCATTAGGAATTGCGAGAACGTAAAGAAATCTTGAAAAGAAAGATTTCATGCAATCGGTATCAAAAAGGTTTTCAGATTTATACCGAATTCGAAAAATTGCAGTCTTTATAATATGTTCAAATCACTTCCAATGACCCTGCGAAATTTTTCTAAATACAATTAACAGTTGTTAACAGGTAAAAGACATGAGCTGCTCATCGATTAAAGCGAAATATCTATGTATTTAGGAATTATTACGCAGTGCGTGTAATAAGTTGGTTATGTGCTTAAAATTGAATTGTTTCATTAAGAGCCAAAGATAATTAATTCTCTTCCGTCTAATTCTTGTTTATTTGTTCGCAAGCACTCGAATCGGCTTATTTTTAATCACCTGCATTATTGTATATATATATTATATATATATTATATATTAGGGTGCTTTGTTTCAGACGACTTTTTCTTTTTTCACTCCCGATCTAAAATTTTATCTTACATGTCGAAATAAAAATTCTTCTGATTTTTACCCAAAAAATTTCGTTTTTTCACTGTTGTTTCATAAATGACTAAACTTAGCGAAAAAAAGTAAATATGACAAATTAGTAGAAAATTAAATTTCCCACGAAAAAAGTTCCTGCAACAAAAGTGTAATGATATGACAGGGAAAATCAATATTTTAGAAAATTTGATTCGATAATTAATCGTTGAAAAATTCATACCGCAAATAAGTTGAGGCTTGAGTTAATTGCGATCTAGTTCTATTATGAAAAAAGAAAAAAAAATCTCAATTAACGTGTATTTTAAATGATAAATCTTTTCACGCCAAGGGAAAGTACTTGATTTTAATTTTAAGGGCTGTAACTTTCAGAGAATTTTTATTTCGACACGTTCGATAAAATTTTACGTCGAGAGTGATAAAAATAAACAAAAATATTTGTCTCACAATCAAACGAAGCACCCTAATGATATATTTATATAAATACATATATACACGTTATAGAGGGTGCAGCGTTATTGCCACCATTAATTAACATCGACGTTGTTGTTTGATCGCTTAAATTTTCTTCGAGTCACTTATACATACTTAGCTATACACCCAGCTTGTTCATCCCTGACTTCCTCGTCTCGTCTTATCTCGCGCAGCGTTATGGGTGGATGGGTATAAGGTATAAGGTATAAGGTATAAGGTACGTATCAGCAGGAGTCTCAAGTTTCTCTTTTTTCGTTATTCTCCCTCCTCCGCTTTTCTATCGGTAGCAGATGTTACAGCCATTGGACAATGACGGGGGAGACAAAGAACCCTGCAGATGGGTTATTCTAGACGTAAGTAAAGTCTGTAGGATATTCAGATGTCATCCCGTTACTTTCGAACAATGAAAACTGTCGATCAATTTCTGACTCGAACATTGCCGGGTAAAAAACATCGACGTTCAAGAAAAAGAAGAAATTAAAGGAAGGCAGAAGACAAGAACGTCCCTCTCCTGCCTCTCTCTCTCTCTCTCTCTCTCTTTTTTTTCTTGACTCTGACAGAATTATTCTTCGATATTTTCCCATATCTGTCCCACATACAAGTTTTTTAAAAAATCAACATTATTACTCACCGATTCTGCGGCAAAATTGAGGTTAGATTTTTTTTCATTCCTCTTTTATTTCCACTTTCATTCACTCTCAATGTTGCAGAAGAAAAAGTCTTTGTTTACTTTTCACATTATAAAACGTTTCGAGAAACTTTCGAGAAATGATTTCCCACGCTTTTAACGGTGGTGAAAATCCTGGTGAAAATTCAAAGATTACTTTACATAAGTAAGTTTTTTTTTCACCCTTATTTAATCGTCTTTAAAAACGTCCGATATCTCCGGAAACAGGAATATTAATCGGTTGTTTAATTTCACTCTTTTCCAACCCCCCCCCCCTAAATTAATCTCTTCCACCGTTGCGCCTTGCGATTAATCTCTTTCAGTGAAAAAATTACCATTCATGGAAAAATATCCACCCACTTGAACAATGCACTTTGCGGTCTTATCGCTACTCCGCGGCATTCATTAAAGGGGCTTGAAAGGCGAGGGAAAAAAAAAGACGTTTTGAAAAACAGAGAAATTACCATTCGCAGATGAGCGCGATGAATCTTGAGCGGAAACGTTGAGTGAAAAGAAGATTAAAAAAAATTCAAAATATTCCTCTGTACTTCTCTATACATTTTCTGAATACTTCCGTGTAAGCCTGTCGTTGTTATGGAATAAATTTTCTGCCCTACAGGGAAGAAAAATTGTTTAAAAACTGTAGGAAAAAGTTGAGAATATGTATATCTGAAATAGTTTACACGGAATAATACAGTACGAATCTGAAATATATATTTGACTTAAATCGGTGATATTCGTCTCGTTTCTGACTTTCGCTTATACGTAAGTTTTTCCTTTTTTATTTTTTATTTTATTTTGTTTTTTTTGTTTTTCACTTCGTTCCTTTTCTTCTCCCAAACCGAGTTGTTTTGAGAGAAAATAACGCCTCTCGTAAAGCAGGTTTTTATTTGTATTACAAAGTTCGATCACAGCGACGCTTGAGGAAAATATTCTTTCTCCCCGGGCGGAGAATATTGTCGACTTTTGTATACACGATCGGTATATACATACATATATAATAAATATATATATATATATATATATATATATATACGATAATACAGTGGGATGTACATTATGCATGTCCGCATACAGCATACAGAGACGCTGCTTTAAACCGAGGAACGCCATCCTGACGTTCGAGTTTGAGTTTTGGAAAAAAACTGACAGAACAAACTAAGGACAGAATTGGGGCAGAAAGTCGAAAGTAAAATGACTTGGTTGAAATTTTAATCGAGGAATCTTTCCTCAGGATTAAAATTAATCAAAAATCAATCCGATTTTTATAAAATCGGGATCCGTTTTGTTCATCAATGAATTTTCGACAATATCAAATGAATTCTTAATAACATTAATGTTAAGATTATTAAAACATAAACTCACTAATCGGAACATCTAACGATTTTGCATCAAATTATTTTGTGCTTTACGGAAAAAGTAAATGAAAAATTTTTAAATCAGTTACAGTTCAAGTATATTGGCTGATCATTTTCATAATTAAATATCACAGAATATCAATAATCGTGTGGCTGTTTTTACAACGAATTTAAACAATATTTAACTCGAATTGCTTCAGTCCGAAGTTTTGAATTTTTGTTTCGCCTTGTTTACCATTTCGGCACTTTCCTATTCATGACTATGTGAGGAGCTTTTTCGAAACGATAAGTGCACAGTATATAGTACGTTCTTTGGTTATGCGATGTATTATGTTGGTCGTTAAATGTGAGGTTATTTCACCTGCCAATAATGCTGAATTACGTAGGAACGCATAGCGACGATAAATGATACTGCTGCTGGTGCTGGTGCTGCTGCTGCGATGATTTCGATAGTATATGCTTCGTCCGTATAACTTGGTACCTTGGATTTTTATACCCGCCAAATCCAATACCGTGGTGTAATATGAAAGTTCCAGAGATGAAGAGGAGAAGAGAACCGCACCGCGGAGAAATGAATAAATTTCGAACCCGCAAGGCGCAAGAGTCATAAATAGTCCTTGACTGGGAAAGGAAATGGTAAGAACCGGGGAAAAGCATGCGTGGAAATTATATTAGGTGAATGTACCGTCCATTCATTGGCAATAATCAAAGATCCAATCGAGCTTGTTAGAACAAAAGAAAGAACCAATCAGAGAAAACTTCACTCGGAACCAGAACTCTGCATCGAAGCATACATTTGACTTATTTCTGAATGTGTTATATACTACAGAGTTAACAGTATTCAGTCGAAAATTGAAGTTCTCGCTTGTTCTGAGTGATTTATCGAGCCCTCAGGGTTATGAGAATAAATAGAGATTCGTATTGCGATTATTGCTTTTGGGTTTCGAGGTACCTCGAGGGGGGATAGAGAAGCTGGGTTGATGGAGGGAGGAGAGAAGACCGGCAAGCAATTGTAAAACAAAAGAGGTGGAATCTTTGAACTTCTTGCACTTCACCGACGAATCCAAATAACCACTACCCCCCCTCCGATGACGATGAGGAGAGCTACCGAATTTCGTTAATTGGATGAAATTCTCCTCTTTGGAGCTCTCAATTTTATCCTCTACACCCCGCTCTCACTCTTTCAAAGTTGAAATCTTCATCGCGTGAAAATTAACAGCAACAAACACGGATCGGATGCTTTTTCAAAGGATTTTTCAGGAATAGTTGGCTCACGAGATGATCCGTGATTTACTGTACGATGTGGTTCCAGGTATCGATGTGTTGGGACAATCGGACGCCGAGTCTCTGGAATCACGAGTGATCGATTGGAATCGAACGATAACTGGTTATCTTGAATTCCGATATGGAGTGACTTTTCGAAAAACCTCAAGACAGTACATCCATTCAACGATCTTCGAAAGCATTGGACTGGTACTTTCTCCGATTCTGTTCACATCTCAGAAGAGGTGTTCAGACCTCATTTTAATCCATCACGAAGACCCAATTCAGCCCGAGCAGAATCACTAAGCTCCTTTAAACAAGGATCCAGTAAAATCGAAGGTTCACTGATCAACGAGCGAATTCGAAACTGGTCTGAACAATGATCCGACCGCAGGGTTTAAATTTGCGAAGACGTAGAGCAGACCGATTTCGAACGCTGGTTTGAATAAATGAAACCTTTTGTTCCCTGATCCCTTCCATCGGGATATCTGACAGCGACTCGCAGGGTCCGAGAATATGTTTCTAGTAATATCCGTACGATGATGCTGGTTAGAGAGTGGATAATGGCGAGTAATATGATGCCTTGAAGGATTGGATAGTTTCTTTTATCGAGTACGACATTTAAATGCAAAGTATTATTCAAATAGCTCCCGAGTCTCTGCTGGCGTGAGGCGGTAGGATAGGATAGGATAGGGAGGATGGGTGAGTCCTCCGGGATCGGTGGCTTCATTTCCTGATATTCAAATGCGTTCAAACATCATCCAAGCAGCGCAGCGACGCCTGGATATATAGGCGAGGATTGTTCGTCTGTATATATACACGTGGGCTCAATACATTCATCCGCACCTGTGCGAAGTAGCGAGCGCAAACGAAATCCGCACACCGAACCGCTTGGCGTGCCTTTCCGCACGGGAATACCCGCCGCCGCCGCCTAAGCTCGGGGTGAGGATGCAAATTGACGTAATGCTCCCCTCTCGCGTACACTCACCCCTTCGAAAAGCTGGTTATTGAATCGTATCAAACGCGAAAGAGAGCCGAGAGCCCACGGAGACGAGAGAATGAGACATTTCAATTTATAAGGAGCCGCACCTTCACTCGATGGAACATTTTCAAGACATCGCCCATTATAATGCATCTCTTCTGATCCAGAAGTGGGACTCGAAATGGAACTCTTTATTTTCACAGGACCTTGGACTCGGGAATAAAGTTCAACTACACTGTCACCTCAATAGTGATGTTATCATTATGTATTTCTATCAGTCCAGAAGTGGGACTCAAAATGGAATTCTTCATTTTCGAAGAACCTTGGACTCAGGAATGAAGTTCAACTACACTATCACCCCAATAGTTGTGTTATGCATCTCTACTAGTATTAAAAGTGGGACTCAAAATAGTATTCTTCATTTTCGAAAGACCTTGGACTTGGGAATGAAGTTCACCAACAGTGTCACCACAATAAGTGTTTTTATACATCGTCCGTAAAATCTCTCTTACGTTGGCCAAAAATTCCCGCAAACTTCAACATCAACTTCGTCCTGAGAACCACTAAGGATTATCGGAACTTTCATTTCCTGTCTGCGTGCAGTTTGCGAAAAGTCCCAGATCCTCGAACGGTTGCAATATCGTCGGCACCTTTAATGTATACATCAATCCCAAATCGTTCGATATTCATTTCTGCACACGGTGATGATCAGTGTAGCGATGAAGTTCGCATAGTATCAATTTGGGGGACATACGTATACAGCGCGTATAATGGACTTGTTTGCGAAAGTTCGGGAGCTGAGTGAACAAAGTGGAAAGAAACTTTTCACCCACAAAGCAAACGTTTTGCCAGCTGACGCACTTCCACTTCTTTCAGTCCCTCTTCTCTCTTGGATTTTGAACGGCTGGATGCTGAGCCTCGTAACTGGTTCAAGATTTGGTACCCCATGGTACTGGCTATAACTGCTCCTCGAAATATAACGAGACGGGAAAGTTTTTCTTTCGGAAACTGCAGCAAGGTTGGTGGGCAATAAAAATCTATAAACGGTGAAGCCAAAACTGTTCATGTGCGTGTGGCTGTACACACGTGCAACCAAGGTGCGCCATAGTCGAACGCCTCTACCAGGTGTCATTAAAACTTTAGCTCGTAAAGGCTGGAAAGTGTCGCCTCGCGAGGCTCGTTCGGAAAATTCCTTCCAGCAACTTCCTAATTTTCAACATACACACACACACACACACCCAAGAAGCACGCGCCTGCCAATGCGCGTGCGGTTTGTCATTTGATTAAAATGCAAGACTCATCGACGAGTCTCCCTCTCCCATTAACGGAGCGTGCTAGTCCTTTAGGGTGGCGTGTTACCAGCAGAAAGTTTCAGGTCCGAAGTAAGTGCCCCCAGTCTCCACCTCGGTTTGCCTTAAAAATACCGTCCTTCCAGAGGACCCTAAACGGCTCCTTGGAGCTCATCAGCTCATGGAATTGGTAAGGAAGTGGCAGTAAATCGATCCTCAATGATTCTTTAAGGATAGAATTGGCCGTATTTGGGGAATTAAAAGTTAGGAAGGGAGAAAAGCTATGTACAAAATCTCAAACAGTGCTGTTTGTGTCATATGTGGTGATCACGACCTCAAAAAATCTAATATAGTAAAAATTAAACATTTTAAACGTTCTAGTTACATATCCTTACGTTAAGATTTTTGCAGACGAATGTTTCGAAGACTCCGATTAACTAATCTTGATGTTTGATTTTATAACAGCCAGTAGATTGCGGTTACTAAAACGTGATGAGGCCAGATGAAAATTTTCTCTAAGCCATTTTCTGGTGAGTGTGTATCCTTTTGTGAAAAGGGTTAAACGACGTTGCGTTTCGGTGGTAAAAACATGAGGCGCGAGTCAGAGGGGAAGGGGGTGAATGTATTCGGAGAAAGGAGACAAGGAGAGTGTGAAAAATGTGGCCGGAGGCTGGCGAGAGAGGGAGAGAAAGAGAGAAAGAGAAAGAGCGAGGGAGCAGGGGGATGAAATAAGTTGGGAATGATAAATTGGCAACGAGAAGAAAGTGAGAACGCGTATTACGAGGTGCGAGGGAGAAAATATAACCGAGGGAGAAATAACGGTGGTGGAAGGTGGAACGAGAAGGGTGGGGCAAAAAAAGAAGACGGGTTGCTCTCCGGAGAGGGATGGGCTACCTGTTTAAAAATGCAAATTAAAATATTTTATTCCGTATAAATCTGCCGCCCGAGAACCTCCACGTACCAGGTACGTATAACCAACCCCTCACGCACCCCGGTTCGAACTCTACGTCCTTCAACTCGTGTTTCAAACATCAGAATTCACCGTTTGAATGGTTTTAATCAAAGGGGAGGAGGGTTGTTATGGATACCAATTCAACGGCCTGCTCGGCCCAATTCGCCATAGTTTTTCTCTTTTCTTCTCTTTATTCTTCTATCAAGGTGTTTAGATACGTTCGATGCTTTTGTTCCGGTACTCCACCTAGTTATAGCTTTTGACAGGCAATTTAAAGCCATTCATGCATTTTGTTGTAGAAAAACTTTCCAAGTTAAAATTGCGATATTATTGAGTAACATGAACTTCATTTCAACTTCTCTCTAGTCTCACACAACATTTCGAGTAATGGTTGATTATCCTCAGTTTTATCGGAAGGTTCATGAAATTTTTGTACCTTTCTTGATCGTTCATGTTTTTGTCCATAAAAAGTGACCACAAAACAAATTGAAATGGTTACAAGTGGATCAATGTGACTTGATTTCGTGATATGCTTCTTCGTCAATTGTCTGGACAATTGCTTGTCGAATCTATGGATGTTATCCTGGTTTTAATTCAACGAAGATGTTGACTCCAAAATATTTTTCACCTTTGAAGTAAACCCTACGACCTTGTCTTATCAGCGAGCTAATACGATGAGATAGTATCTCGAGCATGTCTTCATTACTTCAGCACTTAGTTCTGATCGCGACGTTTAGTCAGCACCGAAAAGAATGGTTTGCAGAATGTCACATGACCGGAAGAATTATAATTAACTACACGATGAATTTGCGAGTTAAAAATTGTTATTATCTCGGGGTTGTTAATTTTCCCGGCGGATTCACCAGCCACGAGCCAGAGATTGTCCACCCTGGAGGTATACAAGGGCATGAAGTACATGGGCTGAATGTATATATATATATATATTATGCATGACAGGGGGTTTATGTATCAGCACGGTGGGATGTACATGCATAAACTGGTGTAATGCGAGATTAGGATAGTTTTGATAATTTATGCGTACCGCGAAAGGAAAACCGCTATCTTTTAATTTATGCGGAGTCAAGAATTTAATATTCTTCAAGCGTTGTCGGGACGCGTGCCAGGAAGAAACGAAAGACTTCGGTATCCCTTAAGAACGAACGCCTCTCTTCCTCTCCCGTCTCCTCTGCATTTCAACAAGGTTTAACGACTACGCAGTCGACAGGATGACTTAGGAGAGTGACTCACTCACCCCGTTGCACATAACCGCAACCCTCTCTCGCAATTTCTTCGATCTTCAAGCCTCTCTCTTCTTTCCTTCTCTCTTCTCTCCTCTCCGGATCGGTCTCTGTCTCCTAACCTCCCAGATCCCTGGGTATTTCTTCCCGGATCGATCCGCGAACCGGCGAACAGCACGCCCGACGTTAAACTGTATAGTATCAATAAATTCGCGAGTCTCCAAAGAGCGATTACAGTCGACGAAGGGCCACTGCAGTTGATTGGCCCGACGGCCTTAAAACAAACGTTATATCCCCACCGAGGTCTATATCTGGACCGGTTATACACCATGCCGTTCGGGGGTATAGTTCGTGATTCGCAATCCCATAAAACGCCACTGATCGATGACGATTCGACCCTCCTTCGAAAGAGCCAGGAGGGGGGTGGAAAAAAAGAAAAAAAAACATCCCTAAGATGGCTGGGTGGTGATCATCGTTGTTACTGCCGCTTAATATCGCCGCTAGAATGACTTCCTGGTACTATGGCTATAGGGATGTTCGTTCGGTTTAACCGGACGGTTTCGTATCGCTGTTGGAAGAGCTCGATTTTATCCCTTCAGTCTCGATTTAGGAAAAATTCTGTTTCTTTACCGTGGGAGGGGAGGAAGGATGGAAGAAAAGAAAAATATGAAAAAGCATTGGAAATAAAAATAATTAAAAACTCCGAAAACTTTTCGCTGGTTGCAATATAATCCGGAATATTAACAAACCTCTTCAGAATTCATTAGAAACGTGCGTTTGGACAGGGTTCAGAAAGTCCTTCAACAAATTTTAGACGAACGTTTTCATCAAGCTCAAGAGTTGAGGGTCTGACAAACAGGCTTCCCCGATCTTGCCCGTAGAGATTCAACAAAATTGTTACCAATTCTGCAAAGACAAAAAGTATGGATTAAGGATTCAGAGGACAGATAAACACAGAAAGGCGGCCTTTCTTCGAGATTGTTTGTAAAAAATCCCATAATGAATTCATTTCGGAATTCCATGCTCGTCTACTGTCATAGATATGTACTTCTTAATGAGCAAATTAATCGATTAACATTTCCAGCGATTGAAAATCGCGCAATCAATTTTTCACTCCGTGAGTTAGGTTAGGTTAGGTCCACGTCAATAGGTTCTTACATCAAAGACTTGAAATATGGTTTCGGTTTGAGTTTGGCGATAATTACAATAACCGTCTGGAAAAGATCCGATCTCTAAAATGCCCGACGAAACGTTGATAAGAAGTCGAGTGTTGGGAGAATGGTTAAATGGGTGTTCGCCTACCCTGCGAGCGGGTAATAAAGGGTGAGCATCTCGACATCTAGCATTGGCGCAATAGTCGTTCAATTAGGGTGCTGAGCGAGGAGTGGTGCTGGCCGAAGTGCTTTCACGGGGCGTTGGGAAGAGGGCGAGTTACTTAGTTAGACCCTTAATCAGCAAATTATGAACTCGTAATTAAAATGTACGAGCATGTACCCCGAGCAACGGGACCAGAGGGTAATGCACGCGGTGTATGAGAGAGAGAGAGAGAGAAGATGAGAGAGTGAGAGAGAGAGAGAGAGAGAGGGCCGTCCAAAGATTCAGAACATCAAAATTTTGAATTCATCTCTCGAATTGAATTTGGGGGTTGAAATTTTGATCACCGTAGTTTTCTATCCGTTTGTTCGTCGGTTTGTTTTCACCGAATTTCTGTACTTTATGATATACTTGGTCAGAACGAACCGCCGTTTCAGATTTCGAGTTTCGTGTTTCGAGTTTAAGGTTTCATGTTTTGACTGTTACTCGCGTTGAGATACACGAAACGAAAAACTAAAAGTAAAGAGAAAGAAAGCAATCGGGAATCGGAGATAGATACTTTACCTAAATCATTGAGGGACAGTCTGTGCTGGAGGAGGGAAACGCGAAAGAGTAAAGAGAGAAAAAAGTGAGCTGGGTAAAATGAAATGAAATAAGGAAGAGAAGGAGGACAGCGGTATAGATATTGCATAGAGTGAACCGACGAAGGTGGGAAAAAGGGACGAGGGGAAATATAATAATAATAAAATTGCTAATAAACATCGCGAGGACACTTATAGCGCGTATAAAAGCAAATGCCCTGAGGGTTAGGCCGGCGATTGCGTCGCGCATCAGAGCGCCGCCTGGTGGTGTAAATTGAAAGTATAAATTACAGATAAGGGACGCCACCTCCTCCTCCTCGCCTCTCGTGCGATCTGGACTTCGGACACCCGCCGTACCTCGCGACTCCGTTATGCCGCCTGCGTGATCCTCCTGCCGATCAGCTATCTGCCCGCCATCCCCTCCGATATATGTATAGCGTGGTATGAGTATACATGGTGTACCTAGGAGTGCAGCTTCTTTCTCCAAAAAAGTTTCTCTCTCTCCCGCTGGACTGGACTTAAGTAAGATGTGTACCAACAGCGCGAAAATACCCTAGATCGGTGGTGATTTATTGTTGTCACGTTGAATTTGCGTGGGGAAAAAATGAGTGGGACTTTGAATAACTCACAGCGCAACTATAAACGATGGCATTACCGAGCAGGGTAGCCTTCGATATAAAAATAATTCCCTAACGATATAGGGAATTCCTTACATCTACAATGTTCCCTTCGACTACAAGAATCAATTCTACCAAAAAGGTCTTGGTTTTAGTTTAACCGCAAAAATTGCACCGAGCTTTCACATTTTACAATCAGTGAGATTTTATTTTTGTTTTTATTTATTTCGTTTTTATTATTTCGTTTGCGAACGAGAGAGCAACTCGGTAGGAACGATGTGATCACTGGGTTAAAAATTCAGACCAAAAAGAAAACTTCAGACCGGCGTAAAATTAAGAATATGGAAATAAAGAATACAAAAAAAAAAGAAAAAAAAAACTTCAAAACGTTGGACTCCTGTTGACTAGAACCTTAACCAGATGCGTGAGTGAAAATTTTCACTTGTGTATCGAGTTCACGTGAACCAAACAGTTTTTCTTCCTCCTTCTCTTTCTCCCCTTCGTTTAAAAGTGCTTTTGATCTTGAGAGAGAACCGTGATTTGCACGTATTAATCACGGACCACTGCAGACAGATGGTTTATATATTTGAAATCGTTTCTACCATTGATCAGGACCCGTATGATCAGCCCAATTCCACAATTAACGAGAATTACACGGGGGAAAAGTCACAAGCGCGAATGACAGCATACTTTGAGAATAAAACAGCGATTTTTTGGCTTCGGAAAATTTGAAATCGGTCTACGTGACACAGATCTCCTGGAAAAAAACGAGGTAAAAAAGTTTCAGCCATTTTTGGGGTCCCATAACTCAACAGGAAAAAAACGGAACCCTTGTATGATCACTTCGTTGTCCGTACGTCCGTCTGACAAGACGTTTTTTCTCAGGAACGGGTAGAGGTATCAAGTTGAAATTAATATCAAAAACGAAGGTCTACGGCTCCTTGGAGGTGTAAAAAAATTCAAGCTTATAAGTTAACGCAATCAAAAAATACGGCCATTTAAGCAAAGTTTCACAGCAAACAGTCTATTTTGTAGTTATATCATATGAAAATAAATTCAGTTTGTATAAAACCCTCAGGACGCGAGTTTTATTCGTACTTGTGCAGTTCTTTTTAGAATAAGACCTGAATTATCGACCAACAAGTTGACAATGAATAACATAATAAATTCTTTAAAAAAACGACTACGAAACTCCAATAAAAAATTACGTCAAGTGCAGTATCTATGGTACGATAAAATCGACGTAAAAACTTTCAGGAACAGTATACTGCAGATTGAGTAGCTAACGGTTGGATAGTCTGACGCGTATGCGCTAAAATTCTAGAGCAAAAGCAGTTGTTTCGTAAAGCTTACCAACCGTCACAAGTTCACATGAGAGCTCGCCGCGATGTATGTAACCTCAAAAACGTTGGTCATCCTGACAAAACAACGCGCATGCGCGTTAGAGAATTCGACCGTTAGCTGCATTCACTCTGTATAAAAGATGTTTCGAATATGAATAATGCGAGAGGTTTGCGTGTGATCTGAGCACTTTAGAAACACTCAGCTGGGATCAAACGCAAAGGGGCTCCCATGCACTTTTAGTTTCTCCTTGAATCGCGACCGGCGTTCTCTCGCCGCCTGATAGAAGGCTAGGATTATAATGACGCGCAATTATCTCACGGTTTCCGATTGAGACAGCATCCTGATTCTCAGCGACCTAAGAGCCCGCGGAGGATTTCTCTTTCACGTGCCGTTTCCTCGACGACATAATTGCCCGTATCTACACCGCCTCGTCGAGCAAGACAATTCGTGTAATAAGAGATGAAGATGAAAAGAAAATGGGGGCGGGACGGCGGGAGAAAAAAAAAGGATGCTTGGACTTGAGATGCGCGAAGTTGGAGAGATGCTGCGAATCGATGCTCTCCTCTCCTCCGTTTTCCTCCATATATTCTCGATTTCGAGCTAATTGATGATTGCCAATGTAGAAAATGAAACTCGTGTGAGTATAAAGCGCTGGTTTCCACCTGATATTTACTCTCGTTCAGCGGTGGGTGAAGAAAAAAAAAATTGGAGAGTTGACTTTGATGAAAAAAAAAGTAAGAGGGAAACTAAAAAAAATAAATAAAACAAATAAAATAAAATAAAAAATAAATTACACCAAATAAGCGACGATCAAAAATATATATACCTATGTTCGCGTGTAAAAGGGGCAAAAAACATGCGACGATCGCGGGATCCAGAGCGACAACTTCAAAGTCTAGATTTTCAATATACCTGCCTGCTCTGCGTATACCTATATATATATATATATATATACGTTATATACATAAAATACGGCACGGAAATATTTGAATTCCTGAGAAAAATAAAATCCAAAGAATTTCGCACACTCCACAAAGGGTTTCGCGCCATTCCACCAATACCATGACCATCAAAAGCACTCAATTTCCACTGCATACAGCAGCGTAACTTTTTACTCTCGCTGGGCTGCGCGAACCTTTCATGTAACGTCGAATTATCAATTACACAGCTGCTTACGGTATCGTAAGTTCGTTTAGTTTTCTACTCCCGTTCAAATGTCTACGTGACCGAAAAATTCCAGTTTCCGGTCGGACTGATCGCTTAGCACGGGATGCTTGACTGCAGTTTCTCAGTTTCTGAATTTATTTCATTTCAAATCAGAGATGAATCATCGTCGATTTAGCATCGCGCTTTATTATTATTATTATTATTACACAAGAATTCCAAACTTTGAAAAATCCATTTTTCTTCAGCGAATTCTCGGTAACTATTTGCAAATGTTCACAATGAAGATGATATCGAATCCTAGATAATACACAGAATAAAAAATGAAACACACCCGTTGCGCAGATTCCAGAATCACTGTAAAATATATTTTTTTTTACACATTTTCTCGTCTCACTCGGCAGTTGGGAACAGAACCGAGTTTTCTCGATAACCGAGATTCGCAGACGCGAAATTCCGGGGCTTGAAAGTGATGAATAGAAAATATTCACGTGATTCTGTAAAAAAAAAAACAAAAAAAACAAAAAAAAACTACACCGTGAGGGTGGATAAAAGATGGGAAAATTTTTTCTTTCAGATTCAAAAAAAAAAAAAAAAAAAAAAAAAACCACGCAACGGAACGTTGACGTCTCTCTCGCGAAGAAGATGCCGGCAATCAAACATGTCTCGGTGCACAGTATAACTCAAGTACCCACTTTGAATCCTGAAAAATGTTATACACGCGACAAGGTTTGCTTCTGCTGCACACAGCTGAGAACACGATTTCCACCTCGCGAGGGAATACCGCCATCTTTTCTGGTTTTTTTTTTTTCTCTTTTTTTTGTCCCAACTCTTCGCTTCTCCTAGTGTTTTTTTTTTTTTCTTGTTTTGTTTGTCTTGGTTTTTTCTATCTTTTTGCTGAATCCACATACGAATATTCAAGTAAACCTTCCGGCCGACTTCCCCGTAAAACTCTTCTCTCCATTTATTTTCAGACTCTAAAATCCACCTTGAATTCATGCATAAACTGCATTTCGCGATCTTACGTGGACGAGATTCTCGTGTTTCAATTACGATCCTCGATCTTAACTTCGTAAAACGAAAAAAATTAAAGTATAAAAATATATGTGTATATATATGTATACTACTAGGGTTGTTAGAAAAGTTTTTTTTTTCGCTTTTATCCTTTGGCACGTTAGTGATTGATGGAAAAAAGATCCAACCTAAAGATGAGCTCTCTAGCTCAAGTCTAACAGGTTGCTCTTTTGATTTTTATTTACGGTTGATTTAACACGGAAAAATTTTCTTCTCACTAAAAGTTGAAGTGTTTGTAAATTTTTAAATATTTTTTAAATTCATGCATCGATCCTTAAAACTGTTTCTTAAAGCTTTCCAGACCTGTGTAACAAAGCAGAGGTATCATCGTTGGAACATTAACGTTTTTCGTTTTTTCGGTAAAAATCAATAGTTTTCAGATTACTCTAATATGACTTGTTCTCATGACGATAATCATGCCATGTTACAGAGGCTGGAAAGTTGAATAATAAGCCTTAAAGATCTATCCATAAATTTAAAAAACATTGAATAGGTTAACGAGTATTTCAACTTTTGACAAAAAGTGGACTTCTCCCATGTTAAATCAATGACAAATAAAAAGTAAAAAAATAGTCTGTTAGACTTGAGCTAAAGAGCTCATCTTTCGGGCAGACCTTTTTACCATGAATCACTAACACGTGGGGGACTAAAAGCTGTGAAAACATTTTTTTTTTTTTTAACCACTCTGATACACATATATGTGAAATATTATTGAAATATTTGTGAGATGTGTCCAAAATTTCTGGACTTACTCGATACCTCAGACGACACATGAGACGGGAACTGAAAGGGCGTATAGTCTCTGCCTGGGTAACGACGTTGCCGCGTTTCCGGTTGAAACGGAGCTTTGTTCGACGTGGCGGAAGCGGATACCGCTCATCAGAGAACCATCGCTCGACGATCGTGTTCTTTTTACTTGGAAAAATTCACTCCGCAGAACCGGGCGCCCTGCGCTTAGCATCCTCATATCCACCACTGGCTGCTACCCTCATCCACGAGGACTTTCAGAACTCAAATCCCGTCTAACCATCCACGGGATTAGAATAGTTTGCACTGGCGTTCTGCGGGCCAGGTTGGAAAATTCGTAAAATTTCACCAAAGTCACGCGGCAGCTGCTACTGGCTGTAGACATTCAAAGCTTCAGTCATTTCGGTGCACAAAAGGCAGGATAAAAGCATAAAATACAAGAAGAACCAGCAGGACGAACGAAAAAAAGAGAAAAGCTTTTCTGCTTTCTGCATAACAACGTCGAGATTCATTGTTGCAGGAGTTGTTCATTTTCCTATCGTATTATTTTTCGCCGATACTTCATCCGATTCGATCTTTTATTCAAGGTCTACATCCTGCATGGCTATATCGTTAATCTGATGTACGTTTTTAACTCATTCTTTGGCGATAGCTGAATAGATCCGGCGAAGGTTTCTTGTAAGAAAATAAAATTCAGTTTTGATCCTCGAAAGAAGATCACCTTCGGAAAGTCTGTTGCCAAGGTTTACCGATACTTGGATCGTCGTGTTCAGCCTGAACGATTCGGAGCGTCCATCCGTACCGGTGCACTAGAGTATAAGGTATTCCATTCGGTGGGCAAAGCCCATTCGACTTCCGAGCCGTTACCCTCATTTGAATTCAATATCAACCGTACCCGCAAGAAAACTAGTGCTTTCTTATATCCAGGCTCTCAAAGACTTGGCACTTCTCGAGGATTCACCGCGTTTTTTCAACTACCAAACGTGCCCCCGATACCACGAGATCCGCGATTACCGAATATTACCTGCACCTATATAACCTCTTATGCATGGCACTGGTTCCGGATTAGGATAAGACTTCTGTACAGCGGTTAGCCAGTCTCAAGAACCCCAAAAACCGCGTTAACTCCAAGTGGGTGTACATTCTTTGAAGACGTTTTTCTTTCTCTCCCTTTCGCCCTCGCTACTTCACTCTCGAGGGGTTGACCATTCGGCCATCGAGTGGGCACTTCAGTTTAGGAGTTCAAGTGACTTCGCGAATTCAATGCAAACTTCAAAAAGACCCGTCAAAACATTTCCGCTGAATTCGTACACCGCGACTTCTGTTGCTCAACTAACGTTTCGATCCTGGCTTTATTCGACGATCTCTTGATCTGACTTCGAGGCTAGATCATAATTCGGATGAACTCAAGCCTCAAACCTTTGATTTGGCAAATGGTTTTAAAACAATCTCTTTCAGACTGAAATGACTGAAAATAACAACAACATCGTGGGGCGTAGAAACGAGGACGACAACGAGACTGTGAACTGAGGACCGAGGGATGATTGATGGATCGGGATGTTATCCGAGGCGTTAGGAAATTTTTGTCGCCAAAATCCGGCGCAGGTTCCCTCACGACACGCTCAACTCGAACCCGGGATATTCCGACCCCTTCCAACCCCGTTCCACCCGGGACGACAACCTTCACCCACGGGCTTCTCGAGGATTTGTACGCTTTTAGCGGTAATCCTTCCTCCGCCTTTCCCATCGCCCCTTTTATTTCCCCCGCCAGCGGGGCGCACCTGCGTTCCTCGCGTCTCTCATAACCTTCAGACAAGAGACTCTTCACCTGAGAGCGGATCCCACGAAGGTCTGCACTACGCCGGATTATCGGAGTCAGGAATTTAATTTAATTACTTTTCACCTGACCCCAAAAGTTTTCACTTTTTGGGCAAACCCGTTCACCTTACGACGGGTCAAAGGACCCCGGCTCAAAGCGTGACTAAAACTTCGACAAAGCTGCAACCCATAATCGAGCAGGTACTATAGGCTTGCGAGGCAAAAGTTCGTCCTGTATTCAATTACATCCTTAAAGCGAACCGAACGACTCGCGGAATCGTTCTACTACCCGAATTCTCGCTACTCGACCCAAGAGACCAGAGCCCAGAACGTCGATAGTGGCGCATGGGAATGCGAGGATATCAGAAGGATATCAGCAAGAACTGATCTAACTCCGGCGAAAGAAGTTTATCGCATTTATTCCTCCTGCTCATCTTCTTCTTCTTCTTCTTCTTATCCTTACTTATTTACATTTTTTTGAAGCCTCTCCGGAACCCTCGACGGGCTTTATACCAACACTTTGGGACACTCTCTCCATCCCTCGATTCCTATATGCAGAATACAGATCAAGCACACTCCGACGAAATTGCTGAATTCGAGACGGTGGAAACTCAATGTGTAACTTCAATGACTGGCAGTCTCCTCTTACTCTCCACGTCCCTCAGCGTTCACCTTTCAGAAAGTTTGGCACAGTTTTTTCGTCTTTGAAATGTTCTCACGATCCTGTTTTTCGGTCAGTGTATCATCGGTCCACTCATGGCGAGTTTTTCTCGAAATATTATC
The DNA here is from genome assembly GCF_021155765.1 of Diprion similis. NCBI lineage: Eukaryota > Metazoa > Arthropoda > Insecta > Hymenoptera > Diprionidae > Diprion > Diprion similis. The sequence continues at coordinate 15,270,707 of NC_060114.1, forward strand.
GAACGTGAAGAGTATCGTAGCGTCTGATAAACTGACACATTTTCCTTCTCTGAAGTGCGAGCTGCGTAAAAAGTTTTCAGCAGGATCAGGAACCTCTCCAGAAAAAAGTTTTGACCCATGGTATCTTGGTTATGGTATCGAAATGTCCGAAATGAAAACTTTTATGGTACAGGGGTGAGAAACCTCGCAAAAAATTTCCCGGCATTCCCGGAAGAAATGGCCGCGTTTGACGTTTGTCATTATGGTTAGAAGGTTATGTTTCCCGAGGGATCGTGACGATGAGAGTGGCGAGGGATGCCAGTGATTGTTTCTCAAATCCATCGCGGTGTGTCTGCTGACTCTTAAGGGTGCCTCGTCATCGGTGGAGCGTGGAGAAACGGAACAGTAGAGGGTTGGAAAAGCGAGACTGAAGCGGATGAGCCGAAAGCAGCATAGAAGGCGGAACGACGACACGACACGAAAGGACGCGAGGCGACGTTTGGATCCCAAGCTAAAGATAGAGTCTGGAACCTGGTACGAAGCTCCGAGACGTCACGTCACCCTACGACACCCAAGGATCGAGGAGTACAAGAGCTGACGAATGGAATGAAACGTGGACGATTCGAGAAAGTGGATATTTGCGTAAATAACAATACATAAATAAAGAGTCCAGAAGACCGCTCGAAGTTCAGTCGAGGGGCGAAACTTGTGAATTCCATGATTTTTACTCGGGTTATGAGAGTTTACGGACTCTCGAAGACGAGACTCTTGACCGAGAAGCGCCCCGGCTTGACTAATAAATAAAATGCTTTTGTTTTAACGAATTTTCTTACAAGGCTTGTACACCGGGCCTGAATAAACAATGATGCCGATATTTACTTATTCATACCTCTTGAGCGATTCTTGTTGTTATCATTAGTCCCCCAACGAGGCAAAACCAGTCTGCGTATCGCATTAATTTATACATTTGACAAATCCTTGAATGATACGATTGACATTTGAATTACGTTCCGTGTATAATTCACCCCGTTCAACGTTTAGGAACAAAAACCTCTTCAAAGATTCCACCAGCTCGGTTACTGCTCATAATTAATAACACTAAAGGAGATGGTCCAGGAATGATGTTTCACTCGGTGTCATTAGATCATCTCATTAACGGGATCCTCCATAGTACCAACAATTCCATGAAGTCCTGGGTAACAAGACGATGAAACATTGGGCCCTACCGTGTCAAAGTGAAACTAATGAATTCCTTAATCAACGATCGAGAGATTCTGAAACCATTCTGCAGATATCGGAGTCTCCTTAAAAATGGTCTAATTTTTTCAGTAAACTTTCTCTCAGTATCGGCAAAAACCACGATGTCCATTAAAAATTTAAAGCACAACTCTCTTCGAAGGAAGGTTATATGCGAAAGTAGGTATGCATATAGCCGGGTTGTTTATGCGGGGCAAGTGTACGCAGTCCTACGTACACAGGCATATACTGTGCACCAACGTAGGCACTAAACTGGAGCGTGGGTAAATTTTGGGGGATGATAAAGGTGGTCTGGTTCTTGGGGTCCTAACTCGTACCAGCACCACCACCACCACCACCACCACCACCACCACCACCACCACCACCACCACCACCACTACCACCATACCCTGGCGGTAAGCTTGGAATTATACGGGTGTTCGGCGAGGCGTTCAGGGCGCAATATTCGCGGGGAAGAAGAGGGAAACCGTGAATTTTGTCCGGTCCGGTACCCGGTTGGCCCTATTGCCACGGTCTGAGGAGGGACTGGGAACGAGGTGGATGTTTCGTCGATAGATCGAAAAACTTTGGACATCCAGCGATCATCGTCCGTTGCTGTTTCTTTGGTCGAGCCGAAGATGGAGAAGAAGAGAAAGACGGAGGAAAAGAGGGTTGGAGCGGCGACTTATCCGCCCCTTTCCCATTTCACCCATACCCGAGGAGTGACAATAGCCAAAGTCCGGTTGAGGAGCCGGAACGTCCTTCACGAATTTCCGGATTAAGTGTAAGCCCGTAAAATAAGTCGGCATCGATTTCCGGTACGTCTATTCTATACACTGCTAACCATTATTGCGATGTTCAAACTGAATCGGACATTAATCCGGCAACTTTTCAGACATTCATTTTCAATCGGAAATTTTCTTTTCAATTCTAAAACCGACTTTCATTGGAGTGATATCATCATCCTTCAGGTCTCGTACAGTTTTTATAACCGTTACTATAACGCTGAGTCCATCGGTATCTTCGGAAGTCTTTTAAACTGATCAGATCGCGTGATTCTGACCAGTTTCTCATCGAACACGTGGGTACCTATAAGTAGAAGCGTAACGCAACTGTCCAAACGAGGTTCATTATTAACCAAATTATTAACCATACCAGCAGTAGCTACACTTGACGTCCCATATCATTCTGGTAAGCACAACGAGGTCTTGGTTCAAGTGCGTATTACGCGAGTAGCGTACGATTCAGGGTTACGTAATACACAATTCATCGGGTAGTGAAGGTAGCATCCCGTTCAACTGACGTCATGAGGAAAGGATGGTTCGGAGCATCAAATAATGGCTAGAATCTAGAAAATAACTTTTGTGTAGACACTAGGACCTGGAGTACCAGTCCAGAAGTAACTCGGAGGGATTGACGTCGGCCGAATTGGGGAGACAGAGGTTTGTAACAATCCGTAATTTAGCGTCCCAAACGCGCCTCAAGTTTTCGGAGGATGCGAAACGATTTCGTAGTGCAATCCCAAGTATTCCATCTTGCGGTCATCCCACGTAAAGTTTTGACCAGCGAACAGCCGGGGGTTGTGAGAGAGTAGAAAATGCCCCAAGTTAGTCCAGCACGTTTGTCTGAGCAAATCGGATATTCATCACGACCCGGAAGTCACCATACAATATTCTTCTAATTAAAGTTGTGTGGAAGACAAGAGAACCAACAGCTACGTAGATATGTTTAGCCGTGTGTGCGGAATTAGATTTTTGAATTATATTACAGAAAAAAAGAAAGAAAGAAAAGAGGAAAAATGAAACCGCTGTGCTTCGCACCCCCGACGAAACATGGGGTTTAAAAAGGGGGGATCTACACAGCCTTTTGCATATTTAAGCGGGAGCGCAGCGAGGTTAAGACACGAGCTTTGTTTGGTGCGGCGTTTCTGCGCCAGCAGGTGTGGGGTGGGTGCCTTATACTTTCGTGGAAAAGTCCTAAATGCAAAACAGGCTCCCGAGATCCTCGAGCCGCGAGTTGTGACACCTACCGGCTCATCCAACCCCTTCTTCGCTCGCCGAAAGCGCGTCCCCCTTTAAATTCAAACACCACCCAAAACTCTTGATCCCTTAGCTTTCAGCCTCGATTTATTTTCTTTCTTAAAAAGAGAGGAAAAAACGAAACCAGAAAAAAAACAACAACAACAGCATAAAAACGGAAAAAAGAAAAAGGTTGAGTGCATCAGGTAGGATCATCGTTTCCAAAAGCTGAATGCTGCGAGAAGCTTTTCTGTTATTTCGTTTCACCAGCGTCATTTGTTTCCCACGAGCCAGACAAGAAGGGGGAGTAAATGGCGTCTTGAAACGTGAAAATAATATCATCAGGATGAGTGGAATGTTTGTGTTCGTCGTGTCCCAGTGGTGCCGAGGTGTCAGGGTGGTATTTTGGCACTGGATGTACGATAACAAGAAATTCCTCCCTAACGACATCGAGATCCTCCATACGGGAGTCAAGAAACGTTATGTCAACCGCGTGATAATTACACGACGGTGTATATATACGCATTTACGATATATATATATATATATATATATATATATACATAATAATCTAGGATACACGTCAGACGACAGCCCAAATCCAATGTGTGAATGCCCCCATACGCGTACGTGATATAATCCAATCTGGCTTAACTACGATTCTAAGTAAGCTGTTTACTTCTCGCTATGCCCGAATATAACGTGATAATGAATCCAACTCTCAGTGGTCGATTTCCGTGTTTCGAACAGCAGGGCAAGTATCATCTATTGAATAACTGTCAATTGTTATAGGTAAACGTGATTGGGTTGTTAAAATTCCTACGACATCTTAAGAAACGACCAAAAGCCGAAACTTTGAAAAAAGGGATGTTTCTTTTTGATCAAGACCTACATTTCCAAGATTTCATTCTACACATAAATTCTGAGGTCAAAATGATTCGGTGACAGCTGTCCGACCATTGTGAACTTCAGCTGAAGATGTACAAACTTCAATGAGTCTGGATCTTTGATCTTGAGAATTTCCCCGAGTCGTTTCTTCATGACTTTTTGGACCCGGCTGTAGCTACTTTCCTCACGAAATCCCCGGACGGATAAGACCCGCAGCAGCCACGACAGTGCACGGAATTTTCACCACCTCAAGTGCAAATGGTAAGGCGTTGCCTGCTCGTGCTGATCAGTAGCGAGCGTCTCGTTTTGACAGTTACGGTGTGTCGACTCGAGTTGAAAATGACGCAGGCTTTCCGACCCCATCCCATCTCCTTCGTTGTCTGCAGAGAGGTGCGTCTGTCCCAGGTCGGGCACGTGCTACTCCGGCCACTCTGACAAGCCGGTCGATCCCGGGTTCTCGGTGAATATGTACATCGCGTTGCGCACTCGTAGGTAAGACTCGTAACGGCGAGTTTTATCTCCGCGGACGTATGTAAGTCGGCGGCGCCATGACTGTCGGTTGTATGGCCGCAGGTTTCCAGCCGAAGATTGGATTGCCTCATCAAAGATTAAGAACTCGGGCCAACCCAGTCGACCGACCGTGGGTACCGTTTCGCTCTGCGTTTCAGCCTTAGCCCTGGGGAGGTAGACCCGTGATGTATTTTCGTATGTGCGAGCAGCCCCCTTCTCATATCCTTCCTACCAAGGAGCCTCCAGCCCCCTTCTTACATCCCAACCTCACGTGCCTCGGCTCGCCGGTAATTGATTCCTGACTCGATTTCATATCCAGTCATGGTGTAGGTATGTAGGTATGCGTGCATTACCCTCACGTCGAAATCGACCACGAGAGAGAGAGGAAGAAAAGATTGTACTCAATGATCTACCGACCCACCAAGTTTTGATGCCAATCCAAGTAGACTGAATGAATTTTGGACATTCGACGTTGTTTAATGTTAGAGATTCACACGATAGGATAGTCTATAGAAGTCAATATGTATGGTTTGATGATGATGGGATGAAATGGTTGAGATACAGTTACAAGACCTTCCAATACCGTCCTATACATCGAATCTTCAAAGCTTACATAAGAGTTCATCGAAAATCGCAGATTTGAGTGACATACAGGAGCTTTTCATCACGGCTTCATTAGACGATAAACTGAAAAAGAGGTAATAAATTTGATCCCTCGTCGTCCCTACGTCATCGAAATGACTCTAGAGTCTGATGAAAACTACACGTCAGACTTGAATTCGACAGGGCTTGAAGTTCGGAACTGGCAGAGTGTTTGGAGGTGGAGGGCAAAGGTCGGCCCATACCGGATAATGTTAGTCTTCGACGAGCAATAAAGTTCGACTCAAAAACGAGGGTCTATATCCAAGGTTGGCGTGTTGCGTCTGACTGTTTTACGTCCGACTGTCCGGTACCAGGCGGAGCGATCCGACTCCCAGTCTAATAAAGTGAAACGGAGCTCAGAGAGAGCGGCCTCGTCTGGCTTCGATGCTCGCCGAGTAAACTCAGCGAACCCTGAAGAGTCCGTCGAGCGAAGGAAGACGGGAAGGGGGGCAGGGATCACGGAACGCACACTGAATTACTGAAAACACGGAGGACGGGGATGAGGAAGATATGCGAAGGGATGAGGGAAACCCTTGTGCGAGTCGCGAGGTGGTACCCGTTCCATCCCCTGCTTGCGTTGCACATAAATTCGCGGGCTCCTCGTAATTCTGTGTGAAGAAACACAAGGCAACATAGACAGCCGTCTTGGTCTCACGGAACGTTATCTCTCATTGATAACCGGCCGACTCTTCAAGTGTCAAGTGGTAAATGGACGCCGAAGGCTTTCTCGCCCCCAGCTGCCGCGGAGGAAAAGCCCCTCGCTTTCCACCTCCGGGGGTGTGAGAAGACGAGGAAAGGCTGAATGTCCAAGTATCGTTGGGTGACAGCCCTCATTTGACGACGACGCGACCTCACGACCGACCCCGATAGAAACCAACTCGGAAGACAATCACTCTTGAAGCTTCTTATTTCTTTAGTGCCGCAGTGGGGCTTCGGCTTCCTAACTTTGACTCACAATCAGCCCCCCACGCGGTGAGAAAACACGCTTCTGATGTGTCGATAAATTATTTGGGTATGAATTTGTTTCCCAATTTTTTTACCCCTTCAAAATTTTATAATATGAATTTTCAAACGATTTTTGAAAGCAGAAATGTGCACGTACGATGTCGGGATTATTGTGAGAGATAATTTTTCTGGCGGATTCGTTAATTCAACATCAGGTAGCGTTAGATCGACATCGAATTATAGTCTAGAAGACTCTACTCCGTATTTTTTTTTACGGTTTTATACATCTATACAGCGCAAACAAGATATAATATATCAAGAATACACCAAGGGTGTTGGTTACGTGTGAATAAGTAATGACGTTTTTTGTTTTCATTTTGTTGACATTTGTCGCCCGAGAGAAGAACGTTTTTTAGTTTTTCAGTATGTTTTGTTTTCTCTCTTCTTCTTGGCTAAGGAATGAAAAGTGTGCGTGTAAGAGTAATAGCGAGTGAAAGAGAGAGAGAGAGAGTGGGGATAAAAAACGGGGTAATAAATATTAATGGGATTTTTTGTTTCTTTCTTCTTCTTCTTCTTCTTCTCCTATTTCTTCAAACAGTTGTAAGGTGAGTAAGAAAAGTTTACAGCAAAGTCGTGGGCGAGGTTTCGCCGGTATGTAGGTACGTGGATACATACCAACTTAGAAATGACAGTGCGTCTGGACGGTGCGAGAAACAAACAGGTAAAAAAGCTCGATCTAAATTCCCCCGAGGGAGGAGGTGGCGGCAAACGTCTTATATACCTTGGCGTTTTGCGTCCAAGTTTGAAAAACTTTTCTCCCTTCTTTTCGCCTCTCCGTTACGTTCTTTTTTTTTTTTTTTTCTTTTTTTCTTTCTTTCCCTCTCCTCCTTTTTTTCTATCTACTTACTTCATTCACAAGCCGGCTCCTCGAGTCCTGCAGGAATACCCCGAAGCGGGCGAAAGTTTGGACTTTTAATAAAGCCACACCGACCAGTATTACATGAACCCACACATCATACACCCCGCCTATCATGCAGCTTGGGGTGAGGGGTGACTTCTTACCCACATTATTATTCCAACCCCGAAAATCCTTCGGACATAATTTACTGCCCCTACTTTCTAAACGAGGCAATGATAGTCGAGACGTCGGCAACGATGAAAAGAGGAAAATGAATGTCAGGTTTTTGATGACTGAAACGCGATTTCGGTTTTCTGTGGAAACAGATAAGCCACCCAAAATCGGTATCAAATCGGCGAAATTTTTCCACTTAAGAGATCAATCAATCCTTCGCGCGATGATTTATACTAGGTATATATGTATATACGTTACTTGACCATGTGACATATCAATGAAACCCACCAGCCGCAACATCATCTTTGAAAATGACTTTTCAGCTGAAGAAATATGAATTCCATTGACGACTAGCACGAATCGTTTACTTTGTACTACCAACGTAGAGTAAAAATGACCTGCCGCGCCGGTGAGAATAACGGGGCAACGGAAAAAGGTGTTATATTGCCAGGGTGTGAGGTGAATTTGGAAGTAAAATGTTGGGGGTGGAGTGGAATATACAGCCAATAATCTAAACACGACCGAGGAAGGTATACGTATAGCTATGGGAAAAGACGAGGATCGTTCCTTCCGCGGCTGGCCTTTGGAGGTATTTATCAACCCCATGGCTTTACAGTCGCGTATGGAGAAAATGTGTGCATACATGTATATGTATGTACCTATTACACATATCTAAATGCAGTACATGCCCGCTATTCCATAAGTTTTAGCAGTGCTTGGCCTCGTTGCAAAAACGAGAGCCTGCCATGCAACTCACCCTTCTTCATTCCCACCTCAAACGCGATTTTCTTTCGCTTCAAAACTGTAGGTAGGTAGGTGTATACCTGACGGAACCGCGCGGTTTATATTCTGAAATATCCGTATTTCATTCCGGTTGCTTTGCATATGACGCGGTTTTCCGTTTCTCTCTCTCTCAATTTTTTTTCTTATTTTTTTTTTTTGTTTTTTTCCTTTGCTATCCCCCCCGTCCAAATTTTTATTCCTTCATTTTTCTTCCAGTTGTTTCGTTTGGTTGTTTTTTTTTTTTTTGTTTGTTTTTTTGTTTTCACTCGCATATATTATACACATCCCCGCCTATGCCTATCCCCGCGAACATATTTGACGGCGTTGTTGTACATTCGTTCAGCGATCACCACTACCGCAGAAATGCCGCGGGAAATGGCTAAAGAGTATTCGAAACACGTGTGGGAAATTTCTAAAAATGGCACGATCCGCAGGAATATAAAGGCGATCGGAATTTCCACCCCTCATCGTACGATATGCATTCGTCCACGCTTCCCAACGAGTATGGGTACCTATATATATGCATGTGTATAGGTATACGTTTATGTATGTATGTATGTATGTATATTTACCAGGTACAACGTAACACGTAACGGTACACACTCATGTCTTTCTGTACTGTGTAGACATGTCATGACCAGCTTCTAGTTAACGCCTGACGTATTTTGCGGATGCAATTTCTCTGGCGTGTCGCGCCATAGCGATGTATATTCTAGTATATACATGCATATATATATATACACACTATATATATACGTGTGTGTATATATGCCAGATTTCACGTAGTTTCTTTATTCTCGACATTTTCTTTTTTTCGCTTCGTTCCACCGAGGGAAGCACGACGGAAAAGTTGACAAACGAGGGGTTAGGAAAACAGGCGTATAATCGCGATCGTTCAATTTCATTCGTATGGTAAAAAACCGCGTTACTTTTCTTCGACTGTCTTATTTCAATGATAAATAATGCGTTGCAGTTGGAAAAACTTTTGGAATGTTGGAATTGTTAGGATATTCGGGGTAGAGGAGAGGAAAAAATTATTTCACACGTCGCATGGATCTATTAGTAATCTATGGTCTGTACAATCTCGTTTTCGGGGGTTCGGATCCAAGACAGCTTTTCACCAATATCTACCAGCAATAGCTATTTATGTGGCATGCCCGTAAACCGCCTGTTTTTTTGGCAAGGATAAAGATTTCAGGACGAGCTGAAGGCGAGCCGGAAGCGAGCCGGAAGCGAGTACTGAAATTATCCGAGCCAAAAAACGGTTTACGGGCATGGCACATACAATATTTTTTACGGTATGGGCATTGAAAAGCAAAACGAAGAGTGAGGTTATGTCGCGATCTGTTCGACGAAGCTACTTTATTCGGCAGTTTGGGATGCGCACTTCGAACTGCGCATCAAAACTGCGGAATAAAGACTTTATTCCGCAACTTTGTTCGCTGCCGTATAAAGCGTCACTTTACGAAACGAAAACTGCCACAAAAAGTGGACTTTTCAATGCCCATGTCGTAAAAATGATTATTCATGTCATGTGTCTCACGCGGTAGCACAGTGAAATATTTTTTCCGCAAAATTTCCATAACTGCACGATGTTTCAACGCCGTTAGAACACCACGAGTCAGCGTATCTTTATCGCATCTTCACTGTATGGTTTTATGCTTTGCTGTATTTACCCGCCCAACGACCGTTCAAGTATAAGTGAAAACTTTACCAAGGTGCGACAGAGGACGGAAGTTGAAAGGTTCTGTGAGCGAAGCGTCTGCTTTAGTCGATTTACTGGATCCCATTATTTACGATAACCCTTCAGTGCAGATTTAGTCACCGGTTCTTATGCCATCAAAGCCAAACTACACAGTTAGCGATGTCAGTATGAACAGGAGAAAACCATGGAACATGGAGCTTGGCACTGACTTAGATCCACATCAACTACATGCTTTTCATAAAAAAACTCATACGGAAGATTTAGCCCGCAGTCAAAATTCCTAAAGATCCATTGAACGTGTCTAATTCTACTTCAGAGATGTAGGTATAAGGTATGATTGGCGGATTCTTAATGCATGATAATTAATTCAACCCAGATTTCATTCGCGTTGGTCAGTTGTAAAGCTACGAGGTACGTGAAATCCTTACTAAGCACGATCACATGCTGGTAGCGTCACTGCTCCTGCTTTCTATGTGTAAGCCTCTCATCAGCCCTCTGCAAAGCTGCGCAAAGTGTGTTAACTCCAGTTTGTTTGCACGTATGTAGTACGTGCAGGTATGTATACCATGTGTGTTTGCACTCCTTACATAACTCTCCAGGTCACCGTCGTGGTTTTGAGAAGAGGACGAGAGACACAGAGAGAGGGACAGTGAGCACTTGCACCACCTTGTTGGTCCTTTCGTGGACGCCATCTGCGGTGCTTGATCAGTCCACTGATCTCGGTTTGCTGTTCATCCAAAAGCTGAGGTTTGATGGTCTCCAAACTCCTCGTTTGATCTTTAATGAGAACTAACGAATCTTGAATTGCGAAAAGTTGCTTTCAAACGACAATCACGGTATAAGGTGTGAACTGTTCAATCGTCACAGGGTTTTGTCCAGCCTCCGATGACCATGAGCGAATCGCAACTTCTTGGATCCTGAACTTTGGAGAACTGAGAAACCATAGAGAACCATTCGACCTTGACCACAAGTTTCGACTCCATCTTGCACTCTACAGGTCTTAAATTCTTCCTACCTAAGTTTATCCGCGCAGTGGCGGAGTTCATTTTACCGGGTTGAATACGCCCTCCGCAAGGGTGGTGGAAGGGACGACGCCTCTTCTGTCATTTCTCGAACACCGGTGGCCCTTCGAGATGCAAATCTAGGAGGCGCCATAAGACTCGCCATCTGAATATATCCGCCGAGGATGCGGGGTTATAGGTTCTATATACGGCCAGAGAGATTTTAATAACGTGAGATATGACCCGGAGCACGATGTACGTAACACTCGAGGATCCCGTGATATGAGCTGATCCCGACCCTCGATGTGGGGGTGGGATCCGGATTTCCTCGACATGTCCGAGAATAAAAGGGAATCAGCATTTCGCCGAATTCACTCGGCAACGGGGCCCGGGAATGACCGGTTGACCAGAGTGGAAGTCCCTGATTCGCGTGAAGGGGTTGCTGGTGAAGAGGAAAGGGGAAAATAAATCCCGGAGTAAAGCGATCCGGGAATTTTCCAGAAATCGAACCACAATCGGTGCGATTCCGTGTGTTTCCTTTTTTTTTTACCCCGGTACTTCGGCAGCTCGTCTCTTCCGATTGCGCTTTCGAGCGAAGTTTGAGAAGATGAAGCACCGGATTCCTCGAGGTGTCTGAAACCTCGGTGGAGGGGGTGAAACTGTACGTGTTTGTTTGCGTCCGTGTGCAGCAGGGTGGTGGAATCGTCGGACTGAGGAAAATAGGAAGACGAGAAGCGATCTCCAATTTCAGTTATTAGGTCCTAAAATCCCAGCCCATAGCCGGCTCGCCCGATCGAAATTGCTGTGCAGGACGAGCGAGCCAGGATCGCCTTCGAGAGGGCTTCGAACCATCCCTTCGAAAACACACATCGCCGCAGCAACATTCGCCCCACGACGCTGCAGACTCGCCGAGAAAGTCGACAATGTTTGGTCGAAACGGCAAATGCCCATAGAATTTCAACCCTTTACACACCCTCCGCTTTTCCTCCACTTACAGTCATTCTAATACACTTCAATTCGGTTCCTGAAGCGCTAATTCTCAAGTGTGAATTCCAGAATAGGTCCAACGATTTACTGTTTAAACTGAAACCTTGAACGTTCGATAACCGCAATTGTTCACCGAATGCGGAAAATTTACACTGAGGTCAGCCAATGGTGCCTGGTTGGTGGGAAACTGAAACCATTCGTTCGCCACTGTGTAGTGGAATAATTGCACCAGTCGAATGGTTGCAAAGTGGTAAGATGGGGGAGTAAAAGTTGTTGGCAACGGATTCAGAGAAATAATCAATCCAAATTTTTTACCCACCATTTCTGGCGACCATTCCAACCAATTAGCAAAGCTCAAGTGCAGTGACGAATTACTGGAAATTCAGACGATATGTTCACGGCCTGAATGAATGCCCAGCTAAACAGACGATGTGCGATGGAAACACAAACTGCAAAGAGAAAGAGAGAGGGAGGGGGATGACAAAGACGGGAGAGAAGGAGAGAGGGATGAAATTCGCATTACCCAACGTACTCGGCAAATGACGTTAACGCGAGTGCCTGCGAGTGACGCGAGTTCTCTTATACTCTCATCCCATTCTCCGTTCTCGGTTACATATCCATACGCAAACAAACATGCAGGCACACAGATAAGAGCGAACCTCTTTCTGCAGCGCAGAGCACCAAGCTGATGGGCACATGCGATCCATCCCACTTACAGCTCCTCTGCACTTTGTACATGTTGAGAATTTAACCCACCCCTACACCTTGACAATGCGAGAGTGGAGGGTAAAGAACGGAGAAAGTTATAGAGAGGCGAGGGCGAGAGAGGAAATGATGCTGGATGATACAGCAGGCGTGATGTGAGGTAACGAGTGTGGAAAAATTTAAGATTCGTGAAACGAATGTTTTGTCAGGTCTCTTCATTCTTGGATTACAGTTGTTTTCGAAATGCCGAACGTGGTTATCGGACGGTTAAAAAATCGATCGTTTTTCGAAATGGTTGTTTCCTGAATTTTTTCAATTCACAGCGCAGATTTTTGGAAAAATTGAAGATTCATGAAACGAATGTTTTGTCAGGTCTCTTCATTCTTGGATTACAGTTGTTTTCGAAATGCCGAACGTGGTTATCGGACGGTTCAAAAATTGAAATTCACCGAATACCTGAATGAAATCTTTTGAAATCGTTGAAAATGTTTTGAAATCCTTTGAAACCATTGAAATATTTAAAATATTCTAAAATTTCGTGAAATCATTTACAATCCTCTGAACTCTTTGAAAATTTTCTGAAATCATTTGGAATCTTTTGTAATCCGTTGAAATCTGTAAAATCCTTGAAATCCTTTGAAATTTTTTGAAATTCTCTGAAATCTTCCGAAGTTATGGGAGAAATCTTTTGTAATTCTTTGAAATCTTTTGAAACTGTATGAAATCTTTTAAAATCATCTTAATCTTGAAATCAGGTGTACATCAAAATCGATGAGTGATTAACCTCACGGTCAAAAAAGACTTTTTGTAATTTCAACAAACTAATATATCCGTGTTTATTCTATCTAAAAAAACAGGTTTTTAGAAAAATATCGATCAGTTTGTATATCTCGTTAAAAAAAAATCGGATATAATTTTTTTCTTCAGTGCATCTGTATCATCCGTAGAAAAATGTTGTATAAAATCTGAAATACACCGAATACAAATGAGAAAAAAAAACCGAAGTACGAAGAAAAGAAAGTATTACCGCCGAGAAATTAGAATTATACTTATGACAGTGCATTTTGTAAATCAATTATGTTTCCTAAGACGATAATAAGTATTGCAAAAAATGCTGTTCATATGGCTAGTAAAGAAAAATTCTGAAACTGTGTATCAGAAATTTTTCTTAGACGAACAGTCATTGTCACTTCCGGAAGTGAAATTACCCTAATTTCTTGGTTGAAAGTTTTGAGGTTTCGCGGTGTAAAGCTAGTTTGGAAGAAATGAAAAAAAGTCGTTCAAGTCGTTGCCGGCCGGGAAACTTCCGTTTGGTTTAGGTAAATGAAGATTCTGGCCGATATTTTCCCAGGAACAAATCGTGAATATTGATATTCCGTAAGCATCCGCAGCCGCAGCGAGGAACCGAATAATCTGCAGGCAACCGTGGTTCCTCGGTCGGTATCTTTCACACACAAACACACATCCATATATTATATATATATGTATATATATGTATCTATAAAAGCAAAACTTTCGAAACTTTCCAGGCCATTTTCTTCCGCGGTCTCGCTACTGGAGACTTTGGCAAAGTAGTACGAGCGGGAAATTTGAAAATCCTTTTGTCGCCGAGAAACGAAATTACGACCGAGGCGACATTCGATAAGAAATTCCACCCGGAATTTGGGCAGTCGAACGTTTTTTGCATTTCTCTATTCCGGGAAAAGTCTGCAGACTTGTGATATTGTAAAAAGCTTCCGTTGAAAGAGTCTCTCATATTTTTTTTAGGTTTCTCGTTTATTTATTTATTAGTAGTATAGTAGCTACGATTAGTATTATCGTGTTGATATATATATATCGTTTGGTCGGAAAACTTCTCAAATCAAGTGTTAGAAAGCCTGATAAAATTCCTCGAAATTTTGTAAACAAAAAATCATAATGAAAATTAGAAGATATAAGCGATTCTCTGAGGTTTTTAACCTTTCGTAAAGTTTGTCTTGTACAGTATTGCGAAATCTTATAAAATCTTAACAAATCTAATTTCAAGTCTACCTTGAAATCTTATAAAATCCCGTCAATTAGGCTTTACCCAAGTACAGTATATCAAATACCGTGAAGTTTGAAAACTTGTATGAATTCCCGCAAAGTCGTTAGACGAATTTACAAAGTTCTAAGAGTTGTCTGACGAAGTACGTTTGTTATACTTCTGTAAAAAAATACCGCTTGATATCCCGAAGTTTTCTTAAAAAATCTCACGCATTCTTTGCCCCCCCCCCCCCCCCCCCCGAATTCCGACTTAGGTGGTAAATAAAATTTGAAATCGATTAACAAGGGTGAAATCGAATGGCGATAATTTGTGATACGAAATCGTGATCCAAGGGAGCGAAGGGAGGGTGGAGGGCGAGCTCGTGAGCTCGCGAGCAATAACATAAGAGGGTTGATCGAAATCTCGCGGTATAGGTTGGACGGTCGGCAGGCAAACAGCGCTCTCCTTTCCTGAGTTATGGGCCAATGCCTATATACTTAAGGTTAAGGTGCGATCTAAATGATCTGTAACGCTCGGCTCCCATGTTTCATCGATCAGACCGTAAAACCAACACACTGAGCCCAACGAGTTTCACCCCGCTTCCCCAACCTCGGGCTTTCAACCCCCACAGCAGCAGTAGCAGCAGTAGCAGCAGCAGCAGCATTCAGTCGTAATAATGTGCGATATTACCACCGATTTGACGATCTGAAATCAACGACAAGTCACGTGCTCGATCACGTTTTTCTGCACAGGGTGGCCCGAGAATTTTGTGAGGGATATTTTGATGTCCCTTTCTTTTTTTCTGTCACTTTCTAACCCCCCTCACGTCGTTGGTTTGTGAGAAAAAAATTTCCACACAATTTTTATTTTCATTAAAAAATTGAAATTGTGTTGTACGACTTTTTGGTAACAATGAAATTTGATAAAATCTCTGATTTATTCTTTCTTTTTTATTTGAAACGCTGTTTCTTGAATTTGGTCTATTATATAGTGAACAGGATCAGCTCAGACTCGATGCGAGATCCAGAGGTAGAAAATAAAAAATAGAGAATTTTCCCAATTTCAAGTGAAATTCACAATCTTAATCGTCGGCGATATTGCATATAGATCGCGTTACTAATGCCAAAAAAGCGTATCTCAAAATATACGATCTTTTGTCTCTGAAATAAAATTTGTTTTTACTCCGATCAACTTAAAAATGTTTCTTAATGTATAAATCTATGGAAAAAATGGAAAAAAATCTTAAAGCCAAAAAGTCGTATCGTTTTTTTCATACATTTATTTCGTTTTAGATATCTTTACACCAAAAAAAAGAACCTTGGGAGACATTCAAAACAGTAATTTTGAAAAAATCATTCAAAAAAGATGCCGATCTTGAGAATGTTTATGATTCTAAAATTGCAATATCCTTTTCAAAACTCAACGATTTAAATTATCTTCAAACTAATATTTTCATTGTTTTTTAATTTCATCAAGTTGGTTGTAGAAAAATAAAAAATCTTCGATAGTCAAAGGGGCGTATATTTTGAGATACGCCCTTTTGGCATACGTAACGCGATATATTTGTTGAAATTCAGAATCGAGATTATTAATCGCATTCAGGAAAAGAATGCCTAACAATTTTGAAAAAAAAAAACAGTGAAAAAAAAATGAAAAAAAAAATAGTCATAGACACAGTAATAAAATATTTCCAATTAGCTGAAAGAACCATAAGACCGTTGCTCTTGCGAGCAAGTAAAGTAGGTACAGCGTTATGGAGGCTCGTTCAGACGGTTGGATAAAACATCTCGCGAGAAAGCGAGAGCCGCTGAAAAAAGCAGCTGCAGAGTAAAAAAAAAAAGGGGGCGGGAAAAAAGAGAGAAAAGAATGAAAAACGAAAAAGAATCAACGCAGCCGACCGGGGTTCCTGTTACGTTATTGTTTCAGCTGTACAGTCACAGTATTTGTTAGCCCCTCTTGTGCGCATGCTGAACAAAGTCAAAGCTGCAGCTAAAGAGGGCTGCGCTGCGAGCAGCCAAGGGTCTCTGTTTACAGGAGTGAGAAGGGTTGGGTCTGGTTGAAAAGTTGCAAGCTTACAAAATTTTAAATTCAAGCATCAGGATCTGGTCATTATGCGATATTCCAAAACGGGACGAAACGCAAATGAATTTCAAATCTCGAGGTGTGTGGGCTTAAAAGTCATAAAAGAGGTGAAGTTGGGCTAAGAATTGACAAGAATCGACTCCAGGATCAGATGCTGTTCAAAGGAGCAAAGTTGCAACTTTTATTTTGTACTAGAAACTACAGTTTTCAGTTATGCTAAAACATGAGAATGGTATTAAGGGGTTATGTACAGTTGAAAATTTCAAAAAATCGATTTTTTTTTCTATTTCATTTTCGTGATGTGCATATATTTGAATACACAGACAGAAAATTTATCTTCAATCCGGGAAATATTGACATCTCGATGTAAGTTGAGAACAAAAATTTTCTACTACGTGTAAAGTGCTTTTGAAATTTTAAACACGTTTTTCTCAAAACTGTGTTTTTAAAGTCGGTGAACAAAATTTCTCGGAAACGGCTCAACCGATCAGTATCAAATTTTAACACGAGCTTTTTAAGTATATTTTACAGTAATTAATCTAAGGTTTTTGCTCACCGACAAATATTTTCCATTTTATAAACAATTTAATTTTTTTTTTTTTTTTTTTGAGAAGCCGCCATTTTGTCAAAGATTATTATTTTGCTTTCTTCCATTTTATCTTATTCATCGTCCTCGTGAGCAAGACTCTTTTTTTTACAGGTGCTCCCGAAGATCAGCTATATATCAGTTTTCAGAACAATTATTTGAACAAATAAAAAATGTTAAAATACAGTTAAAAGTTACCATATTACGTGTACAAATTTGTACTTTAACAAATAAAAAGG
The DNA here is from genome assembly GCF_021155765.1 of Diprion similis. Taxonomy (NCBI): domain Eukaryota; kingdom Metazoa; phylum Arthropoda; class Insecta; order Hymenoptera; family Diprionidae; genus Diprion; species Diprion similis. The sequence continues at coordinate 15,288,090 of NC_060114.1, forward strand.
TCATCTCAAGAAAAAATCTTGTAAAATCGATTTTTTATGTCCTCCTGACTGTATATAACCTCTTAAGTACTGTAAGGTAAGCAGAACCAGAAATTTCCTTCAGCTTATCAACGAGTTTGTTTCCAAAGGCAACAAAGGGTCCGAGTTTTGGCGTGGAAACCAAGGAAGACCGGAAGTCGAGGAAAGTTTCACGCACGTTGACTCGACTTGATCATCTAAGACTGTATTGTGAAGTGTAACGACTGTGCGTCAAGGAGAGTATAACACTGTGTTCAGACTTAGCTGAGACACCTGTTGGACATCATCAGACACGCGTCATGTGGGGTTAATTGCCACAGGGTGGATTGCCGAGGTTTCATTTTCTCGCCCTCGGAGTCAGCTGAGAAATATTTTTATTCAGAGTCGGTCTTCCAAATTTCGACAAACTTTCTCGATATCTGGATCAAAACAAATTTTTTTTTGTTTTTGAGCAACGGATTTTTTCACTGTAGGAGTTTATTCAATGCAATAACGAGACGCTAACTGCAAATACCCGGCTCGTACCTGAGTCCTGATTCCCGTGTATAAACACAGGTACAAAAACAAAAACAAAAACAAAAACAAAAACAAAAACAAAAACAAAAACAAAAACAAAAACAAAAACAAAAACAAAAACAAAAACAAAAACAAAAACAAAAACAAAAACAAAAACAAAAACAAAAACAAAAACAAAAACAAAAACAAAAACAAAAACAAAAACAAAAACAAAAACAAAAACAAAAACAAAAACAAAAACAAAAACAAAAACAAAAACGACAAAGTTTTCTCACATTGATTTTCCATTCGATTCTTTACCAGCTTAATGTGCATCACTGTTATTATTTGTTATATTCGTTAAAGACAGCTGAAATATGGCGAAAATTTTATATGCAGTTGGGTTTTTTTTTCCTGACAGTTACCGGAATTTGATTACAGTGGTTTGTCGAAGAAGAGAAAAATTTTTTTTTTTCAAACATTACAGTATCGAAAGAAAATAAATAAATAAAATGCAGCGGGGAAGAAAAATGGACGAAGGTGAAGAAATTTGGAATTTACAGTGGTAGGAATAACTCAATAACACACAGCTGCGTACAGTGAAACTATATTCCTCATTTCATATTCATTGTACTTTCATCCACTTTTTCCCTGCACCTGCATTCGTGCGAATGATAGGTGAACAGATCTCGTTGATTTATACAGGGTATATGACATGTATATTGTATGTACGAGCGTGCTTTTCCTGCCCGTCACGCGCTGATGTTTTTTTTATGAAGCGAAATATTCGACGATGGTGTATGTGTGTTAGTGTAATTACGGTCCCCCCATGGAGTTGTAATTAACGAGAATGTCTATCGCTCTCTCTTTCTCTCTCTTTTTCTCTCTCTCTCTGTTCATTCACAATTCAAATCACCGTCAACGATATTAATGCAGTTATTCGATTCACGGCTCGACGTGCATTACAATCGAACAATAAAAGTTCACCTCTCTGAAAATTTTTAATAATAAATCCGTTTAAAATTGACGTTTCGCTTCGATAAAAAAAAAAGACAGAAAAAAAAAAAACAACAAACCGAAAAGAATTGAAATAAAATTTAAACTATATACGAAAACCGATATAATCGTACAAATCATACAGCGACGACAATTAACATCGTCTCGTTAATTATTAAAGCATTAGTTATACTGTATATAATTGAATTAGTCTTACGAGACACAAGGTGCATGTTTCATCGTATTTGGAAGTCTTACAAATCGATAAGATGACTGAGAAGGGTCGCCTTAAGGATAATAAATAAATGTTAAAGGAAAGAAGACGACAGAAGTCTTTTCGACTAACTTTAGGATTGATTTTCTCAGCGGATTGTTTGTAAATTTATAACCAAGTACAAATTCGACATCGCGCCGGAGGATCGGTTGATAAAAGTTTAATTCAAGGTACGCGGTGATTTTAAATTCTGTATCTGCAGTAGGCGTAACGGAGAGGCTGAATACCAAAGTCTAGACGTATTTTAGCGGTTTCTTGTTACATCAATTTCCGTCAAATTGACGCGACGACGATCGGACCTGTACCATTGAATTTTTAAAATCCATCACACGAAGTGGTCCACGGCCTTGCCGATTCTCTTTTTTTTATACCTCAACCACGATTTTTCGGGATATCTTTTTTTCCTTCCTGCTTTCCGACTTCCTTTTTTTTTATTCTTGCCCATGGCTGATGTACCAAAGCGAAATTTATATTGGGGATAAATTCAAGGTGGAACGTTGCGAGAAACTTGTGTAATAATGTATTATTGTCCCTCTAAATATACGCATAGACGTGTCAGTACTGCCGCATAAGTAGGGAAAGAAATAGATAGTATTCGAGATGGATAGATAGATAGATAGATAGAGTTGGCATATGTGTGTAATGTTAGAAATTATTTAAATACCACGAGGAATTGATTCTCCTCTTATCCCGTCACCGCATCCTCGGGGTAAATTAATCAAATCCTTGAGAAGGTATTTGTTCATAGTGAGGACCTTGAGGTAGGAATTAATCGCCGCGAGCGATTAATTTTCATTGGCACTTTGCTTAGCGTGTTTCGGAACTTCGGCGATCATGAATTTGTAACGAAACGGTCCTTATTCTGACTTTTTCTAGCCCTTGTTTGACACTGTGGGTTACTTTTTTCGTTAATTTAAAGGATCTAGATCTAAAAAAGTCCGACCTGTGGCGCCATCTGGCATTTTGATATTTCGTTATATAATCTACATTGTTTAAAAAAACTTTGTCGCTGGGGTACAAACGACCCCAGTGTGTCAAGTATGTGACTTTACAAAAAGTAATATTATTTTTCATAGTCAAGACAATTAAACTATCTAAAAGCTATAACTGTAAATCGTTTTGAAAATTATATTGGTAGCAAATGTTACAAGTTTTTTAATGGAAAAACATCGCAATTAAGAAGAGTTAAAAAAGGAATACATGCATCAATCAGTGAAATCAGTAAAGATTTTCTAAAACCAAAAATACAAAACGAGAATAAATGTTGAATTGAAAATGAAAATTGTCTGCTGCATGTGCAGTTTCGTTCTACGGGTGATTATAACTGTTATACCTGCATTGAAACTGAAAGAAAAAAAAAAAACGTGATGAAAAGGAAAAAGAAAAAAATGTACAAAGCCGGCTGGTCGGAAACTGCAATGTACACAATATTGAACAAAAGCGTATATTACTCGCATCAGATTCGAGTGTACGCGCATACATATCGTTGTTTTATCAACTTCGATACAATAACAACACAATGGATAATGGAAAGTTCAAACAATTATCCAATTAGGATAATAATTATCGAGAATTGTTTTATCCGTAGATAGAGAATAAATATATAATCGTACGATGAAAATAGGTGATTGGAAAAAAAAAAAAACATAGAAACATAGATGGATTTCGACGATACGTGATCCACTGTGTTGATCAATCGGCGGTTAGATCGGCTGAATAAATTTGAAGCAAAAAGGAAAAGAAAAAGAAAAAGAAAAAGAAAATCAAATATGACCTGCGGAAAATATTCATTTCAGAGCTTTTGCTGGAAGAGGGTTATAGTTCGGTGGTATAATGCAGGGTAAACGATCCGGGACGCTGGAGCGTTGGTTAAGTACGGTAAAGCGGTGGAAAAAAAAAAAAAAAAAAAAAAAAAAAAAAATGAGTAAAATAGGGAAGAAAAGGGGAAAGCTGCCCGCCGCCGAGGGACCGCGCTGACCGCACGAAACGGGAGCGGTTAGAAATCGGCGAATTTCGCATTTTCTTGCCTCTGCAATGCAGAATTATATAGTGTAACGTGAAGCGTGGAATTGAGACGGGTGGGTTTTTTTAAAAATTCATCCACTATAGCCCGGGAATTTTTCACCCTCAATTATTCACACGATCAGCCTGCATACGGGTAGGACTACCCTCGCGATAAATCCGGACCACTGCATTTCGACTGTCTGAATAGAGGAACGATATAAATTTCTAGCTATATCGTTACCGTCGAGGCCTGAATTATTTTCCACTTTTTAGCATAAAGAAAAAGTAGCATTTTGGATCAAGAATAAAATGTAGTTTTCTAGCTGTAGATAGAAAATCTATTATTTTTCATTCTCATCACTTATTGTCTTTGTAACGAGATACATTTTTATCTGTACGGTTACCCTCGAGTTTGAAATTATTTTCCACTTTTTACCATAAAGAAAAAATATAATTTTGGATCAAGAATAAAATGTAGTTTTCTAGCTGTAGATAAAAAATCTATATTCTTTCCTTGTGATCACTTATTGTCTTATTCATTTTTTTTTGTGACTGATTAAATAATTTGCATTTGCAAAAGTATTAAAAAAAAGCTGTAAGTTAAATTTTCTTTTTAATTCCCCAAGTGCAAAAAATTAATCGACACTGAGGCGTCAAAGTGAACGGAAAAACGGATCGAACTTTATATAATAATGAGAAAATGTAATAATATTCACGAATATAATTATACGATTATAAAATTATTAACTGTAAAAAATTGTCCAATAATTTGAAAAATGTTTAATAACCGGTATAATTTTATACGAGATGCCGATTTTACTATAAAAATTTATTGTAAATAATGAAATTTTTCTCATCGTAGTGGTTGAAAGGGGGGTGGTTGGTAGGGTAAAATATTAACGCCACGACTGCAAACAACGGAGAATCAATTTAAACTCAGATATCTGTAATCAAGGGTCCGTCGACCAGCTGTGGATGGTGGAGAAAGAGTCGATGGGTACATCGGAATGTGGAGGCGGTTATAGTTTCACAGCGAAGGCAAAGCGTGCCAAAGAAAATGAGAAACTGCTGAGAAAATCGAAACCCGACCAACTGGCTATCGGATCCTTCCCAAATATTGGAAATTCGATCCGTGTGATCGCTGGGTTCGAATGGGATTCCAAAAAAATTTGTTCTAAAAAGTAGGAAAAAGTTTTTTGATGGATAATTTTTGCTTTTCATTAAAATTACTGAATTGTGTTATAATAATGAAACGATTTATCGGCAAGGTGATCGTACTGCTTATAATCATGTAAATTATATGATTTTTTAAGGTATGATCTAGATCTGTGACTTTTATTTCCCTGAATTTCAATGTTATAGAAGAAACTAAAAAAGAAGAATCTTTGAAAGACTGAACTTTAATATGAATTATATTATCAATCGTATAAACCTTGAAATGAAATAAAGACGTCAGATTGTTTTGAAGCTTTGACATTCGTTTTGAAATTTATGACCGGTTCATTAATGTTTATTTTTGAAATCGTACAAGACTGGAAATAATGTTTAAAAATTTTTCTAATTCCTCGTTAAATAAAATAGTAGTGAATTCGTAAAAACCCTCGAGGTTCGAGAAATGAGAAGAGAAAATGAAGAAAAGTAATTAAAATACAAACCGCCCCCCCCCCCCCCCCCCGCCTCCCCAAAAAAAAACGAAAGGAAACCTGGAGGAAAAAATGTGTTAAAAAAAAAAATGTGACGAGGTGCCCGTAAAAAATTGGGGAATATGTTGTGCATACTTCCATACATATTTACATTTTTTAGGGTTCGGGCCTGTAATTATACGGTAGAATATTCGCGAGTGATGGTATAAGGGTGGGAGGGAGGGTCGTAACGGGACGTCCTATAGGGAAAGCCTGAACCTCGAGGGGACTTGGGAAGGCAATATTCAGCGAAGCGAAGAGGTACACACACACACATATATATATATATATATATATATATATAGGTAGATAGGTATTCGTAAGATTAATAATATAATGAAAAGCGCAAACGATCGTGCGGCGCGAATGTTAATTGCGAAAGAAAAAAGGGGGAGGGAGAGAGGAGTGAAAAAGAAAGAAAGAAAGAAAGAAGGAAGGAAAGGAGGAAGAAAGGGCGAGAGAAAGCGAGATAGATAGAGGTGAGAAAAAGTGGAGAGAATAAAATTAAAAGGACGAAAGTTTGCACGACGCGTGCCTCCCGAAGAATTGAATTCCGCATTGAAAAATGGAGAAATTATAAGGCCGTGAAGATTTCGCTTTTATATACTCGTGTGTATGTACATACATACATACATCCATATATATATATATATATACCGTTGTTATATCAAAAACCCAGTGTGAATGTTTATACACTTGGATTTTTCACCGGCTCAGGGGGACTCGAAGTGTCGGTTAAGGGGGGGGGGGGGGGGGGAGGGGGGGAGTTCGAAAGATAACGCTTAGAAGAATGATTTACATACAGACTACTTTTGCGAAATATCTTTGCGGGGTGAAATTCAATTCCTTAGTTTCAAAAATTTACACTCTCAAACTATCACCTCGTTCCGTTATGTATACCTGATGGAAACTTTCAAGCTTGCCACGCGTATTATGCTAAGTTTGCGCCGGAAGAAGCGAAAACCTAGATTTCATTCAGTCTCGGAGACGCGTTTTTCACCGCCTCAGATTCCGTAAGAAATCCCCGAATCGCAACGGAAGGAAAGTAAATTATACAAATTTTCGAAAGACACAAAATTTCGTCAAGATTTCGTCAAGATTTCTTTTTCTCTTTGTATTCTTGATCGAGAATTTTTTTCGTGAAAATTTGTCTTTTTTTTTTCATCGATTTCTTGAAATTTTTCGAACATTTTAAGTAGCCGTAATATTTTTCAAACGGAAGTTGCGACAAGTTGAAAAATTGAACGGATATGCATTTTTCCATCGAATCTTAGATTTTTTAATCTCTTTCTCTTTTTTTACGAAGCGAGTATACAAAATATTATCAAATATTAATTTCCTGCCAATCGTTGTTTATCTTTTTTCACTCGAAACAAAAATCGTAGCTAAAAATTGACTCTTTCGCAAATAAATTTTGTACATAACCTATAACGAATATTTCACCAACATTTTAAACATGGCGTAAAAGAAAAGGTTATAATACACACATATTGAATCGGTGAGGTAGTAGAAGATACCGATTTTTGTAGAAGAAAAAATTTGGAAACAAAAAAAGAAAATGAATGATTGAATAAATGAAGAAGAATAACAATAACACGCGATTCAGCCTAATGAAAACTTGTTGGCTTATTCAGGGGCGACAAAAAGGCCGGTTACACAATTCAGAAGACCAGGCGGTGGGTGGCATGCCTTCAAAAAGGCGTTTGTGTCGACGATGAATCCACCGTCGCAGGTTCCGCAGTCCTGTCGTAGAATACAGCGAGTGGAATCGATATCTGAAGATATCTCTCAAGCTCTCACTCTCACCCGCCTCCCCCCCCTCTCTCACACTGTACGGCAAACTGCAATATCCTTGGAATGGGTTTCTCAAGAAGGTAAATATCTACATCAGGACATAGTCAAGGACTCGTCATTGTCGTTAAACTTTGTGTACCGAGAGATCCGGGACGTTAAGAAATTCAGAAATTTTCGTCGGGAAAACTATGGAAAAAAATCACAAATTTTTTTCCAACTATTCATATCACACTGATCGGCAAATTTTTGAAAGACATTAACAAGGAATGTCCTTTATCCGATCGCGAATCGGTCAATTGATAGTAATAATACGTCGTAAAGTGAAAGATCCAGAAATAAGAAGAAAAAAAAAAAAAAAAATGAACAGAAGGAAATGTCAACCTCTGTAAAATCGATGTAAAAAGAATTCTCCTCTAGGATTTTAATATTTTTTCCTTACGAAGAGGAAATAACTTTGCACAATGCTTTGAACATTTTTTTCCACTCCATTTTTCGACCCCTTTTATGTACAGTTCCGATGGAGACGAGCCAAATATTAATATCCGGTGATGCATACGTCCCAGTTATACCTATATGTGTATATTATACGAAGGCATGTCGGTATCGAATGCGATAAATTCACAGCCTTGCGAGGTTCTGAATTGAAAGCTCGTTTAGCGTTGAAATTCCGCTCTATTTTTCGAAGCATCGCAAGTCTTAGAATTCCGCTGAACTTTCGAGATGAGAATATGTAGCGATTCTCCTGTGGGGATCGGGCAAAATCGCCCGGAGCCAAATTGCAAAAACCTAAACAAGGGCAATCGAGTCGATAAAAAAAGCGCTCCTTGAGTGCGCGGCCACTCGAAGTAGATAGCCAGCCACTCGGTAAAAGAGTTCTGGATACAGATTCCGTTACTGGCATTTCACTTACAAGGAACCCCAGGTCAGTCTACCCCTCAGAGTTTGATATACTTCGTACATTATGTAGTGCATCGAAAACTAAGAGACAAATTTTTTTTTTTTATCGGCCAGTAAACGATCCCCAAATAGGGACGCTCAAGAGGATGGTTTTTTGGTGCACTTTATATATTCGAATGAAACCAAGGCTGAAACGTTTCTATTTATGATTGAAACATTTCCGCGTGTCTCTTAGTTCTAATTTTGTTACAGCGTACATGAATTAGATCGAGATCGAAGGCTTCGACGTACCCAAAATTCCTTGTTAACTAAGACATAAACCCTTTTTCAGAATGTTGAAGTTTAGAGTTACAAACATCCAAACTCTGACTGACTAACTTTATCGATCATCGGATTGTTCCATATCCGACCACATTCGATTCGGGTCAAAAAGGGTTTGCGTCTCGGCTAAATGTCGGTAATGGAATCTGTAACCAGAACTCTCTTGCCTTATCTACTGCTCGATCCTAAAACCTTCTAAATCACGAAGGTTACACACAGTGTTACAAAAGTAGAAGCAAAGTTCGAGGAAGAAGACACTCTCGATGCTGTTTTACCTGCAAGACACTTGATGCTTTTTGAAGCATGAGACGGGAAGACGGTAGAAATGAGCATTGCAAGCAGCGGCTGACAGGTGAATGAATAACCGGAAATAAAAAACCTCCGGGCTAGTTCGAGAAGTTTCATTAACCCCCCTCCCTCCCCTCCGCCCTTCCCGCCGGTATCAGCTAGCTCTCTAACGATAAAGAGCTCTCCCAACTTCTTGCATCGTTTGAGCACTCTTTTTCTCCTTATCTATTCCACCCCGGGTATTCTTACCGAGTGAAACGGAGTGGCGGTGGGATTGCTCGGTGAAATAGTTCGATCTATTCCGTCAGCAGATCGGCTCTGTGCAGGGATGTCGTTAAAACTTTATTATTCAATTCGTTATTAGGGAGAATGGTCGGAAGAAGATCTATACTTGCTGATCATTTTATCACAGGATAGTGTCGCAAAAATGACTATACTTTATCGAATTATTATTATTATTATTATTATTTTTTTTTTTTTAACTGCGAAGATCTGTTCGAGAGTACAAAATTAAAAGATACTGAGGTTATAAAGGACAGATTGGGTATTGATGGATTCTTTCAAATTGTATTAAAATTGGTAAAAATCTTGGACTTTTTTTCATTTCACTGCTTGTGATGATTACTGATTATATTCAGAAAACTATTTTCCAAGAATCCGCTGAAGTTCTTTTTTTTTCATCATCGTCTTGGCGTCGTTTAATATTGAAAATTGAAACATTGCATCGAATTGATCAATGAAACACAAGAAAATTGGTTTTGATAAATTGGTAGAAAAATGTCGAACATAAAAATTAAGAATTGAAAATTCTTAGAAAAAAATTGTAAAAATCACTCAGGTTCTCACGAAAGAAGAAGAGGAAGAAGAAGAAAAAAAAAAAAGTTCCGCGATATTTTTTTCAGCGAACAGATAAGTACGTTAAATAATATCCGAGCGTATAATCGGTAAGAAAGAAACTCTGGAATATTGCGACGGTATTGCATGAGAGAATGATAAAAAATGACGCATGTTCGTTAAAGGTGGTAGGCAACGGTATAATTATTCTAGTGGAAGAAAGATAATTATTCTTTCCCGCGTTAATGTTCAAGCCGGTGTGTTTGTTTGTCTTTTTCTTTTAATAATAATGATGATTATGCAAATAGGGAAAAGCCGCGTTACGGAACGGTATTAAAAACTGTGACGTGGAGATTTAACTCGGCCCGCCCGCTTTTACCACCCCTGAACGAGTTCGGCGCGGCGTGTTATACCCTACTTTGAGTGGGGTACATACTCGCATACATGACCCGTGTAAGTGCTCTACTCCGCGGATATTTCGCTGTAATTTTAATTATTATGTTGGAGGGCCTTAATCTCCGTCCATTAGTTTGAGAGCCAGAGAGGAGAGAGGAGCGAGGGGCTCGAAGGAGGGAATAAAGAGCCTGAATTATGTGATAAGCAAGAAAAAATGTTTGAAAAAGGGGTTGGAAACAAATTGGTGTAGACTTGAGCGAAAATTAGGGGGGAATAACTGTGGTATCAAATCGCATGTAGCGTCTGGCGAGACGAATTACCCTATATTTGTATACGTTGGTGCACGTAAATGCGCTAAAAGCCAATAGAGATTTGTCCGATAATCGAAGCTGAAACACCAATTTTGGACAGGCGAATAAATCATGCAACTCGTACCGGCTGGGTCGTCTGAGTAGGTATGTATTGAATTCTCTGCTGTGTCGATAAAACATCGGAGAATAATTAATTAACCGGAGTGCATCACGACTCATCGATAATTACTGGAAAGAATTGTGCGGAATTAAATTTAATATTTAAATTCTGTAGGTATAGTGGAGATGAATATTATACGAAATTCAAGTGCGATCGATAATGCATTTTTGTTCCTGTTAAACGTATGTTATTAAACAGATCTTCTAAAAGCGATTACGTTCATTTTACGCATTATGATTCTTGAACTTTACAATTCTGACGTCAGGATCGTAATCGGCGATCCTAAAAATCCGTAGATAATCCATGGTTTTGAAAATTTGTTCAATAGAAAAATGTGCCCTTCAAAGGGTTAACCTATGATTTTGTCAAAAAATTTGGAACAACACTGTAGATCACTAACGATCAGCGTTAAAAAGATGAATCGCAATCTATTTTTCTTGCATGCGCCAATTAATCTACGACGGCAAGAGTTTGCACGCGAATATATTGCGCAGCTTGATGTTGCCGTGGATTAGGTATATACGCGAGTAAAAGCCGAGCTAATATATTCGGTGAGCTGATAACGCACAAAAGCCGCGTAATTCGTCTGCCTCAGAAAAGGAAAGGAAAAAGGAATGAATACGGAAGAATAATAGAACTGCAAAAACAGCGTTAAAAGTAAAAATATTATATACACGTATGTAAAATAAAAGATTAACAACGATTTGTGAAAGGCACAAAAAAAAAATTGAAAATGCAACTGAAGTTCATCGATTTGAATTTAATTGAAACAATATTTCATTGGAATCAAAAATTAGAAAAAAAAAATTCAATTTCATCTACAATAGCATAACCATTGATGACATTGACAAGGTTCCAGTATTAAATCATTTCCACGATGAAATAATCGCATTGTTTCAAACGATTTTCATGGAGTAGGGCTTATTTGCCTATCGGCTGGTGCCGGCCATAGAAAGTTGGTCATTAAGAGAGGACATCGTACACTCAAATGTCTAACTTGTCCACCGGACCTTTGCCTAACTATTTTGCATTCAGGTTACAACAATAGATAGATCCTTAATCAAAACAAGGAGTTCTCACTCTGTCCACTGTCCCCAAGTGTGTATTACAGTTTGGTATCTTTTAAGAGGTTACTCGCCCGTCTGGTCGAAATAAAATCCCACAGGACTTCATATCACAACGAATAATATTTACTATTAAATAATAGGCTTTTACAATTCTTCACATTACGCGTCTCATACTTTCTCTACGAAGTGACGCCGGTTGGTATCGGCCATAGAATGTTGTTCATTAAGAGAGGACGTCATAAACTCAAGTGTCTAACTTGTCCACCGGACCTTTGCCTAACTATTTTTATTCAGGTTACAACAACAGATAGATCTGTAATGAAGGCGAGGATTTCCGGGAAAATTTGCTCACCGGTTTGACACCCCGTGCGATGAAAACGGTCCGGAAAACGATCCGTCGACGATGTTTGACGCATATCCAGATAACGAGGATAAGAGCTAGGCGTTAACCGCGAGCGGAATAATACCTGTCAGGGTTTCATCCTGACGCATGTGGCTCCCTGAGTGAGTCGCACCATTCACATCCAGGATTCCTGGACCACTGGTGTTGTTGTCACGCTGCTGCTCCTGCTGCCGAATTGCCTGAGGGCGAATTCTAGGAGCTCAGGACGACCGTCGCGGTGAGCATTTGGGGCTTGTTGCCACCGCGACAGAACATTCATTTCCCAAGTGAACCATGACTCACCTGCTACTGCAACTCCTCTCGTTTATTCTGCCAGTTATATTCCCTGCCTCTCTCTCTCTCTCTTTCTCTCTCTCTCTCCCTCTATACATCTATCTATCTATCTATCCATCTATCTGTTTCTTCTTCCCCATGTTCATCTTATGTGAGAAACCGGACGATGGCCAATGGTCAAATCTTGCGTCATCACGGATGATTGAAGGGTTTTTAATATGTCACAGGTTTCGTTAGCCTTTATTCGATTGACGCAATTCTTTTTTTTTTTTTCTTCTTTCCAACGAGTTTAGAACATTTTCAAGGAATTTCAAGGCTTGCAAAAGGTTTCGCAGAAGTGCCTAGTGCAGAATATAAGCTGTTCTATGCACACGATTGAAAGGATTTTTTCAGGATTCTAATGATGTTTCAGGGAACTGAATTAAAAATTCTCGAAAAAAATTATTTGCCCTATATCCGACCAAAATTGCGTGGAAAATTTCATGCATTGGATCGTTTTAGAAGGTTTCACTTCGTAATTCTAACAATTTCATCATCACGCGTAATTTTTATAAAAACTACCAAGTTTCATTAGAATTTGGAGAGAATCTCCGATACAATAAACGGTTTTGAAAAATTTCGTATATGTCAGGAAAGATTTATTCTTCATGGATGGAAAAACCGTTGCTCGATTTACTATGCAATTTCCAGCAAAATGGGAGACTGACGGCATTTGTTAAAGTTGCTTACACAGTTATGCTGCGAGTTACCAGATTGACAGTTCAATGTTATAACATAAAGAAAAGTTGTACGTAAAAAATTGTAGAAAGTTACCTGTAACGTCAAAACCGAAAACGAATCAGACCCCAAAGCACGCAGTCATTTTTCCCGTGTATAATAAAATATTAAATATTTTGTGAATTTCAATGAATCAAATTTGAACGGTTTCAAAGACGTCCATGAATTTTACAAAACTTGATTCAAATTATTGCGCATCAAATTTCAGGGATGAATGGCTCTTCCACATTATGAAAATAAAAAATGTAGAAAAAAAATTCTTCTCTCTTGGTAAAACAGTCTGGCTACATCGCTAAAACAGAACCCCCTGGAATGAAAATTCGTCGGTAAAACAGTGACCCTGCACTAACTTCATAACCGGAGTAACGTTTCGCGATGGGCGAAAACTTGATGGTTCTTTGGTTAAAACAAAATTCTTGGGAAGCCAAAACCACCACTTCTCAACCTCCCCGATCCTTCCAGCGTCTCCGTTTATCTCATCTAGGCTGCGAACCCCTTTTGGTGCAGGAAAAAATCCCCGCGCGCGTTTATACTTTAATGTATTCATGACGTCGGTATTACCGCGCCTGAGATACATACATGTATGCCTATATATACGTGTATATATGCACACATACATGTACAAATACATGTATTATATGAATATGCGCGATCTTACGCGTTGGTACATAGCCATCCATGTATACGAGCCTGAGAATAAGGCTGCATGTCATGGGGGTGAAAGGGGGAGAAATGGGGGTTCGTTTGCTCTGGGGTAGCTGGCTCGTTTTCTTTCTTTCTTTTGTTTATTTATTTATTTATATATGTAGATATATATATAAAACACATAATTTTTTTTTCGTCCTTCTCTTCCTCTTTCCACTCTTCGTTTTCTTTTTAATATTATGGATTATATATTTTTCTGTTCCTTTTTATTTTGCTTATACCATCTGTTGTTTCAGTAGTGTTTTTTTTTTCTACTTTTTTGATTTCATTTTTTTTTTTATGTCACATTTTTCCTCCACATTTATCCAGAGAAAAAAGGTAAGGGATAGTGCTGTTAAATCGCATACATATATCTTTGTATACATATGGAGCATTCCATGCCAATTTAACGCGGATCTTACCGTGAATTGATTTCTGATTTGGCTCGAGATTTTTCATGTGATTTTATTGACTCTGTGACTCTATGACACTCAGTTTTTTTCTTCGAAATTTTTCGAATCGTTTACAATTATCTACAATTCTTAAGAACGAATGCATCGATTGCCAAAATTGAAAAATCTAAAATAATTCTGAAAAATCATGTGTTATATATATAAAAATTTTCAACCTTTCATCCAGCGTTTACTTTTTGTCTGTTTTTTCCGACCTTTCAGTGATTTTTATTTCAATTTTTTTTTTTTATTACGTAAAAGGTAGAGTTAGCCCAGAAATGATGAATTGGTTAGGGAAAATCTGAGAAAAAAAAAAATTTCAGGCATCGGGTGTGATATATGAAAATTTTTAAGCAACCGCCCATAACTAAACTTCGATTCTTCTTCGAATTTTTGAAAATGTTTCCTTCGATAAGGGTCAGGCCCGGGTTAAATTGGCATGGAATGCCCCATATATTTCGCGGGGTGAAAATTTCATCGGGCAAAAGGCAGAAGAGAACTTCTGCTGGTGTCGTTAGGTATACCTCCATACATAGTTACGTTGTACATACATACATATACATACATACACAATACATCCCGTGCAGCCTCTAAGCTATATTATATTTCACACAACTGCCGCGCATCCAGTAGACAGAATTTCATATATATATATATATATAAAAATAAAGGTATAAATGCTATGTGCAGGTTATGTATTCATGCATACGTAATCTGCCGGTGCCATTAATTTTTGCGTATACCCCATTCCCGCACCCCGTTCGCCAACCGCAACAAACTTTTCCAATTAACATCTTACGCATATATAATATAATATATATAGTACGTTTTGTATATCTACGCATATACATATACCGACCACGGATTTTTTCAAACTGTTTTTTTTTTTTTTTTATTCATTTTATCAATTTTTTTCTAGCGCGTAAATCCGCTGTGTTCAACTTAGATTCTCAAGACCAATTTTCCACTTATGCATACGTGTTATACTCATTCTTTTAATTTTTGAAAATAAATTGGTAAGTTCAGTGATTCCGTAACTCAAGAATCAGCTTTAAAAATATTTTGAAATTCCGGACGGAGATTTTTTTCGGAATTGTTAGTATACTTTGTGGTTTCTAAATTTTTCATAAAACTGTTGGGATTCGTATAACTTTGTCACGTGATCTCTGTAACTACATTTTACGATTTGCGTTTCAAATGCTTCCGAGAAAATAATCCGTAAATTCTGTTGCAAATATTATTTTTTAAACATTCTGTATGTTTTGCTGTTGCAATGCTGAACTTATTTTTCTGTTTATAGATACGAAGAGACTTGAAATTTCTTTTGAAGCCTGGATATTTTTCAATCTTATCCTATAAGTAAACGTGACATTTTTGAAACACAGAACAAGGTTGGAAAATCCTAAGCAAATAAGCGATTGAAATTCACATTGAAATATTCCAATACAAATATACTGAGTAATATCGTTCGAAGAAATTGCAAATTTTTTTTTTGCTCGCTGTCGGAATGGATACACGGAGTCCGTTATAAGAAAAGTATGCATGTATGAAAAATTCTTGAGAATATATATATATTTATATATATATATATATATATATATATATATATCTGCTCAATTTTCTTCTTCTTAAGAATCTCGATTCACTGCAGAATGCAGCGGCCGAACAAGAATTGTATATTATCGCAGAAGATATGCGGAGATATTTGCAAAGAAAAATTTAATCAAAGATCTCACAAACGTTTCGTTCGTAAATTTATGCTCTTTTCGAATAATAATGGCTGGATAATTGTAACCTGTAACTAACTTACGGGAATAAATGAAATATTTTAATCTGATTACATGTCATTTGCGGTAAAGAATATCTTGAGAAGAAGAATCTATTTCTACGCGACGGAGAGAAAAAAGCATCGGCGATAAACATCTCATTCGATTCTAACCTCCTAACTCGAGGGCAGTATTTAAGTGACTTTCTTAAGTATCGCCACGACGTCTCTCCCTCTCTCTTTCCTCCTTTAGCCGGTGAGAAAGCCGGGCCAACTTCCGGTTCGTATATCCAGTTCTCGAACACTATCGCGTAAAGAAATCCTGATTATTTATTAGCGGCTGCGCGTCGGCCGGTAAGTTATCGACCGAGTTTAATCAGGCCTCCGCATATTGCATTTGCTTAGGGGGGGAAAAACGTCACCGCGCTTCCACTCCCGCCGATCAAAAGCTCGTCTCGAATATCCGACGTCGAACCTTCTCTCTCTCTCTCTCTCTCTCTCTCTGCTATCTGTTTAAATTACACACCGAAGGGGTTATTTACTGTACAGCTGGAGGAAAAGCTATCGAATTTCCCCGGAACGCTGCTCATAATTTTGTTCCAGCTATCTAAAAGGGTCTCTAATAACTGCGAGCGTCCTTTTCAGGGACCGGATGTGAGCCTGTCTCCGCCAGAAATTTACCAATTTCTACGCTCGATGAGAGACGTCAAAAGCTCTCGTCGTTCTGTACCGAATGTCCGAATAAATTTTTGTTCCAACATTAATCACAGCTTCGATTTCATAGATCATTTAGATTATTTTTGACGTGTATCATGTACGAAATTTTTGCTTTTGCAGTGCGGTGAAACAATTATCGACGTGATAGAAGATTGATCGGATTTTGAGAATCGATCGACGCGAAGGCAGCCCGAAAACGAGGAAAGAAACGGAACAACGCCTCGTTAGAGAGGTCAAGGAGCGAAGCGAGGAGAAAATTAAGAGAGCATTCGGTCCTGGTACTTTCTCACTTCCAATCTTCAGCCAATTAACGTTCCACCATTTCTCAGTTAGGGAGTTTGTGCGTCGAGGGCTTACCTCCTTCGGTTCCATTACTCAATCTGTCTCGAACTTGAAAAACTACCCGCAACGATGAGTTTCGGTTAAGAAGCGATATTGCGATATCCGTCGAACTTCACCCACCCCCAACGTAAATTCCTTAAAGTTGGTTAAAATATTCGTTCGCTCGATTTTTTTATTTTTTATTTTTACTTTGCTATCAATCTATATTGGATATTGGAAAAAGAGTCGATCAGAATTGACGAAATTAATAGGACTTAGGATTTTACGGAGTTTGATTCGTTAGAATCAAATCGAAAAAAGGCATTTTTAAAGATATTGACAGAAAAAAAAAACTAGCTAGCTTACACGATTCACGGTTCAGAAATATTTATTTATAATTAACAAACAAAAAATAAGTACAATAACAAACTCTAAGTGTTCTTTGATTTTTTTTTATCAGACTGACGAACAGGCTCCAGACGAGAATCATTTAACGAGCTAGCTCTGAAAGTGATTGAGAAAAGTAAAGTTAAGGATCTTCGGTCTTAGAAACCGCGCGGTGAAATATTCGATCCAGACGAATTAAGGGGTCTACCTATTGACGAGCAAAAAAAGTTTTTTTTTTTCAAAAACCTTTTTCATAAGTTTTGACCATGAATAGTGATATCGGCTTTGTAAATACACTCTCGAATGATATGAAAAAATTTTTTTTACTGAACTTTATCACTTTTTATACACGCAAATTGTAGTTGAAAATCAGTCTGAAAAAAGCTAAATCTGCGGTGTTGATGATTTCTCTGAGATGGTTAACCGAAAAATCGAACGGTTTTAGCTTCAGCATGTTAATGGCCTTGGAATGAATCATACGACTTTTGATTTTTGCAAAATTAACAAAATGGCGGTTGTTTTTCGAAAAAGTTGAAAAACACTGCTTTCTTTACCGTTTTTTCCAAGAAAAATACAGTTAAAATCAAAATTCCAAAAAACGTATGATTCAATCTAAGGCCATTAACATGCTGAATCTGAAACTGTGCGATTTTTTGGTTTCAGGTTAACCATCTCCGAGAAATCATCAACACCATAGACCTACTTTTTTTGAGACTGATTTTCAACTCCAATTTTCTTGTATAAAAACTAATTAAAATCAATAAAAACAAATTTTTCTGTGTAATTCGAGAGTGTATTTATAAGGCCTAACAAAGCCTACATTAATATTTACAGTCAAAACTAATAAAAAAAAATTCTTGAAAAAACCTTTTTTTTTGCTCGTCTGTTGGGTTGACCCCTTAAATGAAATTCAAACCATCAGCGTGTATATAAAAAAACCATGTCCATAAGCGTCGAAGAGGCGAAAGTATCGTCCGTAATTTTAGTCAGTCCAAATTCCATCCTCCGTAGTAAAATCGCGAAAGAATCTTCGGATCTGGGAGATCAATCGTCGCCGCCAAGCGCTTTTGGTGATCGGAAACCCCGGACATTAGAGGAGGTCGAATATGCAAAGCGAATTTCTCTGTCTGCCTCTTTTTACTTTTAAATCTTTTTTCTTTTCTCAAGTTTTTTTTTTTGCTTTGATTCCGCACTTTTTTACAATTCTCAAGACTTGTTTCTCTCTCAAAGAGAACAATTTTTTTTTCTCCTTCACTTATTAGAATGGCTAGAATTTCATTGACTCGATTCATTCAATCATCATGGTTATAATTTTTTTCTTTCATCGATTTACGTTCGCGCTTCTTGTTTCTGTTTCTGTTTTTATTTATTTATTTATTTTTTTGTCCATTCGAAAAGCGCGACAAAACGGTTCCGGTTTTTCATGGATTCTTCAGACGGTCGAGCAGAGCGTGTAAATCCCACAATCGCATGAATGTACGAGGCTCAGGATGAAGACGAAGGAGAAAAAGAAGAGAAAGAAAAGAATCCGGGCTTATCTTGACGCCTCGCGCGGATAAGTGACAGACGTTTTTGTTTTTCCCGTTGACCAGATCCGATCGTTTCTTCACCAGCAAACTCCCACCGTATCAGCCTGTTATCCGAATGCATATAATACACGTATCTTGGCTGGAGATTCGATGCGGCTTGATTTTCCTTCCAAGAGTTGGATATGATGATATCGAGTCCTTGCAATCTTTTTTTTTTTTTTTTTTTACCCTCCGTTTTTCGGCTCGTCGATCCCTCGATCGCTCTCTCAGGTTTTCTTTTTTCTGTTCT
Source organism: Diprion similis (assembly GCF_021155765.1). Lineage (NCBI taxonomy): Eukaryota > Metazoa > Arthropoda > Insecta > Hymenoptera > Diprionidae > Diprion > Diprion similis. Next base: position 15,307,224 of record NC_060114.1, read on the forward strand.
TCTGTACGATTTTTCGACATTCAACTTTGAGAGTTTCTCAAACGCTTTTGCGTTTCGTTTTCTGTGAATAAATTTGAGGAAAAAGTATATTATAGAAGGTGAAAAAGAATGGGAATAAGACGACGGATAAAGAAAAGGAAAAACAAAGACGATTTATTGTCGACCAGTGTCTGGAAAAACTCTCCGATTTCTTATCTCTTTTCATCTCTCATCCCTCGAGTGAAAAGCTCTTGCTAGTATATCGCGTGGCGAATGTCGGAAAAGCGTGTGAAATTTTTTTTTTTTTTTTTTCTTACCATTCAACTTAGAATCGCTCAAAACGAAAAAATCTGTAAGAAAATTTTGTTCATATATACTGACTCGAAAAGAGCGTAGTTTTTGACTTTTGTAGTGTTGCAAAACACTAAGAAATCCAAAGAAATTATTTATTAGTAAAGACCTCTCAATACTCCGGAGCACAGAAAGAGCGAAAAAATTTTTTTCACAAAATACCGACGATTTGAATGAGTTTTTTTTTGCTCCTGTTTTTTTTTTGACCATTTCAAATTTTTTAATAATAGTAACAATTTTTTTTATATAAATCCTTGCTTCCAGCCATAGATGTATGTACAAAGAAAATTTCCACCAATTTTCAAGTAAATCGGTCCATCAGAACTTGAGATATTATGTCAACTGTATCGAAAAAACCTCGTTGAAAGATTCGTTCCGGCCTGACCGGTTTAGTTAGCGCGCTACAAAAATAACTGTAACTCCGAAAATAATCTGAATGTCCAAAAATCCTCTTCGACGTTTTTTTTTTGAAGGTACAAACTTTGAAAGTATGGAGAAAAAAAAATCAACTTTTCCAAATATATTGACGAGAATACCCCTAACAAAAGACTGTTGATTTTTTGTGTACAATATAATCTCCTGAATGAAATAAATCATCATGGAACAAATTTCTTGAATTTCTCCAAAATTTTCAAGCAATTTGAAACGAAGCGTAGATATTCAACCTAGATAATATAATCTGATATAAATATAATCTAATATAATAATAAAAAGAAAAAAAAAAAAATATAACAAAAACATAACACGAATGAATATAATATAATAAAATATAGAAGATAGTAGATTTCGACGAGATTAATACACTGCAACCCCCTTCAATAACAGCTTAACGTTATACGCGACGTCGTCTAGGGCTAACCATAAACGCAAGTATAATACCGGCACTCAATAATACAGGGATCAGGCAGGTACGCTTTTGTATTTCAAAACTTGATATTACACTCTGATATTCATGTTTGCCGCGGAAAACAGCCCCTCCCCCCTTCACTCCCTCCTTCCCCTTCCTCCCTCGACGCCCTTACGCGAGATCCATTAAGGCCTACGACTAATTTACAAGCACGGCAAGATTATCGTTTGGATTTAGAGTTTCAACCCCCTGAAACGACTGCAAATACAACCCATGTATTGCAACCTACCCTCTTGTGTACCTAATTTACTCACCCTTAGCTCGCCTTCGTCTCAATGTTAAAGCTTGAAAATCATGCTCGACTAAATTTTTCTACACTGCTAATCGTCCGACGCAACGAACGTGTGTGTTTTTTTTTTTTTTTTTTTTTTTAATGTTTTTATTCCATTCTTTTCAAACATAATTTTAAACGACGGTTCTAGTCAAGTTTCAAATTTATAAAAAAAAAAAAAAAAAAATCAATTCCAAGATACTTCCAAAATCTAAAAATAAACGCAACGTTTCACCAATTTATGAGAAGGAACAGAACAGAAAAGTCTCAATATTTGATCTCAATACTCAGACGAATTCGTATCATCTCGAAAGTTTTCAAATCGCAGAAAAAAAAGGAAAACAAAAAAGTAAAAAAAAAAAAAAAAACAACACGAGGTGTCAATAGACAGTATTTGAAAGTTCGAAAAAATGAAGTATTTAAACGATGCTTCGTAATTCAAAATGTTCGCCGACATTTGCCTTTGAAAATATGACGATTGCGAGGAGCTACGAGATGCAGGCTTAATCAGCTTTACTGAGCTTTTCTCTCCCGAGTCTGAGTCTCGGTAGCTCTGGTGTTATAACGTAGGTAGCAGAAGCTGAGCTTTGCAGATGTGAAAAATTGGCACGCCCGGAAACGACGTGCAGGAGAGAAAATATGCACGCGGTGGATAATTGTCCATTAAATCATGCCGTGTTGTTGTTTTTCGTTTTTTTTTTCTTTTCTTTTTCTCTCTCTCTCTCTCTCTCTCACTTTTTCTTTTTTTCATTAAAAATAAAGCCAATCTCACCGTGCGTTGTATGAGTTTTTTTTTTTTTTCACGCGGTTTATTCTTATCGTACGTTATTTCTGTCGTGTGTTATTTTTTGTTTACGTTATTTTTGTCATGAGTTTTTTTCTTTTTTTTTTTTTCTTCTTGTCTCGCATATTTTTATCGCAGGTCATTTCTGACGTCTGTTGTTTTTTGTTTCCGTTACTTTTGTCACGATTTTTTTCTCTTGTTTTTCTCGCAGGTTATTTCTGTCTTTTGTTATTTTTTGTTTACAGTTATTTTCGTCACGAGTTTTTTCGTTCGTGTGTCTTATCTTTCCCGCAGGGTTACTTCTGTCGTGTGTTACTTTCTGTTTTTGTTATTTTTGTCGCTAGTTTCCTTTTTTTTTTTTTTTTTTTTTTTTTCTTTACTTTGCGTGGCTTATTTTTTTCATCGGTTATTCCTGTTCAAGTCATTATTCCTGGAGCGTTTGGTCCAAGTACCATTGTCGTGGGCGTCGCAAGGGTCAATGATCGAAAATTTATCACGTATCGTCGTATTATTCGCCACCCTGGCGACACTGCGTTGGAGAGTGTTTGGTGCTGGCGTTAATTATGAATTCTATTTCCAGACCTTGCATCGGTGTACGAAGTAAGGCTCTCGCCGCGCTACGTTCGCGTCTTTAGCTCGCAAAATATAACAAGCTTACGCGGTAAAGTGCGGAGTTAGCAGCTGCGGAGCGTTGCGGGGAACTCAATAATGCAAACAAGCGTTAATGCCGAAACACCGAAATCCATTAGTCAACAGCGCATTTCTGCATGGATATTGCCCCGTTTGCCACTTAAACATTGCCACCCGGGCAATCTAGCTGCGAACATTTTTCACGAGATGTGAAAAATCCCCGAAGGAAATTGTCTAGGAAAGAAAGCAATTGAATTCCATTAAAATATTTTTTGCCTATTTTTCTTACACCAAGAAACTGTTTCTTTTCTTCTTAGGAGGGGGGGGGGGGGGGGGCTACATTGAGATTTTGATTTATGAAGCGATTAAAAAATATATGATCAAAAATTCTTCCCAGCAAAATTTATATTACGGTAGTATGTATATGTCCTGAAAAAAAAATTTCACAACAAGGAACTTTTGGCAGAAAATTTCTAGCGTGTACTGTTCTCAAAAGTTTCTTGCTCATGGACTTTCATCGCATGAGATTGAAATTTTTTTTTTTCAGGACACATACTACCGTAATATAAATTTTTTTTTTGGAAAGAATTTTTCATCAGACCTTTTTTTAGTCATTTGAAAAACACAAAACTCGATATCACCGAAGTCTCCCCATTAAAGACATTAAAACGTACAAGTTATTCAGAATTTCAAACACCGATTAATTGATAATCGGTATATTTTTTACCCTATATATATATATATATATATATATATATATAGTCAAGTATGATGAACTTATCCGATGATAATTTCCAAGATCGTAGGAAAAGTAATTATATACAAAAATGTTGATAGATTTTCACTCAGAACTACAACCGGTAAAAAAAAAAAAAAAAAAAGGAAGAAAAAAACTAACCAAATAACCGACAAAGCGTCAAAAATCACAAGTCAAAAATCTCTAATCTTTGGTGCAGAATTAAGAAATTAAGATAAAACGTGGTACAGATTTTTTTTTTTTTTTTTTTCTCTTACGTCTTTCTTTGAAAAATCTGTTATTTTAACACAGTATTTTATCCCGGCGTCGGACAACAGGATTAAAAAAATGACTAATTATCAAACAGACCAGCCAAAAGGTATATTATATATTATTCTATAAAACGTCACACGAAAATTAATTCGCAGACGAGTTAATTCGGCGTAACAGTCTCTCTTCCCTTCCCTTCTATTCCCTCCACGCCTTTCTTCGTTCCTCTTTATACTCCCGTTCTCTGCAGTTGCCCGGGATAAGAAACTTTGACAATTATATTTAATACGAATCTCGGTGCATGGCAGCTATCCCTGCACCCTGCACCCCCTTTATCCCCATCCCCCTTCCACTCCTCCTCATCCTCCTCCTCTTCCTCCCTCTTTCCTCGGTCCTGGATCGGGTTGCTGGATGGAGAGCCGAGAATAGGGGTGGAAAGCCAGCTAGTTCAGCCTCGGAAAGTCCGCACTTCCACCCCCTTTCATCCCTCTTTCTACCACCCCTTGAGTCCGCGGCACGGACGTTGTGCCGCATAGCAGCACAGAGTCTAATCAAATTTAATAACTTTTCCTCACAACGGGATTTGGTCTCGGTATCTCGGTGGCTTGTGTCTCTATGCACCCCTTTTGCAATTCGTATAATAATAAATTTCGCGTGATTTTTTCCTTATTTTTTTAGCATTTTTTTTTTTTTTTTTCTTTGTTTGTTTGTTTTTATCCGTACGCGTGTCGGAGGCGAAGAAATAAATCTGTGATTCGACTAATTTTTTCCGAAGTCCGAAACCAGCCCGCAATTCATGGACTCGTTTTTTCAATCTCTTAAGTTATTCCTTTTTTGATTGGTTAAATAACGACTCGATTTGAAAAAAAAAAAAAAAAAAAAAAATGAAGAATCATTTATTGGAAACCCTGAAATCGCGCAAGATAATCAAAAAATTTATTACATCCTAAAATACGATTAAAGAAATCTTCTTAATCGGAATTCTTGGATGAAAACTTGTTCCGCTCATTGATATGAATTTCAAATATTGAACTTGAGTTGTGTTTGGATTATTAAAGACTCGGTTTTATGAAATAGCGAATCATAAAAAATTAATAAAATTCGTCTTTCGACTCTGACGATCTTCTATTGCTAATAAATAATTCACTCTTCATGAATAATTTCACCTGATTAATCTGTCTACTAGATTATCCAGTTTCCCTCCGTCAGAACTATAATTTGCGAGCTACTTTGCGACACTCTTTTGACAGCTGAATTAAATCATGATCTACTTAGTGGTATCGTTCATTTTTAAAACGATACATCAGTCAAACTTCAAACTTTTTTTTTCACCGGCACGAAATTTTAACTTTCAGTAGAAATTCAAGTAACTCCAAAACTGCTCTGCAGGGCATTGCATGAGGGAACAAAAGTTGCTGTTCAATTATCAATTGATTAACTGATGATTAACCATAAAATTATACGACTTGTTTGCAAAAGAAAAAAAAAGACAAAATATGTTTAACAAACAAAAACATATGTTTTATAAACATGTTGAAACTTCATATCAGAATTATTTCTCAAATGAAATTATTCCATAGATATGATTACGTAAACTATTTTTGAGCAGAAAAATCCGCTAAAAAAATGTGATCAAATTTTGCTATTCTTTTCATGTTTCGCTTCGACAATTAATCGCAGTAGCTTTAGGCTAAGAGATTGGCAATAATTTTCTATCGAGAATAAAAATATGTCGATAGAGTCAATGCGAAACTAATTATTTATTTCACAGTTTTTTAAACGTCGGTTATAATTTCAGAAAAAATTCAGAGGGCTTGGATTAAGTATTTCCGCGATTTTTGGAAATTTGCGAAATAAAATAAGAAGTTTAGAAATTTTTTTTCACCCTGAATTTTCTAAAATCTCTGATCGAGTTTTATACTTTTCCACAAACAATCGAACTTCCGTAAAACGAACAATCGTAAGCTGTAAATCGAATTTATTCAACTTCTTCGATACTTGCATCTCAGTTAGTATAATAAAATTATAACTTCGACACAGTAAATTATCTCCCGGCATTTCAGAAGACTGTGAAAAAAATTTTGTGAATGCTTCTTCGAGATAGATCGAACATTAATTACGCGCCCAAAAAAGAATCAAAAAAATGGGGGAAAAGCTATCTTATAGGCCGACAAACGTCAGCTTACGTCGAATATGGAGGATCCGCGTTATTAATAGCAGGGATGAAAACAGTTTTCCATAAATTGGCTACAGAGCAGACGGCTTCACATTTCCACTACACGGAGATCATATTTTATCTCTTTATTATTATATTCACGCCTGTCGGAACTGATAACGCGGCTCATCGCCAGTCTAGCTAAGGGTGTAATTACAACAAAAACAAAATGATGAAAAAAAAAAGAGATTAAAACTGCAATTTAAAAAAAAATTATATTCCTCACAATTGAAAAGTAATTTTCTACAAAAGTTGCTTGCCTGAAGATTTTCGAAACCGATCTTCCTCCGCATGAAAATTGAAATGAAATTTAACTAGGGGGGGGGGGGGGGGAATTATTTTTCAATACGTACACCGTTTGAACTAATCTGTTATTTAATATGAGTACCGAAAAACAATTTTGAAATTGTAACAGCGAGAGTACAATTTTCAATAAATTTAGTAGCTGGGAATCAAATGATATTTAATCATTTCTCTTCTGTTTATAATCTATAGACTTATTTCATACGACTATTTTATAAAATACTTCAGTATCGTTCGAAATATTAGAAAGAAAAATATTCCTCCGCCTTGTTATTTTCAACCTCACTTAATAAAAAAAAAAAAAAAATTTCCCGACCAAGTGCGTAAAATTCGATTTTGCGTACTAGTGTGAGTGCGGAAAATACTACATTTATTTGTGTACGTAAAATCGAATTCTTCTCACTCTGCGCGGAACGATAGTATGCGCAACACGTGCGCATAGGTATTTTGCGCACTAGTTGCGAAATACACTATTCCTATACTCGCAACCAATTTATTTTCTCAATGCATCCGAGAGATGTGAACAATAATAACAATATGAAATTTAAATCCTTTGCTAACCGCATCATAAAACCATCGGAAAATTATATAATGTTATGTAAAATGAAAGACTGCATAGGGAATTTATGTGATTGCCCCTCCAGTAACCCTTTTAGAATCTTTTTAGGTTCTCCTGACAATGCACTCCTCCTTAGCACCCCAACAATGTCACGCCGAGTACTCTAAGGTCCTGGCCCTGTTAGCGTCAGAACAGAGTCCTTTCAGTGTCTCTTCTCCAGGTGCTGCCATGGCATGCCTCTTATGAGCCAGCAGAATTCTACTCGAGTAATGGCGTAGCAGACCTCGTGAGGATTGAAATTATGAAGCATTGAATTCCGCAATGATTATACCGTCGCAATAGACTCGCTATGAGTTTTCTGAACAAGGATTATACAGCTTCGTAACCTCGAATCGATCTCTGACTCGCTTTGGCACAAGATTGGAAATTCCGTCCCTTCGTGATTCAACGTTCCTTCACCAACACCCTCCCCCCTCCTTGCCTAGCTTGTCATTGAGGTTGTTTTCCCGCATTCAAGGCTTGTTCACATATATTATATGTGAACCCCACACACGCCGATGTATTCCTCTATATTACTGGTATTTGCTACGGGGAATTGTGCCTGGCGGTGAAAACGTTTTGCCCGGAACGCCTTGATGTTCGCTAAATCGTCGATTTCATCTTTGAGAGTGTCTCGGGTGTACAGGTTGAGCAAAATAGTATCACAAGGGTAGAAAAATTTCGAAAGCCGTTTCATTCATGTTGAGTTCACTGGAAAAGTAGTTTTTTTTTTCAATACCACTATCAGTATCAAGGTAAAAAAAAAAATTCAGTTTTGTAACAAGGAAGCAAACTCGGCCTTTTCGTGACGAGCAGAAGGTTCTAATCTGAGTCGTAGGTGAGTCGAAGACGAATGTTGCAAATACGCGATGCAAAAAGACCGTCGCCTCCTTTTTGCGCACGATTCTTTATGTAACAAGAGTGTTTTACATGTTTTTCGCCAAGTGCGAAATTGAGGTTAGGATCGCGCATTGTCAGATTTGTTCGTGACAGCGCATGCGCGCAGTGCAGAAAAGACCACTTTCCACTCGTAGAACGTAAAAGTGATCGTTTCTATACTCCGCGCATGCGCATTTGCAGACTCTTATATAAATTACAGAATAAATCTTTTCTCATACCAGGTACATCATAAGGGTTGAAAAAAATGTTAGTAAATCTTAAAGAATTAATTACTTTTCACCAGATTTACAGGCATCGAAGAAAAATCTAGCGTACTATCAGCTGCGTCACCCTTCGTACGGAGTAAATTTTTTTTAATCATCAATTTTGAGTTTTCTATCCCGTCATTCAACGTCCCAACTCCGTGCAAGCGGAAGAAAAATGATTCGGAATGATGAAAGAAGGTGAAAAAATAATAATGACGAAAGCACTGGCGAAGAACATCCGGTACGTTCGGATTATTTTTCAAGTACGACGAGACATGTATGCAGTACTTAACCTAAGGGTTTCCCTGAGACGGTAGACACGTAAATGAATCCTCGCAACTTCACTAACGATCATCACGAACACGGGCCTCTTCGCTGAAAAGCAGAGCGGAATGCAGATTCTCGTGTTGATTCTCAAGAAAAAAAAAAAAAAAAAAAAAAACAATCTAAAACTCCCCCTTAAAAACTCGTGTAAATTTTTCAACTGTTTCATCCCACCAGTCGTGAATAGTTGAAAAGTAGAATTAAAAAAGGCTTCAAGTGCCATTTTCGAAAGAAAAATCAAAAATAGAAATTTTTCTAAAAGTCTTCACCTGCCTCACAGTATTTTTCAATTCTCCACTTAAATTCAGGCTTCTCACATGATTCATCGCAGGTAGGTACTAATAAAATCGTAGAAACCTATCGAATTGAAAGATTTAAAAAATCCCTGGGTTACCTACTTCCATCATTGATTTCGTGCAATTAAATAAAGTGAGAACAAACAAAAACCGAAAAAAAAAAAAAAAAAAAAAAAAAAACAAGAAAAGCAATGCAGTTGGTATAAATTGCGGGCGTGTTCACTTTTGGTACTTTTTGCTTCCGCCTATTTCCTTTCACCTTTTTCTTCCTTCCTTCCGTTTATTTATTTTATTTTTTCTTTCTCCTCGTTTTTTTTTTTTTTTTTTTCTTCTTTTGTATTTTTCTCCGTTCTTTTTCGGGTCGAGAAACACTCGCCCCTCGATTTTCGCGGGGCTATTCGTTTTCGCACTGTGCACAGGGCCGTGCGGATAAGAAGCCCCCTTCCGGGTTTCCGGCTCGAGGCGCCAACGCACCTCCCGCAACACACAAACGGCGTCCGTGTGATTAACGCCTCCCGCGACGCCGAGAAATTACGCGAAGACTCCCTAGGCTTCATCCCTCTCCTAACTTCCACCCCGAGACTCGTGGTTACCAGTTGCCAACCATGCTTCCTCCCTCTCTCTCTCTCTCTCTCTCTCCCCTCCGACTCGGTCAACCAGCAGGAACTGGACCGAACAAATGAAAATCTGCACACAGGGGGAGCCAGAAACGTTCTACATTTTGGGGCAGGAACTTCCCTCGCCGCAACAACTCCGTATTACTTATACACCGAGGAATTTCTCTTCGTTTCGTCATTGTGCCATTTCGAAAATGAAGAGAAGGGGTAGAAACGAATTCTTCAGGTTTAAAGTTTCACCATTTTAGTCTACAGATTGATGAAAAATTATTTTTCTTGCAATAAAGAAACCATGAGCGAAAATTATAGGTTCAATAGTTACAGCAATATATCTGTAAGATAATCTATAGTAATAAAAGTGATTTTTTTCGTTTTTCTTTTTTCTTTTTTTTTTTTTTCTACACCTCTGCATTTATATTCCATTTGTTGTGAATTTTGTCACCAATTTTTACATCAGTTTATTGAGGAAGTCGGCGAGTCGAAATTCAATGACGTTTCGACTATTTCATTATCATCAAATAGCTGTAAAATAGTTTAAAATATAGCGAAATCATTCGATTTCACTCCACGACGGTCTTATTTTCTAGGGAAAAAGTATGATTTACAAAATTGGTAAGATCATTTTTTTTTCTCTGCGCCACGAGTAGTAGATTTGAAATTACTGTTTCTTCTAACAACAATCATTACTGGTACGATATCAGAAAATTGAATCTTTACAGATACTGACTGATAAGTGATAAAAAAAAATGTCTTGGAATCAAAGAGAACTATCTTCGCAAGAAAATAAACCATCGAGCCGCATTTTGAAGTGATTTGAAATGAAAACTCGATATTTATAATAAGACTGTCGTTCAACATACATATATCCCAGCAACTTCTGTTCCCAGCATTTCAACTCAATAAAACAATCTAAAACAGTAGCGATTCTCGAGCTACCAGCGACCTGAAATAATCAAGTGAAATTATGGGTGTGTAATATAACCTGGTTTGAAAAATTAGCTTCTCTCTCTACAGCTGTGTGATAAAAAAAAAACGAGTTTGAAATGAAAGAGAAATAATAAAAAAAAAAAAAAAAAAAAAAAACAAAGAAGAAGAGCGAATACGGCTGAAAAGAGAAAGGAAAGAAGCGAAGAAGAAATTCCCTCTAACGTAAAGAATCTCCGAAATACTCTCTCGAAGCAGTTGAGGTACCTGGGATAAAATTTTATGGGGTGCGATTTATCCGCGATCACAGCGCCTGAGCTGTTCTCACGTTCGTCGCCTTCATCCCCTCGCGTAATCTCGCGCTTATACGCACTGATCGGTAAAGCAGAGCGCGCGAACTGAAACGAATATAAAGTACCAGCAACCCGCCCAACGCGGAGGTTTTTATCACCCCTGGATAGCCTGTTGCAGCCGTAGAAGCAGGCCTCGTTAATCGTGTGCTATGCAGGCTGGCCAGCCGTACATTCGTTTTGAAAAATAATTTAAGCACCCAGGTGACCGCAGGATGGCAATTTTTTGAATTTATTTCCGTTTTTTTCACACGCATGGTTTTAAAATTCCGCACAATGTTTTCCGTGATTTATCACGCCGAGGAAAGCGTTGAGCTTCGTCCTATGACGACGTTAAATTCGGTTTCACAGCGCACCGTTCAGACCACTTTTTATAAATTGTACAAAAACTGCAGCAAGGTTGACATAAAGAGTTTGCCACTTTTTTGCAGTCGAGGCATCGGTTGGCTTCTGGTTTATTAAGGGCTAACGAGTTTTCGCGAAGCCCCGTGAAAATGATGATGAATTTTTAGTAATGAATAATTATGCTCTCGAACGTTTTCAAAAATCTTGCTAAACATAGAAATCATAAATTCTTGAATATTTTTGCAGTTAAACGAATCTGTCTTAACTCTGGAAAAATTTATAATAATATTGAAGAACGTTTTTTTCATTCCTATATACATATCGATAAATTGAAAACAATCAGAATTTAATTTGTATTAAGAATTTTTTTTTTTTTTTTGGCTATTCTGTGATGGCAAATCTAAGCCCATAAGAGACGAAATTTTCGGAAAATGACTGACTAAATCATGGGTTTACATTCGTCGCTGCATTTGACTGCTACGAGCTGCACTTGTATCCCGATAAAACATATTAGCAAAGCGTTGTTTTAGCCGGTGAACGCAGCGCTGAACACTTGTAAAACAGCGCAACTGCATGGATCGAACCCAATTGAAGTTGGTCGGTTGGTGAAACACGGCGTGACATTTGCTTCGCAAGCTGCCGCAAGCTCGCGGCTTTGCTGAAAGTCCGCAATCCGTCTAAGCGTGGATTTTGCTCTTTTTTTATCTCGAAATCCCACCGTTTTATTCTCTTCTCTCTCTCTCTCTCTCTCTCTCTCTCTCTCTCTCTCTCTCTCTCTCTCTCTCTCTCTCTCTTAATTTCTACGAGACGAGGATGGATTTTGTCGCGATTTGCTGACGGGTGAAGCTCCTCGGCTTGCGGACGCATGAGGACTAATAAATTAATTAGGACGGCGTTTGATTTTCCGGGTGGATTGTACGCGGGTCGCCCAGCGAGACAATCACGATTTATGAGAAAGACAAACTTGCGCCACCCGAGCTAAGACGCGTGATTAGAAATACGATGGAAGCTCTGCTTTTCCGGAAAACATTTCGACCTTCCGTCCACGCGGTTAAACATTTTTCAGCCAATGATATTAATTGAACTATATTATACAGAGTGAATTCCTAACTACTGCATGTACCGTCGTCTACTGAAATTCAAGGCGCATGCGCTATAATCCAAGAACGATATAACCTCAAAAATATTGACCGTTATCGGCGGCAGTTGTGCTCAATTCATAAGCGTAAAAATTTTCGAGGTTAGAGACAGTTGGTCACCATGAAAAACAACAGCTCTCTCTCAAATTTTAGCAGACGACGGACCATGCAGTCGTTAGAAATTCACTCTGTATAGCAATTGGTGTCATAAAATTCTTATAGAATGACGAAAGGATTTTGAATAACGGTTCTTAGTATAACGAATACAATTTTTTGTCCAATGACACAACGAGGTTGGAATATAATTGACTAGCGCAACGCGCGAGCTTTCTAAAATTGACTTCAACTACTTTACTTCTCATTTGATGTTTCGTTTTTCTATAAATTTTTTCAATTCTTCATTAGTTCGACCAGACGTTTCCAGAGCTTACACGAGCCGATAAACGGCAATTAATAATTCCTCATTACGCACGGGAATCACGAACGTGGCGAGAACATTCTCGTCTGGAACAAGACCAGAAACCTCTAAGCGTTGGAGCCGCTCCAAACGAGCTTATTAAATTAACGCGCTTCTGGGAAAGCTTGGCAGAGCTCTTTGTCCGACGAAATAGGTACAGGCTGCGCCGACGAACTCGAACCCGAAAAGTCCCTCCAGGTTACCCTGCAGCGCCGTTCTCTGCTCATTTTTCGAGAAGAGTAATTTAGCTGCAGTCTGAATGCTGGCACAAAAAACAATTGAAACAATCGCTTTGAAAGTTTTAATAGCCAAAGCACGAGCACCAAGGATTTTAAAGAAAGTGAATTTTCTTATCGTTAGTCAATTCTTGCAACGTTGATATGCGAAATATTCAACGATGCCAACGTGATGAAAAAAAAAAGAATCTGTTCCAGTGAATTTGTAGAAAATAGTTCACAGGATAAAATGGATCATCGTAGAGTGAAATCGACAAAATTTCTTAACAATTATAAATCGATTTAAAATTAATCATCGATATTCAGCGTTTATAGGAACGTTAATATCCGATGCACCTCAAAAAATTCCAAACTTGAATTTTTCGGAAATTTAAAAATCGATCCAACTTTTTTCCAGGACTACTACGAACGAAAGTTCGTCTACTACAATCAACTAGAAAGGGTTCTGCACTGCAGTTTCTTACAATTTTCGAAAAGTTTAAAGTTGGTTGAGCCCCATTTTCGGAAACGCTGTATCTTTTTTGGTTTTTTACTACAAACAAAAATTTATTCATTACAAACAACTACAAGCTATTTAGAATCGATAGAAATTTCGAAAATTGATTTTTGACCGTGTCGGGTGCCAGCTTCACATATAAATATATCTGAGCTCTTTTTTGCATTTCAAAAATTCGAACAACTGAAATTTTAAAAAGGTTTTCATATCTTGAGATTACAATATCTTGACAAATACTAAATTTCCGACTGTCTCGTATAAATGAAATCAATAAAAAGTTGTCGATACTTAGTCAACCAAGTAACTCAACGAAAAAAATCTTTTTAATTTTTCCCCAAAGGGTTAATATCTATAAAATTCAATGCGTTTTATAAATTCTCAAAACATGTCACGCGGAACATCAGATCTGAATTTCCAACATGAAAAAAAATTCTGCGTATGTTAAAAATCTGCTCAACCTCGTGTCTTTTATTACGAAATATTGAAAGGCGGTGGATTCCGCAGGACGGAACGCGGCTGCGGAAACCGTTCGGGGTCGTCGTCCGAGTATTTGCGGCGATCGTGATTGGGGGACAAAAGAGCTGTCCGACTCCCGAGTGGGGAAAAAAGGTAGGTAGACGCTCGGGGCGCGAAGGCTGAAACGGGGATAAAATAGCCCGCCAATAATAGGGCAAACAAAGGGGGCGCCCAGCCTCCGTCGACGCGGTCGGGCCGCTTACATCGGAAACAACTCTCAACGATATTCCCCTGATGAGGGTGCTCGAAACGAGCCGGTTTATAGCGCGCATTTGCGTGTCAACGTTTCATCCCCCTCCCTCACTCACCCACCCTTCCATACGCGCACACCCTTCTCGACGTTTACCTGTTGCATAAATGATTCTCGTGTTCCCATCCATCTTTCCTCAAAATTGCTTCCTCGGATTTCGTTCGAATTCCACCGGATTAGAATCAGAAGATGGCGGACTCGGCTGTACAGTTTAAAGTTTTTATCGCGTTCTATTGGGGTTGTAAACAATAACGGTCACAAGGTAAATACTACGTTTTCTGGCTTTTGCAACTCTGCTTGTACCGCTGCCCACGTTTTTTTAGTTAACCCTTTCAGTCACGGAAGTCACTATCGTGGCACCCTTCTTTCCTTTTTTTCAACTTTATACAGGAGGGTTATAACTTTTTCTGGATTTTTATCATCAAATTAATTTATTTTTCTTCTACTTTGAACAAATTCACCGAAATTTTACCAAATCTCTGAAAAAAAAAATTCTCTTCTGGGGCACGACAGCTCCTTTCTAGAAACTGGTAAAAAAAAAGAAGTTTTGATGACGGTTTTTTTTTTTTTTTTTTTTTTTTTTTTTTTTGAAAGCCCATTTTCCCCAGGATATGGTGAATTGGCCTGAATCAAATTATCCTACCTGGAGAAATACTCTAAATTTACAACAATGAATAAAAAATAAAAAAAATTTGGACTCCATTTTTTAGGTGGCCCATTATGCCCCAGATATCTCACATTGTCCTAAAAATAAGTAAGTACATCAAGTTTACGATAATTTGGCAAACAAAAAAAAAAAAAAAAAAATTTCACCAAATTTTTTAGGGTGGTTTCTGCATCCGAAAGGGTTTAATCAAACTTCGATGTCAAATTTGTTGTCGCCACTACATCAAATTACCTCAAGCCTCACAATAAAATATCGCGTGAATCAAGGACTATGATGAAAATGAATGGTAACAGTAGAGAGAACTTGAATTTGTCTGCAATTGTGATAAAAATTTAAAATATTTACAGATTGTACAGTTGACTGATTTCATTCTCATTGTTGGTTAGAAATTTCTTTTGGTGCTGCAGCTGCTTCGTTCCAAAGAAATTCTAAATTTCGCCAGGTTCGTCGAAAAAGTGGGTAAAAATTACCCCTGCGCGAAAAACTAATTTATGCATAATAACCGCGTGTAGGAGAATTACTTTTGTTTTGCTAGCGCGGAGTTTTCGGTGCGGAATCGTTGTTTTTGGCCAAGCCGAAGAAACTTGAGGAGTTTCCTTCTCACTCGAGAAACTGACGAGACGGCGATATTGCCGCCAGAGATTATTTATCGGGAGCCAAAGTCGGGGATGCTGCGGAACCAGCTTCGGTGCAGTCTGTTGTTTTAGTCCTGTGACTCGACGGTTCGCCCCCGATTCGAGCCAGCTCCATCTCCTCCCCTCGCTCCGACCAACCCCGGAAGATAAACAAAATTCTGCATAATAAAACACGGGCTAAAATCGCAACGGAGGAACAAATCCTTCCGGCAAATATTGCTTCAATAGGTGTTACGAAACTGTTTCGAAAGAACTGCGGGGTTCGCGATGTTGATGGAGTGCGTTCAGGCTTGATCGGCGAAAATCGGGGCTCAACTACCCCTAAAATCTAAAACTTACCGGTTAGTGAATATTTTCGCAAGGGTTTCGCGTGATCCTTCAAGCCATTCGGGTACTTAAAAATTTATTGAAATACTGAAACTGGTCTAGAAACTTTTCAAGTTTCGAAATTTGTCAAACTTGATTATGTAAACATAAGCCCGATGTATCGTTCAAATTGTTGTAAAAAAATTTGAAATCCGTTTCAACGTCCGAGAAAATCCTGCATTTCGGATTCATCGCATGTAAATACAAGCTATAAATTACCCGTATCTGTTTTACCATAAGACCTTTACCTGTTTTACCATGAGGTACCTACCTGCATTATCGTAAGATCCTATTCATGTATTGAAATCTTTCGAAGTTCGTGGAGTACAACGAAAGTTTTCAAATTTCGAAATCCAGTATACACACAATTTTTCAAAGTTGAGTAAATATGAGTATTAGCCTGCATATAATTGCTTCTGTATAAGCCTTCACATGATTTGAATTACTGTAAAACAATTTCAAATCCGTTTCAACGTACGAGAAAATCCTGCATTTCGTTTTCATCGCATGTAATACAAACTATCACTTACTCCTACCTGTTTTACCATAAGGGTCCCCCTGTTTTACCATGAGGCACTCTACTTGTCTTACCTACAAGTTACAAACTTACGCGGGAATACGAACCAAAAAAATTCTTCAAGTAATCAAAAATGCGTTGAAACTCGGAATGTTTTTTTTCTTTCCATAAGTACTGGCAAGACCCAAACCTCGAAAAAATTGACGAAAAATGAAGCGCGTGAATGATAATGTCTCGCATTGATACGTCCCTGAGGATGGATCTTAATTCAAGTTAGCCGTGGCGAGGACGGATGTTATCAGGCAACAAATCAGCCCTCGGCGGTCGTGAATCGAGTGTCGCACCCTCGGAGGCCTCACTCAGAGCGACTCGGTCCCTGAGCGCGACCCCAAACAGCCCGACTCTAAATACTGGCCGCCTGTTTCGAGCCTAACTACAAATCATCGAGGAGTAAGTTCCTCGGTGGCTCGATGAGGAAAAACCAGCCGAGCTTTCTCGCCCCGACTAAGTGTTAGATTGCAGCGACCCCTGGCCAAGTTCTTGATTTTATCCGGTTTCCTACTATCTTCCTGCGGAAGTGCCTCATGCAAAATCATTGCCATTTGCCACTTTTTGACTCAAAAGATTTATAAAAACCTGTTCTTGGTTCTTTCTTTTTTTCTTGCAAAGTAGTGTGAAGGAAAAAAAGTACGAAATTTTGCAATTGTTTTTCCAACTTACAGCGGTTTTGAACTATACTGTGTTGCGAAAAAAAAGTTGAACGATCAATCCTGCATCGCAAATTTTTACGATTTTTCATCGTATTTCAAATTTTTATCTTTTTTCTGCTGCCTGATTTCAACGGTAATAATTAGCTTTGGTTTTTGGATTCTTTTCTTGTGCCATAATTACACAATTTTTTATATTCTTCATAACGAATACATTTCGGACTTCTAGTTCATTGTAATTTCGCGTTGCTTAAAAGTGTTTAAACCAGTTTGAAAACTCCTAATCCGTAGAGGCTGCTGACCTGAAGAATTCAAAGCTTCGGAAGACTTGGTAAATCCAGAAATAATTCAGAGACTGCTGATTCGAGCATGGTCTTAATATAATTTTCATCACTTCGCGTGACCATCTTACTTTTACCTCGTTCAATTAATTAATCCGGTTCCCTTGGCGACGTTTTTCCAATATGAATTCGCACAAAAATTACAAATAACTCTGTTCAACCAGGACTATTCAACAAGATATCATCTGTAAATGTACATTTAAAGACTCTAAATTTTTCTCCAAGTAAATACGATTTTTCGTCTTTGAGAACCTCCTCGATTTCTCGAAAAGTTAATTGATTTCAGCAATTGGAATCTAAATAAAAAATTCGGAGTCTTTCTAAATTTCATATGAAATCAGCATACGTCGTAGAAACAAAATTCTCCAAACAATTTGAAATTTTTTTGAAACCAAAATTAAAAAACCTTCGATGGCTACCGAAAAACTCGTAAAAATTCTAACCTACAAAAACTGATCGGCTCGCTTATATATTATTACCTTTTCCTAAACAAATCCCTCACACGATCGTTTAAAAAAGTGAGTTTGCAGAAGTCTGACGAACGAAACGCAAATGCAACTGTGCCTAGATCGTGTCGATTGTGTGGTAGATTTAACAACGATCATAGGCAGAACGACGTGCAAAAACAGGGGTGGAAATGGGGGTGAGACGGGTGTAGAGGGTTGAATAATAAAGGGGCACCCCGGGGTGGGATCGATTGATTGTGAGCGGAGGCAACGTCGAATGGCGGTATAATAAAACGTGTATGATGCCAGAGAGGTAGAAAGCGCGGTGACAATTCCCTGACAAATCGCATTGCAATATAAGCATTCTCAAAAAATACATACAAACAAATATAATAATAATGTAAATATTTACATATATACATGTATTTTGATATAAAACAAAAAGATTTCACCGTCGCGGCGGTGAGATTACGAAAATGCGTCGAGAATGACGAAAAACGGCGACCTGCACGTCCTCCTCCACGCCGTTGTGATAAAGGAATATAGAAGTCGCGCTATAGCGTTACTACAATATTCTAATGGAAAGGTGAAAAAACTTTTAATATCCAAATTGCCGACCAAGAAGCCCGGAAAATGGGACGCGTATATGTATTTATCCGCACAGTGAGATACGGTGTGTAAATACGCCATGTATAATATACGAATACACATGTACATACATTACACACGTACATGTACGGGCGTATATATATAGGGTATTCCACGACAACTCGATCAGTGTTAAACCCCAACCTGAATTTTTTTCCCAATTTTTTATTAAACTGTTTATTTTTTATAAGTATTCAAAGTCGATTTTTAAAAACCTGTAAAAAATCTCGGAAATCCAGTGAATGACTCTGAAAACGCCGCTCGACGCTTTTCCATTTGATCTTGTGTTAATTCTGAGTTTAAAAATTTTTCAACTCCGAAGAAGGTGATGAAAAAAAAATAGAAAAAAGATTCAGCCCACATTTCCCTTGGGAGGGGGGGGGGGGGGGGCGGCGGCGTAGTTTCTGTCATTAACTGGATATTTGAGAATTTTTTCAGATATTTAAAAATCTGCATTCGCAATCGACTTCATATATTTATCAAAAAAAATAGACGGTTCGATAAACAAATTTGCAAAAAAGATTCAGATGACGATTTTTACCGTATAGATAGTTGGAAAAAAACATGAAATGATTTTGACACGGTCGGGGCTTAACACTGGTCAAGTTGGCGTGGAATACCCCATATAAATGCATATACTTTTTGGTGGAAATTACAAGAGAGATCCCGGCGAGAAGAATTTACTTTGTGTCTGGACCAGTCTGTGCAGACTCCTCAGCAACTTATGACCGACGAAAATCAGCGGGGAGGGAGGAGGGGGAAAAGGGAGAAGGATGGGAGATGAGACTACAGGCGAACGGCGTAATGGAATGGAAAAGTTTCTCCGGAAGGCTCGCCGCGTTAATGGGCGGTAAGCGAATTAAAGAATCAAGCATCTCGCAAAGGAGAAGTAGCGCCAACTTCTCACCGAGATGGAAGAAGATACGATGGGTGGATGGATGGATGTGTCCGGGATACGCGGTAGCGGAAAAGTACTTTCCGATGTAAAAGTACGGCGGATGGAAATTCTCGCTCAAAGATCGGTGAACGGTCTGTCAAATACACGAGGATTGCACTCTGTGTGAACGCTTTTTTCGAATCATCCCGTTTCTACTCCAGAATCATGTCTTGTCCTCTGAGAATTATCACACCATGAAGTTTTTGCGCGAAATATCCATGATGCAACGGAATTATGGTCCGACGATGAAGGTATTCGAGTTATGCGTGAAACCAATAAATTCCTGTGCTGTGTTATGAGCTTTTCAACATCGAGTACCTACCTCGATTCATGGGATCGAAAAAGCTTTGGAATGGAATTCTGTGCGGGTTTTGAGAAGCGTTGATGCTGATTGCACTCGGTGTATCGGAATAATTCAAACGTCAAGAAGAGAATTGTGGCTTTTCGAAATCGCAGTTGTTAAAAATCGGATACCCTAGAGAACTGGCCCTTGTTCAGTCGTAAAACGAGTGCAAACCGCTGTTATTATGGCCATTTTACGAGAGTATATACATATATATATATGGAATGAAATTTTCCTCCTCGCAGGATTTTATGCGTCGCAAAGCCATCAAACCGAGTGCACGTTTCCAGTTTCTGTATTCAAAACGCGTAAAAACTCTTCGTGAATAATAAATCTCGATTCGGTAGTCGGCACTTCAAGCCTTCGACGGAAGCTGGCGAGAAAGAAGTATAAACAGAGTGAACTGAATGAAACGAAACGGGGAAAAATTGGGAGAAAATTTTTTTTACGCGGACGAACTGCAAGGCGTTGCAGCATCAGCATCACGCAGCAGGCTGTGGATGCAGTTGCAGACTCGACATTTCACCGGGTGCAAGTGTCGCCGAGCGTGACGATATATCCTGCCGAGTTTAATTGCATTTTGAGTGGCCTGCCTAAAAGTAATGGCCGTTGTGTGAACAAAAACGCGTCGACGCCGATTTTCGCTGCAATCTGCCATCGCGAATCGCCCGTTCCTGTGTGTATGTATTCAGATTGGGATCACCGATCGATTCTTGCCTCCCGTGAATAGAGGGACGAACGATCAGTGGATTCCCGAAAACGCAAGCAAAGCGAATTTCCGGTTGTCGCACTTTGTGTACATTTGCGAACGCGGACATCTCGTCTTGCGCCTAACGACAGGCTTCGTCGAGTGTCGAGTGACGTTGACGGAGTGGCAATACCGACTCTAATTGCAGGACGACGCTCGATCCTGAAGGACCGCTAAGAAAATTCAACGAAGCAAACAGGCGAGCCTTGTTCCGGGTTTCCTGGTCCCTAAGAGAAGGCCTAAATTAATATTTGTTACGCCGTTATTCAAATTAGTTGGGACGTGACTCTGGGTGGTAAAGCATCTCTGCGAAACCCACGTCGACCCTCCTTGTTTCCTCACCATCGTCCAACCGCTGCGTATCTTCCAACTTGGGATGGAACCCTTCGCGGTCAGATCATTCCTTGGAATCGGTTTAATCAAATCGGGACGCGAGGCGATGACCAAGTCTCGGCGTGCCATCTCCTAGTGCTGGAATCAGTCTATCGAAGACCAGGGTTGAAGAGAAATTTACCGGTTGACCAAATTTTACAGAATGTTCCGTAACTCGTGGATAGTAAGCACATAGCGATGGTCCACATAAAGAATAATCAGGATAGTATAGAGTCTAAGCGAATTTCCGTGAAACGTGAAACAATTAAGATAGCATTTCGTGTCCACTTTGGGCGTAACTCTTTCCTTGCCTAAGATTCACTCAAATCATCGAAATACCGGGTTTTGGGGGTCGCTTATTACGAGCCTGGAGTCAAAATTCTTTTCTTTGCATCCAGATCAGGCAATTTCTTACATTTAAGAGTGACATGTTGGAGCAACCGTTTTGACTTCCCAAACTTTGTCTTCAGATTCGTGATCAACGGCCTCCGAAAGCATCAATTTCCAAATTTCAAATCAATCAGAAGCGATAAAAAATGGACACCCCAAACGGGTTAATTATAGCGATAGAAGACTCTTACTTATACTCTACGATCCTTACTTTTCACGAACACTCTGCACAATCTTGTAATTCCAAACGATGATAAGAGCGGAAGATCGTTTCATTGTTAACCTGACATCGCGACACCTCGATTCCATGACTCGCAGCTCAATCATCGAAGTTCCTCCCTAACATGAAAAAATTAAGATCCAGTAACAGATGCTGGGAGTATAATAGCGCTCAACAAGTCTAATGCTTCGATCGCGTCATTCGTAGATCGTTCTTTTTTCCAACTCATTCAAGAAGTGGCAACTAGCCCGAGGATCAGCTCTCGACTCCATTCCATTTGACTTCATCCAGTAGTTAGAATTCGAGGTCAGTGCTACCAGCGTCCATCGAATCATACCCTGGCTATCCGGCTGATCGCCAGATGCACTCGGCCCAACCATTCACTCATCTATTCTGGTTCACGAATCCTCACTGAATGTTTCGCCGAGTGCTTGACGAGTTGGCGACTCGAGTTCCGAGTGGAGCATAACTTGGAGTTGGTAGCCTTTGGGCAACGGTGCATGCAGGGATGATTAGACGGGGCGAAGTGTGGTTAACACAATGTCCGAGCTGTGCCTGACGTCGGCGACGTCGGCTAGTAATTTGAATAATGCATCGACACCCGAACAATGTTCATGTTCAAAAGCCGTTCGTCCAATTGTCCGGAAATCAACCGTGTCGATCTCAGGATTAGGTATCGATTACCACTTACGTGAATTGCGTTGAGTTTCAGTACGCAAAATTATTCACTGATGGTTCAGAGACAACATCACCGATTCGTATCGTAAAATTGGTAGAAATCAGGCTGGAAACATAATGTTCGCACGTTTTTTTAGTAACTCGTATCGCGAGTCACTATCAGTCCTTTCAAATGATTCAAGTTTTAGACACACGTGCGACCAATTTATTCTTCAAACTTTTTCTATCGTTCAGCTTTTGGATACAACAACTG
Organism: Diprion similis; assembly: GCF_021155765.1. NCBI lineage: Eukaryota > Metazoa > Arthropoda > Insecta > Hymenoptera > Diprionidae > Diprion > Diprion similis. The sequence goes on from NC_060114.1 coordinate 15,329,631, forward strand.
TAGGAATAACCAAGAATAGGGTAAAAACTTTTAAACGACCATGTCCCTCGGTGGCAATCTGCACGGTGTAATGTAACATGCTTGACTAGGAATACAAATGATCATTTAAAAATCTGGAAAGAAGAAGTCAATTCGAATAAGGCCCCGGAGGACCCAAGAAGTCGACAAACTGCTTCTAACTTCATCCACGCGACCACTTCACGACCGAGACGTTTCGTTATCCTTCGGGAGAGTCGGCGAGATGGTCCTGTAGGCTTTTGTGAAGAGCTTCAAGTGCTCCGAGTTCAATGGACACAATGGAGCACGACAGTCATATACTCTTTTGAACTGCCATCATTCGTAGCTCGTCGACTCGAAAGTTGAAGAGCTGGATCAGTGCACATGCATCCATGTGCTCGTCGAAGATGGGCAACAACGGACTGATCGAAGTTGAGCTTAACAAAAATGACATTATGGCTCCAATGAATGGACATCTTTTGCTCGTGGATGCGTGAAACCTGCAGTTGTGAGTTGACGGGTTGGACATTCTGGTCATGGAGAGTGAAATGCTGCAGTGTGTAGAAATAAGCGGACCATCCATTATAATGAAAAGTCATCCATTGACGTAATGGCAAAGCTTGGCAGTGCATCGTTTATGGTAATGGGATATTTGCCGTTCCATTATACCGACCGATAGCTATCGAATTCCGATTCAATTTATATCACTAATCGACGCAATATAAAACGGGTAACAATATCGCATAATCTTTCCAGACACGATCCAAACTGCAGACATTATACCCAAACACCTAGTATAACACTTATGATCGAATTATTTATTCGAGGGATGGCTTATATATTGATTGATCTACTCGATTTTTTTTTAGTTGTTGGTATTATAACGAGAGGGAGAAATATTCGTGTACAAGTAATTTCAAAATTCAAGTCTTTGACGTAACTGAGAGATTTGCGAATGTATACGGTAGCATAAAAAGATCGCCATTTGCGATTTTGGCTTGAAATCCGTTTGGACTACGTGCGGGAAAATTTTCCCAGAGTGCAAGGGTATCTTTGGATTTGATACGCGGCCAAGAATAGAGAGATCAGCAGGAAGGAAGTAGACGATAACGATCTTCGAGTCTCGCGAGATTTCATCCAATTAAGATATATCTCTGGTAGGTATAGTACATGCGATTCCGATCGGGAAGTGGAAAGAATCGTTTTATTTTATCGACCCTTATTCCGGATCCGAAGCCGTCTACGATCGTTCTTTTGCGGATGTATGACGATGCTGACGATGATGATGATGATGATGATGATGATGATGATGATGATTGTGATGAAGGTATCGCGTCTCGATGAACGATCGAGGCAAGCACCAAGAGTAGTTATAAAATCACATTCAAAATTGAATGCAAACGATGCAGGAAAGTGCCACGGAAAGTGCTTCAGCTCCGTTACGACAGAGCTTGCAGGCGGAATGAAAGAGAAAGACAAAGAGCCGAAGACACGGAGAGAAAGAGAGAGAGAGAAGTGAACTAGAGAGGCAGGCGCAGCTAATTACGAGTAACTCGTCTGGTGAATGCGGCGAAGCGCTCATTCAATTCCAGAGAAAATTGCAGGAAATCTTTGCTCTTCCCGGAATCAAGTGCCTCGCCTACACTGCCTGATACCTACTCTAGATTTTTTACCTCATCACCGCCACACCCCGCCTTCATTTATGCAGTTATATGCATTTGCTATGCATTTAATAGGGAATAACGAGCTTCTTTGTACTTACAGGTTTGAGAATAGTTATATTTGTGGATCGGTGATGTTATACTTGAATTACTGGATTTAATTCCATCATAGTTTTTCTTATTGAGTCTAATCTCATTCATGTAATATAAAACAGTTCCCTACTTCTGATCCCTGGTGCTTCGATACAATTCTTGGAAGATTTGATAGAGCAAGAGAGAGAGAGAAAGATAAGAACCTTTCGTACGAAAACCTGCCGACTAAACTTTAAGTTCTTCAAACGCTTTTAGAAACGACAGCCCTATTGTGACCGGATGTGATGGGAATTTGGAAAGTTTCGTGGAAAACCTTCACCGAATTTCGTCCCTGCACTTGGTAGAATCGCTTGTAAGAAATTCGTTGCGCAAGATTGACAAAAATTTCCAACCCTCGCATTAAAGTGTGTAATAAAATTTTTCGGTATCAAAGGTACAGGAAATAAAGCAGGGACGCACAAGACACAAGATCTTTACCGCATCGACTATGGGTACGTTTATTAAGCACGCGGAAACACACGCAGGTATAAATTTCCGGAGCCCCAAGGGCATTCAGGATATCGAAACAGGGAGCGCGATAGGAGCTAAGGGATGAATCGGTGTTTCTTTTTTGCCGAAAGAACAATTCCATCCGCCCTATTATCGCCGGGGCTCTTTCCGGGCTTTCGGGGTTTCTTTTTGCTACGGTGCGATATTTCCGGAAATTCCTTCGCCGGGACGCTGCAAAAACCATAATTGCCTCATGGTACAACCAGGGTCGGGAGAACGTTGCGTTTTAACGATAGAGACCAGGCTCGACTAGGAAAGCTGAATTCCGATGCACTTTGCGCTGCAGCCTTGACTGCAGAAGTGGGCGAATTTAAGTGGGAGGGTGCCTGAGTAATGCACCCCGTGCCTCTGCGTATTCCTTGCTATCCGCGTCTTGACTCCGGTTCTCGCATATCCTGAACCGACCAACACACACGAGCAGTTTCACTCCCGAGCGAAAAATCCCCAGAGAACATCAGGATGGTACGAGGGAAACTCGGAGGCGTTTCACCCCCGTGTGCAGTGCGCGGATATGGATGTGGATGCGGGACACTCGCTCTGCAAGGATGCAAAGGGAACCAACTCCGCAACCCTCTGACGCGGTGCCGCTTTACCTTGTATCTACTACTTGGAGGATAAAACCTTGCACGCAGAGAAGAGGAAGATGAACTGTCTTCCACTTCGCGAACGGATCCACTCTCCCAACGGCTTTGTGCATGCAGCCCCTTCAGACCCGCGTCTCGCCTCTCTCCGTCCATGTGTGGGTTATACAGATCGGAACTCACATGGAGTAGCTATGTGTGACTTTTACAGTACCTACCACATGCATGTAGGTTTGGAATTCGTTGAGTGCGATTTTGAAGGTTTATCTACTGAAATAAGTACACAAGGCTGGTTCTGGATACAGACTCACAAACCGACATTTACCGACACTTAGCCAAGACACGAACCCTTTTCTAGAACGTCCGATAGTGGAGGTTGCCTTGAATTTTAGAAAAAGGTTTGCGTCTTGGCTAAGTATCGGTAAATGCCGGTAAGGGAATCTGTATTCAAACCGACCTGGTTTACCTACATGCACAATATCGCAGACAGAAAAAGTGCGAATGAATTTCTAGACACTCATTGCGGTGACACGGAAAGAAGAACTAGACGTTTTCCTCCTCTTCCATAGCAGTTCTTCGTGCACTTGCTTCTGGGTTATTCTTTGTCCCCTTCTCTCGTGAAATCCGATCGCACGTCTCCGTCCCGGGGACGATCTGACTTACTGAAGGACCTTTTTCCTGCAGGAAGAAGGTACCACGGGGTGGCGGAGATACCTATTGCCCGTGAAATGCCAAGCTACAAATTCCACGCCGGGTGTATGTGTTCATGTATAAGACGCGCGGACCTAAGCTCTCGGGAAAATATCCAGTAGTGGAAAGTTCGCTATTCCTCGTCCCTCACCCAGCTCCTTCACAAGGATTCGAATCCTTCGTATATTTCTCATCGCGGTGGTGCTCGTACCTAAGAACCTGTAGGTGCACCGGGAAGTCGAGTGGTTGAAAATAGTTCAGACGGGTCGAAATACTTTTCAACTAGGGCCTCTCGCCTATATCCGTGATGCTTATGATCAGCTCCTGATATTAAATTCCTACAAATTTACTCACGCCTCGATGACTTGGCTTCGCTATCGTGGCTCGCGGATATTATGCAGATCTATCTATATGTGTGTGTGTGTGTGTATGTGTGCTATGCGGAGCACAAAGGGAATTCAGGAAGATCAAAGAGCCTGGATAAGAAGTCAAAAAAGAAAAGGAACAGTGTAAGACCATTTTAAGTATCGCAATAGCTTGTTAATTGCCTCTGTAGAAGCAATCGCCGTTCGCGTTTAGAGCGTCTGCGTCTCGGTGTATTTGCAATAAATCAGGGTGACTTGAGCGAGTAATGAATTTGACAGGGAAACCGGGCGTAAGCTCCGAGGTCCCATCCTCCCCTCCTCACTTAGCTGCGTATAATCTGCCTATTAACGTGCATTAATTATATTCAATTAACGAGTACTCTTAGACGGGAAATTTGGGGCCTAGCCGAAGCTCGCAAGCTTCCGGAATTCCGCAGATGTCTCTAGACTTGACTAGCTTTTAAAGATTTTTAAATCGCACGACGCAAACGATTTTGCGTTCATCGTCCGAAAGGTATTTCAGGAAATTTTGGCGAACAATTTCTAGTTAGAAATTTAATATTTTACAAATAACGGATACGTGAAGCGGCGAAGTCTTTGAAGTGTATGCTCAACTTTGAAGTTGTAACTTCGAGCCGTCCTGCTTCGCAAACTGTATACATATAATACCGATTCAATTTTACGTACATCTTTGGGTAGACGAAAGCCGTGGAAGGGGTGAAAAGTTTTCATCTCATTTAACGGCGCGAAAATTGTTGCCTAGACGATAGGAATTCAGGCATATTCGAGAGCTGATAATGTTGAAGGAGAGGAAGAGACTTCGACGAATATGTATAAGATACTGCAGTCGCGTTTGCGGATACTACCTTTCTCTTCCGGTTGATTCAGTTCAATTTTGGCGCCTCTCTATGTCAGCGCTTCGCAGATATGCTGCCCATGCATGCATGTAATCGGCTTTAACTCGACATAACGATTCGCGGAAGACATATAAAGCCGCTTAACGCTCGTCAGATTCTAGTTCAAAATAAGAAATAAGAGGATCGCATGTCTGTAGGTACCTGGGCGCCTTACTTACTCGTTGACTTCATCGATCAGTCTTAAAACCGCTTCTGCTTCCTCGCTTGGTAAGATGTACAGATGAAAAGGGAACGCCTGTAGAGCAGATACCTTTTTATGTTCCATCGAAGTCGCTCGACCTTTAGACATCGACTTCTTTGATCGAAAATTTTGGCATTAATATTTACTGGATATTACACACGTATTTTCAACGTTTCACTTCGTCTTGGTGCTCAAATCATTACATCCACATCCACATTTTGGAGTTTGATGAAAACGAGGAAGTTACAGTAGCAGCGTCAAAGGACGTCGGGAAATCAAATAAAGTTCAAAAGCTACGATGGGGGAATTCGAAAGTGGTGGTGATTCTCCGTCTGCTGGCAGAGGCGACAGAGTTTGAGGCTTATTGTTCGTTCGTTCGTTCGTTCGTTGGCTCGTCGAAGCGCGAATCCCGGTGGCGAATGTATACATATATATTTGGAAGCAGAGGAGAGAAGTAGAGCTTGAAAGTTCACCGTCGTCCCTGTCGAGGAAGGAGACCTTCGTCAGGAACTTTCCGTACGGTTTTACTTATTGATTCCGTTAATCGTCGGGATTTGCCCCGCCTGGTGATAGCCGAGATTTTCGTAGCCGAAGGGCACCCACCATAGCAGTTTAGATAAGCGACCGCAATCGTCAAACGCGAACTTGAAAGCTGCTTGCCGAGCCAAAGAAGAAGAAGAGGAAGAGGATCAGGAGAGGATAAGAAGTGAGAGGTCAGCTTTAAATGAGGGTTGATTTGAGTGGGGAAGGCGAGACTTGCGATTAGTTCCGTCAGTTGCGTCAATTATTTAGAAGTCTACTATAAATGTTCGTAAACCATATTTCAGCCGGCTGTAGGATCTCGGTGCAAAAGATGGTCGTCCCAGCGCCGCCCTGGGAATCAAAGTTTTTTCGCTGGTGTAGCTGGTGGAAAGAACAGCAGAAACTAGCGCTAGATACTCAGCTGTTCCCGACGAGTTGCTTCGTTGTAAAAACAACAGGGAGTGAAGAAAGAAAAAAAACGAAGCCCCGTTGTTTAGCTTTGAGGTAGAGAGACTCGCGGGAGCAAACTGGCAGGATCATAATTTGAGAGTATAAAAAAAAAAAAAGATAGAGATATGGTAGAGAAACACAAAGCAGAAAAGAATATAAAAGAAAAGAGAAATTACACCGAACGGCTACGGGAAGCGCGCCAAAGAAGGGAAACTTACTTTTGCTACTGCAGCGAGCCAAAAGGTGGAAAGAATTACGAAGAAAAGAAAGTACAAACTTTCAAAGGGTGCAGTTTAACCTTCTCTCTTAAAACTTAAATAATACCCAATTTTTCGGATTTTACTAACGATGAATTCGTTGGCTACTCGTTCTGACGTATTATAAGACCGTGAATTTGAAAATAAAAAAACAATCGAATGAATAAACAACGTTGTATAAAACAATGTAAAGAGTATTAAAACAGTTATTCATTTAGTCTGAGGATCGACGAGATTACACATGATTATCAATAGAACATGAAGTTATTCTCCCTACTCGGCGTTTTTTGTAAACGTAAATCCAGATCAGCTGCCATTTCGTTATTTTACCATCAAATATTATGGTACTGGGCTCAAAGTGTGTGTTTCATCCACGCCGAGTGGTATCATACCGGATAGTTCGATCCTTTTAGTGCAACTGTGAAAATTTTGCCAATATTGACGGCTGATAACAGATCTGTAAATTTTTTTTCCAAATTTTCAAAAAGTAAAAAGTCGCTCCACTTTTTGCCAAAATAAGGCATCAATTGCCCAAGTTTCATCCTGATCGCTTGAACGGTACAGGAGTTTTGGCTCGCCGCGTTTTCGAGGTGGACGACGCGACTTTATGATCACCTTAACCTCTAGGCGGCCGGGATGATGACGATCGGCATCACTTCAAGATCGAGCCATATTACTAGTCGATGTGGAAATTTTTCTAGGAAAAAAATTGTCAAAATATAAGTTGGGCACAATCATAAATACCGGCCACCTGGAGGTTAAGAAGCCCACGTCAAAACCCACGGTTGTAAAGACCCTGGAATAGATAGATCATCACATCGTATGCATGCCGTTTCCTCGTCGGGAGCTTTTTACTACGGACGAATTATACCCGTAGAAATTTAGGGTGTGCAAAATGCTTGCGATTAATCAATCTAGCAAGCTTTTTCCGTCCAGATCGAGGGCACGAAAAACTGGGGACCAGAGGGCGCTGCATAGCTAGATAATGCGTGGATGAATCGACGTAACAATAGAGCCAACATATCGTAAATTAAAATGTTCACCGCTTTAGCGCTTCGGCCAGGTTGCCCCAGTGAATCAATATTCCTACACATATGTGCACATATTTATAGATACACTGACACTATACTACATGTGCAAATATACCCATACAGGTATATTGTATGTATATAGATATATGCACCTACTTGTGCATTGCGGATAGTTACGATCTGTCGAAATCGTTGTTATTTCCATCGAGTACTGACAATAAGTGACCCCACTGCCACCCTCCGTTACATCGATCGACGTCAATGGGTAACGAGAGTGTCGAAGAACCCGATGCGCAGCGCCGAAGGCGAACATCGATAATCTGTTTCAGACATTTATTCCATAGGTTGTATTGGGACCTTGATTGGAATTCTTTCCTTCGTAGGACGTTAAGGTGAAAAATAAAACGGGCCCCGACCAGGCAGCCCTGCATCTGAGACCACTTGCGAGATCGATTGAGGATCTACAGGTCAGAAAATCACTATGCAGTGAAATCTAAATTAAAATTAGTATTTTATGGTGCGATGCTGGAAACCAAAAACGGGTTTCAAACTGTTCTCAAAAACAAAATCGATTCTGGACTTTAAGGAAGTTTCACACTGTACGGTTTCGTTTTCTCAAACACTCAGATCTGGCAAATCGTGATCTTCTCTTCCAACAATTTCCAACAAAACAAATTGAAAACGACGAGGGTTACCATGAGGAGGTGAACATATACAGTCTGGAACCCCGTTAAAGGTGACATGTTCTGGTCTAGCCATCTGATATCCCTCCGTCTCCTCTTGTCACGTTCTATAATGTATTTCTTGAAGAATCCCGACAACCGCGGCCCTTTTTTATTATGCTGCAAGCGCGCTTTCGGCGTTCCTGATAACTGGAGGGAGGGTTATTGTGTTTCATCCAGTTTCAGTTATACGGAGCACGACGTACGCGACGAGCACCCGTATCCAGTGTACAGAGTATCCACTACCCAGTATCCAGTATCCTGTATCCAGTATCCAAGATCCATTAGAAGGAAGGCCAGACACCCAGTTCGCCCCTGAGACACGTGTGTGACGAGCTCGTTTGTATGCATGGAGCGTGACGCTGATTGGCTACGTTACACACGGGCGGAAGTCCGCGCACGCGCAGCGTTTCGCGGCGAGCTTGCGAGAGTCCCGCTGCACGTCAGGCCGAGCTACACGTGTTGCACATTAATATGTATTTAAATTAGCGAGGTTCAAAGTGAACCGAAATTACGGGAACATCGCGCACAGAAACGGCCTCCTTTACCCCCTCGTCTCGACGAGATACACTAGGAACGGTACGTCATGCATACCAAGGTGACTTCTCGCTCTTTTGACAAAGCGAGAAACACCGCGGGCACCTTATACAATATTTTAAAATCATCCCGGAGACCTTACGCAACGGCTAGAGGCCTCAAAGCGGGAATTTGTATATCGATAGCCAATTGTTCGATTTCATTGGGGATTCTTTTATTCAAAAATATGGAGACCGAACCTTGTTTGAACTATTTTTCGTACCGGAATCAATGTTTTTCAATGAAAATGACATGTTTCGCGCTGCCAAGAATAACTCGATAACGATCCAACCGATTCACTTCAAATTTCGAGACAATATTTTTGGACAATTTTTACTCTTTCTGTGGCTAATAAATTACGGTTATATGTCTAAATAATACCTGGCAAATTCAACATGTATTAATCAACACACGTTAAATCAACAATTTTAAATTGTAAATGCTATTATAGTTGCAAACACACTTTTTTCTAAAATACGTTATATTGTTTGTGTGCAATAAAATGAGAATGTCGATAAATTTTTAGTGTTGAAAATAGAGTGTGTTGAAATTTATAATATCGACATTACGTATTGATTTTGCGAATGTCATCATTTACTTGTGATATTTAGACGTGATACCACAAATTGCATGTGAAATATCGTGGACACCCATAGGGTCCTTTTATTATCCAATATTCGAGGTATTCGTTTCAAAAGTCTACAAATTGTTTCGAAAATTGATCCACAATAAAATGAGTTCAGTTTGAGAAATCAGAATATCTTTCAACACATCAGAGAACGATTCTAACCTCCCAAGATGAACATCCTAAACTTCTAGTTCTCTATGAAACTGTAACCATGAAAATACGGTGAGATTGTAAATAATTCTTTGCATGGTAAGCGAAAGTCGAGCTCGAAGAATGCGCGCCAAGACGAGAGTCGTACAGAGGATGGTTTTTAAATTAAGCACGACCCTAGCAATAATTGAAGAATGAATTATTGCCACCGTTGTACTTTTAATTGGTACATTACGAAGTTATCAACCAACGTAGATTAAGTTTAATACAGATATTTCAAGGCACCTCGAGGTGATTCCCCGTAGCGAGAAGGGTTGACGGCGGATCCCGTGGGGGTTCAGCAGAGGGTGGCCGGATCATTTAAAACTTCCCGAATGGCGCGCTATATATAGTATAAGACGGGTGGCTACTCCGAGGTTGGTTGCTTGGGCACCGCGCTTATATTTTGCTTCGTAATTTCTTATTTAGTGATAATTACAACTTTTACGCGTAAACTTCCTCCGACCATTTAATAACCGTTGGGGAACTTTTGATTTCAGTTAGGCCAACCCCCCGCAGTTTTACCGAGGTTGCGAAGCCCCGATCGATAACATTATTCAAATTTCACCCCCGCGAGGATCTGAGAAATTCGGTAATTCCGTAGAAAAAAAACGAGAAAGAAAGAAAGAAAAAAAAAAGGTCACACACTCGCACACAAAGAAAATTAAAAAACGGGGGAATCTCAATTTCAAATCCCCCTCTCGCTTCAGCTTCGGCCCCTTTCGACGCCGCTTTACTCCCCGATAACGTCCCTCGATTCTCCTTTCAATCCCGCGTCCAACGCGAGTTGGGGAAATCTCATCCGGTGTAACAAGTGCGTCACGTCGCTTAAGGCGGTTACTTTAACACTGTATCAAGTTACAACGATCCGAGCTTGGCGTTGTGCCTCATGTAATGTGCACATGTGCTGAAAAATTCATCCCTTCCAAGAAGAAACTCATTTGCCATGGTTATTGGAAAATTATAGTAAAAATAGAATCGTTACAAAAAGGGTTCGAAGATGGTGGCGTGGTGTTACGATAAAGTGTGGTACACAGATAACCATTTAGTCCATAATTATAGTTGTGATAATACCTTTTGTAATGAGACCTTAAGACTTATTCATTGTTGCACTAACATCAAATTGTCGCGGTAGTAACGAGAAAATGAAGTGCAAGTTTTTGTAATCAAAAGAAGATTTTTTGAACGAAGATACACGACTCATTTTCACTTTGTAGTTGTAGGTTAGTTTTTCGAGTATGATAAAAAATTAAAATAGTCAAGTCCTATTAATTACGGTGAGAAGTTTCCGTCAATTTATACATACGTTATTATTTTTAAGGAAGAAAAAAAAAACTAGGACATTAAAGTGAATAATATCAGTATAAGAATTGATCTTACCTTGACCCATTATCATTATAATGTGCAAAACGCTGATCGTCAGGTATCCGCTCCTCCGTCTTCTGTCGGCCATGTTTTTCCCGCTTTTTCCACGATATTATTATCGCCTCTTCGTCTCTGTCACTAGACTCCGAAATGCATCTGCAACAACAGACGGAAACCTTAGATATATTTCATTCCGCAGTCACTCTCCGATAGAGGGATGATAAAAGAGGAAAAATAAACCTCCGTTATCCGACTACAGGAAATCCTTCACCGTGAGGACGTTCGTTAATACTCGAATAAATCACGGAAATCGAATTAAGTGCTATACATACACATATAATTAATTATTCTCCGAAAAAAAAAATTTTTTCTGTCTCTGTCGACATGAGAAATCAATCCCACTTTGTCAACTGACACTGCAATTTCATCTGGTGGAAATATGACGCTGTGACATCTGGTGGCAAAAAAATTTACTATATTATAACCCAACCGTATTTAATTTTGGACAACTTCTTTCGTCGTATTTTTTCCGCTTCGCTTATTCCACGTGATAAAGCTAAAAGCTTCACAGCTTGCGCGGAAGTTTTCGGTACTTTTATACCCTCAGAATTGAACCAAAACCATCAACTTATTCAGCAAAGTCATCAGCGCCATATTGATCAGTTAGATTCTGTCGAAAAAATTTGAATAACGTGGGGATAAAACAGCGTTGACTCGGTCGTTACCGCATGGGACGATAATATTGATAATCATCGATACCGCGTCAATATCGAGATGATAATTGAGGCTGATTTAATTGCTCTGTACGTGTGAACGATTCGGGGTCAGATCGAATTTCTATGTACGAAACGCGGTAGGATATAATGTAGAGTGTGGCAATGTAGAATACGATTTGATTATCTGTTGGTAATGCAGATATATTCCTCGACGATGATTTTCCCGGTATTTAGTTTCGCCCATAATTCACGGAGCGATTGATCCGATCGGGCGACGAATCAGAGAATTACAATCTGCAGCTGCAGCTGGAATTGCATTCGTGTAACACCGAGGTGGGTGATGGTGTATGAAGATTTGCTCGTTTTCCAATTATTTCACTCGGTTTGTTGCGCATTCGCCTATGATTCCGCATCGCGACTCAGTCGATATATTGGAACGATGCCGCTCGGTTCTGTCAACATTTGTTTTAATTGCATATATTCGATCCTCTTCCATTTATGTCCCCCACCCCTTCCCCTCCAGCTACCGATAGGATCGCAATTAAATGCCCGCGAACCTCGATTATTTGCACGCTTGATTATGCCGAACCGATCATATGTTTACCATCGCCGTTCAAAGCTCAACGCCGCGGTTTTAATTTCCCTTCAATGTAACCCCGCCGCTCCAACTATTCGCTGAAGTATAATTTCGCACCGCCAAATTCAATATCGATTTCTGATTTTTGGTTTCTGGTTATTGCTTTCTATTTTCTTCATTTTTTATCCAGTTATATCAGCAAGGAAGAATTCGAAAATCATAAAATCATCGTCGAAAATTTATGAATAATAAAACCGAATTATCATTGAAAAATTAACACGGAAAAATTTACTAGAAAAAAAAAATGTTCAAATTAATATTGCAAGAATGTAAATAATTTTTCCTATTCTTCTGTGATGCTCAAATTTTATCGTCATCAGATCTGATCTCTCATAAGAGCAATAAGCCGATAAATTTTCGTCACTGTTCGTTAAATAAACATATTCAAAAGTTGTGAAAAGTACATGACGCAAAATCGTCCAGAAAAAAAAAAAGGCGAGCGTTACACAATATTTATCAACAACTATTGCAGATCGTGGAATTTTCTCTTTAAACCACAATTTTTTCCTATATTCTAATAGTCTCACTACACTATAACAATAAGAGAAAGGTCGCATCCGATTGGTATAAATGGCGTGAACCAAAGTAATTTTCAATAAAACGCGAGACACATCTCGTGACCATTGTTCGTAATTACGAATCGTTTTACCAGCAATCACCGTAAAAGTCACTCGACCGTATCGAATTTCGAGTTTTGTATAAACTGTTTGCCAATTGTTTAATCCAATCTGGCAAATGGATTTCTGTGCCCTCTCCTCCTGCACGCATATATATATATATATATATATATATTTATAAATGTGTGTGTTTGTGTGTGTGTGAATATATACATATCCTAATATATATATACACATGTACATACGCCCGTATCGTACGCGCACAATGGGAGTGCGTCCCTGCACCAGGCGTCGGTTCAGATTTACGATTCGATTCGCAAATTAGCGGTTATTGCTTCATTCCGATGCGCCAGCGCCTCGAAACTCGTATACATTCACCGACCGACTCGAGGCTGCAGTTGGAAAACCGGAGTTGCATGGATGGCTCGTTCTCTCGAAATGCGACTCACTTTTCGTTCAAAAACTCCGTGATTTCATCGGAAATTTGAAATATCTTTTAATTCGTATCAACCTACTTGCCGTGAAATTTTTTAACATTTTTCAACCCGCTTGTTCAACTGTCGTGAAAATTATAGGGGATGTCCATAAATTACTTGATCGAATTTTTTGAGGTTTTGATCTCCTCCCCATTTTTTTCACCTTTCGTTCAAATTTTTCGGAACCATATATTTTACGATTTGCATTTTTTTATTTATCGGCAAAATGAAGAGGAAAAAAAGTGTCTTACGAAAAAGCTCAAAAAAATTTTTTAAATCCAATGTGACATATAAAAATGTTTCGGCAACGATCCATAGAAAAATGACTTTCGCTTCTAATTTTTTTTACGTTTTTTTCTAAAAAAAAGTTTGAAAACAGTGAGAAGGGAAAATCGGCCCACTCGGGGTCTAAACTAAAAAATTTTTATATCTGACGAAGGATTTTTCAGAATTTTTTCAAATTTTTAATTTTGGTTGATCGATAAAATCGTTTCGAAAAAATTGTAGAAAATTCAAATTGAGTCGAAAAAAAAGAGACTGCGTAACTTTCAAAGTAAGAAAAATCGTAGAAGAACCCAGGTCAAATTGGCGTGGAATGCTCCATATATATATGCGGCATTCCAAGACAATTCCACCTGGGTTTTACCCTTGACCTTTTAATATCATTAAGAAAATTAACGGTGGGTAGAATTTGAAAACGGAAAACGTCAAGCATTCACTGCAGTGACGGAGAGGACCAGGGGCCGAATAAATATATATCTACACGAGTAAATAAACGTACATAAATATATATTAACTTGGACGCCCATTTTGTTTCCAGAATTAATTGTTTCGCGGTGTCGAGGTGCTGCAGGACTGTTCTCAGCTCGGCGGGAGCCGCCGTGCTTCTTAATTCAAATTATCAACCCCATTTGCGCATTGCGTAAAAGCATTTATCCGTATTATGTATACAGCTGCGGGTGAATTGGGAGGACGATATGTTTCAGGGGTTGCTTCTTAATTTTTGGTCCCACCCGAAGAGGTGAAAGATTTATTGAGCATAATAAAAATTGCATATTTCAAGATTGTTGATCAAATGGTTTTAATTTTTGCCTCATCAAATTGTATTTTCATTATCGAGATTATTTTCGCACGTGTGCGTAGTAAAATCTACGATGTAAGGTATTATATCGAAAAAAGAACACTGTGTAATCGAAACGAAGAATCGATTTTTATTTTATACTTACCGGTTTCGAATGATTGAAAATTTTTTTCAAAGTATCGTTACAATATTTAATCAAAATTCCATATTACCAGTTTGTAGAAATTTTCGAGTATAAATACGATAATTTCACTTTAATTTTCCGCTTTTTTGATTGTTGAATTTTCTTTTTCCCTTCAGTTCTTGCGTCGAACAATTGCTTCGAAAAACAAAACAAATCCAACGACCAAAATGGCGCAAAACCCGTAACGAACAAGAAATCGATTTGAATAAAACTAACACTGAAGTTTTTCTATTCAGTAAAAAAACATCCCAGCGTTGGTTTCATTCAAATACTAAGTGCTCATCTTTGGGGGTCGTTTTCACCCCTCTAAACCGTTTTTCCACAGTTAAAAAAAAATATGTGCCTTTTAGTTTTCAATATTACAACAACATACATGAGTCTCAACGAAATCAGAAGAGGGGCATAAAACTGACGTTCCTCCGGTAATTTTTCGATGTAGTTTTCCTCCCTACAAAATTTCATACAAAGAACTTTCCTGAAGGGGTTGATATTCCCCCGAAGCACGAGACAGAGAGTCTAGAAGCGGGAAGAGGGGGATAAAAATTCCGAGAGAGATAAGGCGGGTGTCTAACTAAGCATGACATTCAAAATTGAGAGGGTAGCCTCGCGTCACAGAGGAGATGAGAAGAAGCCAACTTCCGTTTGACGATACCGCAAAACTCGGGCACGTTTTCCGCTGCAGAAACTCCAGTCAGCGAGGTTGAACCCTGGGGAATCGGCCCGAGGCGTTGAACATCGGGCAAAGCTTTTGACGCCCATTAATTCCTCAGGAGTTTCGTCTCGACGCAACTCTTTCAGCGAGTGCATTTGGCGAAGAGAAAAAAAAACGCGACGGATTCTCCGCACTTGCGATATTGTCTCGGCAAGGACGGAATTCACCCTCCAGGGTGGTGGACGGTAATTTCGAGAAAAGCGCGTTTCTCATTTTCGATTTATCATGGGATGCAGCAGCGAATGAAATCGAATTTTGAAAAAAATTTCAAGGGTTTTACGGTAAAAGTTCAACTGTGATTAGTTCATTCGTTTTTAGCTACGAAAATGTTTCTTTCCCTGAAAGGAAATTGATTTGAAGAAAATTTGTCCACGTTTTTTAAAGCGAGAATATTTTTTCCATAAACTAGTTAGATGTAAATCTGCCGTGTACCACATGCAGTTATGAAATAACATAATTTAGAAAATTTATAATTATTGGCTTTTTTTTAAATGAGCTACACGCAATTTGTATAAATAATTTTTAATCCAAATTTCTGTTCAAAAAGCAGAACGACAAAAATTTCGAAAAGCTTTTTGTCAGGAGAAAAAAGATAAATGAAAGGGTATCTAGATAAAATTCGCCACTTTTGCAACTTGCATTTCACTGCAAATTGCAGAAGGAGTTCGAAAACGAGGCGCAGCTCCTTCAGACCGCGATTGCGATTTAGTGTACGAAGAGAACGAACGGTAAATATTGAGAAATTAGACGTCGAGTGAGTTCGCCGAGAACCGTTTTCCGCCTCTCTTTCCCCGCTGTTTTCTCTAAACGAGTGAAAAAGAATGAGAAAAGGAGGATGAAATGAGGACAAGAAAAAAAAACAAAACGGTGTGTGCGGAAAGAGAACTGGGGGAAGAAATTGGCCTTTCGGTTGCTCTCACTTGTCGAGACGGAAGAAGAAGCTGTTTTTATCTCAGAATCGCAATACCGCGGCCCCTATCTTACCTCCAGGTATATATGCCATTCATTGCTCTCTTTTCTCTCTCTCTCTCCCCTTCTCTCTTTCTTCCTACCTCAACATTTGACTTCGTTTTATTCCTTCTTACTGCTTTATGTGTGTCACTTCTTCTTGTCCAACATCGCCATAAGCATAATAAATCTGTCTATCTATTTATCCGTCTAACTATTTATCTACATATCTGAATCTCTCTATCTATCTATATAAACCTGTATATCTATCTAATTCTATCTATCTATCAATCGAACTGTGTGTCTAACTATCTAAATCCATCTATCTATTCAAGTTTTCTACCTACCTAACTATGTATCTATCTATCTAAGTCTATCTATCTATGTTAACCTATCGATCCATCCAATTCTATCTATCTACCTATGTTACTAATGTATCTAACTATTTAAATATATTTATCTATTCAAGTTTATACATCCAGCTGACTATGTATCCATCCATCTAAATCAAACCATCTATTCAAGTCTTTCTGTCTGTCTAACTATGTATCTATCTATCTACTCAATTCGATCTATCTATTTATCTATCTATCCATCTCCGTCACTTTCGGTTTCTCAATTCATATGCAACAAATTGACAGCGAACAAATTAAAAACCAATTAAGCCGGTGTTTTTCGATCGATTTATAACCTAGTATTAAAGTATCTACGATGCTTAAAAATGATCTTCTTTGAGATTTTTTAAGCTTAGCCGAATTGCAGTTTTTTGTACATCGAACAAAAGTATCGCGACTAAATACGGAAAAAGGAATGGTAAATAAAAATGAAAAATATTCTCGTATAGTTGAGGGGAAAACTTTGAGTGTAGACAAAAAATATCTAATACACGATTTCCCAGCGTGATTTAGCTGTCAAAAACTAGAGCCGAGAAACGTGATTTATCAGGTCCATACATGGAGAGGCAATCTTTTCCGCTAGACAATTCACGAGAATATCAGACACGCTCCCGCTCGCATATGTTCGATATCGTGAGACGAAGAGCCCTGTTTCACTGTCTCCAGACTCTGAGGTTATCGCAGCAAAAACTTCCAAAGATGGATAAGGTCAAAAGGCGATCGCAAGAAAAAGCATATAAACCAGTATAGAAACGAACAAATTCCGCACAACCGAATATAAAATAAAATTATCCCCAAAATGTGAGAGTGATCTCATTTATTTACTTGAGCTAAGCAATTATTATAGTTCCTTTGAATAAAGTTCACTTGAATTATTTAACAGATTTATTTTCCCTAGATTCATCGTGTGATCAATGGCTGTTTAAACAGCTTTTGTTTACGCATAAGTTCGAATATTTCTTCTAGTTAAAAAAATATCACACAAACTGATTAATGATCCGTACATTCAATCGACTTAAAAAAAAAATCAAACAAATCATTCTATTTGACAAATTTGAATTATCTAACCACTTCTTATTCGCAATTGGTTTTATTCGCAAACCGATTAATCCGATGAATAGATAATCGTAAATCGATTAAAATCTCCAAATCAAATTGGACAAAACTGAATCCAACCGGCGCTTTAATATTCCGGTTATAATTCTACATAAAAATGTATTTTTATTCGATTCTGTAAATATTTATCGTTTTTTCGCTACTGCTTTTAATCGGTTACGCAAAACCTGTTCAACCGTAACCTGATACGTTAAATTCGGAAAACAGAACGACAAATAATTCTTATTACAGGCATCTTAAGCACCGATCAATCGATGTAATAATAGTAATAATAATATAGCAATAAAAGAGAGCCAAATTTACAACTCTTAATGAAATGATCGGGAAAGGCTGCACCGTCTTGCATTCGCCATTTTTTTGCAGATTTTTATTTCAATAACATTGGTCAACAGCAAAGTGAACAGCAATATGAAAATGTCAAAAAATGAATAAAATATTGAATGAATAGTATTATTATTAACGAAGCTTCGACTTTTTTGCTCTCGTAACTCGATACTCGATTGGCGGTAATTAATTTTGTGAATCTAATCCTACCAGATATCAAATGTAACTTAAGAGGGGGTGAATTACACTGGCATTAAAAAAAAAAGTGGTTTATACATTTGTCCAGATCTGTCTATCTATGTGTACTTTGATGCGCTGAATCCAAACCTGATGTTCGTTTGGTCAGTACATTCTAAAAGTTTTGAGTAAGTTGCGAAAAACTACTAAAAATTGCGAGAAATTGCAGTTATCGAGATGAAAATTTTTTTATTGAACGGGGTCAAGTATGTTTCTTGTGTATTTCGATACGCTGAATTCAAATCCGAAGTCCGTTTGCCTCTACACTTCAAAATTTCGAATAAATTGCGAAAAACCGTTTAAAATTGCTAAAAATTCCAAAAAATTGCATTTATCAAGATGAAAAAAATTTTATTGAACAGGATCAAGTATGTTTGTTGTGTACTTTGATACGCTGAATTCAAATCCGAAGTCCGTTTGCCCCTGGGCTTTCAAAATTTTGAGTAAATTGCAAAAAATTGCAGGATAAAAATGAAAAAGATTTTATTATATTTTATCTATTTTCAACATTTTTTCGCAATTCGCTAAAAATTTTCAAGTCGAAGAGGCAAACGGAATTCGGACTTGAATTCAGCCTATCAAAATACAAAAGAAACGTTCTTGATCCAGTTAAACAAAATTTTTTTCATCCTAATAACTGCAATTTTTCGCAATTTTTCACCCACAATTAGATGAGTCTGATCAAAAGTACAGACCCCTTTTGTTTTTTCCGTACCAGTGTTATTAATCGCAATATATAACGTATCGAATTTCCGCGCAATAATTGCGATCAAGAATATTAGCAATAATTCAACCACTCAGAGATGTGTAAAATAATTTCTCCATTCCATCAAGTTTCCAAAGATTTAGCAGTCGATACCTCGGTATGCAGTACGAGTTGAATTCCGTAATTGAGCCTGCACAGTCACAGTTTCGCCCCCTTTTCCCCGCGGCTTGTTTGCCGCGGTTGAATTCGCCCCACGGCCATGCAGGTACTCTCAGCCACTTTCGAGTAATTTTCAAACGAGCTAAAACACGTATATAACAGAATTTGTGGAAACGTCAACCGGAAGGTCGTAACGCTGCGAGGCATGGTTTTGCGACCGCTAACATCAGAGATCGTTATTTTTAATTAGTATAACTTGCCTCGTGTTTTACGCGATATATATATACACATACACATATATATATATTATATTTACGCGAACCAGCCGGAACGATTCTCATCTCTAATTCCCTGCCACTTTTACCGCGGGCGACTATGACAAACGACTTGAAAATTTTAAACAAATTATAAGAAGGAAAAAAACAAAAAAAAAAAAATAATAAAAAAAAAAAAGTAAACCATTATTACAAAGAACGTAAAATTATAAGGTCAAATCGACGAGGACGATATTAATTAAATAGAAGTAGTTATATACGTGCAATAAATTACAAAAGTCGAAATTATTGCCGGCTTGCGATTTCATCGTGCCTACCTTATTTGCTGTTTGCTATCGAACCGAAATTACTGCATAGGCATTAAAAGTTGTGTGTAGCAACGATAATCATACGGATGCGTATCAGATACCCGGAAGCAATAAACTTGGCTGGGTAAAATAACGACTGGGCAGTTATAATTAACGCCTGTTTTAAAGAGAGAGGGGCGAAGGGGGGGGGGGGGGGGGCGGGGGTGGTTATATGTTATTGGTTCGTACGTGAAAAGAGAGATCAACGCAAAACCGAAATTTTCACCCTCAATGAAAATCCAACAGCGTGTGTTATTACATTTTTTAAACATTTTTTTCACCGTCCTAATTGTTACAATTCTTTTATATAATTAGTGGTAAAATAGTCCTAATTGTTGCAATTCTTTTGTATAATTAGTGGTAAAACTGATCGTCGGTTCGATGTTATTGAAATAATTTCTACTCGGTACGATGTGGATTAAAGAATTTTGAAAAAGAATATTAGTGTTTTTTTTTAACGACAGAATTTTATTCACGTCGAGAAGAAATTCTTTCGACGTTACGAAATTGACTCCAATCGCAGGCTGTAGGCTTATGTTTTTTCTTTCATACTGTACCTACAGAAATTTGACGAAGTACAAAAGAAGTATACTTAATCGGGCACATCCGAACAGATGGCTAGAAAAGTAAGTGAATTTTGAGAATTTTCATTTAAATAATTATTCAGTCGATTCCATCCGTTTCTTTTTTATTTTTTTATTTTTTTATTTATTTTATTTCAAAATTTATACATTAAGGTTTATTCAGTAATTTTTTCATAAAAATTTATCCAATCGTAGCGTTGTTACAGTGCTCGGTGTAAAACGTGTTCCGTACTGACAAGGTTTGCGGTGCTTAGGATTTTGGACGGTCGGTTGATGTAAAATAAAAAATTCCAACGGGATTTTGAAATATAATATATTGAACCGTTCACTGCGTATGGATAATTTTTTTTTTTTTTTTTTTTGAATTAACAAAACGGTGAACGTTTCGAATTTAACGTTCGTTTTCGGGCCTGAATTTTCCACCTTTTTTTCGGACCATGCAAAAATAAATAATTGAATTAGAAAAAAGAAAAATCCTCACGCAGCGATCGAGACAAAACGTAGAAAAACTTGTGTCCAAATTTGGTAAAAATTGGTCGCGTCGTTTTCGAGATGTTCTAGTCACGGACTCGGAAACGTAGTTTCGAGATAATCGAGTTTAAAGTTCTGAGAATCAGTTGCAACTTTTGCAATTCTTCGGATTTAATCGTGTAATTTATACACAATATTCTTCATACTTGAAACTTTCCGAAACGCGAGTAAAAAGAAAATCGATATTTAAAATATTCTACTCGGATGTGTCCCCTTAAGTTTAACAATTTTACATTCGAAGTTATAATTTTTCTCCAAGTCAGAATAATACATGAAAAATGCTTTTCTCGTTTTGTTAGTATCTCGCAAATCAATCGACGCGATATTCGACGGACAAGTTTAAACGCCGATCAGCCCTTATTTTTTTTTATTTTTTATTTTTGTTTTCTTTTTCTCTGTTGCCCATTAATTTAGACTCTTTTCTCGCCAAAATAATTTTCGACAAACATTGAAGAAACATTATAAGAAAAATACAAACGCGATTCGACGAAGTCGAGGAATGCATTTCGCTTTTCACTTTCTCCTCCCATCTTCGCCTTTCACCTTCAACCATTTTCCTCCCCTCGAAAACCTCCCTGATTACTCGTCAGCTGTTGCTCGCGATCGAAGAACGTCAAAGTTGCAACGATATCATCGTTTTATTCATTCATTTTCTCTTGTATAATCTCACAGACGAAAATTCTTCTAAATTAATTTGAAAAGAAAATATTATTTCCTATTTAGAACTCGATATTTCTTGATTAATTAATTCTTTTGGTGAAAACCAGAAAAGAAAAGAAAAGAAAAAAAAAAAAAAAAAACTTGTCTAAATTCCGTCAATTTTTGAATCGATCTAGAAAAATTTTAACCCATAAATCATCACACAATAAATTAGATAACTAAATATTAACTTTCTGGAAAAGTTCATTCAATAGCGAATTTAAATAATATGCTTACAGTACTTTGATAGTAACAAAATACGAATATAAACAAATTGTTCTTAAGGTGGCAAAATTCACTTGTGGTGTTTTTTTTTTTTTGTCCAGATTTACCCCTGGAGTGAATAATTTTTTGCGTTTAGCTTGGTCACAAACGAGGATTAATTAATGTTTGTCACAGAGCGCAGTGCCATGTTGAGGAAAAGCGGGAGGACGACAAACAGTATCCGGAAAATTGAGCCAGATTTCCAGAAGCGTCAAAATACGTTGGATGGAATGAAAATCGAGCCGAAAATCCGAAACCGTAAAGAGAAAAAACGATAAATTTTTTTTTTTTTGAGTTTATACTTGAAAAAAAAAATAATTCTCTTTTATTGTTATTTATAAAGTTTACTTTGGTCTTTTTTACATTTATAAACAACATCGTTCAACAAGAATTTTGAGTCTGGATTGTAAATGTCAATTTTTGATTTCTTCCACGTGCCTCATAAAAAAAAAAAACAAAAAAAAACAGGTTTTCAGATAAAGTTTGCTTTTTTAGAAATCAGATCAATATTTTAGATTTTCTAAGAATGTTGCCTATTTTTCAAAAGTTTATTGTAAATAAAAGTTGAACAAATTTCGGCTTTGAATTTAGATCGATTTTATAAAAAAAAATTGAAATGCGAAACTGAAGTTTCTTCATTTTTTATTCACAAAAAATGTTTAAAAAAATAGGTAACTTTCCTTACAATCCAAAATATCGTTCTGATTACTGCAAAAATCAAACTTTATCGAATAAAAGAATTTTTTTATTTTTTAGCTACATGGAAGACTCAACATTTTGAAAAATTTTCCCCTTGAAAATGAAACCCTGCGTCAATTATTCAAACCCCTGTCACCCGGCGACTGCAGGGTGCAGTTGATCCTGGATCCTGCAGGATATCCTCCGATTCCGCAGAGTCCTAGCCGCGCAGGTAGCCGCGGCTTAATTTAACTTTTAATTGGCAAGTTGCGGATTGTCATCCCGGTAAACGGCGGGGTAGTTTGTTCAACCGAGGGAAGATATAATTCCAACAATTCGGAAGACGAAACGATCAGCATTGCAGTTGCAGAATTGCAATTGGCATGTGAGCTGGATAAACCCGTTCAATTTAAAATGAAAATGTCGACCCAAAACGCCGTTATTTGAGCAAAAAAACACCCTTTGAACGATTTTGAGATATTTTGAAAATGTTTCAGAAATTGTACTTTTTTTCTTTAAAAAATTTCCTTTTCTCTCTGTGAGAATAGTGAAAAAAAAAAATGAACGGCGGCAATCGATTTGACAGATTTCACCCCTATTTCAAATACTTGAAACTTATTTAATTCGCAGTATATTTTAAGAAAATTGTAAAAAACGAAAATCAAGATTATAAGCTTTAGCGTAGAAAAAAAAGTAAAGGGGTTGATAATTAATTATTGCGCTACATACCGAGGGGGTGAAATTTCTTCCCCAATTCTTTCGTCCCGTTTCCAGCACCGCTAAATTCACTGTAAACCTTCGCACTGATAATAATCGTTTTCAAACTTATTCATCCCTTCTCGCGTTTAATCTTGTATTATATCATCAATACTGCATTCAAAAACTTTTTCCCGCACATTCACCATCTCCATATTCATCCTCGGTTATCATTTACACGTGCTGAAATTACCCACGTGCCTACAAACTGTGGAATTACTACCTCAAAGAGTTCACTGTGTTTCTTCATCGCGGTAAAAATTCCACACAACAATGACACCCTGTGTGATTTTTTGTCAAAATATTACAAAGAGGGAGGAAAAAGAGCGAGCGAAAAATCATTCCAAAAGGACCTGATCAACTCCGAAAGTTGAAGAACAAAAAGAAAAAAAAAAAAAAAACCGCCCCGATCGCAAGAAACAAAAAATTCACCCCCTAATTTTTGTTTCGTTTATTTATTTATTATTTTTTTTTTTTTTTTCTTATTCTTGACACTTTTCACTCGCGCGTACTTTTTTTTTTCTGTCCAAAATTTATATCCTTCCTGATTTTTGCAAGCTCTGTTTTTTTATTTTTTTTTTTTTTTTACCACACCCTACAAATTACCGGGGTGAAACTCACTGTCTCCCCGATTCTCCGTCACCTCGCTATTTTCGGGGGTTGCTGCACTTGCCGACGAGGGTTGCATGTCCCGGATTATCCCGCGCGTGTTGCGTCCTCGTTCAGGAGGCGGTCGGCGGCGGACTAAACGCGACAGTTTCAATCCCGAAGCGCAGAGGGTTCGAAATGTTGCGAGATGCGCGCCGCGGCGGCGCTCTCGACTCTATTTTACCCTCGTGTGCGACTCCCTATGAGAACGGATTCTCCGTCTTATTAGCAGGACCGATAGTCGCGTGCGTTTCAGCGGTAAACGGAAAAATGAAAATTTGTAAAAACAAAAAAAAAAAATAAATACAATAAATCACCCTTTTCTTAAAAGGGCGAGTTATTTTTTTCAGTTTTCTACCCATCGATCCCAGTTATCCGGTGTTTTTTACCGCACTAGATTATCTTTTTCGTCAAAAAAACTTATCAACCCTCCGATGTAGGAAGAGAATTTTCTTCAAAAGATTGTTTAATTTTCAAGCTTTGCCACGTTATCCGATTTTGAGAAAAAAAAATAAAATAAAATTTCTCAATATCTAAACGTCAGGGAACACTTGTGTACAAAAAAAAAGTTCTAAAAAAAAAAAACCAGAAGTGCCAGAACTTTCAGGTTAGCCCGCGGTTCAAACGAATTGTGATTACATTTTCTGTCGTTATCGTGAATTTCAAAACATTTTTTAAGTAAAGAAGAACGGAGAAAAATCCTAAAATAGAAGGGTTACGATGCGATGTCGAATTTTCAAAGATTTTTAATATGATTGATGGAATTTTAAAATGCAAAAAATAGCGTTGATTTTTATGATCGTCGCTTATTTTTGTAATAGCAGTTTTGCTTTTACTTTTTTTTTTTACTGATCGACTAATGAGGTGAGAAAAGTATAGATTTCGGTCGAAAATGAATCTTTTCTCTTATCACAGAATTTTTATGAACCGTCAGCGAGCCTCTAGGGTCCAGAGAACGAGTTTTTAGAAATATTTTGTGTATATGCAAATCTTGAACGAAAAAATCTTGGATTTACAAAACTATTTGAATCGGCTGTTGAGACGATGAAAAGCACTGTATAAACACTGTTTTCACAGCTTGCTTTCATTATTTTTAAAGGGTTTGTTTCACCCCGATTCGATTGACTGTTTTCACTAAATTTTAACAAATACAAGTCAAGGGGTGTATATTCAAAAAATTGATGAAAAAACAACTCCGACTCTACATTTTTTTTTTCAGTGTAGACATCTAGCTTCACTTTTTCGTATATGGACAGAGAGACAATTTTTGTAATCTGATGAAAAGAGTGACAATGGATTTTACACAATGCAGTACTTTTGCAATTCTACTCGTGAAACTTTTTGAATAAATTAGCGTATTATTAAATTCCTGCAATCTGATGAAATCTCAAAATCTATAACTCTGAGAATAATCTACACTCGTTACGTATAGTCAAATCACCAGAAAATCCTATCTGCTTAAAAAGGGTTCCGTTAGAATAAGAATTCAAATATTTTCATAACTCAGAATGAAATCCGAAAATCTACGCTGAAAAAAATGTCCAATCGTTACAGTCGAATGAAAAGAAAATATTATGTAAAAAGGGTATCATCGTTACAGTAAAAATAAAATTATTTTTATAACTCGTATCATATCGCATAATATTAAAAAAAAAAAAAAAAAAAAAACTGGTAATCCACGTGTCCTAGATATTTTCTAATCACAGTTAAAAATATTTTTCAGTCACTTTTTACACGGGACTATGAAATTCATCTGTTACGGTAAAAAATATAAATAAATAGTTAAGAACGATCCTCTTCTTGCAATAACAAATAGGAGAAGAAAAAGAAGGAAACAAAAAAGGGAGAAGAAAATCTACGGGTAGTTAATTGACCCCAAGCCAATTGACAATTAGTGAATATTCATGGGAGAGTGGCGTGTAATTAGATACGCAACAACCATGACGAGCTGTTATCCGTGAGCAGCAACGCCTCCGCGCTTCTTGACGACGGTTCGAAGGGTGAGGCATCTCGTTTCGTCTCTAGCCGCCCCTAGCTATCAGTTCTTTTCCCCCCTAATTCGGCACAAATGAACGAATTAGCAATGAAATCCACCCTCGTATTTCGCCTTGCGCGGCTTGCAGCGTAGCTTTAGTATCAGGTTAATAAACTCGAAACTATTGGCCGCGGGAGATGGGATTGCGGGCGGATATCCGGGGGCGGGTGAAATATTTCTGCAGTGACATCCGTGCGGTGGGTGCCTACTTTGGAGAAAGTCGCGAAAGTCAGTGGATCCCGAGGTCGACAAATTTGCCGAAGGCTCACCTCGTTGTCTCGAAATTACTTCCTCTACTTTGGAGTATCAACCTCTTTGTCCGCATGCAGGCTTTTTCTAACCCTAATGGGAATTGAATTAATTACTTTGCCGAAACAAGTGCGCAAAATAGAATATTCCCGCACTAGTACGGGAATTAAATAGAATCATCTAATTACACTGCAAAAAAAGATATATCGATTTAATTCTTGGGTATGCAAAATCGAATTTTCCACACTCGTGTGGAAAAATATTACGCACCACATGTACGGAAATTACCTGTTTTGCGCACTGCAGTGAAACTTCAGTCGGACGGTTTTTCGAGGGGTATTGCAATACTGACGTGTAAACGAGAATAACGTTAGAGTGAAATACCTAAATGAAAAAATTTACAATTTTCGAAGAAAATCTTTTCATAGATGAGCTGCTGACTTGAATTCGCCAAAAAATTTTTGGAAGAGGAATAGGCACGTAAAGTCCAGTCAATCGCCTCCATCTTGGCCACCATTTTCTGATGAACCGAAATCGTGAGAAGTTTGAAACAAATACAAGTAAGTAGAAACGTTGATGTTATATGAAAAATGTATGACAATATTAGCGGGTAATACATTTGTTTATTAATATTACCGTTTCTACTTAATTATAATACGTCTTTTAAACTTCTTACAATTTCGGTTCGTCAGAATATGGCAGCCAAGATTGAGTCGGTTTACCGGACTCTGTTTTATAGGTTAGGGACTCTACGCTACACCATCGAGCGGTAGAAAAGTACACTAAACATGAAAACGCGCGCGCCATCTAGCGGTAGACAAGTTAGAAAGTTTCAATTTGCAAGTCTCAGCTGCCATGAAGTATAATTGAACAGAGAACAGCGCTATACGTAGAGTATAAGTGCAAAAAACGTGTAAACGAGAAACGTACAAGTGAAATATTTCCACATAATTCCCAGGCAGAAATTGCCAGGACCAAGAAAATTTAACGTTTAATATAAACGAGAAAAACCTAGAACACGTGAAACGTGTAACTGAGGTTTCACCGAAACTCTTCAATCCACCCCCCCCCCCCCCCCCCCCCCCACTGCGTTCACAAGGGTCAGCCTAATTCCGACCACTCATATTTTTCGATAATCCCCCACCGCCTGCTGTGACAGGAAAAATCCTCGCGATCACTCCGTTTTTTTTTTTCTTTTTTGTTTTTTTTTTTTATTCGTTACAAATCCTCCATCGAGTTGTTTATCTCTCCTTTTTTCTCTGTTTATTTATTTTTTTTTTTTTTCTATTTCATCTCTAATGGAAAAATTGAACCGACCATTCACGAGTAATACATGAAAATTTTTGGGAGAATAATTGCAGGTTACTGATTGGAAATATTTTACAAAAACGCTGATAACTTAGCTGAAACGATTCAAAAATTTTTTGGAAGATTTAAAATTGTACAGGATTAATTGAAAAGTTTCAGAAAAATTGGCTCACAGTTTAAGGAATTTCGAAGGATTTTAAAGATTTGTGAAAAGATTTTGTCATAAAAGGTTTTGGTGACGTATGAAAAATCGGTAGACGTCACACGTGTAGGTATTGAAGTATTGCAAAAATTTTCTTTCAACAAGATTTGAACAACAGCGTAAGATTTCAGGTATTACGAAAAGGCACCTTTAGTCGAATATTGAAAATTTGAAATAATTTTTTCTACAATACCTGTGCAGATCAGTATCAAAAATCAAGGATATAAACACAACAATCCATTTATTACGCGGTATAATTTTCCGATTACGAAGGAATACTTTCGTCGCGAGTCTATTTATCAATCGGAAATAAGCCGCGCGTTGCGTGTATAAAGAAAAAAGGATAAAGCCACGGAGGATTATAGGAAGAGGAGAAGAAAACGAAAATAAGAAAAGGAAAGAAGAGAGAAAAACTGTGGCTTTAATAGGAACGCCAGAGGAGAATGAAGTGCTTAACATTCTTTTGTCTCGCGGAGAGACGGCCTTATCTCTCCAGATCATATCAGCTAATTATTTCACCGAGGAAATATTGCCAATTTCGTATTCGCGTAGAGCACAATGAGCTTCTTCGTTTAATGGACAAAATTTTCTCTCCCCTTTCTCTCTTCCCTTTTACGCCGTTGCACAGAATGCACCGCAAACGGGCTCAAAGATTATTTTGCATCTCTATTATTTTCTTCAGTTTCGCAATTTGGTTAGTTTTTTTTTTTTTTTTTTTCTGGTTTTTCTTTCTTACCCTTTTTTTTCTTCAGCGAAATCCTTGCAGCGACTTCAATTCCGTTACACCGTTTTCGTCTGGTTGGAAAGTTATTTTATATAATAGAACATTTTATATAATATATTATACAAGAATTGATTTCGCTGAGTGAAAACTTTGCATGCAAAATCTTCTAGAATTTTGTCCAATTATTTTGCGATATTTATCGAGCAAAGAGGCGATCGACGTCGTTCAGTTTGTTATAAACAAAAAATTTTCCGACGTTATTTACCGATCTTTCATTTTTCCTAATAGCTTGTTATAATTAAGCTCATCCTTCAAGCCTCGTTATACTCGATTATAATACGCGTCGTTCATCTTTCCCATCCCCTTTAACGAGCGAAAACATTTCGCAATGCCTGCAGGGGGTGAAAAAAAAAATTTCCAATCTGTTTTCCCAACAACCAGTTTCAAACTTTCTTTCAATTTGATATATATTCAATGGTTGAACATTTTTTTGCCGATAATCATATTTGCTCGAAATCGTAAAGCATCGATAATTATATAAGAAATTAAGTGACTCGTCTCAGATTTTTCTTATCGCGAAAAATCTTCTTTTTTCAAACAATAATATTTATACATTTCACATAAATCTGAAATTTGGTAAACTATTTTTGTTGAAAATTTGCAAGGTAGCAGCGTCGAGTTTTCTTTTTTTTTTTTTTTTTTGAATCATCATTATTTATTTTACAATAACAAATGACTGATTTTTACTGGAAAATCGTTTTTTTTTCACTTCCGAGTGTTACCAAAAAATTAGAAAAAGAAAAACTCTCCGTTGCAACCTAGAGAAACTCATTAATATTAACGAAAAAAACTTTGGTTTTTTGATTTCAGATAATCCAGTGTTGATTTATGCGGTCCCCCGCAAAATAACTTTTTTTCGAAGCGCCTGCTAAGATTTGCTGCCATTGGTTTAATTCTTAATACTTTTCAATGAAAATTTAACACAATATTCTTCAGATGTTACTTCATCACGCACCGATTACGTAAATAAACTTGCATTAATCGTATTCTCTGAAAAAAGTTCTGAAAAAATCGCTTTTTTTAACCTTCAAAACCCCTCCGCCCACCTTAAAAAAGTAAAGCTTTGTGCCTCGTCGTTTATCTGACTATTTTTCGTTCGGAGGAGTTTCGCCCGAAATTCAGCGCTCTTTTCCCCATCCATTACAAAAAAAAAAATTTGAAACAGAAAGAAATGTAATGAAACTCGAGAAAATGAAACCTTCTAGTCTTTGATCTCGACGCGAGCCGTTGTCAAAAATCGAAGAGAGCTGTTTCATGCGCTTGACTTTACCGTGAAGTATAAAGAATAGGGATGAGAAGGAGGAGGAGGAGGAGGAAGTGACGAAGGCTGTATAACAGAGAAGGATAAGAAATGTAGGTAGGTATGGCTTTTTATATACAAAACATATATAATATAGACAATAAAACGCGTGGGGCGTAAAAACGGGGGCTGCTGTGCCGGACAGTAAACTGATTTAATTTTAGCTTTGTTATGAGTTGTCGCTGCGAACTCGAAGTACAATTAATTACAAAGCGAGTTTTCCGTAACTTTCACAACGTTTTCGCATTCTCGCGGAGGTAAAAAGGATCGATTATACGAAGCAACGACAAAAGGCGGCGTATAAAATGAAAAGGGCGAGACCTGTACTATAGCCTTGGCTGAAATAATTCAAAAGGTGACTAAAAAAAACAGACAAATTTTCCGCAATAATCGTCTGCAAGTACGTCCACGGGAGTGTAAAAACATACCTATTTTCCGTTGCAAATTAATTAATGATAAACATAAAGCTCGTCTCCTTTTTCACCGCTGGAAGCGAAGCTATGAGCTAATTAAGAGTTATAAAACCGGTAAAATGTTTTATCGTGTTATTTAGACAAGAAACTTTATCAAAATATTATTTCCCCTTTCCTGCTGAATTTATATTTTTATATATATATATATAGAGAGAGAGAGAGAGAGAGAGAGAGAGAGAGTCGCTCCCCTGTCGCGATGTAAGATTGTGGCTATATTTTCTAATTAAAAAGGAGAAAAAAAAGAAGCCACCCTTTTCACGCTGCATAAATCTCAACTTCTCAGGCATCTGATGTGTATATATACATACATATATTTATTTTTTTTATTTTTTTTTCACCGTCGTTAGACCTTTTTTTCAACTTCCCTCAGCATCCCGTGATTTCATCTCTAATTACCTACGGTCGTTGCCTTGATTTCGATTCCGACCGAGAGTATCATTTGTCTCGTCGAACGATCGCTCGACGTTTTGAAATTAAGACAAATTGAATTTTCTCCTTCTAATTCCCCAGCACTTTTCTTTTTTTTGCTTCTTACAGTTACATAGCCTCTTGTTACGAACAAAGAGTAAAAGCCTTAGGTTTCAATGTTTTGTTGAAAAAACAAAAAACAAATGTTTACCATCAATTAAAAATTCACCTTTTTTTATGTTTAATGTTATTCATTCTGCAATTACAGTAAAACCGCATTTACACGTTTCAGGCATGGACGGATTTCTCGTAAAATTTTGTGAAATGCTTTAATTAATAACATCAATCGATTCTACCAGAGTGAAAAAAATGACAAGATGATACTCAAAAAGCCACTGAAAATCATACATTTTTCATTTTCCAATGACGAAGGTTGGGAATTTTCAGGTAAAATTTCACTCCAACGTTATTCTCAGTCATACGTCAGTACTCCCATACCCCTTGAAAAACGTGTAACTTAAGTTTCACTGAATATACAGGGTGTCCCAGCTCCAAGTGACCAAACTTATAGAGGTTATATGGGAGGTCGAACTGAGTAAATTAAAAATAAAGTTAAAAATCTCCTACTAAGCGCCGGCATATAGGCAACCGAGTATACTAAGCGCCGGCACGTAGGCAACCGAGTACACAGCTCAACGTAGATAAATGATAAAGTTATTTCCATCGCACGTCCTCGTTATTGAGTTTGGCGAAAATTCAATTTCAAGAGTGTTTTTTCGTTTGAAATTCGTGAATTTTAAAGCGTTATGTTTTATATTAGTAACCAAGCGCACATTAACAAGACTGATAACCGCTGCCTTCGGTATACTCGGTTGCCTACATGCCGGCGTCTAATATGCTCGGTTTGCCTACATTCCGGCGCTTAGCGGGACTTTTTTAATCGGACGTATCTCGCGAACGCGACTTCGAAGACCACGTGTTCTTTGGGTTGATTTCCTCAGTTCAACCTCCTCTATAATCCTTATCAGTTTGGTCACTTGGAATCGGGACACCCTGTGTATTGAAGTGATGAAAACGCATTCGGTGAATGGAATAAACGGCTATAATGATAATTACGACTGCGATCAATAAATGAGGCATTAGTTATTCTGCGGAGTTGGTATACAGGAGCGTAAGTGTCGCAAATGTGGACTCGATTTAGTTCACGGCTTTTAAATTCCGCCACTAAAACACCCCCGGTCTAATAGTGGTTGGTTCATGTTCCGTAATCTATATCCCATCTTTATCGGAAACGGATAAAACAACCTGGGTAACAAAAGGAGAACATCACCAAAGGCACTTTCCAGCTTACGTTATTAAAAACAAACGAGGCTTTCGAACCTCCCTGGAATTTCTTTTTGCGCACCTGCGAGCACTAAACTTCGGGCTTTCCGGAGCTTTTTATTTAACGAATTCGTGAGCAAATTTCGATCACACCTAGCTAAGATGTCAAGAATTCGAGGAAAAGACGTCTTATTATTAAAAAGTTGAAATAGATTTGAAACTAGGCTTTTGTATCCGATTTTACTTACATTTTTGGCCTTGGTTTGCTCAGCGTGCAGATTCCTAGAGATCACCTAAAAAGAGGTGATCATTTATAATACTGGAAACAGATTCGTGCGTTCTAGTTTAATTTCGATTTTTCAGCCGAATTTTTAGACGTTCTTGAATCAAAGTCTACTCAAAATTGAACCTGAAAATTATTTGATCTAGGCAATTCCTTCTCATAATCATTATACGACTTTTTAAAATTACGCTCTGCACAAAAATTGCCAATATGAACTTTTACACGTACCTCTAATAATATGAATCTCTAAATAATTTAGATGAAACGAATTATCGTAACTTCCTTCGATTATTTCGTATTTCTTTGAAACGGTGCATTTGGAACCAAAATTTTGTAATTTCAGTAAGTAGTCTTAACAGCGGAAAAGTTTTGTTAATAATTCATAGTTTCATTCAAAATATTTCACAATTTCAAGCGAAAATTTACATCAAATATAGGTACAACTTAATAAATAAGAAAATGATAATAATTCATATTCTAACCCCACAAATTAATATTATACTGCACCGTTCATGAGAGTGAAAAACAAAAACCAATTATAAGGAAAAGTAATCAATTACACTCGATAAATCGTAAAAAAAAATACTGTACTCAATCGAAAATCCATTATTTCTCTTAATTCTTATTGACCGCGCAAGACGCGTGTCGCGATACGTTATTCAGGGTTGATATATAAAATACCTGATTCGGCGAATGAAACGAGGCGAGCAGAACGATGCAGAAGCTAGACGTGAAGGTTCCGAGGCAGGGGTAGCCGTTCCTTTGAAATCTGTTTAGAAGGACGGCGAACATATTGCGCCCTCCTCCCCTATTTCTCGTAGCTCGCCTTATTTAACCCAACACGCATCCCCCCCTCCACCCACGAAGCGCAGACGACGAGTACACGAACCCACGTCGCGTTAAAAAATCACCCCCAGCCGCGCCATTAGTCGGGCACCTCGTGCGCACCCTCTTCTGGTAGGATTTCTGGTCGCGACGTACGAGCAGCGAGCGTAGCGGTGACGTCGCGTCGCGTGGAAATAGCTCTATACACCATTTGACGAAGAGGCATAGCGAGCTTCGTGGGGCGGGGTCTTGGGGTTTCATGGGGGGGGGGGGGGGGACGCACTCCGCCACGAACGAACTCTCCCCCTCCCCCCCTCCTTCGAGATGTGGACCCCCAAGAGAAAAATGGACGCGCTGGATGAGGCCGCGGAGAAAAAGAATCGCGCTAAAAAATGCCATCCGACAGTCGGTATGAGGCGCAACCCCCTTTTGTATAATATGCCAAAGTGCAAAGAGAGGGGGTTGAGTAAGAGAGTGAGAGAGAGAGAGGGGGGGAGAGAGGGATGAGGGTGAGACTGGCGCGAGTTAAATGTGTGTTATATAAGAAAAAACTTTTCTCAACCCCCCTCGCACCCCCTGTGATATGTATATGTATATATATATATATATATACGTTTCAACTTGGTACATTACTCGGGCTATAATAACACTTTTGAGTATAAGACGGTTTCATTAATTCCAACACCCGTTTTTCACCCCCTCTTCTCTTAACCCCGTTTTGAATTTGGGGGTGAAATGTGGGCATTTTTGTTGAATAATGCGAGCAATAATTCTAGAATCTCATGAATCAGTCTGATTATATACGCTGGATTTTATTTAAGAATATAGTTTTTTTTACTCAAAGTAAAGGGTGAGGACGTGTATAATTGAACCAAGGGGTGGACCACTTTTTTATATCACACTTTAAATCTCTGAAATCGTTTGTATTTCCGTTAAATCAACTGAATTAACGAAATGTTTGAAATCATGTGAAATTCATGAAATTCTGTGAATTCGTCTGAATACGTACCTACTTTTGAATCATGTGAATTTTTGTTAAATTGCATGAAGTCATTTGGAATCATGCAGTTTTGACAACTTTCTGAGAAAGTGATCCAAGAGGAATTGACGATGAATTTATTGACGAATAAAACAAATTATTAATTACTTATCTGCAGGATCCTACAATTGCAATAACGTTATACATTTTTAATCGTGAAATAGTAGAATAACATGACTTTACCTGATGAGATTGTCACTTTGCAATGCGTCATCTGATGGAAAAAATTCAAACTAATTTAACCAGACTGACAGCTAACCGTTGACCGTGTTTTTTGGGGTGAGGATGGTTGTACAGGTATATTATTGATTACGTTTCATTAGTGTAAATGACTTGAGTAATTGTAAGCCCTAAAAATTATGATTTACCTCGATTAAAATGAAAAACTTTCGTTATGTGGTGATAAAATGTCGCTGACAACCAGGTTTCGATTTACCTCCATTAAAATGAAAAGCTTAGGTTATGTGGTGATAAAATGGCGCTGAACGAAACCAGGTTTCGACGCTACGAGGAAATTTTCCAATAATCGTAGAAACGATGATATGTTCACAGTTTAAATTCGGTGTCTTCTTAACCTTCTCCGACATATCGTGTGAAGTTTTCTATCCAGACGTAACAAGATTAGCTTCAGTGACACTATTTGAAGCTTTGTTCCAGAAGGTTTTGTCCCGTCAACCCTGCAAGACTGAGAGAAGTGAAACGGCTGAGAGACACCGAGTTTGCAGGAACCCGTTTCGAGTCTCTCAGTCACTAATTACTCAATCTTGGTTTCCGCTTCCGCTAAATCCCGCGCCATGTTCATCATAACTCACGAGGCGCGTAGCTCCGCGAAGCGAAACTCGAATAACAGAATAATCCATTCTCTTGAGGATTAGCCTTCAGGCATACGCGAATGCCAATTCTATGTTAGAAATCGCGAGTCTTGCCGAGCTGTGTATAATACATTAGCCTTATGCTCTCCGCAGGTGCAGGTGACTGGGAGCTTGCAACGTCTCTTGTCGATTCGACTCGTCAAATTCTCAATGCAAAGCTGAAATCTACACTCCGTAATTCCGATATTACGCAACCCAATTATTATCAATGCCTACTTAGAGTGACATCTGTCAGATGCATTGTGTCGATTCGAACATTGCGTTCGTACTGCCAGACTATTGTTGAAAATAATTCATTGTCAGACGCGGCTGGTGAAAGATAACCTCAAATTTTCCCTTCACAATTGAGTGAAAAGACCGCAGATGCTTCGGCACGTAAAGAAACCTCGATAATTAATTGAAGATAATCACTCGGGTAAACGCGTTCTTGATAACCAATAACTCTTCTTTTTTTCCCGGACAGTAATTACACAGAACCACAAATTGAAAAAAAAATTGCGGAGATGAATACACGTCTCCTATGCGTATTTTGGGCTGCTGAATTCGAATTGTCGAGATTTTCCTGCAAACGCAAAAAACGTACTGAAAATAGATTTTTCTTGGATGTTATTTTATTTGAAAAAATTCTGACATGTCTACATCAATTAAATTCTCATTCTTAAATCAAAAAACCTAAAAACCCGCGAACTCTGACGTATGAATCTCGATACCATAGACCCTAGACCTAAACCCATCAACCTCAAACGCACATGCAAAAAATCCTAACGTGCTGGAGGTAGATGCTCAACGAATTCGAATTGAGTATCCCAAAATACGTACAGGAAACATGCATTTATCCCCCGCAATTTTTTTTTTTTTTTTAATTTGTGATCCTGTGTTACAAACTGTTGAAATTAAATCTTTAATAGACTTTTGATGCCACAATTTTATGACAACAAATGTCCCAATATCTCCTTAATTTTGCATTTGTCATTTTCGTCATTTTTATAATTTTCATCTGATTTTCAATTCTTCCGGTTGGTGATCGATAGATAAGGGTCCGATAAAGAGATCCAGACAAAGAGACTCCGCTTAAAGATCGATCTCCGCGTTTGAGAAGCCCTTAGGGTGATTTGTAGCGACAGTATATATTGTGCGAACCGTAGCGTCTGTCGGATGACGAGAAATAAAACGTCGAGGATGAGATTCACGAGGGCTCTTACAGGGGCGAAGGCGAAGTCTAGGCGCGAGCCATTGTTAAACGCGTAACAAAAGGTCTTCACTTCTCTGCGGATGTATAACGGCAGAGACGGTAATGGATACAAAACGGAACGAGCCAAGAGCGGATAGTATAACTGATGCGTTGCAGAGTTTATAGTCAGATGTTAGTGTCACGACGAATTGTGTGAGTAACCTCCCAGAGATTTCACGCGTCCCGAGTAACGTGTCAAGTTCAGAGCCTCGCCTCGCCCCGAGCCATCATGTTTTGCGCCATCGGATGCTTGAATCCAGGAGGTCCTTGCCGTTTTTGCAACAAATTCCACAGCCTAATCCGAGAGGATTACAAGGCGCTCTGCATTTTTGTCCAAAAAAGGCATCCGGCTCTTCAGATTCACTCCATATCGCCTCAGATTCTGAATTTTGGAAACCAGTTTCCAAAGCTTCGGGCTTCCACCTTCTGCCCGCTTAATCTTCCGGCTGGTCCCCGATTTCCCAAAAAACACCAGACACGTCGTGCCAGTACCGCCTTGCAGTTCGCCAAAGCGGATTAAAACGACTCGCCGGTCAATTTCCCACCCTTTTTTTTCCACCAGGAGTGCAGGATCGTTAGCGGGTCGCGTGCGGCTTTTTGCGACCCGCCAACGGAGTCGCGCCCCGGGTCTGCAGAGGGTAACGGAAACTCTTTAGCGCCCCGGAGATCCATCGCTGGGGGTTGTTATCGTTCCGCGTCATCGCCGCCCAAACTTGACTCCAGGGAATTTCTCTCTCTCTCTCTCTCTCTTCACTTTGCGAACCACCACCTTTCCGCGAAAAAAGGACTAAAAGAGAAGAGCACTGGCTGCAATATTTCCGAAACCTTTTGCCATCGGGGCGTCTATACGGTGACACCCTTCGACTCCCGACGACGTGCGGATGACTGGAAGTTCGAGCTACGCATCGACGTTAAAAGCTGCAAGGGTGGAAATTTTCTGTTAAGTGAATTTTGATGCGTGTCTCATACGGTGCAGGAACGACTCGCCTTTCACCTACAACTGCGTATCAAGTCATGGGGTAAGCGGAGACCCTTTACCACCCGACATGCATTCGATGGTGTGTTTCTATCGTGTGTGAGTTGAACCGATCTTAAACTCAAGGGAATTGTTAGTTTCTCTGCGGGACGGGAATGCCGGATAATCCTTTGATCGCGCAGCTGATGCCTTTACGCTTTGTGTTTAATCAAGGGATGCGAACGTTTGCCGTACCGCAGAGTAAATCGTTTCTGTATCCTGCGACTTTCCTGCTTACCTACGTACAATACTATGTCTTCTGGAAAGATTCCGTAGCGTATTTTCATCGATTATGCTTCAAATTAAAACCCGGTTGCTACTTGTTTAGTCAAAGTACTTAACCCGCGTAGGTCAACGTCATGCTTCAGAGGCGCCATGTTTCCGTCAGGGATGAAGAGTAAGATGGAATCCCGTCTTGCAAATTAAATCTGGTCCCCGAATCCACTCGACTTTTAATCCATCAAAGAACGAGCCTGAGACGATGAAACAATTCGCGCGATTTTGAAAAACAAGAAGATTCATTCCCGAATCACCGGACTCGGGATTATCGAACACTCTGCTAATCAGTGAAATTGACTCTAGTCATCCCTTCTGTTGAACCTTTTCCTCGTAATAACCAAAGCGCTTTTCTCCTCACTCTGTGAGCCAGCATCGCGTTA